>NC_084904.1:18019689-18654720 GCF_949316345.1 Pungitius pungitius | reverse complement strand
ACTGCTTACAATCTTATCCGGCTTTAGTGAGGAAAAACTTCAATTAAATGAAAAACCTAATTTCTCAGAGCAGCACCCAGGATGGCATGTAGAAACTGCATGTATCGGCGGACTAATAACCCACAACAGTAGACTCAAGAAACATTTCTTCAACATTTTGCATTTTCTCTCACATTTTCCTCCAGCAAGAACAATAAAAAAAACAGCAAAGCCCAAATGAGTAAAAGCTGCCTCAAATGGGAGGAAAGGGCTACTTCTGGAGCTAATTGAATGAAACAGATGAACCCAGAGGTAAAGAGAGAACCCTGTTTGATGGGAGGAGGATGTTGGGAAGGTGAAACAGGCACAAGCCATGGGAGACAGGCAATGATGGTGCACGTGAGGAGAGAGCGAGGCGATGAACACCAAATCAATGTCTCCAGTGGTCGTTGTAAAAGGAGATTCTTTTATCTTAAATCTGATCTATGAACGAGCCCGGGAAAGAGAATCAGAAAGGGATGAACTGAAACAATGAACCCAGAGGACGGGAACCAAACACACAGCCCCCCTTGTACAGCAGTTACATTATGAGTGGGTAGGAAAGGAAAGAGATATCAAAGTATGGAAGCTAAAAGGACAAAGACAGCACAAGGCTAAAGAGAAGGCTAATAGAGACGGTGAGAGAGGTTAAGTGAGGGAGTTGGAGAGAGAAAGTGTAAGGCCGGTTAAAAGCCATTGATGAAGAGAACTTAAGTGTTAAATCCTTTTTTCTCTAATACAGAAGAGCTCTTTGTTCCAACACAAGCTGGAGAGGAGCGTCCATGCACAAAAAGACACCGAGGCGTCGCTTTCTCCAATTCCAAATAAGAGCGCATGGGAGTGTGACCAACTCAAAGTTGTAAAGCAAAAACGCCCAATTCTAGCAATGTAGAGAAGAGGATGCATTCATTTTACATTTCCAAGTCTGAAGGTGATCATGGTTTTTGACGTGCGTGCGTGTGTGTGTGTGTGTGTGTGTGTGTGTGCGTGCACATCTGTCTGTCCTCGGCTCATCTGGCATCCGACTGGAACCATCAGCATAATATCTTGACTGAACTTTACTTATCATTTTATTCTAGTACTTGTACTTTGATCACCAAGTGCTTCGCTCAAACATTTAATTTGAAGGGGTAATGATGTTATTATGCTGCAAAAAACAACCAATTTTCACAACAGGTTATTAACAAATTTTTATTTTGGGATGATTTGGGTAAGGTTGAATTCTATTTTTCAAGGGAAAGGCAATGAAAAAAAGTGTCTGCAAACACACACACACGTGGCAGAGATCAGCAGTGTACTGAGAGCACTGTTAGTAGAGAGAAGGAATTCAGAGCAGGCTTCAATGATGCCGCAGCGTCGGCTCCTGTCATCCCCTTTGAAAGCAGAACACAGTGTATTGTGTGAGGAGAAAAATAAAAACGTCCAACCATGAATGCAGTACAACGTACAGAACCCCCCCATGTGAAAATAGATTGATATGGAACAGACTACATTTACTGCAATTAGAACATTGGAAATATTGTGGATATCTTCCAGTCAGCTTCACCTACACATTAAAAAAAAAGACTACTTGCACAGACTTCTACACACTGGAGATTCAGTATGAATATTAACCATACAAAAATGCACAAACAACCTGCACACTATGAATAATTAAAAAGAGCAATGGACTCTGTGTGACAGAGATAAAGGTAGTCCCGGGGTGTGGGAGGAGGGGAGATAGCTGAACACAAAAAAGGGGGTTTGGTATTTCCTTCCAACCTTAATGTCAGCGTGACAGTGGCTGGGAAAAGTCTATTATGGAAGCCTTGTGAGGGGCGATGGCGTCCTACCTGGGAATGTGCTTCCCTCTGCCTTGAAGAGATCGCAGCCAACGATGTGGGGGTTGAAATTCCTTGTGTTTTGATGCTTTCAGTTATTTTAAATATCTAACTGCAAACATCCCAGCGACTACTTACATGAAGTGATTGTGGATCGCGAGTAACAAGTTGAAATTAATCATTTGGCTAGTTTTAATCCTGCCTGATACTAACTATTTGCAGTGTTTAGGTGTTGAATGAGCTTGAAACTCCAGTTGGATTGTCTAATAAAACCTGGTCCGTATTCCATCATTAAAGCTGAATACCATCACATCAACAATTAATCCTCCTCAGTTGGACGGCTGCCTGCCCTCATTCTTATTCACAAGGGGACAAGGGGGTCATGGTGTGCCTTCAAATGGAGAAAATCAAGTTCACTTTAAAGGGATTGCTTGGTATTCTTGATAGAATTGGGTTTCTTGTCATGAATTATTTGGAGAATCTGTCTTCTTGGTCCATTTTTTGGAAATTGTCTAAATCATTTATTTTGTATTGTCCAAAGTCCCAAATTCTTCTCAAAGGGCTTAACGATGTGCACAGATACTATCGAGGTACCCCCACATTGGGATCTTCAACGATCCGGGGGGGTTTGCTCTACTGAAGAGCTCTCTGGTGGGTGGATAAGGTACTATAAGCCCCTTGAGATATGAATGAGCCTCATCAATCGGGGCTTCGTATAGTTGAGGTGTTCTTGATTTTAAAAAGGAGCCAGTGCAGGGAAGCCCAAACAGGGGTGAAATGAGTGTAGTTTTACATTTGCTGGAGCATTCTGGATCAACTGGAGAGACTCAAGGGACTAATTAGAGCAGCCTGATAAGAAGGAAATGCAATGATCTATTCTACAAGTGACAAATGAATGAGCTAATCTTTCTGCATTGATTTCAGACAAGATGTGCTTGATTTCTGCAATGTTACGTCGGTGAAGAAAGGCAACCCTTGACGTGTATTTTATTTGGGAGTTGAAAGAAATATCCTGATCAAATATACATTCATTTTTCTGGATTATTCACTTTAATTCTAGAGATTGATTAAACAGTTTGTGATCATTTCTACGGTGTGCATACCCAAATCATCTGGTACACATACTATGTGGAAAGCCATATTCTGGTGATTAATGTGACAAGGGAAATCCTAATCCCTTTAGTTATCCTTTTTTCAGACGACAGAAAGTTTTTGATTATCAAGAGGTAATGGTGGTTTGGCCAAAGTCAATATGTCTTGACGTCATTGAAGTTGTGTGGCTTTTTGTGCCAGTACGATTGTCACAGTTTGGTCCCTCTTCCTGTTTTAGTTTGAATCACCTGCACCTCCCTTGTGTATTTAAGCCCTGTGTGCCAGTTGTCCTTTGTCGCGTCATTGTCTAATGTCCCTCGTCGTTGGAGCACGTCTTTGGTTTTGTTTGAAATAAAGAGCACTTGGTTCGAGAAACTCTGCGCTTGAGTCCTCCCTGCAACCTGCCCCAGCCCGATTGTGACAACGATATAAAAAATATTAAAAAAAGCTATGCCCACACTCCCCCTGTCACAGATTCTCAAGCCCACTCTGCAGTAAATGACCATAACTGCTGAAAAGTGCTCATGAATGAAATTGCGACCCAGGCCAAACCCAACAAAAATCCCATCCAATTCCCAACAATTAATTGAAAATATATATATATATATATATATATATATATACACTAGTAAAGGTGTACAGTGCCAACCCCATGCCGGCACAAGCCCAGATAATCAACCCTAGTCAAGTGTCTGAAAGCGCTGAGCGAGGAACAATAAAGAGTGTTACAGACAGCCTCTCATCAGCACACACACACACACACACACACACACACATCAGGAATTAAGCCCCACAAAAAAAACTAAAAAAAAAGCACTTTTAAGCACATCCAAACACTCATTTGATAGACGCGCGCACACATTTGTTCATTCAGCAGTTTAAAGCAAACCATTAGTCGCCCAATCAGGCGGACCCCACATGGGAGAGAGAGCTAATTAACGGCCGCATCGAAACGCAAAGCCCCGCATTTTATCAAGGTTTCGGGGGGGGGGGGGGAATGCGATGGGCGCCACTAATACCATATTGTTCTCTGTCTCTGGCTGTCAGTCAGTCCCTGTCTCCCTCTGTCCATCTCCCCATTCATAGTTCATGGAAGAAAAATCCAATTACCAAATACATAATGAATATACTGTGGACAGATTAATATTATAAGGGGGATTGGGGGGTGGGGGGGGGCTACATATGACTTTTCTGTTCATAGATATAATTGCACCTTTAACGTTTGCACGTCGACCCGTGGGCCCCCCGCGTCGATCCACGCCGTCTCCCCTGGAGGACAGGCCAGGGGTGTCCATTCGGGTGCCACCCTCGTTCCCAGCTGCGACGTGTGAGTGGAGGCAGCTGTGCGGGATCACAGATTAGCGCCGCGGTGGATGAGCGTCTGGGAGATCCAGACCGACAAAGGACCCCGCCGGTGATCCGAGTGGCGGCGTACCCAGCTGTGTGTGTGTGTGTGTGTGTTTTTTTTCGGTGTGTGTGGTCTCCTCCTCCGTTCAAGCGTGTGAGCTGGTGTTAATAGTCTGACCCACTAGTGGGATTCCCAGGCTGGTGTTTTGTGTTCCTTTTATTACTGCTGTTGGTTAGTGTCGCTTTCCTAAGCTTTAATAGTAGTCGTCCCTTGCTGCATTTGTGAGCATCTTTAATAAATAATTTTTGTTTAATCATCTGTGGCCCATTATTGCGACTTATTGACTTTGGTACCGTCCTCCAACTCTAGACCTTGAGAACACACACAAATGACATATGCATCTCTTTTCCATTATAAAATATATCAAAAAATGTATCAAGTATTAAACCAGCCATTCAGCTTTAACGGGAATCCATAAGTGTGGATTGATCAGTGATCATTGATTCATGTTTTTCAAACTGAACCCCACCAATTGGTGAAAAAAAAATCTAGTGTGTGATACATTCATCTTTTAGAAGAACAGAAACAGGACCCAGAGTTAGATAATGGTGGAGCCCTCTGTCTGCTGTAGCTAACGGATTAGCTTTAACAACCCGAAGAGTCGATTATGTCAAGCCTTGAGTTTGTTCTATTGTTCAAAAATGGATTAATGGTAAATTGACTGTAGTTATATACTTTCCTTTTCTGCCACTACCTTTACAAACGGCCTTTCATCCACACACACACACAAAAACCCAGACTTAACAATAGCAACTGAGCTGTCTCTCAAGGTGCATTTGGAGCAACTGAAGTTTGTCCAAGGACACGTTGACACAAGGACGGTATGAGCCGCCAACCATGCTTGGTTTAATATTAATAATACTACCATGAGTTCATATATATTTGAGTAAAATGAGTAAAATGAGTATTAGAGACCTAAAAGTCCTAATCCAGTTCAATAAATGACACAAATAAACTGTTCCGAGGTGGCTCATTTGCTATTTGAAAGCGCACAATTTTAATTGTCTGTCAATCGACGTTATGGAATACGTTAGATTACGTGATGGACACGATGTCCCTCGCCCCCTTTGCCACAGCCATCGCTGGACGATGGCATGTTTCTTACAGCATTGCTGGGCGCGCCTGTTTGATATGCTTATTGATCGGTTCGATGGATTCTTTGTACCAACACGGAGGCAGATTTTATGACCCGACCATGTTGTTTAGTTGGTGCTTATTTTACAGGCAGTCGGAGTGCCTTGTGCCACCCGTGTATTCAGCAAAGCTTTGCACATGCATGCTTTGGAACAGGTATGAGATGCTCAGACTGCCCCGAGATCTGTATAACACGGTATAGTTACATATCTGTGTGTGTGTGTGTGTGTGTACACTAAACAGAGCCTGCACGCCCATAAATAACTCCGTGCTTGTAATTATGTGCTGTGTGCCGGACAGAAGGATTCCCTCTCGGGCTATAGAACATTTTGCAAACATCAATTGAGATATGTGCAGTTTACCTCACAACACCTCCTGCACATCATTCTCTCACCATGAAAATCCTCTGGGAGGGAACAGACATCAGAGTCCGACCCGGAGGACGACGTTGAAGCTTAGCTGTGTTGCAGCAGCTACTCTTACTTTGCCTCCATTATGAGGAGTCAACATCATTCCTCAAAAAAGTAACTTTTGGATTAGGAATTTCATTTATTTATTGATCAAACGACCTTTGACGACACTTGAAATTGACTTTTTCACCCACATTTCCCATGTCTTTCTTCTTCATGGCTTGCACATGAACGGGAGAGGGGGGGGGGGGCAGACAAGCTCTTTCTCTATGCCTGATAGTTCATTTGAACGGCGTTATCAGCGGAACCCGGTGAGTAGGGTCCAGAGGCAGCCACGCGTGTTGCAATCGCCGCCGCTGCCTCCCTCGTGCTTCACAGGTGAGCAGACGTCCTCTGATGATTCTGTCTTAATTAGAACAAGAGCACCGGCAACGTTGCACCAGCGAAGGCCATTTGGAAACCGCAGCATTTCTTCTTCTTCCGCCGTTAATTAGCTTTCTGGGGGGCTTTGTAAAACAAAAACAAAAAAAACTCCCCCAATGTGACATGTCTAATAAGGAGTTGGGAATGATTGGACATTTTAGAGGTTTTGGGTACGAAGAGTGCCCCCCCCACAGAGTTGATATTAACTTTGAAAGGCCAAACCCTTCGACCCGTAGGTCCGATTGACATGCTTTGACGCACATGTTCAGTTTTTTTTATTGGATCAATGTCATCAGAATCAATGAAAAGCTTGTTGATGCGTCTCGTTCCAGATGAGACAACAGGCTGGATTCAATTTGCCTTGATTGAATCAATCTAAACCACATTGGAAAAATGTTAATCTTAAAATTCCTAATTTTACAGAAATGAATTAAATCGTGGTATTTTTCTTGCAGCTCAAAATTAAGGCTATTCGGGTGTTAATTGATGTCACCCAAAGCAGCCATGAAATGAGATCATTCTCATCTTCCAATAAGAGAAATGTGCGTGCAGAGACTACGTGGTTGTTATGAAGGACTGGTTTCGGCTCCATTCCTCTGGTGTTAACATCGTTGTTCTTCACTGACTTTATGTTTTTGATTCCCGTCATACTGGACTCTTACATCGTTTTTTTTTTTTCCAGAGTTTGAGTGGGTGGGTTCCCTTGAAAGAGTTGTGCTTTGTCTCGTGGCGCTTCGCATTGCCGCTTTAATAATCTTCAAGGTCTCTGAACATATGAGACATTGCATTGAACTGCCTGCGGAAATAATTCAATTTTCGGTTAAAGGCTCTAGTCTCCCTGTCCATTTTCTCATTTTGCTACTATTCATCCAATCCCTTTGGATCGGTTTGTATCTCGCTTAAACCGCGATGCACATATTAAAATGATCATATCTGATTTCTCAAATCTGTGGTTTATTTTTTTTCTTCTTAACTTCTCCAACTGACATTCAAGGGCTTTCAGCATAAAAACAGCATTTATTTAGTATAAGTTCCATTAAAAAGGTTGTAGTCACTACAATGGTTACAGAGCCTTTGGCCTTCGGATAAAAGAACCCCAACGTCCATCGTCCATCTATTGCGCAACGGTGCAGTAAATGCTTCTTGCAACTTTAATTCATATCTATTATTGCTATGGATGGAAGGTGTGAAACCGTTGTGTTTTTTGTTGGGCTTGTATTAAAGCCTCTTTCGATGATGTATTATGTTTCATCCTTGCAATTGTCAGTGTATTTCTTTGGCTAATTCCATCTTTTTATTCACAAGTGTATGTTTCTTTCATCAATTGTCGTTATCTTCCTTGGATTCCTGGACATTGATGATTACTTTCCAGCAGTCCTTTAATTTAGTAATCACTTACTGCTTCCCCACATTTCCAATTTGAATGTTTTTATTTTAAAAAGTTGATCATTTATTTTTAACATGCACTACCTTGAATTAAGACAAACAACAAAATTCAAGCAACGATAATGAGGTAATATAAATAAATGGTCTGCTATGGCCTTTAATGATGGCTATAAGTCATCTTTTAAACCGAAAAAATCCACTTTAGGACTGTAAGTGAAACATGCATGAGCCAGAAATAGCAGAGCTTTTTTTTTTTTCTTCCCCCTCCGGGTGCTTTATCACACTTTGAAGTACATGTCTTGCCTGTGATGTTCACAGAGTGGAGGTCGTGGTTCACCCTCCTTCAGACCACTACAGCAGTGAAATGAGCTCGCGGACACCCTGGACCTCACACCCGTCCTCATCCAGCGCGTGTCGTTAGCTCTCCGTCCCCGGACTCTGATGCTAAGGGCTCTCAAAAAAAGTTTTTCTTCTCCCAGACAGGGTGGCTAATGAGGGTGCTCCTAAAACCAAGGCGAAGATTTAAAAAAGAAAAGAAGAAGTGGAGCAGATTCAGAGACATGCGTGAAAAGACTGAGAGAGAGAGAGAGAGAGAGAGAGAGGGTCATTCACTAATAAATAGGCGACCTGCAAAGCTGCAAGTACGTCTTCGGGGAGACATCTTGCTCAGAGCCGCCATCTATTAAACAGGGAGTCAAAGTGGAGAGAGAGAGCGAGAGAGAGAGAGAGAGAGAGAGAGCGGTCGAACAGACAAAGAACGCGAGACAAAGAGAGACGTGGCGTTGAGAAAATCTTCCTGACATAAAACAGAAGGCTTGATCAATGGATCCTTCGGTTACCTCGTTAATAAAGACCGGCGCTTTTATTAGACGCAGAGCCTTGCAATATTTATACCATGAATATTTCAGAGTGGCCAGACGCAGCCTTTCTGCAGAGGAGACAGATTTGCAGCCTTCCTTTTCCACGCAGACGGCCCAGAGGAAAAGGTCCTTCATCATACTTTATTATTTTAATCTTGAGCGTGAAAAAAAGTGAAGAAATATCTCTTCTGAGCGGAACTACTTTAGCGTCACAATGCTAAGGCAGGTGTAAGTGCTTCTTAGGGAAGCGGAGAATTGGGTGGGGGGGGGGGGGGGGGCGTCGTGATGTTAAGTCAGCCTAGATGTCGGCAAGTAGTGTTTTGCATTGTTTATACCTGCAAGCACGTGAATCTATTGACAAACAAGAGACACCTAATTCACCAGAGTTCCAATCTTATCTGTTCCGAATAGATCGAAGGATTATTAGATCTGATCGAGGCTCCCCGTGAGCGAATAAGGCTTATTAATGGAGTGGATACAAACAAACGCAGGTACGATGCAAAACTAATTCACTTTAAAGTTCAGTCTTCAATACCGAAGGTGTGAAAAATGATGTCAGGACTACGGGCAAGGACGTCGGGGCGCAAATGAGGAGCTTGAGGAAATGGATGTAAAACACTGCGGCTTCTCACACTTAACTGGAGGCTCCGGGTCACATCTCTGCTGCTCAAACAGAGGTCAAAGCTCACATTCAACGGCCGCTATGCAGCCAGAACATTGATAATGGCTGTTTTTTCCCCCTCGCTGCCCCACCACGGAGGCAGCAGAAAGCACAGCGCCGCGCCCTCCGAGGCCTGCAGGTCGTCCAGGTGTTGGTCTGCCAATCTCCACTGGAACAAGGCTTCCTCAGCCATGTCCTCCTTTACACATCTCCTAGGGGTGCCAACGACACTGACTGACCTTCGAGCATTACAAATGTATTTTGAAGAAATGGTCCGAACCGATCCGACTGCATGATCTCACAGTTCACAAGCTGGTGCGTTAGTTCTGACCCTCGGAGATTTAACTTACCTTCAGTTCGGTGGTTCGTCTACAAATTTCGGCAAACATTTGCTTCTGCGTGCGTGACGGGTCATGAGAGCCGAAGGTGTCGTTCTTGACGCCGCGGGTCTGTGACTTTCACGCCAGTTGTCCAAAAACACCTTTTGACATTTCACAATGACTGCGAGGCGGCTCTGCAGAGGCCTCGGCGCTGTATCGACGTGGCTCAAGACATAACCGTGACTTCTCCGACACAAAGTCCAAAGAGAAAAGGCCAAGTACACACACACAGCAGTGTGATGGATCGCTCGGCGCTGACTGACTAATGCGGCTTGGCACCGAGGTGAGGAAAAGCCTCGGGGTCTGTTCAGACAGGCGCAGCGAGGCCGGCTTTGCAGGACTCTCGTCCTCCAGCTGGGGCACAGCGATGCAGCAGAGTACTGCGGGTCTTGGTGTAGGGTTGTTTTCTTTTGCCCAGTTCTTTTTTTTTTTTACTGTATTTCTTACCCGGTACACAAATCTCTGTTACTCTGCCCTCCTCCCGACACGTCCTCACCATCCCCACGGAAACTTTATTGGTCTTTTAAGTTAATTATCGAGTCGTATACTGGGGAAATATAGTCTTACACTCTGGAAAAAATACGGGGTGAACTCTGGTTCAAGTTCCCTTCCAGTCGATTATCTGCTGGTCTTCACTTCAGGGAAATAAAGAAGAGTGAGGTTTTGTGCTGGTGTCCACTGAGCACCCCGTGTGACCTCAGCAGGCTCCGCCCAGCATCCTCAGCCAATGGAAGTGCAGTGATTTGAAGTCAGCTGTGATGGACAAGCTGGACAGGTTCTGCTTCCGCTGCTGCTGTCTAAAGTGTATTAATGCCGAATATGTTTGCGTGGGCGGATTGCGACACGTTGCGACACGTCGCCGTCGTACTTATGACAAGAAGAGTGTTAATCCGTAAATCAATCCGTGTGTTTACTGGATTGGATAGCCGACTGTGTCATTAAGACTTATGTTGTTCAGACAAGGTCTCCCGGGTTTGACAGAGGGCACCAAGGGCGTATTCAAAGCATCTTCAGTAGACGTCACATTGGCTTGCTGAGGTGCATTTTTTTGAAAATGGACAAATGTCTCTTACTTCTGAAGACCTTGAGAGCAGATGTGCATCAGACTTATCTTGTCCACGGTCAATTCAGACGATTTCAGAAATAGGTTTCCTTTCCAGAGATGAGATTTTTTTAAGTAAAACACATTTCCAATGGAATGGGGGTTGAACTATTTCCAGGATTTCCTGAATCAGCTGTTTATTTTCGGTATTTGAGAGAAGTAGATTATCGCTCCCTTAGATTTTTTTTTTTATTCATATAGTTGTCTCTTTTGTGGGTGTAATGTTATTCAATTTCGACGAATAGTAACCTTACTACCATCTCCCCATTTTTCATTTTTTTTTTGTAAGAATTTCCTCTAAATAGTAATGAAAATAAACCGACCTCACTTGCGATGGAGAGAAACAGACCACGCTGTAAAGGAGGTGTTGCAGGTGAATCTGTGGTTACTCCTTCCCCTCCACCTCCCCCCTTTTTCTTCCCCTCCCTGCAGCCTCTGTGGACCGGTAGGGCCTGCAAAGCTGACCGCTTCGTTTAGAGCGGAGCCCTCGGAGGACCAACAGTTGCGCGAACACAGCGGCCTCTCCGACTTGTCTTTATCCCCTTCCCTCGCAATTTTTCTTCATTAAATTTAGTTTCACCGTTTTCTTTCTCCCTCACCTCTTTTACCCCCCCCCGCCCCCCTCCTCCTCTCCCTGCAGACCACTCCAGGCCCGTTTAGGTATGCATCATCAAGTGCACATTTAGAGGTGTCAGAGAATTGATTGTTCCTCCCTGGCTTTCATCTCCACCTTCGACTCTTTGACTCGTACTCCGATATCTGAGTCTCGCTCCTTTGCAAAAGACAGGCTCACCTTTTTTTTTTTTTTTTCTTCTTCCTTTTGTCTCTCTACTTTCCTACAATCCCTTTGGGCTTGACAGTCCCCGCTGACACCTGTGACATCATCCCCATGATCAGAGGAATGTGTGTGCATTATATTCTCCCACAGTTAATAGGAGGGATCCGTGCGTTTTGTTTAAATACATATGGTTGATTTTGTGTGTGAGAGAGATAATCTGTAGCCACGTTACTCGAGGTTATATGCTGAATATGGTGAATAGATATAGGCAGTTTTTGAATTAGGAAACTATTAAATTGAAGCAATGCAGCGTTGAAGGAGATGGAAAAATTTAGCTATTTGTCTTCTCTTGTTCTAACATATTGAAACAGAGAGGGCCAAGTTGGGAGTCAGAGTTAAGGCTTTATCACTAAAAAGGGACCCAAACCTTTCAGCGATTGTGCGGTCGCCTCTAAAATGCAGATGTCCATTTTTATTTCATCACGTTTGAGCACAGCAATTTAGTGGGTGGAATACATCTCCATTACCTTCAACCCTCAGCCTCTCACTCATTTAATTGCTGTGTGCAATAGATAAAGCCACAATTAGTCGCAAGAGGCAAAGAAGGACAAACGCAAACGTGTGCGTTTGAATAAAAGCCTCCATGCACAGTATACTTTAAATCTAGGGTATTTGTAAAAACAATCAAATGAATCATCGCTGTTGCTTTGAACGTAATTTCTATTGAATATATTATTCTACTCAAAGTGATGGAAGATGGGAACATGCAGAAACAACATACACAATTTAATCCATCTTTATTAAGATTCATTTATTCATAAGCAAACCCCAAATGCCTGATATAGTTGTAACCAAGAAAACTACAGCAGGGGGAAGTTTCATTTTAGCTTGAAGATCGGTAGACGTAAGAGGGCTTTGTTCATCTGTCATTCCTCCAATTTGTCTGCCAATTTAGTTCCTGTCAATTCTAACATTCTCTGTTATTGCCAATTAACAATAAGGGGAGTACCAGCACTCGCTAACGTAGGCTTCAGCTGCTTAAGGCTACCAACACATCCAAGCATTACAGTGAATGTTGGTCTAAAGTTTTGTCAAGAAAGGACCCGTCACATCGAACGCATGAGAGATTTGATTAGGTGCATTTGACATGTGTACAGAGCCTACTGTACTAAACTCTACCCACTTGTTGCAAAGATTCAATTTCAATGAAGCTTTTAGAAACCTGCTCAAGCTCCCAAGTCGCTTAAGTGCCTTCATGCTCTTTTATTGTATTTTTCTTGTTCTTGGAAACATTCAAACACGTGTCTGGAAATGAAAAAGTTGTGTAACAATTACAGGTCTTGCTTTTAGTTTCAAACACCACCTACCAACTCAATAAATGAAATATCAGACGATGAATAATTAATCCTTTTTCAAACTGCCACAGTGCTTGTGTGGCTTTGTTCTAAAGAATCATTTGGGAGGCCTCAGGAAGGTTTGAATCAAAATAATAATTTGTGCTTTGTGAAAGGGGCTCATAACATGTGGCATTTGAAAGTAATACTTTTACAAAACACAGAGGGAGGGAAACAAAGAGAAATCAGCTTCAAGGAAAAAAGCCCCAGAGACCAAACATGCAATCGGGCCCAGGTAAGCATCAGCTCCACTGCAGGCTTATGGCAATTTATCAGAAACAAGTACAGAGGGTGTCCAGTTAAATGGCTCAGCGCGAGGAAAGGAATTGGAAATATATAGAAGGATCTTCTTTTTATTCCACCTTTGAAACCTTTGTCTTCCTGAATAATCCTTTCCAAGTGTTCAAATGTTATATATTTTTTTTTCAAAAGCATGCAAGTGTACAAAAAAGCTCCGGAAACAATTCAGACCTGGAGAACTTTTATTTAACTATTGCAAAATCTGTTATCTTTTAATCTTTCAGTTGTGACAGGATTGCACACAGGACTTCAACGAAGCAGATGGTATCCAGTGAGAGTTTTTAATAACACAAGGTGATGAAACAAAAACAACAGATAATCAAGACTCATTTCTTCGCCAAACTAGATCAAATTCACCGAATCGGACTTACTTCTCCACCCTGCCCCCCCTCCCAACATGCCTCTTCCCTGTCGTCTTCCCAGCTTGGGACACCTGATCTCAGTCACTCCCGCTGATGTAGTGCATACATCGCCCCGCTATTCTGCCCCCTCAGCCTCCGACACGGTGCCGCACTTTGGAAGTGAGAAGTTCTGTGCTTGTTTGGCCGATTCGCTGCCAGAGGAAAACAAAAAAGCGTGACTAGCGTGCACTTGCCCTGGAATAGGCGGGCTGCCACGTGTGACTCCCGCGCCTCCTGCCCCCGTTTAGGTTGACAAACGACACTTACTCACGAAAGCAATGTGCGAACTCAAACATCTGCGCCGGATATGCAGAATAATGAAGCATTTGGTACACAAACACAACGCTGGGAATGCAAAGTGTGTCTCCCTGTTTTTGTGTCCTGGCTTCATCCGTGCAGGCAATCAGGAATCAGGAACATTTATTGCCAAAGTATGTTAGACATACAAGGAATTTGACTTGGTGTTTGGTGCATAACATTGGACATTAAGACAGTGAGACAATAAGGCAAATAGACAAATCACGTAGTGCAAGGAAACATCTATTTTTGTTTGGACAAATCCCCCCGGATCGTCCCTCTATTCCTCGTCACTCTCTAAGCATTACAAAAAATAAATTGCAGTGACTGAGTGATTTTGTTCAGGGCTTCGAGGTTGGAATGTTTTCCACCTCGAACCCGAACCAATTTGGGAAATGAGAACCAGAGCAACCAAGAACAAATAAAATAGGCAATAGAAATAGACCAGGTGTTTGTTAGAGGACCACTGATGCAAATGTCAGACATAGCAACGAACACAGCGTGTGACACTTCACACCCACGATGTGAATGCCTCCTTGGGGCAGGTGCATGGAAGCACTGGGACCCACCAACCACTTGTTATGATGGATTTAAGCTTCTCGACTCATTCCACCTCCATTTTTTGAGTGAAAATGAAAATGTTGGTGGGTTTTTTTGTTGTGATTTGTATTCATATGCAGATTTTTAAAGCACCGTGAGTGTATTTTTAATGATCTTGTAAAAACAGCGCTATTATCGTTAAGACTTATGTATCACCTTGGTGGAAATCGTGGGTTTTTTTAGCTAAGAAATACAGATCATGTCAAGTGTCTTTCTACTGTCACATTTATGTGGGGGTATTTTCAGCTTCCCTGCATTGGTTGTCTTTTTAAATTTAAAATATATTTCAACACTCCTTTGATCACCTACACTTTCTTAATTTGATATGGGTTGACAAAAGTCAACCCCTTCACAGCAGTGAGTCATTTCAAACTAAAAGCTCTAGTAGTCACTAATCAGCTCAGCCCACACTGCTGAGTTCTCTTCTCACTGCCTCTTTCTACATAAACATAATTATTATTAGAATTCTTATTACTTTGCAGATAATCATGTCATTATTTCTTCTACATTTTCTAATTCCTGTGTTGATTTTTTTTTTTTTTAATTTGCCGAGTCACAGTTGATTGGTTTTAATATCTATGACATCTCACTCTTTTGTTGTGTCCGCTCGCCAAAACACACAACTTATCACACTCCTCTGTCACACAAACACACACCGACACACCTCCTGTCAGCCGCATAGTGAAGAATATTTGGCCGTTGGTCCGTACACTACAACTGTAGGATCGCATAGAAAGAAAGATGCAAAAGCAGTGATTTGGGTTTGACTCTGCTGATGCCTTAATATTTGTAATATTTACACAGTAAAAGGCGTAAAAGTATTGGGTTTTTTTTTTTCTCAAAACATATTTTTGCCAGAATGGAACAGCTTCTTGCCTTGGGAAATAAAAATGTATATTAATGATGATAAAGATATGAACAACGAGAGCCCACTCATGAGCTGTGGAGTCACTTGAGAGCTTCCCATATACATCCAGACAGTAGTGATGAATCACACAAGACCTTGAAAGCAGCCGCCAGGCTTAAACTCTCCTTGTTGAAGGTTCTTCTTTCTCTCCATCATTTTCATTTTTCATTTTACAAAGGCTGCACGCTAGATTGTTTTTCTCGGAAAACAACCCCACAGATCTGTCAGCCCTACGCCAACGTAAAATTAATAAAAATAAAAAAAAGCAAAAAAAAGACAATGAAAGAACAAGAACCTCAGACCCTCACAGCCAAACGGGTCCCACTAGGAGGTTGCAGAGCCTCTTTGTATGATTTCCGCATCTCCGATAAAATCCATAATAGGGTTCCACACGGAGAAAAACACACCTGTGTTTCCTCGGAGAGCCTCAAAGAATCATCTGATTTTGACGCCTACCCAGGTCTTTCTACTTTCTAGTTTAATGTGTTTTTCGAGGATTTCGTTTGAAATGGAGGAGCATATGGATCGAACCCAGAACCCATTGGCTATCCGCTCTATATTTGGCCTCTGTGTGGCTTGGTTATATCAGTGCCGTCTTTTTTTCTTACACTGCAATTAATTGAGTATTTTGCAACAACAAACCAAGAAATACACCTTTTAATCTGAATGTGTTCAGCACTGGTGCTCCACAGCTCCATTACATGTCCAAGAGCCTCATGAGAGGATCACAGAGACCTCACAGAAATGCAATAATGGCTCGAGATAACACCAGCCGGCCCCGAGAGACACGGGCTGTGGGGGGGGGGGGGGGGGGTTTCTGCGGTTATTAGCCCCCCAAAATAAGACTGGGTTGTTTTTTTAGGAAAAGGGTTACTATGATGGAGAGGGTGAAGGGAGGCCACGGAAGAGAAATGTAACTTTTGTTATAAAAGCGATTAAATAATCTTAGTCTCCGTCCTCATCTATCCACTCAAAACCGCCCCCCCCCCCCCGCGGGAACAGAACATGTTGTGCTCTGACATTTCAAATTTCATTCTGACAGCAGCGAGGCGCAGAAAGCTTCACGGCCGCAGAGACAACTTTGGAAACGTCTCGGGCTTTAATATCATCATTACCTGCTTGAAAAGGACTGGGTTTACCTCCCCCCCCCCCCTGCTTTACATCTCCCCCCTCCTCTCAAACTCCACCGATCCTTTACGTTTGCTCACCCCCCCCCCCCCCCTTCCCCTCTGTCGTCATTAATCCACCATGCCCTCGTCTCATGTTATTCCCTCACCTCATCCCCTTCATCTCCCTGCTGCATTCCTCCCTTCCCGCCGCCCTCATCATCAACCCCATCATCTCCCCCCCGCGGCCCCACAGGCGTGGAGCATTTTCTACGTGTTGGATGCTGCAGCGAGTGGACCGGCTGCAGGAGTGCTGGGCCACAGTTTATCACAGCCCGTGAGCCCAAGGTCAGCGGCGCCAGATGAGGAGGCCGGAGCGTCCCGTGCAGAACCCCCGAAGTCGTTTACCACTCCGCTCTGCCTCTCTCTCCCTTTACCTCCCTCTCTCTCGACGTGCTGTTTTGCACCTGTACTTTTCAATTACCTGTCTCTCCTTTAATAATCTCCTCTGTTCCTCCCACACTTCTGTCCCGATTCAATTCCTGCAAATAACAATAACAATGGGTTTTCTGAGTTGTGTGGTTTGTCTTTCTGCCTAAACTCATCATTCCTCTCCTCCAGCCTCTATTCACTCTCGTTTTTCCATTGTCCTTCTCCTCTGTACACAAACCCCTTTAATAGACTTCATCACACTTGTTGTGGACTGTTCACGTTTTTCTCATGTTGGAGACGGAACGAGGGGACGTGCCGCACAATGTATTTCTACGGTGGCTCTGCCTGTGGTGCACTTTCGGCACAGGGTTGGTCCTGTGAGTCAGAGGCAAAATAAGACGGGGAGCTGAGGTTGTGGGATTGTTTTTGCTCCCAGTGAAATATGGAATAGTCGACATCTATAAATCGAAATTTGCAATGTAAGGGATAATGTTGCTTGGCAGCACTTACTGGTTTGTCTGTTGGCTAAATAATTGCAGAGGGGAAAACTCACTGAAATAAACTGGCAATCATTCACACAGACTGGTTTACTTTTGCATGTTTGTAGCGTGGATCTCTTTGGCACACGCTTAGTTTAGCCGGTTTTCAATGATTAAAGTGGAAGCGTGGGGCTGCATCGACGCGTCTTTCAACTGTTTTGAAGATCAATAAAATCAAACAAAGCATTCCAGGAAAACCTGTACCAATTATTTCTAACTGAGCCAACTAACGGTCACTGTTAACTACTCTCGGGTACGGGGGAATTATTGTAGGCAGCTGCCTACTGTGTTTTAAAAGTTGATGATAACTGAAAATGAACTAAAAGGAGTAAAGTGCTGAAAAAAAAAAACAGAGGGAAACTTTCAGCATCTTGGGTACACCAATGTGAGTAATAGATTTCAACGTCCACAGCCACAGCTCTTTGATCTGCGATGAATGGACGACAGATCAGCTCAGCTTTAACCAGCTGTTCCATCATCTGACAACGCACATGTGCTGTTTGTGAGTGGGTGGAAAAGATTGCAATTACAAATAATACAGAGGGTATTCTGGTTAGTGTGGTGTGTCTTTTCCCATTAGAGCTCCTGTCTGGCTTCACACTGCTCCTCATCTCCTGCTCACTGTCTTGTCTTGGTGATAAATCTATGTAGGCCATACAAACATCCCTCATCTCTTTCGCTCAATGTGTTTGTGTCCCCCCCCTCCCTAATTTACCCGCATTCTTCTTCCCGCCGTCTCTTCCCCTCCCGTGTCCGTCTCTGCGGGAGGTAGTTGGTGTGATGCAGCTCCATTGCAGTCGCATCACAAGATGAAGCAACGCACACCAGAGTGTGTGTGTGTGTGGGGGGGCATGTGAGAAGTTTCTTTTCTTGTTGGTCGCATCAGAGGGTCGACGTGTCCTCAGAAGTGGGAACGGAGAAGAAGATGGTTCTCTTTCTGTCGCGTTCAACGTCAGAGTGAAACAGATATTAGAGCATGTTAAGATTCTGTTAGCAATGCGGTTGGAAATGGTTCATGACTCATCTGTGATTGAAATAAACTACTCATTTTGAACTAAACTAAATTTGTGGCTCGTTGCTAACAGAGCATTATGGGGCCACAGAGGGAAATGACTGTTGGGAAGGGAGTTGCCAAAAATCCGAAGCAACGTGGCTGAGGTCAAATTTTTTTCCACGGTAACTTTGCAGAATTTTAACTCGACATGAATCTGTGTCCCGATCGAGCGACATGTAAAGAATGGGTGTGGAAAAAAAAAAAATTCCCCGTAGCTTTGCATCGCACTAAACCATAAGTTCACCCTCTGCAGTGCAATCAAATGCAAAGGATTTAATAAAAATCCCTCTTGTAACAACAGAAATATTCCATTTGACTGCAAAACACGTCACAGCACAGAAGCTAGTACGGTCCAACTTCTGTTTCACTGGGACTCACGTGGACGTCTGAGTTTTGCACCAAATGCGTGTGCAAGTGAGACTAAAAGCATTTCTTTTGACCTTTTATTTAGTTTGAACAACACACGGTGTGAGTGTGTTTTTGCGTGCGTGTGATTCATCGGTGAAAGTGGGGAAGCTGGGCGCTGAATGTGAGACAGAGACGGAGAGAAACCGAACGGCATGACGGGAAGAGGCAGAGGGTGACAGGAGCAAAGAGTGCTGACACATTAGTTGGCCGTGTGCCATTTACTTTTCTTTCAGGAGGTCGTTTGGACGCTCATCTGCGAAATGGGTACTTGGATTCTTCAGCTCCAGTCCTTCTTGTAATTATTATTATTGTCACGGCTAAAGCTCAGGCATTAATAGCTTGTAGCCTGTGCTGCTAAATGACTTAACACAGGGTGAGAACATCTCCTGCTACGACCTCCCCGGCCTCTTCACCTCCACTTCAGGTCGCATTTCCACATTAAGGGAAGTATGAGAACACTGTTTATGTGCAGATGAATGAGTCCCCCCTTGTGTATTCTAGGTGGTCGGGCTAAAGTATTGGTTTGTGCAGCCTAAATAGTTTTAAAAGTGCAAAAACCCATCTTGGTTGGCACATTGAGTTACTGTATTTACCTTTCATTTGATGCAAGCTCTGCATTCTCACACCGTATCCCCATAGCTAAACTCAGTAAATGCATCCGTGAACTTGAAAATCTGTTATCTAACGTCGGGTCTGCACTTTAGTACTGCTACTCAAAACAACTCTGACAGCAGCAGCTATCTATTTTCCGACACTCAGTCGCTATTGTCTTTTTGGAAAAAAGTCACATGACACAGTAAAAAAAAACGTTTGAGTTGTTTTTGAACGTTGTCAGACCCTTAGAATAACCATCTCAGCCTGTCAGTTGGAAAACAAAGCATTTTTAGAGCACGTACATTGATCCTGAGAATTGCCTGCAGCGATTAAATTGCATTTAGTGTCTGAGGTCTGCAGCGAATACTCTTTCAACACTAGACCAATTTCAAAAATGTTGTCTCCATTAGTCAATTTGAAACAAAGGAAAAAGACTACATAGGGTTTGGTTAGGGATCGAATCATTCCTGTGAAGAAGGAGACGCTTGCATTTTGATTCCAGTGGCTTTGTCTGCATCGGGCCTGCAGGTTGTCCTTCTGCAAAAGTAACACATCACACTTAACTGTGATTCATTCAGTTTGATTTGAATCCGATCTGGCTTCACTGTTCCAATCGGCCTGCATTCGGAGCTCCTGCGTGAGGTGGAACGTTAGCAGTGAATGTAGATGTACCGCGATGTAGGCTAAGGTCTGTCCATGAATAAACACTCCCCAATAATAAAGTGTCCTTCTGCTAATTGAGGCAGCAGACAGCATACAGGTGAAACTCGAAAAGTTAGAATATCGTGCCAAAGTTCATTTATTTCAGTAATTCAACTTAACCGTCCACCAGGACATTTTAGAGCACTTCATGCTTCCTTCAGCAGACGAGCTTTATGGAGATGCTTCATTTTCCAGCAGGACTTGGCACCTGCCCACACGGATTTTGAATTTGTGGTTTTCATAAGCTGTATGTCATAATCATCCAAATAGCTTACTATGGCTTACTTTGCTTGTAATGAGTCTATATAATTAGTTTCACCTTTTAAGTTGAATTACTGAAATAAATGAACTTTTGCACGATATTTAATACATTTTTTGAGTTTCCCCTGTAGAGCATAGAGTTGTTATTTATCTACATTGAATCAAACATTACATGAGTCTTTATTCAAAATGATTGAGTGACTGTTAACTCTGTGTCAAACGTGGCGTTGCATCTTGTCTGTCTGAGCGCGTGTGCTCGCTACGTTCCTCTGTGAGGGGCCAATCAGACGTCGCCCCCGGCATCCAACGTATGACTTCAAGTGAAGGAGTTCGGGGGGAGGCAGAGCGCCACCCGCTCGCTGTGAGACTGCGGCGCCTTCGCTGCTCCGACCAGCCGACACGCCACGGGAGACGTGCCGACAGTCTCTGGCAACTCTGTACCCACAGCTTCACAACATCACTGTTTCTCACACACACACACACACAGCCTTACTAACGTGACTCTCACAACCAGACCCCCCCCCCTCTCCTCCCCTCACGTCGCCCCCCCGCACCCTCCCTCCTCGGGCGATGCCCATTCTCGTTATCTCTCCATAAGCCTCGCCCCGTCTTCTACCCTCCTCCTACGCCTCCTTCATTTTTCCAGCACCACCCTGAGACTGCGGCGTTCATTTGATAGCCCAGCGTGGGACCCGGAGGCGCCAGAGCGTGGGGTCTCATACCGATGAAGCCAGGCCTATCTGGGCCAGCGTGAGCACGCGCGCCTCGTCACACAAAAAAGAGCCCTCTAATTGGAGCGTGTTGATCACTGCGGGCTTACAGGCGAGGGGGGGAGAAGCCCGAAGGAAAGCCTTCCATTGATAGAACGAGGAGAGCGTCTAATTAAGGTCTCGCTCTTACCCGATCGTGATTGCGTTGCATTCTTTCCAATTGTGAGACACCCCCCCCCTCCCCTCCGTGAGTCCTTTTTAGTCTGCGTGGGTTGGGGAGTCTCACCGTTTCTAGGGTGTGACAAGACTGAGGAAAACACCCAGGTGGACGATCCGCGTGGGCAGGCGAGAGAGGGGCGAGCGAGTGTGAGTGTCCTTATTCAAAGAGAGGAAATAAATGCGAGGGGGCCAGCGTGTGTTGTGATTGTCTTCAGAGGGCTCACAGGTTGAGAGAGTTGGCACATGGAGGAATATCACTTATCCATAAAAACCATGGCAACCGGCTGGCACAACTATAGCGTCCTGCTAACATCAAAAATGACACACCGCCTCAGATACATGATGTTGTGTAGGCTGACTTTAACAAGACATCATCAGCTGCTAATGAGCAAATAAATAAATAAACCTAAATGCAGCCCATGAAAGCACTTTTTCACAGTAACACATTCACTTACAGGGTTCTGAGTGTGTCTCGATAGCCTATTTCTGTACTTAATCAGTAGAAAAAGGATTCAGACTACACATGCGGTTCAGAAAAATATTTGAGTCACTTCACGTTTTTTCGACAACATTTAGCCCACTCAATGTGTCATTTGCCTGCAATTGATAAAAGTGGACACTTCTTTTCTCATTTCAAGGGAACCCGTCATATCGCTCATTGCTGGGTTGACCGATGAACATCCGGGGAAGACGTGAACTCGTGTCACTAATTCTAATTTCAAATACCACTTTCAACCTTTTGCATTTGAAGAAACAACTAAATTCACTTCAGCTATTAGTTTGAGATGTATTCTTTATAAAAAGGTCATTATCAGGAAGAATGCATTTGGTCCTCGACTCCTCCACCAGTCTGAGCCAGGCCCCTCTCTCTCTCTCTCTCTCTCTCTCTCTCTCTTATATTCAAAGTTCAAGTGGCAACTCTTTCCTGGTTTACAGCAGTTATTTAAGTCTAAAATGACTTCTCTTCATGTCTCACTCAGTAGCCAATCACTGGGGAGCATGCTCATTATAAGCCCAGATGGCTGCAGCTGTGACATGATGAGTACAACCTCCCAGCGAGCGCAAGCATTCAGACTCCAACCGGCATTCGTTTAATGCAAAACTCTTGGATGAAATATCCATTCCCAAACGAACCATCCGTTCAATCAGTTTCTACTTATGGCACCATACTGTAAAACTGCTTTGAGGAACTTTTATTTTACGTTGATGTTGGTGGTCTCTGTGGAGAAAAGAGGTTTCACGAAGCTTTGTACAAGAGTCCGCCTTCGTAGGTAATTATTTCTGTTTTTTTACAACTGTACCGGGTGGGAACCTTTATGTGATGCATCCATTTAAATGAGGTTTGGTACGATGCAGGGCGTGCGACTGACTGGATGGTGGCGTCCCAGTTGCCTCCGGCTGCTTCCGTTCTCCACTGACCATCCGACTCTTTGCCCATACGTGGTAAGCCATGAGATGAGCCCTAAACATCACTTAACGATCCTCTCTTTCAAGACATGCTGATTTCGCAGGTTTCAAGGTACCATCTGAACATGTCATGTGCTGTTCCATATCTGGTTGGATTGCATTTGACATGTAGGCACCTGGATACAATTGGACACTATATTCATTAAGAAGCAGCCTCAGTACTTTTTTATCAGCTTCTACGTTCTCATTACCTTTGCATTCCTGTCTTAGATATGGTTCTCTTTATCGATTTTCATACTGCTGTTGTTTACTTAATGTGCCCTTATCGCCTTTTCTTACTGTTTTCAAAGATCTATATTATGATTAAATTATCGCTAGAAAAATAAAAAGTACCTACAGTTTTAATGAATTGGTGCTACACAAATGTATTTTACTTAAACTTTGAAGTTGTGAATTGCACTTATTTCAGAAATGTAACTGGATTAAGTTCTTCATGTTCTTATGCTGACATTGTGGGATATTGTTTACCTCTGAGGCTGAATTAAGCAAGCAAGAAACAATCTGTTCCCAATCCCATCTCATCAAATACATGCTGAAGCTTTAGTTTGCAATTTTTTAAAGTTAGGTAAAGCATCAATTTAGAACAAGTGGGAGGAGCTAATAGCAGGTGGCGTTAAAACACATCTGACCACTGATTGGTGGGAGTAAATCGTCACTATTATAACTAGCCCTTATATCACTTATCACAGATTTTTTTGAATATAGCAGCCTACAAAACTTTGTCTTACTACCCGACAAACCCTTCACAATTCAGGAAACTCTCTCCCAGTTCTCCCAAGAAAGGATTCATCCTGGGCCACATTGAAGACATGAACAATCCTACCGAGGGGGTTCAATCAAAACAATACGATGGAAAAGGAGCTGCTACCAAAAGTGAGTTAAATTTAGTCACGCCAATTTGGAAATGAGGCCTTAGTGTTGGTAGAGTTTGGGATTTTTAGTGAGAATGGATGAGTCGTAGACGATTTGAGTTTGAAGTGGCATCGGAAGTGAATCCCGACTTGAGGATAATTTTGCCTCGACACCCAAATGAGTCGTTATGGTTGTAACTGTTATGGTAATCAAGGAAACATTTCTTAATGAGTAAATACACCCTTAGTGCTCATCTGCATCTAAAATCGCAGCCTCCAAGCCACATTTTTACAAGCGGGTATCTGACTACTTCAGTGGCTTTAAAAAATGCTTGTGCATATTCAAAAATTTAAACTAAAATCACAGGAAAAAAAAAACTAATATTAATTATTTTTAAGGGCGGCTTTGTGCTTTAAATTCATCAGCTCTTATCTGGGTAAGGAGCTTTATTTCTTCAGTAATCATTCTATTAATACGTGATTACACTGCATCCCCTGGAGTTTTCTTTGTAAAAGGCTGATAGTCTTTTAATTAGACCTAAAGGGGATTGGGCCAGTGCCTTTACATATTTCACTAGTGCAATGAATTATACAACACTGCTGTATGGACTCATTCAACTCACTTTACATAACCACACGCCTATTGCGGTCTTCATCTGAGCTGTGATCACTCACAGCCTTTTTTTCACACAGAGCATCGGCGGCAAAAAAAACAACAATCCCGAGGTGGACATGTGGCAAGAATACAAACGCACTTTCCACCCGACGGGCTGATCGCACTCTGCAGCTGGGGTCAGGTCGCCTTAAAACCAGCAGGGCATCTGTGGCAAGAGGCTTTCTGTCGGGAAATCTGGACCTGTGTTTATTTTATTTCGATTCCATTGAGGACCTTTGTTCTGTTGCTCCGGTTCTGAGGAGCTTTGGCGTAGACGTCGCCGGAGCAATGCTGTTGTCCTGGTAACAAAGCCTAATGACAAGATGTGATACCATCCTCCCGTTTAGAACAAAAGCTGCAGTCTGCGGCTCGGCGCTGTGAGACAATTACTTGAAAAGGGCTGGTTTCATTCATATCCGTATTTGTGTGTGGAGGTGAGATGGTGGAGCTTTTTCCTGTATGAAGACAGAAAAGCTCTCACAACAACGCAGACAGATCCGAACATGACAGAATATGCTGCACTGTTGGAAATTAATCATTATGGTCTGTTATGTCAAAGGATGCGGTTTAGAATCGCATATTAGGTACGATATTTTACGAGATGGATACGGTTGTGGATAAGTTTGCAACTAAAGTCCGGCGCGTCTTAACCCCCAAAACCGGTGTCCCAGAGACCGTTATACAACTTGCAAAACTGGACCGGGGCCTTACAAAATTAAAAGTTGATCCCTTCAGAGTGAGTTTAACTTTCTCTAACTGCATTAGATTCCTAATCCAATGGGTTTCATTTCAGAAGGATTTGTCATCTGAGAGGAAATAGAATGATATAACCTTCAATATATAGCAGAAGATTTGTTTTCTCAACTACACATTGTAAAAAAAATATGTTCAATGAGGTCCAAACACCTATTAGATACTGCACACAGATAAGAAAACATGTTTTGGCTACTGTGGTTGTTAAACACTAAATTTACCCGTTTTGCTTATTAACCAGTTTGTCGTATTTCACCCTTTGCAGAGAGTTAGATGAGGTCTGTGTGTACTGTACAAAGGCACACCATCGTGAACAGAAGGTGTTCGCACGGTCTCAATGAAAGCAATGAAGTCATCCATCCACTCCGGGGTCAGTTGCTGCATGCGGGGTCACTGGAGTCCTCCCCATGTGACAGGAAGTCACGGTGAGGTCATTACCGCTAGCGATGGAACAATGAGTGCACAGTTGCTCTGAAAAGCACCGTTTTTGAAATAGCGCACATCCTGTCACCCCCCCCCCCCCCTTCCAATAAAAAATGTATTTCCCTCTCCTGACTTTGTCAACTTTCAGATGATTTGCGAAGCAAAAAGGGGACGGTTTCACAATGTTTGTCTTTGCCGACGGGTCACAGGCTGCAGGAGCAGGGTCACTGATGCCCGCCTCTTAACATTGTGGGGGGGGCATGTTGAGAAAATCACGTTTAAATATCAAGCAAATAGACAAATGATGAACTCATTGCAGCTGCCTTGTTATGGCTGTAGTTTTCTAGCACAGGGGAGGAAGGGAGGGAGGGGGGGGGTTCGGAGCGGAAGGTGTGGCTCGGGCCCCCGCCATGTGGTTTCCTCTCTCCGCCAACAAGGCCCCCGGGGGGGCCAACGCGATCCGTCAGAGGCAGACGGGGCTCGTTCTCCGCTGCCTTTCGCGACTTAATTCATGCATCTTGCATTACCACCGCGCTCGGCACTAGCACCCCGAGGGCACACATTTTAAATTTTGGAGTTGTGGGTTAGCTTTCAGAGTTTAGAAGTCACGGTGTGTGTGTGCGTGTGTGTGTGTGTGCAGAGGGCTCTGCTCCAGTAAATACAGACTGAGGACTCCAATTTGCGGCGGTGTGACATGTGTCTATTCCCTGATCCCGTCGCTGAGATGGGACTTAATTTCTGTGGACGGTTTCGAAGGGAGGGGGAGGACCGGGGGGGGGGGGGGGCGCTGACGTCCTCCACCTCAGCTCTCACAGGCTTTAACCTGACAAACCCAATGAAATAATGCCATATGCCTTTTTTATATATTTCCCCCCCTTCCGTCCCAATAGGAAGAACGGCTCCGTTTTACCCTGTTTTGTCCTCCTCGTCCTCCTTCTTTCTGCCTCCTTATCTTATTTCTCCCTCTCCCCGGGAAGCAATTTGAGGCTAAAAGATGCTTGGTTGCAAGGGCTCGGTCTGCTTTTGATATGCCGCTCGTTCCTTGTGAGCTTGGATGGGAATGGGATGGGAGGAGTGAAGAAAGGGTGGGGGGGGTGGGGGGGGGGGCGGAAAGGAGCTCAGCCGTGATTTGGGGAAGGGGATACGAGGGAGGGAGAAAAAGCTGAGCTTCCCAAGCACGTCTGTATTGAGATAATTAACAAAGCTATAATTAGAGTTAGGCCCTTTAAAGGAACTAACTAATGGAAGGAGGAAAATCACACCTTAACTAGGCCAGAGAATATTCCTCCTAGCCAGCCCCATTACTCATCGGCAATCTCTGGGAGTAGATGTTTCATGTTAAGAATTCCCCACTATTTCGTACTTGACTAATGGCGGTGGAGATAACTCCAGCGCTCTACGCGGCCCGAAGAGGGCGAAGCTAAGGTGAATAATGTTATTCCACTGTCACTTGTGCTCGGATGTAATCATCGATCACGTTCCCTCATAAACATGTGTGCGCGCGTTTGTCTCGGATTCGATTGTGCCTCTCGGGGTCGTCCATCATGCCGTTCTCATATACAAAGGCCCGTTGTGCGCGGCAACGCACCAACAGAACAGAACAGAACAGAACAGAACAGGGCTCCGGAGCTCGGCGGCAACGAAACGTCCCGCGGCTATTCCTTTCCTTCAATTGCATTTCAGGAGACGTGGGGAGAGAGGGGGGGGGGGGAAGGCATTGCATTTCAAACAATCAATGTTTGCTTAAATGAATTTGCGGGAGGCTCTCGCGTCGAGAGGGAAGGGGGGGGGGGGGGCGGCGTCAGAGGGTGTTGGTTTTTTTTTCGAGTGTGGGCGCACGTGTCTGTGTGGCGGGACACCTGAACAGTGCGAGTGAGGTGGGAAACAGAGACCATAAACAATGCAGTGGGGCGGGGGGGGGGGGGAGGGGGTCCTTTTCAAGGAGCCTGTTGTCGGTGGCCATTTAGTATTTGGAGCAGCTATTCATTTATATCATTAATATTTGACTATTAATTCATTTGGCGTACATTGAATAGAGTGAATCATTTATCTCATAATGACGCTTTCTTGTCATATTTTAGAATTGTGCCAACTTTGATTAAAACTGCGCCAGAGTTTCGTTCAGCCACTTTTTTATTTTTTTTTACCGCCCTAGGAATTGAAAGGAGCAGCAAATTCCCAAAGACCAGGAAATTAATCAAATAATTACGGTTGTCGTTGCCGCATTTTCAAATTCAGCAGCTTACTGTGAATCAAGTTGCATAATACGGGGTGTAATTTAAATGCAAAGTACAAACATCCACCCCCCCCCCCTCCCTCCCCCCTTCACGTACGACAGACAGAGTCGCACGGACAACAAGAATCTTCGTTGTGCATTTGCTGCAGCAATAGGACAGGGGGGAGCTTTGTTGTTGTAGCTAGAACCGTTGCTCCACCTCCTCCTGGTATCAGCACATCTTCTTCTCCAACGGCTTGGGGGCAAGGGGCAGGGAGCAGTGTGTGTGTGTGTGTCTGGTGGTCCCTTTGCGCCTCAGATCCAACACCTTGAAGTCCTCAGAAGTGTGTAAGCTCATGCATTGGTAGTCATACAAATGGTTTCATGTACGTCCCGTTCCCCTGACGTGCAAATACAGACCTTCAAGCTCAACACATGAAGGGGGGGACGGAAAGAAACTGGCAGCGGCTCAAAGCGGGGACTATAGGAAGTAGTCACAGGCAGAGCTGCTTGTAAATACGAGCATGTGTGTGTGTGTGCTTGGAGGGGGTCGGGAGCAGAGCGGGAGATGTCTATCATCCGGGGCGGGTTAGTTGGCCGCTTCCTGAGTGCTGATGTGGTCGCTGTGATGCGATTGGCCGGCCCGGCTGAGTGACTGCAGGGCTGCTGGGCCTCTGGTTGGTCAGCCGGGGTCTGCTGCAGCACGGCGACGCCATCCTGTGGAGAGCCAACGAAGTGCAGCGGGATGACGGGAGGGGGGCAGCGACCCTGTAGGCCCTGCTCAGGCAGCACGGACCCAATGACGATGGTCGCCATGACACATTTTCAGATTTTTTGTAAATCTCTTTGCGAATTAGAAAAGTGGAAAGAGTTCACACTCTTTGCAATGAGTTCAGGACCTGCCAACGTCGGTGCTCCTGACATTAATGTTATGGAGGTGGGCCCTTGCTGAGAGGCAATCCCAAAAACCCAATGGCAATAACACCGGCCCTTACAGTAGGTGGCGACAGACGTCTAAAGGCAGGAGCCATCAGAGCCTCACGGCGGGGTGGGCTTTTAAAAAGAAACGCCGTCAGAACCTTTCACACCTTCTGCCCCGCCGAGGAGGGACGGAGGTCTTCTTCTGATCCTCACGCATGTAAAATAATTCCACTCCATCCTGAAGTGGTCACGGCCATGTCGGGGTCGAAAAACTCCCTTCATTTGTACTGGAGACATGAAATGAAGTGTGCTATCAGATCATTCCTCTTGAGAGAGATCCGGTAGATGATAGACTTGTTAGGGTCGACTCCCAGAATGTTTATTCTGCTCCTGTGGTAACTAAAATGTTACAAGCGTTGGATATTTTTAGTAAAGTGGGTGTAAGACGGGCATTTGCTGGGTGAAAGCTGGATAGAAACGGAATATTTGTAATAAAGGCCTTATTGTACTCCATTCCAGGCAGTGTGTTGTGCACATAGTTCATGTTTTGCTGAATGTGAGCGACTGTTTGCTGTGGAGAAAAACACTGGGCTCTTTCTTAAAGACAAATCAAATTTGATTGCTGTTGTTTTTAGAGGCTTATTAGAGTTTAATGGAAGTCATTCAACTTTACCCTTAAAGGGACGGTTGGTAATCTTCTTGATGACCATTTTTTATTTTTATCATTACATCCTGACAGG
This sequence comes from Pungitius pungitius, assembly GCF_949316345.1. NCBI lineage: Eukaryota > Metazoa > Chordata > Actinopteri > Perciformes > Gasterosteidae > Pungitius > Pungitius pungitius. The sequence goes on along the minus strand of NC_084904.1, from coordinate 18,625,299 downwards.
AACATGCTTAACGTCATTAACTTGCATGTCACCTCAGGTCTGGGTAGAGTTAACTCATTACTTTGGTGTTGCATTATGCAATATTGTTCCCTCAGTTCCTTCACACCACTCTCTGCAATGCTGTTTGCAGCCAGCTTGCTAAAAAAAAAGTGAGAGTTTAGACGTTTCACACATCTTTCTCATAATCCATACAGAGGTGAAAAGCATTATTCTGAATATGCTTGATTTGTAGATGATGGACTTTTTACTGAGAGGCTAACCGAATCCAGGGATTGGTGTTGCTACGTCAGGGGTTGTAGCTCGTTGCTCGGCCCACACGTGGCCAAACATGTCACCATTTCCACGATTGAACCAACAGTGCAACAGAGGACGGGTTTTTCTCTCCATGAGGATTCAAGAGAACATAATTAAGAATTTTTTTTGTTAGCTGAAATGTTGTCGCCTTGTACAAATTGGCTCACGGCATCTAAATCACTGAATCGTGTAGAGGCGTTGCTTTCCGAAGGGGGGATATAGTGCTTTTTAATCTTGGAAGAACAGCATGGGGAATCAGCAAAGAAACTCTGCATAATATTTGGGTGTAATTATTTAGGAATGCTTTTGTTTGACAAAAAATGCATTCATTTTTAACTGTTTAAATGCTTGTTTAAAATGATCGCCGTGTTCTAAACAGATTAAAGAGTCAACGTTCTGCATTTAAAATGAGATGGTTTCAATTTCACCCTTGGAAAACAACACAATAAGAGTTTTTGTTATTTTCTTATGAGGTTCCACAGTGTTCAGTGACAATTTTCAGCAGATGGAGGCAAGATTAATTAAACATTTCCATGCAGTTGATGGAGATCTTCCATACAAAGTTACCAGTCTTCTTTGTTTGTTTGACAATGACATCGGCTGTTCTTTGCTCGTTGTTCCAGCCACGCTGTCAAATGTCTCCCCAAAACACTGTTTTATGCTAATTCTTCACTGCATGGGTACCAAACATCTGTTCTGTCAGACGGACAGCTCCAGAACATGTGCGCTATGGGTTGTCGCCTCCTGCAGAAACACTAGTTAATGTAATGCGTCATTTATGTGAGGTTTAATCACGACAAAGCTGGAAATTGATGCCGAAAAGAACACACCCTGCTGTGGTCAAACACACCATCGACCCTTTATGTCTCCTTCACTTTCTGAAGCAAACACATGTGCATGTACCATTTTCATCTTGTCCTGAATATTTTTCTGATCTACATATTTATTTCGGCTACTGAATTCAATGGAGGTGATTTTGACAACTTTCCATCTTGCTTTCCTCTTGCTGCTCACTCTCCGACTCGTAGTGGCGTTGCGTCCGGGTGGCTGCCGGAGGCCCCACGGGGGTCTGAGCTGAAGGAGTTTCTCAACTTCTTTCACCGTGAGTGAAATTCAGCAATGAAGCCACTTTCCAAACTTTGATCCGCCTCAATTCCGTTTCGAAAGTGAAAGCACTCGCCGCGTTGAGCTTGTATCGCCGTCATCGTGGGTTCCAGCCAATACGCCCAAATCCCCCCCCCCCACCACCACTACACCCTGAAATCTGTCACTACCAGCTGGAGTCATTACCCCAACTCGTCCCTCGGTAGGCGAGTGCCACTCCTCCCTCGTATCCTCGGCAGCCAAAAGCGACAGATGTTCATTACAAACCCAGTTCCTCCCTCCAATCTCACATCTATTGGGCCAACGAGCACAGAGACACATGGCTGCTTATTGTACTTTATTGCATTGGCATCGCTTCGTATAGCAGCAAGTGAATGGGATGAGTGTTTTTAATGGTCATCCGCTGACAGATCCTGGGTCAGGGCGACATGCTGAATGTAACTTTTAGATGGTGGTGGACGGTGAATTGATGAGGCTCATTAGCAGCCGAGGGCCACGGGTACTCGGGGGCGGTAAAGTGATGATCAAGAGCCTTTTTGGGGTCGCATCTAGTTTAATAATTACAGGGCCAGAAGGCTGCGTGGAAATTATCTAAATGACTCTGAATGTGAGGAATATGGAACATATTGGAAAGGAGGTTTGTTGAAAACTTTGCTTTCCGGTGTTGATATCATCAGTCATTAACATTTAAAATATTTCCCCGAGCGTTAAATCCGCCTTAGCAGCATATTTGATGCATTAGATTTATATGAGAGGCAATAAAAATTATGCAAAAATAAACCAAATCCAATGTATAGTTTGACATTTTTTTTTACCCCGGGAGCTAAAATTTTGGAACATTAAATAAAATCATTTAAAAAAAGCTAACAACATGCTTCAACTGTCTCTTGTTTCAAGGGGTGGTGCAATGGCCGGTGCCTGAGAATCCAAGTGCTTGTGCAAGTTTAATAAATAGTTAAGATGAAGAAACTGGCAAATGCAATCACTTCCTTCTGCATCTTAAATCCGGGTTAATATATAATAATATAATATTATGTTTTCTTGTTTTTAATGGCGGGACAGTTGGAGTGAGCGGTGCCAGCGCTGACGGAGGGTCCGACTAATGTTTCCCTCAGAGCTCTGAATAAACCCGCTGTGTGCAGAGTGCCACCAAACCGCCACTAACCCCACTGCCTCTCTGACGTTATGGTAGAGGGAGTGTGTCTCTGCAGGTGCGTCTCCAGTTAGTTTTCCACACTTCCCTCCCCGTGATTGTTATCTCATGAGAGGTTGTTATTGCTCCACAGGGGACGTCCCCCCCCTTTGAATAGTAATTCCACTTGTCTGCACGTATAAACGAAATGAGACTCTTCAAACTGAGTGTATCACAACTGTCAATGGCGCAAAGGAATATTTTGTGTCTGCATTTATATGAGCCTGAGCTCCCAAAGCAATCTGCGATGGGTACGGAGGGTCTCTAGGAAGGAGGCACTGCAATACATTTATTCTTACACACTGAGAGAAGTCTGCAGTATGTAGTCTAGCATTGAATCAAAATGATCTTTTTTTCAGCAGTAAAAGAATATGCTCATATTAAACCTTTAAATACTGTGAATAGTAGCATCACATTGTCTTCGAGGTACAACCAGTGCTATCTTGGTTGTAGAAAAAATGCCCTTTAGTTTATGCAAGGCTTTTACCAATATATATATATATATACTTTAGATAGGATTTTTCTTTGCATTGGGGACGGAAAGCATTCCCCAAAGTAAAGTCGGGGATGACCTGGTGAGATGATTTTTTTTTTCAGTACATGTTTCAAACCTGGCAACCATGCTCAGAGTGAACAGCTGACAAAGGTTTATCGGTGGTAATTGCTGCTTTCCTGGCATTTTAATGCGCCCATCTGTTGCAGACGATTGGAGCATGTGGCGTAGTACTATCCCAACGCACGCACACACCCACGCAAGCCATACCCACAAAACATGAATACATTCAGCTCGCGTCTCACCCAAACGCGCAACCCAGCCAGACAGGTGGACAAACACACAACATGTGCACGCATCAGTCTGCACCAACACACGCGCCGCTGATGACAGCCTGCACCTGATCCCTTTCATAAGCCTTTCATACACGTCCACATATGGTTTAACGTGCATTCATGTCCATCCTGCAGACAGAGCACACACATCCGAACATTAGACATTCTTCTACGTGAGCGCACTGCACCAGCACTACTCGGACAAACAGAAATCCACCTGCATTCTACCGGAAAGAACCCTAGCAAGAACCCGACTATGTCCCGATCCATAATGCATACAGGAATGCAGATGCATTGGTGTAAACACTAACACACACTCTGGCTGTGGAAATAATTGCTTGTTTTAAGACTGATGAATGGATGTTGGATATTGTATCCTTTAAGGTAGTTGCAGCATTGGGACACACACACACATATAAACTGACAGATATATAAACACTGTATTGTACATGTGCCATAGTTACATGTGTGCAGTTAGAAATGTATAAATACACAGACACACACACACACACAGGATTCCTGTGTGTGCTTGGGGAAGCCCAGCCTTGGCTATGATTAATAGGGGTTATGTGCCTCCCACTCTTTACCTCATACTATCTCTGGGCTGAAGCTACAAAAATAAGCAAGCAGTCAGCTTACATGATGACACTGACAAGAAAAATCCCCCGGCCCCGCGCGGTACGAGCAATGTAACGCATGCAATCTTCTGGGTACGCTGCGAAGCCTCGGAGCCGGGAATATTCTCCCAATAATATCGTCCCGCTAAATTGGACTTTAATGAAAAAAAAAAAAAAAAAGGTAACTTCTTCTCAATTTCTTGGCTGAATGCACAAATTAGAAGGGTAAAAACCTAGTGGAAGCAAGAAAATAATTTCACTGCATCCAAGCGACCTTGGTCTTTGATCTTCAACAACTCAAGTGACTTTGTGCCAAGCAGACTGGACCACTTTTCGCTTGCATCTGCGTACTTTGAGGCACTGGACGTTTAAAAGTGGGTGAACTTCATTAGGGATCCTTTCTCCAGCGCAATTCATCCACAGCCAGTAAAAAAAAAAAAAAGAACTGTGGTGATTGAACGTGGCATCACACTGTTTACTACATTCACCTTCTTAGTTTAGCATATTAGCATATAATCATTTGGTAATTAGGGATAGACAAAAAAAAAAAAAAACTGCCGCGGGTGATTAGAAAGTCATTAGTCAAGGGATCAAGAAAGTATATTGCAATTTATCCCGAAGGAGACATTAAAGCCTGTGCCAAATATTTAAGTCTGGACTAACAATTACCAGAGAACCTCGCTTGCATAAGACACCAAGATGTGTATCTTAAGCACAAAGACCCCTGATGGACACCCAGTTAGATCCATACAAAAAAAAAAAAAAAGCATGACAGGCCTCATATTTGTTTTTATTCATCATTTATAGTGACATAGTATAAACACACTGGAACGATGGGACAGACATGGATGAAATACATTGTGTTAAATGGATCTATGTGAATATTGCCACAGCTGCTCCGGCTATTATTGTTGAAAAAGTCGTTGTCCCGAAATGAATCAGACAGCTGAGTTCACGGGTTCAGCGGAAGAAGTAAAAAGAAGGGGGGGGGAGGTTTTTTTTGGGCTGATTCCCAAAGCCTGCCACATTGGGATCGCTGTGTGTGGAGAACGAGCCGTGGATCCACTCTCCACTCGAAGCAGCGAGCATGGCTGTGCTCACGGCTTTCAATGGGATTTCCCCCCCAACCCCCCCGCTGGCCAGGAGGTGATATCACGAGCATGCTGTCAACAGTCCAACAGCATTTCCAAATCACTGTGACGTAAACTTACCGTCACGGTGGCTTATGAAGGGGCCAAGAGAACATTTTCTCGTTTTTGGTATGGACGTGCAGGTTTGACTGATGATAAAGGAGAACATTCTAGTGATATCTGCATTACAACACGGGGTAGAATTGTGTAGATTGATAACCCTTTACTGGTGATACTGGAGGCGAAAGCAGAAGGCTATTAAGAAGATGAAGGGATATAAAGTGCCTTGTTTGATGATGAGGAACAGCCCCAGCGTGGCCTATCGCCTGGTTGACTGGCTGGCTAGAATTGACCAGGGGGGGGGGGGGCTTCGTTTGTGTGTTAATGTGAGTGAGAGGTGCGGTGACATGACCGAAGGAGCGCACACTGCACCCTGACACGAGTCTTTGTCCTTCCAACTGATTGATGGATTCGTGGCCCCGAGTTTCAGAGTGGACAAACATGCATACACACTCACACAGACCCACACACACACACACACACACACACACACGGAGCTCTTGATCTTATCTTCAAGTCACTCATATAAGTGCCACTGAATGCCAGGTTATGAAGGCCCGTAACCTGAGCCCCCGCGGTCAGGTAGGAAGGCCTGTCTGGTGGTCGGGGGGGGGGAGACAAACAGAGGGGGTATTTGTTTTAACCTACTCACCCCCACGAGTGTGTTTTCGGGGACGACGCACATTAACCAACTTCATACAATCAGAACTGGGAGTGCAGTCCAGTTGGAGGTAAAGTGAGTGGCTCAAGGGCACTTTGTCAAGAGCCGCGGACGGAGCGTGGAGCGCCGTCGCATTCGCTTTTACCCCAGAGAACACGGAGAGCCAAACCGCTCCTCGTTCTCCTCGCGCTTCTCCTCCATTTATCACCCCCGTCCATGGCACCCTTGTTTGATAAAACCCGCCCCCCCCCCCCCCCGCGGCAGGACCGAGGGGCGCGCTTACACGAATCCCAACTCTCCCGCGGTGACCTCCAAAATGATTTGCCGGCGGCAGCAGTGGCTTAGCGCCTCGGGTCGGGCTCGGTCTCCCCCCCCCCTTCCCCCTCCTCCTAGTCGCTGTCAGTCCCCTGTCAGCTGCCATCCATCACGGTCCAGATATTCGGGTTCACCTGCAGCCGGCTGGGGCTAAGACAAGAGGGCTTGTCAGCCTGTCAGTCACTGAGTAATGACACCAGGCCTGGGTGACCTCCAGCACTCACTCAGAAAGCACAGGCCGCCCCGGAGTAGAATGAGGGAGAGTGAAGTCCAATGGACTGGGCTCCACTAGGGGGGAGGGAGAGAGAGAGAGAGAGAGAGAGAGAGAGGCGCTTAATGGTGTGTGTTGCGGAGGAAGAAATATGCTCCATTAAGAAGAAAAGTATCAGACAGTTACGGGCAAAAAGTTTTGAAGATTTTCGATTTTTTCGCCCGGGGGGGTAGTAGCTGAATGAAAAAAGGCACCACGGAGCCACCTAAGTATTCTAATCCCACTTAAAGGCCGCGGCAGGGGGGGGGGATGAAAAGCAAATTAAAAAACACTGATCGACGATCTGCGTATAATTAAATAGTGAATCCAACTCAAATAACGTTGTCTACACACCAACCACACTTCCTTTGAGCCTGGCATTAAGCCTGAAAAACTGAAGCCTCCCTACCCCCCCCCCCCCCCCCCCCCACGTAGTTGCATCAGGCAGGCTCATCGCACATGGAAAAATGATCATCCAGGGAGCCGCCGGCCTCGTAAATAAGACACGCTCAATGGCCGAGAGGGGTGTCCCGACGCGAGGCACCTCGACTTGTCCCGCCCCACGCGGCGGTAAATCACATGTCCACCGTTCCGGGGGGGGGGGACGGCGGGCCTGAAGGGTGGCGCAAAGAAGAAAAGAAAAAAAAAAAAACGCTGTTTCCAGGATATTCCTCTTCTGCTTTTTAGCTCCCAACCCCCCCAAGGGAAGGATTTACTCAACGTAGTATTAGTGAGCCAACCAGCGTTACAGCAATACAGGTGTGCTCATTAACACCACAGGGCTGCTGGGTAAAAACCAAGGTCCTCTGGTGTTGGAAATTGATTTGCATCACGGGCAAAGCTGGGGGGGGGGGGTGAAGGAGGTGAAGGGGGTGAAGGAGGGGGGCGTCGAGCGCCTTATCTGCAGGTCACAGAAACCCGAGAAACACAGCTGCCAGGTTCCCTTCAAACATGTTGATAAAATACAAACATTTTATAGTTTTCCTTGCTCGGCGACCATCCTTCCCCTGACTTCTATCTCCCCGAGCTATCATCAATAACCACACACCGGGGGCTTACGCCGCGCCACGCCGCGTGTGCGCTGAATTTAATCCAAAGGACAATTCCGCTGTGCGTCTCGTAACCCGGTTTGACGGTTTGAAGGCTCGGTGCAGATATTTTTGGATTGTAGTTGTAAAATAACTGACACTGTGTGCTGCACAATGCTCACATTAGACCGCTTTATTGCCAAGAAATTACTAAAAGGGTGTTAACCTTTTTTTAAAGTTTAAAACTGATTTCTACAGTTAATTGAAAAAAAACACTCGAGAGATACACACAAGATAATATATTGCGATGCAGATTCTACATGACGTTTAGACAGCAGGCACTTACATTTGGAATAACTTAAATTAATGTTAAAAGCACATAACGGATAACTGAGTCAAAATAATAGGAAATAGACTATTTATTTAGTATGGGGGTGTTTTTTCACTCGGTTTCTCCCTTTGCAGACAAACCAGCTCTGCTGACGTTGCTGTTTTCTTGAGACTTCCACCTTAAAAACATCATCATACAACATTTAGCAGCGCAGAATGGCTCACTGTGAATTTAAAGTTTGGGAGATTAAGATAAAAACTCAAACTTCGGGCTCTCTGGGCTTTTTTAGTGTTAGGGTTAACAAGGTCTAGTTGTTAGGCAGACAGGCCGTCATTGGGATGCACGAAATAACACTGCGCACAACAGAGTGTGTCTGTGTGTGGACGGTATGTTAGCATCTAGCCGGTTTGGATGGGTGTGCATGTGTGGGCTCCAGGGTAAGAGTGCCTCTGGCTTAATACCAAGTATGATTGTATTGCTGTATCTGTAAACTCGTTTTTAGTCCCAGCATAAACCCGCAGGCTGAGCCTCTGTCCGCATTTACATCAAATCTATCCGTCTCTGTTTTTAGAGCTTGTTCTGGCATTAATTCAATAATAAAGACAGGCTTTGATTTTAAACCCATTACAATCACCAATGTCAGATTTATCTGGATCAAATAAACGTCGGCCCACGATGCCGTAAACCACTTCGGGAGAGCAGTGGCGAGAGAGAGGGGGGGAGAGAGAGAGAGAGAGAGATGCAAAAAGACAGACGCCGCGCCGCTCTCTAAGTATCCAGCTTATTATCTGATAGGAATCTGCGTGACCAGGTTTGATTGTGGCGCCCTGGCGATGTCTCGACTTAATCACAGCCTCAGCCCCCCTCCCCCCCCCCCCACGCACATTATCCCCTCCTATCGCCGAATCAATTTGCCTGTCACTGAAACGGGGCCCATGCCTTGCCTGTGTGGAGGGGAGGCTCTTTGATGTGGGGTAACTGGTATCCGATTATGTTCCAGAGGAGAAATCTGCATCTGGTGCAGAAGAGAGAGACAAAGACACGAGTGGTGGACTAGATTCAACTTTTTTTGTTGTTTCCAGGGATAGAAATGCCGTCGTGTTGGTCCATTTTTGATCATTTCTTAGTCGGTTTGTGCTCCAAAGTGAAAAGTGAAAACCGTAGAACGGATTTTCTTTTCAGCTACATCAATGTAACACTTTGATATATCACGTGCAGAACTGATGAAAGCATCAGCTGTACTGACCAATCAGAACATGCCAGCATGATAAACAATGTACCTGCTACACCTCAGTTTTTCACCAGTGTTAATATGAGGTTATTACTGTATGAGATTTTATTTCCTCACCGCCCTTGGTTACAGCCTTACAGAGTCGATACAACAACTGTAGATTACTGTATTTATCAGAGAGCCCCTCGGTGCCAAGAAGAAATCAGCCTTTCTCTGCCAGCTGTAGTCACGAAGCTCGGCCCACACCGCCAGAGCTTCAGGACGGACGCCAAGCGATCTGCTCCAACCAAATCATCTCACCGCCACAATACTGATATGTAACCACTTAAAAAAGAAAAGCACTGTAGTTTGGATCAATTACATCCAAAGAAGTATCACGGTTGGCAACGTAATACATTTTAATTTAATTTGCATTTTAAATTGATATTTGCATATTATTTGTTGCTAATCATCTGTCAACGCGTCTGACTACGGTTTCTGATCTCCCACGTCGATAAAGCATATTGAATTGAGTCCTGTTTTTAATTCTTAGAATAGAGACAATTTGACACCCGATGGAACCCATCCCTCTAAGACAGTACTACTCGTAACGCACTCTGAAAATCCCTCTAACATCGCATCAATAATACTATACATACGATATATTGGTGTCGTCTTCGTAAAGTAAGTAAACTGGATTAAACAGTATTTTAGCAGTTTTTTTTTTTTACATTTTTACATTTAATGTCCTGCAGTGAGACACTACGCTCTCCAAATAGTGACCCACTGTCCGTCCCAGTGACCTCTAGTCGACCTGTTGCTGGCCGCTACCAGGCAATTAACATTTTCATGAGTCACTGGTGTCACTGACCCCCCCCCCCCCCCTCCGGCTCCACGGCTCCACCACCACCACCTCATCACCCGGACCCACTCATGCGCGGGACAGTCGGGGTCGTCTGCCCCGTCCGATACATCTGACCACAAAAAGGAGACCTTACTCACCCCTTGTTCGCTCCGAAGAGGCCTCTCTGACTTTCAGTCGCCCCGTCTCTCTTCCTCCCTCCGATGGGTTCGTAGCCCCGGGGCGTGAAGGTTGATAGCGGCCCGCCTGGACAATGAGCGCCTGTGTGTGAGTGTGAGTGTGTGCGCGCGTGCGCCCGACCGAGCGGCAAGAATGACCTTGCACACCCTCCGATGACTGTTGGGGAATTTGCTGACAGCGGTTGTGCTACCGGAGCATCCATATGGATCTGGTTTGTAGAGAAACCGCACAGCTCCGTTCCGCTCGGGCATTAACATGCGTCCTGGGTGAGTGCCGACGGCAAAAAAGCAAATAAAGTGGAGGTTCGAGATGTACTGAAAACCCAAAGATTATTAGAAAGGCCTTGGACGCATTATTGATGACCACATGTACACTGGGATGGCTGTGGAAAGATACCTGGAAGATGGGGGGGGGGGGGGGGGGGTTTCCACACTTTAAAGGATGTACAGAAAATTTGACTTTTGTTGATTGAACTACATTGTATATATATCTGTGTGATGTGATTGAAGAGAAAGGGGGGACAAAAGGCCAAAAATTCAGCCCAGGATGTGAGGGAAATAATCCTTTCATAATCTTATCTTTGACAGAACTATTTAAGATATCCTGATGATTCCAGACTTTGAGCTTTCTTTTATGGCTCCTTGTCGTGATTGTCATAAAACGTCTCCTCACATCACAGACACCACCACTTTTATACTTTATATTATGCCTGCAGCGGATGAAGTCTTTAAAAAACAGTATATTGCATTTGCAACTTTTAGTTTTGAAATGTTTTGACTTATCTTAGGTTTTGTTTCATTGTATTTTACAGATGGTATTCATATAAGTAGATCTTTCCTTTATACCAATAATACACTTAGGAGCAAAGGGAAATAGATTTTAGGCAGCTATTTCTTATTTGTTTTATTTATTTTGTGTCTTTTATTCTGCCAAATGGAATTCCAAACCTCTCAGTTCCCCATAAGTCAGTAAATCAATGTTTCCGACTGAGTTCTGGCCACACTGAATTGTTTCCTTCCCTTCGGGGAGCACCAGTTAGAATCATGACCCTGAGATTAACATTAAGGCCCCGCTCAGTAAAACACTTTTATGGGTTTGGTCAGAAGGCAACGGCCCAAACTGTATTTCGTCTTTTGGAACGAGGACATATTGGATCAGTGCTTCATGGAATTCCCCCAAAAGAATATTTGAATTAACGCGCATTGGGATCATGACGTTGAGCCGGCATTATTTGCTCTGCAAATGAAGACGCATCTTAGGATATTCCAGCTGAGTCGTCATGTTCCATCCCCCCCCCCCCCCCCCCCGTCTTGCTCCGGCTGAAGTGCAGCTGACCCTCCTAACTGCTGCTGTCATCACGCTCTCTAATGTCAGGCCCCTTTCGCCGTGCTAAACAAGGCTACGTTTCACCACCGCGCCGGGGGCCCCCGCGATGCCCGACACACCTGCGTGTCCCACAACACCGCCGACCACTTCCCCCGTCCTCTGACAAACAAGCGCACACACACACACGCCTCCTTTGAGACAAACGAGGACTTTTTTGGGGGGGGGTTGACGTTGATGACTGACAGAGCACGTCTCATCAAAAGGATACATAGCTTTACCTTTTTACTGTCAGGTTTTGAGAGTTTCGGGTGTTATTACTGATCCAATACTTGGGAAATCAACCAACTGCTTCAATGCAATTTGGAGGACGATAACAAAATATTGTCTCCTTTACCGTTTATTCAGCATATTGACGTCTCATTGGTTGTTAATCTAAAATGAATCTAGGATGCACATACACATGTTGTCAATCCTGTTTCTGTATGCTAGTCCAGTGGCTTTGGGCTCACCAAGGGGTCCCATGTAGGAGCTCAGTGGACACCAGAGGATCGACAGCAAAAGAAAATGTGAAATACAGGATTAATCTCTGGGCATCACGAGGTAAAAAATCCCCGGCAGACTGCTCATAAATAGGGCCCGTAATAAGGCAATGATGGATCACGATGCATTTTTGATACAAAGTCATTGCTTTGTGTATGGAATGACTCATATTTTGCTACTCTATAAATGTCACAACATTATTTTAATCGTGATGATGCAAGAGTGAACACACCACTCACTTTATCCCACTGATTTAAACCAAACTGGCTCTATGCTGAATGAAGTCAACCAGAAGTATACAAATATAAGGTTAAAAAAGCACTATGTGGAGAACACACTCACACACACACACTCTTACACACACACACACACACACACAGACGCTCGGTTTCCCTGGCAGACTTTTCCTAGCTCGATTGTAACTTCAGGAAGGCCACGGTGAGCAGGCCTCCCAGTCTCCAGTTTAGCCCACATCATTCTCCATGCACCATTACCGCTGCAGAGACCTTGAGCCAATAAACAGCTCAGTGGCACTGTTCTTATAGGCAAGGGGAGAAATGGAAAAACACACATGCACACACACGTACAGAGACGCTCAGACTGCATTTGACACTTCGTACGTTTAAAAACGACACAACAAAAATCAACATTAAGCAGCAAAAGCACAACCAGGCGCCTGCACACACACACACAAACACACACTCGTCATATGTTCCAATAGAACCACATCTTGATCTGAGAGCTGTAATTAATAATTGGAAAACACACACTCAAGCTATTAAAGCCACCCCTAGGACATTGAACTGTAAGGGAACTTTCAAATAGTTAAAACACGTAATCGGATACGTGCACAAGCGGCCAGTGTGAACCTTAAAGATAGATCTGTGCTTCTTGTTTTTCCCCATCTATCCCAAGACAATATTCGGCCCTGCAGAAGGAAAGGAAATGAAGAATAAATAAAAGAAGACATTGGCAGTGCTGGAATAATTATACGCCACTCTATCCAATCTAGATAAATAAACGCTCGGGCGGGAGAGAGAGAAAGCGCTTGCAGTTATGGTTAAAATCATTTTTCAGGCCATGACCCACTGCGGTTTTGAAGTGTGTTTATGGCTGTGTGCGTGTTTTACATTGTAGATGAGATATTCGGTTTAGTTTGGCCGGGGCCGCGGCCTGTGACTCACGTTTGCAGAACGATGCAGATTTGTGTATCCTATTGTGACATTAACCATCCATCTCAGAGCCAACAGCACTGGAGCACCAGCAACCCAACAAGCTTTCCTTTGAGCATTATGAGATGATCTCTTTGATGTGCCACGTTGGATTTGCTCTGCCCTGCCATGTGGTAATGGGTTTAAAATATATTTCAGGGTTAAACGCAAGCATGGAACTTGAAATGGCAGGTTTGAACGTGACGAGCGATGACGTCTAAATATACATTACAAGGACAACAATGCAGTTGCACATGTTATCAACCTTAATGTTCCATTATAGGTTGTTATCAATCGATTGAAATGGAGCAAAGTGGGATAATTTTACCAACACGTTGTAAAACGGTTGCAGTTTTAATCACGTCTCTAACGCTGAAACAAAACTACTTGGTTTGGTCAAAAGGTCACAGTCTGGGAAAGACATTTGTAACATAATTCAAGCAACATATGTCAGTATGTTAGATACAACATGTAAGAACGCCACCGTTGTAACGAGAGTTTACTTGGAAACGTCCCGTGTAGAGTTACAGAGTGCAGTTATACCTACATAAGATGCTATCATTGTAAAGCTGAAATAAGAATGACTGAGGGGAATATAGTTAAAGCACTTTAAGGATCGATCAAGATAATTCATTTTTATAGTGATTAATTTTGTTTGCAAAATCCTAATATATAATATTATATATATATATAATCCAAATATAAATCCAACTTACAACAACAACAACCAAAATCAACTCCTGGCCCTGTATGCAGTGCGTTTCTTCCTGTCTTATATTTTTTCAATTTCCAAAAACATGCAAATTAGTGGGATAGGAATCCAAATTCTCCATGGGGGAGTGCAATTGTTGTCTCCCTGGGAAGTGTTCTAAGTGTCTAAATAGGATGAAACCGCGTGAGAGCAAAACTGAACCAACTTCAAAGAGACAGTCCACGTGTTCTATTTTTGAAGTATTTGCGTGCATTTTTGAAAAGACTTCACTGTGCCGTGTGCACGGAAAATTAGCTTTCAAAACTTTTAAAGCAAAAGATAGCCTGAATAAACAAAAATTTGCATAACTAAATCAGGTTTAACTGAGGTAATGTTCTACAACATTAACTAATTTCACACTAGACGAGCCTCAAACTAATCGCTTTAATGTCTACTGCACGAGAATATGTGAACAACAACAACAACAACAACACTCAACACTTCCCGCTCTGTACCCTCCCTGCTAGCAACACATGTCCGGTTTATCTGATGCGAAGCTATGGGCCAAAGTCCTTGTTCGCAGCTGCTATCTGTTTGTCTGATCGAAACACTTGTTGCCCGTAGCTGTTTACACTCTCCTCCTGCTGCAGCTCCCAGGCTGCGTGGGGATGCTGGGCTCCCCCCTCTCCCCCCCCGGGCTTTAGCGGGGCTTTGATCAGATAGCACACCGGGCACATCTGAGCACAGAGCCAGAACCAGCGAGTACACAGACAGAGGAGTGCGTTGAGAGACATGTTTGCATGTACGAGCTGAACTGCAAATACGCCTCCATTAATCTAAAGCCCACTTAAGCGGCCCGAGCGACACGCGCACACGTAGCGATGCCCGTGCAGGATTCAAAATTGGACAGAAATGCAGGGACGATGTGTTTTTGACACATGCACACATCTAAATGTCCACGGAAATAGACACAAGCTAGCAAGTGGGCGGTGGGGGGGAGGGGGGGCACGATCAGCAGCAGCACGCATCGGTGGATTTGTAAAGCCGGGCCGGTTTGACTCGAGGGTTCATCGGCCGCCGCGCCTCGTCAGCCTGTCCGTCACTCTGTCCATCTGCCTGCTCGTCCGTCTGTCAGTGCTGAGTGGAACTCCTCGCATCCCGAGGTCAGCTGACACGGACTGAACAGGCCTCACTTCAAGGCTGGGGAATCACTACACGTTATACAGTTGTTGCACAACCCAATTCACGGTCACACTAATTGTCTTAAGTCTTTTTTCATCTGTTTTGTGTGACGAAATGTATGTGAGAAGTAAAAAGAAGGTAGTATGAGGAAAAATCCTAGTTTGTTTATTTCATTTTCAAGTGGCATTAACTGGTTTTGATTTGTTCCAACTTTTTATTTTACAGCTCTACTGTTCGCTTAATTAATGACTTCGGGCCTCAGAAAAATATTTACATTAAACATGAAAGACGACATGAAAAATGAACTTTGTTCAAAGTTGTGGCCAGGCTCTAAATCATCCCAATAGGACGAGAGAAGGCAGTGCAACGCAGTGTAGTGCTGCAAAATGTGAATTTGTTTATGCGCAACACAACAGGCCACAATCTAAACTGATGGTTTCAAGCGGCAACTGGGGCCAAACTGCTGTGCAGGATGTTTGTGAAATGAAAAATAAAAAGGAAATGTTCCAGATGTGTTCTCTTTTATCAGAGTTTAACTAGTATTTCTGGTCCGCTTTAATCCTGATGTTTATGTAACTGTTCTGGAAGTCCTGCTGTTACTGTCCATGACCAGAAGGGGGTGTGAGAGCCCCACTTGTCTCCTCTCTCTCTCTCTCTGCTGACCTCTTATTCATCTGTGAAGGCTTATCACTCCACTATGTCAAATGTTTTTATTCTTCTATTCCTGGAATAGCCAAACCCACGAGCAGGACTGTAGTCAAGAACAAGTAGCTGGAGTCCAAAAGTCAAGACCAAGACCAAAGGGAGCAGAGACCAAGGCCAGAGAAGAATCCGGTCCTGTTCCAAACCAAGAGAGGAAATACTTTCTTTCCCGTGTTAATATGCTGCTGAGGACTTAGATGCACATAATCAATGTTTTTACCGTCAATATTAATCTCTAACAGAAAACTAATAAACGCATAGAATTGAGGTCCATTGTGCTGTCATGTTACATTCTCTATGTATCTTTCATTTATACCAAGTACATCATCCCCAATGTGGCCACAAGGACATTTTAGTTATTTATGTACTGGGATATTTCTGATGGGAACTAAGAATCGATTTTCTTTTTATTTGTGATGCAGAATGCAGGTCAACTTTGAGAGAGAGAGCGCAGAAGTGTACACATGATTTGAAAAAAAAACTTTACATCAAATGTTTCATTTCCACTCTGTAGGCACATCTCTTTCTGGCACCTGTCTTCCTCTTCTTGCATTGAATTAATTTGGCATGGCCCTGAATCACAGATCACTTAAAGGGATTCACAATCCATCTCTCTAAAAAGACTTGTGGCGTAGATACCAGAGCGGAGTACCGCAGCGGTGCCCACGACAATGTTAGCACTTGTGTGATGGGGGGGGCAGGTAGGACGGAGATGGCCTGTCGGTGAACCTCCACTTTTGATCGACACCAGCAGCCCGTTCCGTTGGGCGGGTTTGGGATTCCGGGCGGCTGCTCACTCAACTTTAAATTGCTGCCTTTCTCATTACTGCAGCAAACAGACAGATATTTGTTAATGAATGCACATGCTCCAGTAACTCTAGCTCCCTCCGAGGCGCTGGGATATCACCACTTCTTCTCTTGGACCCCGCGAGGAGGGGGGAGGGGGGGGAGGGGGTCGGGTCAAAGGTCAAGGGCGGGGTCACAGGGTTTTGAGATGCTAGGGTCCACCAGGCAGAGGTTATCTGGGCCTAATGGAGTGGTTAAAAGCTAAGAAATGCAACAATAGTGAGTGTCACTGTAGCACTCGGCTTGGATCAGTTACACAACAAAAGAGCAGCGCGTTTCGCAGCGTGTGCACATACTATATACAAACTATATGTGATTAGGTGAAGAAGACTATTTCCTTAACTCAATTTATTTTGGCTTTGGTTTCACTTTACAATAGGTTAACTTAGACGCAGATGTCTCTTGTCATTCAAGACAATGTGCTGCTGTTGCAGAATCATGTTAATAAAGTCAGTATCTTTCTATCAATCCATCGAAAACAGGCAGATTTCAAATGAAAGACAAGTGGAGTTGATGCATTTCACACAACGCTTGTGCAATCGGTTTTCCAGATCTGTTTAGTCTGAAGTAGGAGGATCAATTTCTGACAATCGCATTAAGCAAATAGCTGATACCTTCTCAAAGTATGAACTGCACTGTTGCACTGCCACAAATAAACTGATTTTTGAAAACTTGCCTATGTAATCTTATGTTATCCTGCCTTTGATTTATTCCAGCCTTTGAACAACATGAGGCAGCATTGTGGTCTAAGAATAATGTTGAATAATGTGATTAACAAAAGGTGAAAGTGGACAGGCATGACATCAGATCAACGTTAGCGCTGCAGTGTGCGTCTCATGAACGACGTGTGGTTCCACACCCACTCAGTCAGGAAGCCCTGCGTCACCGGCATAATCTTCACAATCAGGTCTTTCCATTGGCTTTGTACGCAATCAGTCTGAAAGCACTTCAAATGAAGCATTCTCATCTTATGAAAATAGATTTTTTTTCATTGTCTTTAAAGCACAAATCGTTTTCCATTGTTCAACATTAAACATTGTCATCAAGACATCTGTGTTTTTCTCAGATCTCCTGAATTGCAGAATGCACACAGCTTGAGAGGATTTGTAGGAAAGGGCTTCGGTTGAGGATAAGGCCAATAACGAAGGCTACTGTTTTAGTGCTGAGAGACGAATCAAACCATTGTGCCACCAGCCAGATGACTGTCAAACAACGCTTTTTGTTTCGTTAAGCTTTTCCCTTCTTTTCGTTGTGCTCGCAGTGTCCCAAACTAGGCGCGACGCTTTTAAATCTTTTTAAATCGGTGGACCAATTAAATTCATGTTCACTTGTGGACTCTGGGGGGCAGAAATAATAATAAACTCCCTGCGTACTGAGACAGTGCTGTGCGTGTCTGGATATTTGTCTAACGTTGTATTTGCATGTGCGTTTGTATGATTAAGTGAAAACATATTTCACAGAGCTTTGAGGCCAGTGTTTGCATGGACCACAACAAAGGCATTGGAGATGATTGTGGGCAAGCCGCAGAATACGCTGTAAAGACTACAAAACAAAAGAGATCACCCACACCAGCAAAACTGTAGTTTAAGGCCGATGAGAACAGAGTTATGCTCCTTCGTATCTCATATTAAGCATTTCAAAGGAAATCCAATAAAATCCAGACAGAAATGAAACAATATAAAACGCTGTAATAAAATATGACAAGAAAATAGACACTTAAAAATACTCCCAGATGCAGTCAATGTTTTGCTATTCACCATTGCATGTCTGCATGAATTGTGTTAAGTATTAAAAACTTGAGTTAATGCTTTTAAGATGGCATCTTAGTGGTTTGGTCTGTCGAACAGTTGGTCCAACAGTTACTGTACAACAGCAACCTTCCATTGAGTATTGAACCGATTTACACTCAAATTGGTCATTTTTAATTTGGTTCCTTTATCTGCATTGCTACGTGAAAGATCAAATCAATCATATATTGAACACACATTAAAACAAAGTTCTTCAGTGGTCTAATCAGAGAAGGTTCATCAGTTCATATGTAAATTTATTTGATTGGTAAATCTGTCTTTTTTTTGTTGTTATTAATGGATCTGTGTCACTCCTTTGGTGGGGTTGGCTTGTCCCGTGCGTGGGCAGAGCGGCGTGCACGGGGAGAAGTCGGCCCGCAGAGGGAAGGTGAGCCTCGGAGGAGCGAGGCTCATCCATCCAGGTGCCTGCCGACAGGGCAGAAGATAAGCATCTCACCCTGGGCAAAAAATAACACAGCGTCCCATTGAGACCAGATAATTACACGGGCACACTGCTACATCAGGCCTGATGCATGGCCCCAGATAGCCATCTCACACCCGCCGCGCTGCACACACACACACACACACACACACACTCAAACACTTGCACTTAACACGTAAGTCGAAAGAGCACATGCACACATAACCAGTGAGATGGCACATCATTTCTTTTATAGATCTGGAAAATGCATCTGCAGAGCTAACTTTGTGTGTAACGGAACCGAGGAGTATATCACATTTATCAGGAAAAGTGCAAATGGTGAAAATAATCATTTGTCTGGAGGTGTTGAATTGACCTGCGTGTACAATCATCTTTTAACATGGACTTTCACAAGATAAGAAACATTCCTGACCCCTGGCGTGACAGAGAGATGTTGCTGTCCTATCTTTTCTTGTCACCAAAACATGCCACATGCTGAAGACACTCAACAGCCTGCTCAGACACAGTTGAACCTGAATCTTATTTGTATTTAATTTTTTATAAGCCAAAAAAGAGGGCTAGAATGAGATAGACCTCATGTGGAAGAACAGGTTGCGAGATTTGGGTCAGATTATAATAGTGGCTACTAAAAGATCACCCATTCTGTAAAATAACAAAAGATTTGTAAAGAAATGAAGCTGAATCGTGATTTAAGTCAGGAAGAACATTCTCTTGCATAATCTGGCCCGTAGTTTATTTCTCATGAATCTGCCATTCACTCCTTAGGCATGCTCACTCCTTGCTTTCATTGTTTGTGGCCGTCAATCATATCAGCACATCCTTTTAAAATATGGTTGTTACATCAGGGCCTGCTACATCACACCCTGCTGGTGAAAAACAGACTACGACATTCCGATTTTATCAAAGTTGCATGAAATAAAAAAAGAGTCCGTGGGTAAATATTACATAATGCAGATATAGTGTTAACACAGATGAATTTATAGCAATTGTTTGTTCTTTTCAATCCATAAAGCCGATTTGACAGTAGTTCTCTGTGCGTTTGTCGCGTGATTTTTTTACCTGGTGTGCAAAGTCTTTGTTACTTGTCGCAGGATTGCATCACTGCCGGTGTGAGCGTATTAGGAGTCCCGAGTCCCCCCCCCCCCCCACAGCGCAAACTACAGGTCCTTCATCTGACCAGCTTACACGCTGACTGTGACAGCTAATATGCGGCCATTGTGCGTTCCCGTGGTACCAGCAACATCCGATACAGCAACCCGAGGGCGAGGGCGCAGAGACGGGGGAGGGGGGCCAGAGGGGGGGGCCTCACGGCGTGCCGGGCATTGTGCGGCCGTCCCCTCTGCACAAGCGCGCATGATTTATGGAAGCATACTGTCCTCGTATGGTGTAACTTCCTAATGTAAGCTACACACAGTGTATCTTAAACTTAATGTGTGAAGAGAACATTCCATCCACTCACCTTTGAAGGATCCTCATAACATGACGTCAACATAGTCTGCTATCTACTATCGACAGGAGCATTCCTCCTGCTTTTCTTCTTTCTTGTACCAAAAAAAGAGCAATGGCTGCAGTGATGCAAACTTTGTCAGTGTTGTGTTATCAACTTTTTGTGAACTCCTACAGGACCTCTCGCAGCCTCTCAGCAGGCTGAGTGATGGCCAACCAGAGAGCCGTAGCCCGGGGGTCAACACCGCCAGGCGGGGGGCAACACGTGCGGCGGGAGAGTCGAACCATCAAAGCCCCCCCCAGCCACAGAGGGAAGCTTCATTTATCTCAGCCGCCCCTGACAGCACCAGTGTAGCTCGCTAAATAGGTCGGGCCCATATCTGATGCAACGGAGGGGGGGGATTTACAATATTTGGGTTCTATGTAGGAGATATCAATCTAAACAACTATGTAAGTGCACACACACACACGCAGAGTAATATCCCCGAGCTTTCATACGCAACAAATCTCTCGCTTCTTGCCACAAAGTTCAGATCACAAAGAGATGAGAGGATGAGATTACAGTTGTTGTTAAAGTTAAACCTGGGGCACATTTTTGCATTAGAAAACATGACAATAAGTCTACCTGTAAACAGCATGTTCAAGAAGGAGGGCTCGACAAAGTGACTGCATACCCCCTGCCATTAACATTCCCCTCTTCTTAACTACATTGCTTTGAAGCAAGATAGCTGCTGAAAGGTCGGTTATAAGATGAACTGAAGAGACGCAACTGTGTCTGTTTGCGTAATAGTTGTACGATCACCTGCCTGCTGGTGTTTCTCATCCTATTGGTGTCAGGGGGCGGTGCTGGTGCAGGTCGAAGGCAGGACTCAAATGCAGGATTTTCCAGGTTTCCAAAGATGCTCTTTATTCACCAACAAAATCAAAAAAAAAAAAAAAAAAAAAAAGGATGTGCACCAACGACGACTGGACAGTAGACAATGACGCAACAGGGGACAACAGGCACACAGGGCTTAAATACACAAGGGAGGTGCAGGTGATTGGACACAGGTGGGAACACTCAGGCAATCACAGGACAAGGCAGGAAGTGAAGCTCACCCAGGGCCACAAGAGACATGAAACTACAAAATAAAACAGGGAGCAGAACCAAACCGTGACAATGGGACTACTCTTTACACATGTATTCACATTTTTTTGATGCAAATACGACTAATAATTGGCCAAAACTGAGGTAAAACGACATTCCCAGAAACCTTTTCATTTTGGTATTCCCTAAATCCCCTTGAAGTAACTTTAATGGAAGAAGCGGTGCATCGGCTGGTGGCATAGTGGACCGTGCCACCCAGAAGGGACAGAAAAAGCCCGATCGCCCCCCATGCCCCACCCTGCCGAGCCCCTGGCCACGGCCCAGAGGAGCCCCGGGACGGGAGCTGGTGATGATCTTGTTCTCCAGATAGCCACGGCACCTCGGCCCTGTGGTTTACATTGAGGGAATGCATCCACTGGGACCTGAACCCGAGCCACCTGCTGCACTCAGCCACTCTGATCTTTGTCTCCCAGCCGTCTCCTTTTACCAAACATCAGTTTCTAGGAACACTCAGCCACCGCTATTTGCCATTTGGCGTAGTAGGGGTGGGTTTGACGGGGGGGCTGCTGTATTTGTGTTTGTACACTGTTATGTGTGTGCTGGTGTGAATGTCCATCTGCCCATCCGGATCAGGGATTATGTTTGTATAAATGTATGTGTGCGTGTGTGTGAGTGTGTTCTGAAGGGGTGAATAGACGAGCAGCTGAAGCCTAACAAGATATAATGAGGTCTAATAGTGGAAAAGCCATCTAGAAGCCGTGACCTTGGCATTATGACGGATGCCCACAAGAATAACACATCTAAAAACGGCCTGGGAAACAAGCTAAAACACGCTGTCGTCTCATGTGGTGTTAAGTCATCATCCATATTTCAAGGGAGGAGTTGAATTACCTCACAGTTAGCAGTGATTACAGATTTCGCAGTACATTTTCAAATTGGACAGGTTCATTTTCCATTAGAGCATTTATGAGAAGAAGGACGCGTGTTAATTGTGTTAATAATGACACAAGAGAAGGCGCCTTGCTCGTAATGCCAATTCCATGCATGCTTCTATCCAGAGCTTTAACTATATATATAATATATATACACACACACACACACACACACACACAGTGTGGGTGGCCACTGTGGGAAAGGGGCCCTCGGTTTGGCTACGGTCATTTTTGGCTTCATATTCTGCCTATTAAACTACAGCACACATTCATACTTGGAGACTTTAGAGGACGTGCTTCTAGAATAGGTTCTTTCAAACTAAGAACATTTGCTGACTGTAATTTGAAGCTTTATCATCCTAAAAACTGCTCTTCTTGACATTTTCCTTTGGTCAAGGTCCACCTTTTAGCTCTATATTTCAATTGGTCAACTAGTGTTTGCTTACTTGTTTGGTCACCATGCCTATGATTTATTCTCATTTTGAGGACTTTATATAGTCTATATAAGACTTTTTTTTAAAAGATTGAAAACTGAAAAATCAATACAATCTTTTATTTTAGTAAAAGCTTTTTTTCAAACTGCAGTAACAATAACTGTATTTCACCATGTTTATGATCTTTAGCTTCAAAGCCCTTTTGAGAATATATTTTCCCTCATCAACCAATACTAAAACTCACGGATAACACATTGCATATTTATTTTAGATTACTCCAAAAAGCTAAAAGTATGTATTTTTATTCAGCAACCTTTATCACTCTTATTTTTTTAAGGTTGCCATATTAGACTGTCAGAGTCCAGTGCACATAGGTCAGAGATGTAGCCACAGTTGGTCCAAAAATTCTGCCCATGTGGACTGCAGCTGAATTTCCAATTACCACACACACACACACACACACACATACGCACACACACACACTCATATTTACACGGACATGGTGATGCCTTTTATGGGGCAGCTCACACAAACAATTCCTTGTCTCAACGGTTTTTGTTTGACCATAAATTATATGCTACAGCACCCGAGGGACATCTAACCAGAAATATAGAAGAGACGTAACAACAAAACCGTTTTGAGAAAATTCAATGGTTACGTCCGTGCAGAGGAGCTACATTCACCTTATAAAAGGACGGAGGAAAAAAAAAGAAAAGTACTTCCTTCTCCATCAATGATCACCATCCAGTAACTCACCAGCACATCCAGGTGTATTTGTGTCTGCTGCGTGTGCCGTGGCCGGCTGGCTGGTTTTAAGGGGCAGCCCTGTCAGTGTGGACTCAACGCGGCTGGAGGAAAAAAAAAAAACAGAGGTGTTTCTGCTTTAGATGCATGCTGGGACTTATTAAGAGCGCGAAGGTGTGTCGTTCACTGCGGCGGACACTTAACAGCCCACATCAAACCCTCTCAGAGAGACTTGCGTAAACACGGGCTGCGTATATGTGGCTTTACCTCCCTGCTGTTCCATAGATCTGTCAGAGCCGCTCAGCCCTCAGACGTTCACTTTATTTCAATCAGCGCTGGACAGGTATGCTGAGGGCCGGGTGCTCCCCCCCCCCCCCCCCCTGCTTCAGGCCAGATAGGCCCCTTCCACTAAATTACGTTTGAGTGGCAGGTGGTTGTGTGTTCGCTCCTATCCCGACTGCTCCAAATGGAGGAAGCCAGTTTGCGCATCACCTTTAGGCATCAAAGGTCCCTTTGCAAGAGATCAGTCAGTCGGACCAACAGGAGGAATGTAGCTTCGGGATAGAGATTTCTTGACTTCCTCCACCTGAAAAACACGCCTTCAGTGGTGGAAAGAGCCCAGAGGTCGGAGAAGTGAGAGACTAGGCAGAAGTATCCCATCGGAAAACCGTGTATGGAAAGGGCAACGCTTCCTCAAACGAGCAAAAAGATTTCATGCTGGGAAGAGGTACTCACACCTCACCTAGAGATCGGAGACTGCTTGACCGAAGCAGCCGAGGACGAGATCTTTGCCGGAAGCTTTATTGAAACAATGCACAGTAAATTCTTTATGACTACCTTTTGTTCCAATAACTATTTGTGGAAAAAACACTTCCAGCTGTGGATTTTCCTTGTGGGAAAAAGCAACTCTTGTTGCATTGTTGTTTCTTTTCTTCTCTTTTTGTAAGTCCATCTCTATCCGTGTGGGAATCCTTGGGAATAAAGGCAGCTGAGTTGTATAACTTAATGTGTTGTGTTTTCTGGTCTGGGTAGTCTTCGATCTCTTCCTACATCTAGGGAGTATGTTTTTTAACTCACAGAATGAAGTTTTTACCATTGGTCACAAGACATTTTTTTACCAACCCAAATGATAGACCATCCACTCTATGCTCCACATAAAATGACTTATGTCCCTGTGCTTTCTCAGACTTCTCTTAAAGGGAAATCTCAGAGGGCCCTTAAACATTTCTGCCTGGTTACGTAAGGCTGTGTGTTCGGCCCACAGCAATAGATGCCTTGGGCTAAATGTTTTGGAAAGGGGGAGAACCAATGTTTATGGAGCTGACCCTTGGCGGCTTGAGAAGAAGGCCATTGATATTCAATAGACCAAACCCAAATTCCTTTTTCATCCTCGGGCTGTATCAAGGGACCCCCCAGTCCTCGCCCTGGCCCTGGTCCTGGTCCTACTCGTGTCTTGTTGTAGAATTTGGATTTGGAGATGAAGCCCAGGATATTTGGATTTCTTCAAACCACATTCAATGTTGACATTTTGACTGAGCCTCGGCATCAGAAACCAACGGTGGCTCCTTTTGGCCACTCGCTTGTGGGCTTTAGATTAAATCAAATACAAACCCTCCTAAAGCATTCATGGACAGGAACAGCACGTGATGTAGTATGAAGTCACTGAGAGTTTTTGTTGTGACCCGGTTGGGGATAACGGGGGCCTCACTAGTCCATGACTGCCCCCACAGGGCTGTCGATTAACACGAAAACATAAAGAAGAAGGGCGGGGCGTCATGGGCCCACCTTGCGGTCCCTGTACCAGAGTCTCTGCAGTCGTAGACAGCTGTACCTGTAGGTCTTGTTACATTTGGCACCCAGCTGCTTCTCCCCGGACGGACGGTTGTTTTTTGGGACGGACAGTGATTGCGATCCATGTGACTGTTGCGGCGTGTTTGATCTCCGGGCTTTGATCTCAAAGGAGATTCTTCAGTGTCGTCCTTCAGGCGTACAAAAAGGGAGAAAAAAAAGCAGAGGTCCTTGAGGTCCTTAGACGTGACTGTGAACCCTAAAGTAACCTCCAAGCTCAGTGTATCCCCTTACAGTTACATCGCACTAGGACTGAAACCAGTTACCTCATGTCAATGTCTACTTTGTCCTTCAGATATTCCTGAGCTCCTGAGACTTAACATGTTGGGGTTGATCACATTTCTTTTTTAATTGGTTGATAGTTCTTTGATTGCTTTAAGAGGTTTGGAAGAGAAGTGTGAAACATGTCTGATTAAAGCAATCAAATGTTTTTCTAAACCAGGACATATGTATATAGGCGCTTAAAAATCATTTCTTAGAAAAATTCACCAGATGGAAAATGTTTAAGACAATTTGATGGTGATGAGTGGCAATATAACATCAAAGTATTCAACAACATCAAATATGGTATATTACTGATATTCTTGTTACTTATTCTTATTCTTATTGTTATTATTATTACTGAACATCCCCTGCAGACATGATTGAGGAATACTCAATAAAAAATGAAAATATCTTCTTCTGCCTTCAAAAATGGAGGATCACCTCAAGTTTTCATAATGCTTTAATTTCTTATGTAGGTACAATGTCACAAAATCTGACTGCAGACACATATGTCAGAGACAGACTTGCATGGATCATGGTCACCACGAGCAGCACGCTGAAAACATTTCATTTCCCCTCAGCATATTGTCATTCGTGCTGTATATTGCTAAACGTAACATTTTCTTGGAATTATTTTCAGGGCTGCTCGGGCCAAACTCGCAAAGTAAAAAGCATTCAAAATCTGGCAATGGAATGTTACCATAAGCCTTGGAAACACATTAGTATGTGTCATGGTAGAGTTGCAGGGTGGAAAAAAAGCCGTATCTGAGGAAACCCGGATCCGGCCATGAGAGGCTGGCATCTGTCTGCTCCTCTGGCCATTCACAACAATACGCTCCGGTAGGATGTCTGTAATAATATTAATAGGACCTCCAAGAGTAATCCACATCAATCCCCGAGTCTCTAAAGCAACAGTTACATACCAACAGAGAAGTCTTCAGAAAAGAACACATTCAATGTTTGTACGAAGCCAGTGACATCACATCAATGAATGTGAAAATGTACGTTGGATGGGATTTTGCAGGTCATTGTGGCATTTCAGGTGGTTTTTAAGCCAAAGCTCTAAATAACTTGTTTGGAATAAATCTAAAGGTTAAAGTCTCAGCAAATGTGTTTGATACTTTTTCTCTGAATATATGTGTTTTGGCTTTTCGGCATGTGGCTCTTGAGTTGCACTCTCATGCACGTATCCACAGACAGCTTCATCCACATCTATAGGGTACAAGGGATGGAGTGACAGGTCCAGAGAAAGAAGACATCCCCTCTCCACCTCCCCAATTACCCGTCTATCTTCACCTCTGCCATCCCTGGTATCAAGCCTCCGCTGAAATCCTGACCATGAATCAGATCTTCAGTGCCCCTCCATCTAAATGACTTCCTCAGGTCAAAGGTCAAAATCCCATCACTCACTAAACGCTGGCTGATTAGTTGGTCAGGTCAAGGTTCGGGGATGGGTATTTGCTCAAATGAATCCTCATGTGATATTAGATTTCCTACTTTTTATTTGTGCCTATATTTATGTAAATACTGTTGATTTTACCTCAAGTGATCATCTTGGAGTGATGTTGCTCAGAAGGTCAAAAGATATATAATTCAACAAAAGAATTGATTGACTCTTCATCCATTTTTTTAATCCATTAGTTCTTCACAAGGCGGTACCATACGAGTTGCCTTCTTCCTG
Organism: Pungitius pungitius; assembly: GCF_949316345.1. NCBI lineage: Eukaryota > Metazoa > Chordata > Actinopteri > Perciformes > Gasterosteidae > Pungitius > Pungitius pungitius. Next base: position 18,598,074 of record NC_084904.1, on the reverse strand, counting down.
CAGTGCTTCCAAACTTTTCTCACAATTTCAAACCACGTTTCAAAATATGATTCAGCATCCGTTGTTTTTGTGGTCCATAGTTTTTCTAATCTACCCTGATCCCATAGTTTCCCCCCCTGCTGTTTATATTGTTGCCGTGTTTGTGCACCATCTGAACGTCCCCTGATGACGCATTTGTGTCAGGAAGTGCTACTTGTCATTGAATGCTATTCAGGAACACAAAAGCAACGCAGACGGCAATATTTACATCAGCAGCAACATTAAAAACTGTGAAAATGTATTCCCAGTGCTGCGGCAACTGTCAACAAAGCGATGCTGCAACAACTTTAAATCCAAAGTTAATTTGCCCCCCATAGAATCTGGTGTGGCCCAGTGGGGCGGGAAGAAAAGAACTAGCAATTGTGTTTTGTTTTTGCCCCCAGCTTCACAAACAGTAGCATTAACAAAGTGTCCTTTCTGTGCCGTTTCCTTCCACTCTGATTGGACTAATTGGGACCTGTTGACAGCGAATCCCATCCGTGCAGGAACAGGCCAATCACGTCTCGGCATCTGTCATCCCTGGCACACAGGGCTTCCACTCCCCTCATAAAGGCCTTTGTCTTTGTGACCTCAGTGACCTTTAGCATTTTTTAATATGGAAAGCCTGATTAACTCTCACAGATAGGACATGAAACATTTTGGTGCACATAGCTTGCTACAAAGTACAAAGGATCACATGCACTTTAAATTAAGAGAGAGAAGTTGAAACAGCTCAAACTGCTACAGCAACAATATAACAACAAGTTTCTATTCTGTGTAAAACCCACTACTGTTTAGTGATCTGTAGCTTTGTACTGTCAGAAGTTTAACATAAAAAGATCAGGTCAGATCATTGGTACCTGGAGCCTTACTCGGCACCTTTTTATTGATCGTACATAGAAGAAATTTAGTTAAAAAATACTTTTGCCACACTGAACTGAATAAATCTGCAGAAATGGAATAAATTACAGAATTGTCTATTTTTATACTACATGACACAGCTGTAAGCTAGAGGGCAACATGTTACTTGTATAATGTCCTGATCCAGAACACAAAGTGAGTGTTCTGCATTAACGGGCTTTTGTTGAAGGAAGAAATGAGCTTTTCTAGCACGTAGCGTGGTATGATTGAATTTTTCAGCGTAATTGTCTTGAATCACACTGTGAAGGAAACAGCCACATCCTTTACCTGCTATCCTTTTTTTTCTCCCCCCCTTTGCTTTGAACGCGTGCGAATCGACAGCGAAGCACACCAGCACACAACGACGCCTTTGCTCGAGTAGTTAACCTAAGACAAAGGAGCAGTGAAAGAGAGGCACGGGAAGGGGGGGGGGGGGGGGGGGGGGGGGGCGACCGAGGAAGCCACCGAGCTCCAACCAGAGTCCGTCAGGCCAACTTATCTTTCGCCGCCTTTATTAGTCTCTCATATCTTGGCCTGCACCTGCCTTTGAAGGTCCAGGAGTTTGGGTTAGCCCCCCCACCCCCCCCCCCACAGCCCTCCACCCACCTCCTCTCCAGACTCCCCTCAGCTCGTTGAGGACTGAGGGGAGGCCCGGGGATCCCCATTCAGGTGGGATGATCGACACAGCGGTACCTAGAAGAAAAGGCAGCTGTGATGAGAGAGAGAGAGAGAGGACCCATGTCCCCTTTGTGCTTTTGACTACCTCCTCTCTTGTCTTCCCTGGCTGTGTCCACACAATGGGGAGCCTTAACAGAAGCTGTCAGCGTCCGACACTTGTGTGTGACCACCGTGGGCACCGGGGTTAGCCAGCACTGCATTAGCGCCGTGTTTGTACGGCACTGAAAGCCAGACAGCTACAGTTAAACCAAGTGTTGCAGCGCTTTCTAAAGAGGCCCCCGCGGCGGCTTTCAGCCTGGTGTTACCCCCCCCCCCCCCCCCCCCCCCCCGCTGGACTCCAAAGGGACGCAAAATGCTTGAAAAACAACAACAACAACAACAACAACAAAAAAAGAAGCTTAGGTGTTCAGTGGGGAGGTGGGGGTGGGGACTCCACTTTGCACCTGAGTTTGATCAATAAAGTCAAAGTGATGACACGTCAATTTGCACTGCAGAGAGACGCGGCGAGGCCGTGAATGGCGGCGCTGAGAGACGGCGGCAGGTGAATTGCTTCCCGACAGCGGATACAGTGTATCAACGTGCTGCTTTCAAAGTGTGCGTGTGTCTCCCTCACCGCCACTCAGTCAGGCTTTCCTTACATTGGGACCTCTATTTAACCAGCGCTCGTGACAGCGATACTATTGTGCTTTTGCCTTAGTGACAATGTGATGTTTACGAGTGTGCGCAGCGCACACACCACACACACACACACACACACACACGGGCCACGAGCCAGCTGCAGCCACTGCTGGACGTTTGATACATGTAATTAAAAAAAACAACAAAAGCACAGGAGGGGCTTCAAGCCCGCGGTTTACAAAAGAGCCGGGCTGGTTTGATCAGATACGGCTGAATCACTCCATGATTTTAATTGTTACAAAAAACAATAAGCAGGCAGGTGTCTCGGCAGAAAAGAGTGAGGAGCACGCACGTACACGTGAAGGAGAATCACAAGAGAGAGAGAGAGACCGCCTCGGATCGCGCTGAACATGGGATCTGGCTTATCGTTTCTTTTCGATGGAAATTCATCCCCAAAAAAAAGTGACAATTGCCGCTTGTGCACGCAAAACATGAATTCAGATCATTTTACAGAGATGTAAAAAGTCAGTGTTTTGTTGTTCCCTCGCCATTAGATGGCAGTGATGCATAGCAGAGCCCTCTGATCTCCTGGAAGGAGAGCTGCTTTTTTCTGCTTTAAAAAAGGCAGATAAAATGTTTGCCTAATCATTGGCGGGTTTGAACTGAACCAGTGAGTCAGCAAACATTTTAAAATATGTTTCAACCTCTCCGCCTGCTCCTAATAACGACACTAAAAGGCTTCTCAGCGCAAATAAACAAAATCACACGAATACAGATGCACAAAGGTCTACACGCTTATGTAACCTGTCTACCTGCTGTGCCCTTCTATAATCAGAGCCCGTGTCCTCGTTTGATCTTTACCTGTGATTTCCACACAGAGAATCCAACGGAGGAGACCCGACGTCCTCCGTGTTTTTCGCGGGGGTTGCCGTAAGCGTATGGAACCAGATCTCCTGTTCCAAAGAGACAAGGCGCCAGTAAACAAACAAACAAGTCATCGGAAACACATCTGACGGGGAGAATAACTGCGGTAGCTGATTGCGCGGCCTGTGGTCTGGCTTTTATCAACACGGATCAGCATCACGGGGGCCTTTGGTCTGCAGCGCACACTGGGATCAAACCAGTGTTATCTGCAGGCATTACTTGCCGTGCTTGTGTTACCTGAGCTTCCAGGGAGCTTTATCACTGCGAACAGTGAGGCCAGGTGCCCCTATTTATTCAAGATTAGGGTTATTTGGATGTTCAAATAAGCAGGCTCTGAAAGTCGTTCTGAACACATGCACATAGCCACACAGCCATCTCTCCAGCGGGTACTGCAAGTGACTTTTGGGGTGTTGCTGAGGGAAAGTAGATAGATGAACAGTGCATCATTGTAGTAGCGATATTAGGATGTTAAAAAAAGGATTAAAAATAACGTCCACTTGGTCTGTACATAAACTGCTATGAAATTAAGAAATATAGCATATCCACTTTTGACAGAAACTGGAATCCTTGTTGCATCTGTTACAACTTCTGTAATCAACTCTCTTTTTTTTGCATTGCATTATTTTAGGCATATGGCCTGCAACGTCAGTGTTTTGCTTCAGCTTTCATCAGCCTTGTATCCAGATGCTGCAGACTAGTGTTCTCAAGGAAAAGCTGCGCTAAACACGTTACCAACAAAGCAGCAACCAGCAAACAAACAACGTTAGGGACTACATGGTGGAGCATTTAGCAACCATAGAGACTTATACTTTCATCAGGGGTGGGTAGACTTTAAAAACCAAAAGAGCTAATAGGTGAATGAGTATAGATCTACCTGCATGATTTGTATCTGTTTAAAATGAACTTGCATTTACCAACATAAAAGGGCGGGCACAGCAACCAGAAGTTAAATCGTAGAACTTTTGCATCAGTTGTTTTGTCAACGTGGGTACTTTGTAGTGTGAATTAAAATAATAAAATGACATGTCAGAAGAATGTTGGAAGCCAATGTTTCCAAAAAAAACCAACTTTTTATCCTCCACTAAATCAGCTTCTTTAGGCAATCTGTTGCCTCAACCTGCCGACTTTCATATTTAGCTTGATTTTAACATTTGATTCATGTCAGTTCAATTGGGATTACTAGAACTTACTAAAGGTAGTATTATAATTGTAAGTAATGAAAAGTTAAATCTTCTACTCATTAATGAAGCATTTTATTTTAAAAAGTCAGCAGAGCTTTCGACATGCTTTGTACGCGCTGCTTTAGACAAAGGTTCAGTGTAGATGTGCATTTATTTCTATTCACACCCGTAAGTTCATGTTCATTTCTCATCCGTATTCTCCTCAGCGGCCATGAAACCAGACGGACTCGTGTCAGAGGGGGGAGACTGGCATCCACCCGGGCCCCGTTTGAACCCCCCGTGTCGCCGCCATTCCCTCTCAGCCAGCAGGAAAGCAGCCTACGTGTCTGCGCACGCCGCGAGCCGCCGAGCGCCGCGGTCCTCCTCCCTCCGTGCGCTGGGGGGAGGAGGGGGGGGGGCTCTGAACCTAAACCCTTTCGGCCAAGTGCGAGAGAGGCATTAGGGCCCATGTCAAAACAGCTTACAGCCAAGCAGCATTGCTCTGAAAGACCTGGGCCTATTCATGGAGTCATTCAAAGTGACAGCCCCATGAGCCCGCTGCTCTCTGACAACCCCCGTAGTGAGAGGGGGGGGGGGGGATGCTGCTCGGCTAATGTCAGGGAGCGTGGCATCGCTCTTTGTTAATGTTGGAGGCCAAGTTCCTTAGAAGAAGAAAAAGGAGTTTCCCCTTGGTAGGAGCAGGACGGGTTCGGTCCGGTTCTTTGGAGGAGGTCTCCTTCCGGTGAAACTGAGCCGAGTCACTTGTCTTTAAAGGAATCCCCTCCCCCCCACTTGCCACATCATCTATCCGGCAACAGAGGGTTGGAACTAACACAGGAAAGGGATAATCGTTGTGGTCACGTGCGCCACCGTTTCTTTTTGCCAAAATGCTGCTTGTTGACCTCAAACTGTACACAGAATCCTTTGAGACGGAAACCAACGACCCGGCCACAGTTAGACGCTTCTGTGCCAACGCAACTCACGGCGAACCGTAAGAGCAGCTTCCGTAAACAGAGCGTATGCCAGACCTGGTAAATAGCCATGACGTGCACAAATGCTGACTCACATCCCAGCTAGTGGAGCTTGTATTTATCGGCGCTGCAGGTACCCCTCTGAGAAGAATCGCAAAAGAAAGAATATCAATTTAAATTGTCAGTAAAACTTAAGGCGTTAAATCAAATATCAACCCTTTTGTTTAATGGACATTTTCTAGCGTTTCTTCCAGTCGTCAGTAGCCTGCGCCTTTGACCCCTCGACCTGTTTGGCTGTTTGTAATGTTGCTAAACAAGGTGTTGAAGGCTCTTCTACCCGTCACCTGAAGGCACCTGACAAGTAAGTTTCCGTGTGACATTACTGGTATGTGTACGGCAGAAAGGATCCGATATCACTCTCTGCTGAGCAAGAGACAGATTGTCCAGGCAAGCTAAATAAACAGTAGATTAATCTGTTTTCTTACTGCGAGCTGACAAAGTCAGTCATGGGTGAAATCGAGGGTTTTGACAAGTAGTCTTTCAAGATGAAGCCCTGATAGCAAGAACTTGAGAAGGGAACTCTGAAACGAGAGGCTTCTGTGACGCAGACCATTCAGGGAGTTAGGCTGACATTGCTATTTCTATGTAGGGGAGCAAAATAAAGGGAATGTACTAAGAAGGCTGGGTTGTAATTTGGATTGCATTCCTACTGCTCATAATTCATTTCATTTTTGAAAAAAAAAAAACCCAGTTTCAAGCTGCATCGACAGCCATAAATCAGCTTTTATCAGCGCCAATAGAGCAAAGCTCAGGTAAGGGGGGGGCCGCCCACTGTCTTTATTTACAGCCTCAGACGTTGCTCAGATAACATCTATGTAAGCCTTTTGACACTTTAGCAGAGTAAGAGCTGCAGCAGGTGTCAGCGGAGCCACACAAGGCAAGCAGCAGGCCTGTGTTATCAGACGAGGCCCCATGCTGTCAGCGCGGGGAGTGTTAAGTCTGCTGCATCGTCCAGACACACGCAGACGGAAATAAAGAAGGGAGCAATTGTTGCCCCCCCCCCCCCCCCTCTCCTTCCTGTTTAAACGATCTCCTATATGCCCGGCCGCCTGAGAGCACACTGTGATTGAATGTCACATGCAAAAGATATAAAGCAACTATGTGCTACAGAAACAGTAAAAGATGGGAAAAAAGCCCTACAAAAGCAACAATAGAAAAGTATAAACTTCAAAATATTCTTAGAGAATTTCATTCCTTGTTGCACAGCTTGCACACAACCACGCTCTTATCGACGCTTCCATTCGTGTGTTTATTATAATAAGATTTCCCATTCACGGGGCCACCCGACACGGTCTCGTCAGCTTCTTCGTTCATGTTCTCTGGTTTGTTGATGTCTGAAGTCATGAACGCTAGTTGGTGCCAGAGATGCTCACGAGTCCCAAAGCTCGAGTCCGAGTCGAGTCTGAAGTCTTTCGAGGACGAGTCTGAAGTCGAGTCTGAAGTCACCGTGTGTTCGACTCGAGTCGCACTCGAGTCCGAGTCTCCAACTCGAGTCCCCATCTCTTATCAACGTCCCTTTTACCGTAAAAAAAACATACCAACAACTTTTTACTCCTCCTTTACTCTTTACTTAACGTTTTTTTTTTGTGGTTTTTCCCCATAAAATGAAAATACGAAGCGTAGCCGCTAAACCGGAAGTACGTAGATTTTAACAGTAAGAATCGACGCAACCGTCTGTAATGACAGCGGTTACCAGGGTAACGAGGAGAAAAGTTCATGAACGGATATAAATAAATAATCCTGGTCTGACGGGATGTGTTAGCAGCAGTAGTTGACTACACACGCTGCTCTTGGCTCTGATATTTTTTGTCCACGTATTGTTTTGCTTCAGTGAGCAGAACAGAGACAGTTAAAGGAGATCGCAGAGTAAACGGTCCGCCGCTGGAACGCAGACGTCCCGACGTCAGCGAACCGTCGGTCGGACCGCCAGCGGCACCAGCGGCACCACCGCCTTCCCGTCAGCGCCACCCAGCAGCGGCATTCGACATCTTTCTCGTGTGTGGCCGCGCGTAGCGCAGCCAGCAATATGTGTCAATGTACGCGTTACGTAGGCAGGTAACGGAGGGAGCGATATAGCGAGCTCATCAGATTTTTCCTAAAATTAAACATTGTTCACGAGTCCCCAAAGCTCGAGTCCGAGTCGAGTCTGAAGTCTTTCGAGGACGAGTCTGAAGTCGAGTCGGAAGTCACCGTGTGTGCGACCCGAGTCGCACTCGAGTCCGAGGCCGTTTCTCAATATGCGTTCTTGTGTGGACTTTTGTTCTCGTGGACTCGTGAAACGTCATCAGTCGCAGCCCGAGTACTGTTCCAATTCTCAAGTCCGCATCTGGCCGAGAACGGTCATTAATACCCGGATGTGGCTCGCCCCGCCCATTTTACCGGGCATGCATCGAAGCAGGCTCGTCTGTTCTTGTGAGAGACATATATCCCAGAATGCATTTCACCTCAGCAACAGGCAATAACGACAGAGGAAAATAAACACAACTTTATGTCGAAGTTTATAAATACAACTTTTTTTAAATAACGTAATGTAATTTTCTGACTGAATACTAAAATGTTTAAGTCAAAAACTAAAATAAAAACGTATTAGCAAGCCCAGCTGACGTGGTGACGTCATCAAGTCAGCTGCTGTTCCAACTGCGGAAATGACCGTTCTCTGTTCTCCCGAACCTGCGAGTCAGGACTCCCGAGTCTGTCTCCCGAGTCTATTCTCGTGGGAACGCGAGTCCGTTCTCGCCGTCTTAGGTATTGAGAAACGGCCCGAGTCTCCAACTCGAGTCCCCATCTCTGGTTGGTGCTTCAGTATAATCGGTCCTCCGAAACGTATCCAGTGAGAAACGTTCCGCGGTGCAAAAAATAAGTGTAAAAATGCGTAAAAAATGTTTAATGTGTTATTTTTTGTGTAATTAATTAATCTTAATTCACATTGTAATTAATTAATCGTAATTAACGCGCTAAAGTGCCGGCCCTAATATATATATATATATACATATGGACATGTTCAAGCAACACACGCAGAGACAGAGCAGACGCAGGTGGATTTGAGACCTCATCATTATTTGTGCAATGTTGAGCAACACACCAACAAGCAGTAACTTCAGCGACTCTTTCTCAGTCGTACTCCAGAAGTCACGTAGCGGCTTAACAGAACTGAATTCTACTCGGTAGAATGAACCTGTTAGAAAATAACACGGCGACTCATTGCATGCTACAGTATATATGTTTACTCCCCATCTGGTATGCGGCGCGCACTGTAATTAGCACAAGAGCGTGCACTCTGTTTTGAGGCCTCGGCCTCTTATTTGGTGTTTTTCAGCTGTATGTCGTCCTCTGCTCGCTCCGTGCTGCTGCCTGGTTTAAACCGGACCGCCTCGGGCTTCAACCGCAGCCGCCACAGCGAAGGCGTTGTTGAGCGTGTATACGGTATCTGACAATGTAGCTCAGAAGGGCTTTAAGGGAACACTCAATAGGGCGGTATGACTACGCTTATACAAAAACGACTCACGAAGGGAACGGGCCGGGGTTTGATGGGAGTACGAGGGTGCTCTCATTGGCCCTTGTCTGCTTTCTGCCTGCGTGATGCACAGCTGACCAGTTAAAATTTTTAAAAAAAAGATACTTCAGCAAGCCACATGGTGCACACACACACACACGTGAACACTGGGCAGTGAAAGGCAGCTCGAGGAAGGAAAGATGGTGATGAAAAAAAGAGTGATGAGCACTGATAAAACATTCCTCCTACAAACTTAGAAGGTGCCATTTAACAGTTTTAGGCCCAATTAATGAGTTCAAATTATTATTAATTATTTGTTTCACTGAAGAAAAACTAACTATACAGAAAGAAAATTGTGTAGCAGATTTTTATTTTTTATTTTTCGGCCCTGTAATCATGATTTGTGATTCATCGTCTGTCTTTTCTTTTCTTCCCTTCCCTTCGGTCCAACTTCTAGCATCTTGAGCCTGCCTCCAAACTCCCACAGACACGTGACACAATGAGCTCATCTTTAGATCACATGCTGTGTAAATGCTGTGAATTCGATGAACCCCAAAACCAACAAGAGACCTTTAAACATTCGAGACAGAGTCTTCAGCCGCCATCGTTGATCGCTGGCCCTTACAAATCCGGACAGGAGACATTTCTCCATCTTCATCCGCCTGCCACGTGGCCCTAAACACCTTCCCCGAAACCCGGATTGGTGAAGTCAACTTTGTAACTCAATGCTGCTTTCGCTTGAAGACCTGTTGCCTGGCGACCAAATGTTTTGCCGTTTTTTTGACTTTATCTTCGGCTCACCGATGGGAGTGATAAATCTTTTAGCTGTGTAAAAAAAAAAAGAGCCATTTCTCTATCTGCTTTTTGAGCGAGTGCGAGATTGGTTTGAAAGGAGACATGATGAGGGGAGATGAGCCCGCTAAAAAAAACAAAACAAAAAAACTCCTCCCACGCCGGTCAGAGGCTGCTTCTCACACAGCTCTTCAAACGTCAGTGATGGAGACAAATCTCTGAGGGTAAACCGACGCATTACAGATTCTATCCATCACGCCCCGAGGGAAGCCTCAATGGGAGGGCGTGTTGACGGCTCGCCCCCCCGCTTTTTGTGGCGAAATCAAAAGAGCCGAGAGAACTTGAAATTCAATTCCAAAGAGCGGAGCGCGAGCCGTCTCCTTCCAGTCGTGACAAAGGCTGGTGTTTGCTCGGCGGCAAACACAGGTGGACGGCTCTCTGAACAGGGAGCACGGCTCTGTCCTTCTGCTGCAGCCTCCCTTCCCTTTTCCTTTCAAAGATAAATGCTGATGCTCACACATCCCGGCTCTGTAGGTGACATCTCGCAGCTGAAGATAACTATAAGGAGAGATGGCAAATCAACACATTTCACCTGGGCCTCGCCTTCTCAGTGCTTCAGACGTGGCTGAAAGAGGGTGCGGGGGGGGGTGGGGGGGGGGGGGGGGGTCTGTGCCTGGATGAAGAGGTATCAGGACGAGGGATGTTGTTGTGGAGGCAGGATGAGGTCAGAGGGAAATGGATCCATCCATTAGGGGGTATAATGAGGGAGAGCAGCTGCCTGCTGCCGGGTCAGACAGCACACAGATGTGAGGGAGCCTCGGGGCCCGTCCCCGTGCCATGACCTCACCCCCCCCCCCCACGTAAGCCGGGGCTCCCGCCAATGTCAGCGCCACAACCCGCCAGTGTGTGCAAAGATCCATCCATGCCCTCAACTCACCTGAGCAAACCCCTCCTCCCTGTTGTTGTTCTCGAGGGTAAACCCTGTTCGACCTGGAGGAGCACGTCACAGCTTCAGCTCCACTAGCCGGTACCAACAGCACATTCTAATATTCTCACGGTGGTTCTGTTTTTTTTTTATTTAGGCTGTGCGGCGTTAAATGAGCTTTTCAATTCCCCATGTAAGAGGTCACGTTGGTTTCACTTCTTGAATTATTTTGTCCAAAACAAACGCCGGACAGAACATGCTGCAGGCAAACAATTACTTCAAGAACCACAATAGGTAGATTTTTTTTTTTTTTCTTCGAATGACTCATGATTTTCAACATTTTGTCGTGGAGACAGATTTTAGTGTTGGACAAGCAGGAAGAGTCCTCTCGCTCACGATGACAACAATGTTGCTTTGGAAATAACGCGGAGATAAAATGTTGATGAAGCCAAAAGAAAGACGGAGGAAACAAGGGTGGGAGACGGATACCTGAACGATGAGAGCAACTTATTGCCGTCTCTCTTTAAAGAAACACACAAACATTTACTTTCTTTGACATGATTAAAAAGAAAGGGAAAGTTCTTCTCATTCTCACGAAAGAGAAAAGGAACATTCCAAAAAATATCGAATGATTCCATTGATGGCATCAGCCGCTGGTGGTTTAGTCGTTTCATAAATGCAGTCAGACTCTGGTCAACCCCCAAATCACCAAACGCTATTGTAACGGGTACAATTGAATTGTATTAGAGGACATGTGTTAAGGTATCAAATATGTCGGGCTGAACAAATGAGGCACAAAAGTGTGAAGATGTCAATACAGCCAGACAGATTAAAGCTACGCTAAGGTAACATCATTTCTTCATAGACTTTCTTATTGTATTGTAGGCACCGTACACGACGTCCTGTGTGTATAAAAACACACGACACATCTTGGATGCAGCAGTTCATAAACGGTTAAGGACACATTCGCCCAACACACACTTACTGTCTGTTTTCCCAACACACAAATGTAAAACAATCATAGATGATGACACACATGCACACCTCGGCAAAACACACACCGATTAATACACGTCAGATTCCTCACGGCTGCAGGTGCTGTACGCTCAGGTGACGACACTTATTTCGCACACACACGCACGAGTGATTCTTGGAGGTGTTGACACACGCCGCCATTTCAGATGAGTCGGCGGTGAGTCGAGTGTTGTTGCTCTCTCTCTCTTTCTCTCTCTCTCTCTCTTTCTCTCGCTCGCTCCTCGTCTCCAGGACGACGACGTCCAGCTTAGTCCAGTAAAGTGTTGCCGCTTTGCTCCGCACGTTCCCTTGTAGCTGCGACGCTCTCCAAACCAAACTGGGAGGAGTGAGGCTGAGACTGTTGTAGTGTTTTATCTCACCGACACGGAAGGAGGGAGGAAGACAAAGACGTGGTCTTTGATTCTGGTTCACCTAAGACCTCCAACAATGCATGTTTTATGTAATTATATCTTCTTTAATGTTCATTATTAGCTGCTGTTGGATTCAGCTTGTTCATCCTATAGTAGGTGTCTACTATAGGACAATACGTTGAGGGTTTGCAGCTCGGTCACACTCGACTCTTGATATGAAATGGTCGTGTGTGTTTGATCCACTGGCTTTTGTGTAAAACAAAAAAAAAATACTCAGGCGTTGTTACCTCAGCCATTGGATGAATAGTTGCGAGGCAACGTTACAATTCATAGCAACACAAGAGAGAAACACAAGCCGGGCTAAGAGAAAACCAGAGAGCTCTCTTTGGGTCATTGGATTCCTCCGTGTTTACCCTGAGCCTTTTGTGGGATTGACGCTTCGATCCCCACCTCCTCCTGGGAGTTTTTTTCCACCGTGACATGTGCAGTGGGGAAACTTAAGCCTCGGCAGATCTCCCAAACAGGAATTTTCACTTCTTCTCTTCATAATCCCATAACCCCTCGCTGCCTTAAAACCATGGCGTGCATGTCCGTGAGTGTGCATGTGTGTGTGACAGGGCTAAATCTTCTCCAAACAGAAAATCAATACAACACACTGCGTAGTGATAGCGGCCAACAATGGAGGACCAGGCGGGGAGCCAGCCAATCAGCACAGGGCTGGGCGATAGTTAGACATGCTGCTTTATGACCTTTCAGGTGAACGACACAAAGACTACTGAACATTTACTTATTAAGAATGGAAACCACCCTCCCCCTCCCCCCCCCCCTGCATTCCTGCCTTTGCTGACAAGCTAACGTGGAAGAAGCAGGTTGCTGGTGTGAAGACCACACAAACAGGTGTGGTTCATCAAGGGCCATTTGAGTCAGTCTATGCTAACGGGAATGTTCAAATAAACCACTGCAAAAGAAATCCATTTTTCCATGTTCACAATGGCTCGGTGCAGGTATTGTTTGGAAGGAGGTGGAAAAAAATAGGGGAACATTAAACACACTGATGTTGCTTTTTAACTGGGATCAGAATAAATGATCTCTTTCTCTTAGGCATCCATCTGAAAAATAATAAAGCCTCCAAAAACGACATCCAGGCAGGCTCCATATTTCTGTAGTTTACGGGTCTGTCTTGGTGAAATGCACAACTTCATTGCCAAACAGGTTTATTTTCAGATCATTGGTGCTAACCCTGCGCCATAACCAAATTAAAAGTAGTAAAATGTGGTGTGGGCAGCATTATATTCCTGGATCAGGTCCCTTGAAAAGACAAATGTGATTTGGCAGTGGCTCAAGAAAACCCATCCTTCCCATTGGTCCGGACTGGCAAACACTACTAGACTAAAACCACAGAGGATGCTCTACTTTTTCCACCAATAAAGATTAATCACCCTGCTCCTACCATTAGATTTATTCCATTATTGTGAAAGGTGGCCAACAGGCCGGCCTGCGAGATGGCAGAGATGAAATGAGGTGGAAAAGAAACTGCCTTCTTCAACACATACACGCACACACACACACACACACACACAATCACACATATTCTCACTAGCTACCACCGCCTTCCGTATCCCTCTGTTCCTCTGAACGAACAAAACAGATGACAGAGGTTGTTATTAGTCTTTCCAGCAAAATGTCTTTTAAGTCCGATCACTGCACGTGGCGTTGATAACATGGAGGTAGGAATTACATGGCCATGAGCAAAACAAAATAAAGTAGTTGGTTGTTTTTTCGGGATTTGGCTGCTGACAGACCCCCTGTGCTCGTGTTATTTCAAAGTGCAGTAGATAAAGTTTAGTGGTCTCATCCATCCCAGCTGACCACGGCAGAGAGCCAGTGTTCTATATTGTGTAGAGTGTCAGTTTGCCATTAAATACCCCCCTCCCCCCCCCCCCCCCCCCCACCCATGTACATGGACGCATGTTCATACAGTAATACGTCCACATGCTCAGAAGCAGACACACACACATCTGTGCAAACATAATGGACACCCACACACTCGCCCACACACACACACACACACACACACACATCTACAAATATAGAAACAGATGGCACAGAACAACAACAAAAACGTTCCTCCCCGACCTTTGTGAGTTAGCGGAGGTCCTTTCTGCACCGATCAATGATCCAATTGATATGTTGAGAAGAGATTAAGAGGCTTTTAGGTCAAAAACAACATGTTTCACAGTACCTCCGACTGTTCTGTTGTAGAGGAATGCCAACATGCTATTACCAGGAGATTACCTGTAATCTCGTATTACTTAAAACAGGGTGGAGAGGCTTTCGTGCGAGGCATTCTTAAATTGAATTTAGCTGTCAGCTCGGGTTGAAGACTTAGTTTATACACAGACTCATATTTGCAGAGAAACATGCCTGCATTTGCACCCTGGAACAACATGCCTGGAACAGCCACAAGACATGAATTTCAGCTCAGACTCTAGTGTCAACAGAACTCAAAGTGAACTCTTGTTATCTTTTGGGATAATGGCAGTTTCTTGCCGAGGGATCAGTTCGTAGGGGAAACGCATGTTCATCAAAGTGTTAAACGGTATTCATGCAAACACGACACACTGCATAAAGTTTACCGCGCAAATCCATGCAGACGAATCGGCAGCAAACCACCAACTGTGCGACAGTAACAGGAGCCAAAAACATGTAAAGACAGAACCGTGGTGAACATGAAAATATTAGTGTGTACTTAATTCTCTCTCTCTCTCTCTCTCTTTCTCTCTCTTTCGCACCTGGATGATTGCTATTTTCTATTAACCGCATTTGCCTCGGGGTGAGAGGCTTTGTTTATCTTGTTCCTGGTGCCGTACAAAAGAATTATGATTATTTCAAGCCCCCCCACCCCAAAAAAAAATAATTCACAATGTTCAAAGCTTTACCGTGGAATTACCTCACGGCGATTGCATACAACTATATACATTATATATGTTTCAAATGTGATTTAACCCCCAGCTCTGAGCCAAAGAGCCCCACAGTACAGAAAGCTTAAAAATGGGAAAGAGGTTGAGATATGAGACGAGGCCAAATTAGATATGATGAAAGCATTCACACTTATGAGGCACATTTATTACACATTGTAAACATTTGATTAAACAAATCGCAATGATAACAACGTTGATTGATTTTATTACAGCGCATTTTGGTCATTTAGTTCATGGGTTAAACCCTCGTTTGGACTGTGCAGCACCTCTTTAACAACGGGGACAGGACAGGTAGCTCCGTGTCCTCGCTACAACAAACTTTCCTCAAAGCTGCATAGTCAATATTTATCCACGCAGCCGCACAATGGCCGCTTCTCGGCTCTGAGGTCTGGTATTTTGGAAGCAAAGGAGCCTGCAGACGTAAACCACAGCCTGGCAGGCGCTTGAAGTGACTCATGTGGTAGGAGAGGTCACATCAAACTGTCACTACGCTCATTTCCCGCTAAATTGGAAGACTGTTAGGAGACAATGAGGAGAAATGAGGTGGCTGATGGAGGAGATGAGTGAGAGATAAGGATAAAGTAGGAGGAAGGCTCGTTGGAAAAAAGCCAAGTCTCGCATGTATCCCAACAAGCATTTGGAGCAGATGTTGATATGTCAGAAACAACAATGAAAACATGTGTAGCAATAAAAGTAAAGCTGAGACGACGCTTTTATGGCTGAAGACTTGACTGCAGTGTAATCCGATATCTTCCTTGACAGCGCAGAGCAGGTTTCCAAACCGGTTTCAAGACCTACACTCACAAGTGCCTTCTGAGGAACCAGCTAGTGACTCCCATGTTTTACCTTTCTCTCTGCGGGCCACATGTCAACTCTGCCTGCTACGAGAGTGAGTGCACCATTGGGTTGTGTCTGTAATGCCATCGCAGCGCCGCACGGGGAAACGGGTGTCTCTGACAAGAGGAGCATGCATTTGTGACAGGCATCTCCCCAGACGAGCGGCGAGGGGGGGGGGGGGGGGGGGGGTGGGGATGAACAGGGCTGCAGATGAAAGGGCCCTCATAGGCCCCGTGAATGGGGAACAATGGGTTTCTATAGGAAGCATCTGTGTCTGTACATGCATAAGAGAATATATAGCTCTAGGTTTTGTACACTATGTGTGTGTGTGTGCTTGTAAAAAGAATTATCAAAGAGAAAATCTCCTGGTTATGTCATTGCTTGGCCTCAAAAATTGATTGAAAGGAATGTGTATCATATTATGACTACAGTTTGTTAACGCTTTATTTGCTTTGTCGGCCGGGCTTGTCTTGTAAAGGAAGTAATGTATCTTGTGACCGGTGAAATAAAGGGTGAAAAGAATTAAAAGATATTAAGAGAATGTACATTGTTTGTACATTGGAGCGGTGTTGCTGCTAAAAAGGTCAAAGAGACTCAAATGCTAACTAAAAACACAAAGCATCATACTGGAGGAGGTTATATATGCGGCAAACCACATTTTCTTGTTATTGGCCTTTGAGTTATTTTGGTTTAGTGTTGTTTGAATCTATTAAATATCTATGAACACTGACAGTCGCAACTTTGACGTCACTTTTGGCAATAAGTTAAATTAACGTTATAGTAACCTAACCATTTTTCATCCGGTAAGTGAGGATGAAAAAAAAAGGCTGTTCCCTTGTAAATACGATGTTTCATTATGTGTTTCTAGAGTTTGAGAGAGTTTTGTAATCCGAGAATAGACTAATACTTCGTATTAGTATAGTGTTTTATATACCATGGCTCTCACATTCACTGTGCAACGACGTCAACGTGATATAAAAAATATAAAAAGTGCAGTGAGAACTTGCACGTGGCCTAAAAGGCTTGTTCCCTGTTTCCTGATTGCCATCGATGTGTGAAATCATGAGAGAGAAATATACTAGGAGGAAAGTCGTTTAATGCAATATACTTATAAATAACTAATAATAATAGTGATAATTCCGCATGATTTTAGAACGTGCACTAATGTGCTGACTACTCTTGTATGTTACAGAGTCCATGTACACACTATAAGAGATGAAAAGGGTGTGCAAGATCTTGTACTCAAACTAGAGATTGCCCTCAAGTCAACCTAGATTTTAGGTGTTAAAAAAAAGTGAGCTGACCCATATTTAAAGGTGTTTACGACCGCAATTTATTTCACCAAAGCAGAAATGTCCTTTTTTTTCTCCTCAGCGGGCATGTCCTGAGTATGATAGTTCATCAAGCAGACAAGTGAAAACACAGAGAAGTGTGTGTTTCCTCCCAATGCCTGGAGCTTTTAGTCTGACCTTCTCCCCTCTTGCCATCTCCCTCTCACCTTCTCCCTCTCCCTCTTCTGCCCTGGGGCACTGATGGGTGGGCCTTCAGGAGAACCAAGTATGGGGGCCCCTGGCATCACCCGTACCTCGGCTTGTAAAAGAAACAACAAAAAAAAAAGAGTGATGGCTATGCCTTGACTTTGTTGAGACAGTGCTCGGGCCCGGAGAAATGACGTAAATATCAATGGCGGTGGTCTCAAAAAGCCCCATTAGTCATGGTCTGCGGCTCGTTGTCGGAGCATCAGCACAGGATCGCCCCGAGCTTCGCAGCGCCACCACTGTCCTTGTAGCCCGAGCGAAAATAAAGCAACCCGAGCCGGGCATAAATCACTGGGAACATTTGTTACCTCGGGTAATTGTGCTTCATTCAGCTTCAGGGCTTTCGTCCATTTGTCAACTCCCAGAGGCTGCTGGGTGTCAGCTGGGCAGGTCGGTGCTGTCGGTTAGTTAGTCAGGACCAGGGGTGCAGGACGGGAGGCGCGAAGGAAACACTGAGTCACAATCACAGTGGAGTGGAACCGCACAAGGCCGCCATCCTGATCTATGGGTGCATTTGTCTGGACAAGTGCACATATTTTTAGACTGCCAGTGACTTTTACAAATAGTACACACAATATTACTGAGGTATAAAAGACACGTGCGCTAAAGGAGGGCTGTGCTAATGTAGCAAGCTAATGAATAACTAGCACATGGCAAATCTGCAATTTCATCGAGTACTGACTAATAATATTTCTTTTTATCACTTTTAATTAGTTAAAACTTTGGTTTGGTCTGTTTTACTATCTAGTTTTTATTTACTTAGTATTTAGCTTTACTTTAAACACGCAAGCAAAACTACAGTTTAAAGCTAACATCAGTATGCTAACATGCTCACAGGGGCAATGCTAACGGGCTGACACCAAAAGCACCAAAAGATTTGAAGGGTTTTGTCGTGAATGGACAGATTAAAGCATGATCAAACGATGGTGCTGGACAAAGTTTTTGTTAGTCTTTCATCTTTAATTTGTTGAAGTTGACCTAATATGGTTGAAAATGTAAAAAAAAAAAAAAAAAAAAACAATAGAACAAAATGAAAATCAAAGCCTCGTTTCTCTCCCTCCCATATTACTTATATTTTACCAAACAAACTAAAAGTGCCATCTAACCCTTCCTAAAAACTGAGCCCATAACAACTTGTGGTTGAGGCATAATCATTAGAAGGGGCTAAAAATAAAAGAAAAGCTGAGCCAACACAGACCAGTGGTGTGTTTTAATGTATTGTGATCTGCTCTTAAGGAAGCAATCTATTAACACCAATTGTGACCACGGTGCCTTGGAACTTGCTTCAGCTGTTAGCACCCTGACACCTCCATTCACCTTAGTGACACACACGTCTTTGACACACTGTTGTCAAGAACACACGCACACTCTCTGTGACACCGCTGAACGAAAGACAAAGCGTGTTAAAGATAATGTCTTTAAAAGGAAGTATCAGGGCAAGAGAATACAATGCCATATAACTACAAAGTAAAGAGAGGGTGGAAAGAAAGAGGGAAACAGAAACGAGAGATTGATTACAAAAAGCACAAAAACATCTTTTCCACCATAAATGCATTCGCTCCTCGACATTCTTTGTAGTCTCTGTAATCTTTTAGTGATTCTGAGTTCTGAAACCAGGCTACATCATTAAAATGAAATTATAGCAATTTAGTGCTGCACAACCCTACCACAGTTCAGAGTTACAAAGGTGTATAATGTGTGTCATACCTTTCCTATTCTTAAGGATGGATTGCAGTGGAACTTCAGCAACACCCACAACACAAATGAAAAGCACCATACGGACAAGTAGTGACAGTGTTTACATGGATCCACGGTGAGGGTGTGATAAAGAAAATGAATATGCCTCGCAGGGATTCATAAGGGCATATTACATCCTCTTGTCTGGAGAGGTAACATCCACCAAGATACTGCTGTGTGGGAACATCCTTTTGCATAATATGTTCTTCCCCGCGGTGTATAGAACTAAAATTGCTTGCTTTCAATTTAAAAAAAGTTTTTAAAAAGAAAAAAAATTCCCATAATGCAGCTCAATACCATCTTTTGTTGGTAGTTGGTAGCTGTTGCCAGTCCCTGGCTCGCTGTATGTGTTAGAGCTTTTTATGTTAAACAAATGACGTCTCTAAACCCAAACGGAGATGACATCATCGGGGTAAGTTCCTGGGACTTGACAAGCTCTTTCAGGGCCACAGAAGAGGCAACTGTTTTCACATTTTCCTCACTGACAGGAGAACTAAACGTAAATGTGTCAGGGTGTCATACTCAGACATATCTCCCTCTAAATGATTAACGGGGGTTTCACATATACATTTATTCAGCAAATGCAATTCAATGAGGAATCGTGGAGAAGCAATGAAGAACTACACAGATTGGAGTGCGTCAGCTCGTCGGAGGAACGAAGGCTCACGAGTGGCCGCGCGGCTGCTGACAGGCGAGGATGTCTTTTATCAACAGGTGTGAGGAAGCCGGGGGAAGATGCGAGTCAAGATAACGCAGGCAAGCAGCACAAATGATCCAGGAAGAGAGCGAGAAGGACGGAGCTAAAAACCGCAGACACCACAGCCACATTCTCAGCCTGCAAAACACCCTTTCACCACTTCCAGTGTCACCTCCCACACGCCGCCCCATCACCCCCCCTCACAACCTCACAATCACTTATCTCGCCCCAAATCTGAAGGAGGCGGATGCTCTGAGGATCCACACATTGCCGGGCTCGGGCATAATTAGTGGAAGTGCAGCCAGCCGTTGCCCAAGATCACTTACGCACGTTTGGATCCAAAACAAACAAGCAGCAAACTAAGCCAAACAGTGATAATGCCTTTAGGTAAACCCTGCCTCTTATCAGAGGCTCCTCGCACACTTCTCACACACTGCACAAACTCTGTATATGGAATTTCATAGTTAGGCCACATCAGACATCAATGCGAACATGTGCAAAATGCAAGCATTTTTGCCCTGCAGACATTTTAAAGATTGTTTGAGATTTGTGCATTCTTTCAAAAGAATTATAATGAACGAGACAGTCAATTCTGAATTTCACTATGAAGGAAAACTACTGTGTTTCAAAGGGCAGGATGGATAGATCTAAGCTTCCTGTCTGCCCTGTCGGATGGGGCACCTTTGCTGTTGTGAGATGTCCAAGCTGGCTTCAGTCCAGGCAACAGGCGAGCGGTCCCCAGAGAAACAGGGCTATCTGTTGGTGTACAGGTAGCTAAGGGGGGAGGGGGGGGGGGGGGGGCAGGGCCAGGGATCTGCATCCTGCTTCTAAACCTGGAAGAGGAAACTAATCCGGGGTCAAAGAGGGCTGTGGTGTTGAGTGAAACTTCACATGAGGACGGGGGTATTTAAAAAGTATTCCCTTCTCTCTAACTCCACCTTCTTCATTAAAACCCTGCACCTGGGCCCGAGTCTGATCCATGGGAAGCCCCCTCATGGCCATCGCCAGTCTGGCCCCTAAATCTGTCCCCCAGTCCCTTCTTCACTCCTCACTTATCCCTCCTTCCTCCCCTTTTCTGCCATTTTGGGTCAAGCCCGGGGCCACAATGCCAAGCAAATGGCGAAAGAAACTGGATGAGATAGGATTAGGGAGATAACAGAGGGCCAGAGTTGGGTTTGGTTCCGAGGAGAAAGGAAAAAAACAGAAACTCCGACATCTGATCGGTCCGGTCGCTCTCACAATTAATAATGGGCTGCAATCAGAGGTATTTTCAACGCGGTTCCTCGGTTTCAGGATGCCGGCTGCCAGTTGTCATCCAGTGTCATCAGCCAGCACCTGATGAAAAGCCTCTGTTGGTGCTTATTTTACACACACACACACACATCATTATAGACTCACATGCATGGAAAGACAAGCAAAAGCCTGATCGCTTTTAACCTGTGGGTTTATTCAAGCATATGTTCAAATATGGCCTTTATCATTCTAATATAAATTCCAAAAAATGAAATGTGTATTGTGTCATTTGGACAAGAGGGGACCTTTAAGAAAATATATTTTTCACTGCATCAGCATCAGAATGTTGAATTCTTAAAGGAGCCTACTGTTCACTGAGTTACTGTTTACTGTATCTCACCAAAATGTAATGTGTTCCGCGGAAGAAATTTTGATCGTTTATTTACATTTATTTCCTGGACGCAAACCTTCACTGTTTCCAGTATTCTTTTCTGACTTTGTCCAAAACTCCACTGGGGGCTTTCGGTTGCATTTGCAGGAACTGTGGCACGTTGTCCTCTAATAAAAAGCTTGGTCATTTGATCCCCAGCTCCTCCTGTCTGCATGTCAAAGTGTCCTTGAGCGAGACAATAAACCCCAAGCTTCCCCTCACCATTTACAACAGCCCACTGTTCCCAACGCAAGGTCAAATGTTATCTACCTGTATGAAGAAAAGTTAGAGCGACATAAGAGCAACATGTTAAATCACCACATTCTCACTCCCGACCTGAGTCAGCAATCCTGTAATATGTGCAGAGATATCAAAAAATACCCATGGCGTACAACCTGGTTAGGAAGGAATTGGGGTTTGGGTTGAAATACTTACACAATCTAAGTTATGAACGTAAGTAAAGAATATTTGGTAAGTTAAGCAGCCTACATCATGTATGTTGCTTATGTTATGTAAGTGATTTATGGAGGTACATACTCCACATTCTTAGTTTCACACGGGACACAAACAGCGCTTCACAGTGAAAGTCATGTGTCTGCTTCTCCAACCGACTCCATGCACAGACTTGGTGCCATGTCACCTGACTTTACATGGCCACTAAGGGCCCCTCGCCAACTGTCCATATCTTGTATCCCGTATATTTTTTTAAAGTTATTATTTTAATTTTGTATTAATGGAGCTTGAACCACCAATAACTGTTGATGTTATTGATTTGTTTGTCTCTTAAAGCACTTTGAGTGGCATTTGGAGTTATTTAAGGTGCTTCATATTGCATGAAAACTAACTTTGGAAGCTGGAGGAATATTTTTTGAATATCATTGACTCTGCAGACAACTATTGAAAACTAAATAGCTTCTTCAAACTATGGAAAAGGAAACAGAAGTAACATTAACCGTTGAACCCTTTGATGTGTGAATTTAAAAAATAGGTTCAGACTGTAAGTCGGCCCATCTCCTCTCCGGTGGTGCTGGAGGAACACACACACACACACACACACACACACACACACACACATAGAGGAACAAGCCTGGACCCACAGCACATGCAAACACTACAGTTTGTCTCTCGAACCGAAGCAGGCTCAGATTTCAGGCCGTGTGGTCTCCAAAATATATATATATATCGAAGTACACATCAGGCACATGTGTCACTAATGTTTACAGCAAAGTGATTTATGAGGCTTTTTGGGGAGAAGAAGGAAGTGTGATATGGGTGGAATGAGTTTCAGAGAGAAGAGGAGGTCAAGCTACCGTGGCCATTCAATAATACCAGAAAATACATTGAAGATTATTTATCAGGGGAGAAGAGAGAATATATAGTATTTCATGTAAATCATGATAAATAATGACATCAAAGAACCATGAGTGAATGAGTCTGGACAGTGACGTTTTTTTGGCTTGTGGTTTGTTGAATTTTTAAGCTGAGCTTAATGCTGGTGCAAAGGCCAGGCTTAAGTGCAGGATTAAATAAATATAGTTTTAAATTAAAATGTTGTCAAATAAGTGAACCGTACAGGGAAGATCTATTTTCCTGTCTGCCATCTTCATGTGACGAGCATAAAGACAATACAAATACAATACAGGTTTTATAGAGAGATAAAACTCTTATCTTAACAAATGTAAAGGTGAGTCGCTTTTCACATGACAATATATTAGGCCTAAGCCTTTTGACAGTCAGACTGTGGCTAAACAAATAGTTACAAGAGACCAAATCATCCTCATTAATAGTTTCACCTTCGCGCCTTCAAGCCTGAAGAAAAAAAGGTTTTGTTTAACGTTATCATAACTACTCATAGATAGACGTATAGATGTAGGCATGTGTGACTTAGGATGTTGCACAATGAAATGCGTTACTTTCGTATCGTATCACTTTCCCACTGCCTCTCCCCTGTAGCCTATGAGTACTCTTTCTCTATTTGACATTACCCAGTTTACACAGATTCATCTACTTAGCGAAGCTCATTTGCCATAACGCAAATGGCCAGACAGATGACCTAACGTAAGGTTCCGTTTGTATATCATCTTGTTGGTAATTCAAATGTGGCATCCGGTTCCTCAGTAGCATGTTGGTATGTCATCAGCCCCATCAGGACAATTTCCCCCTGATCTATTTGACTTTACTTTTGCGATTGAAGCAATTTCGATTATAATGATCTGTTTGATGGGGGGGCGGGGGGGGGGTCGAACTGCGAGCGGAACAATAAATGCCACATGTGCCTTTGCTGAAGCTGCAAACCACATGAAACGGAGAGAGGTGGGGGCACCAATTCAATCCAGACACGTCCAGATTCACAACATTCAAGCGGAAGGTGGCCTGGGCCTGAAACGCCAAACGACCACCCCAAAGTCACCCTGCGGTCTCCCTGAAGACAAATGGAAACCCCGAAGTACGAAGGCATCGCGGAATAATAGATCCAGTTACTACGGTGATACACATAGCAGCTCGCTCTTGCTTTGCTTGGTGTTTCAGCTTCAATAATTGTGTTGAGTTGCATACGGCCTTCTCCCAAGTATGCGTGGAATTTCCACCAAGAAAAACTCAAGCAAAGAGAGAAAAAAAAAAAAAAAAGAGACCCAATGAATCTATAGTTCCTTGTGTGCTTTGGCAAAACAAGAATGGTCTCCCTTTTTCTAAGCGCGTGAGAGACGGGGAAGGAGGTCTAAGGGTGGGAGCGTGGTGTTTATTGGTTTCTGCCAAAGCCAGTCGGGGAAGCAAACACAAGCAGAGTGAAACCCGATCGACTGGCACTGTGCCTGGACCAGGAGAAAAACACTGACAAACACATACAAGCACAGGGCCCGGGACTCCAAATAGTCCTAAGATGAGCCGGTCAGATAACAAACGCCCCCCCAAACACACCAGTAAATGAGGGCAAACGCCAACCGATGTTTCTGGAAAGGACAGAGAACAGGAGCGCTACGGGTGACCAGATCCATGGAGGACTTTTGTGTGTCTCTTCAGATGGAGTTTTCCGATTGAAGTTTACTAACTCCATCCCCTTAATCCCATCCCACTTTGCCCAGCAACCAACTGCTCTCTCACACACACACACACACACACACACACACACACACACTCTCCAGGCCAGCAGGAAAATCCCTCTGTGGCGAGGCATTTCGTTTTAACTTGATATGCTTGTGAATCACCCCCAGTGCTGCAGCGCTGCTCCACTAATGAACACAGGGCCCACAGACGGAGCTGTCCATGCCTTGCTACGCTCCTGGATCGCACTGGAAAACAGGATCCAGCTGCCCACCACCCTGTCATTACAGAAAAAAAGAAAAGAAAAAAAAAAAAAAACCCGAACACCCTCTGCTTGCCCCTGGACTCGTTTCATCCCCTGACCACATCTCATACTCAGCCGTCGGGCCTCCTGCCGCTGACCTTGGTCGGGACTCAACCTCGGTAACCTGCCTTAATCTTCGAACCTGCAGCTGTAGTAATAATCCGCGTCACACCTTATTAATTTCACGTCTCAATCACTTGGTTTAATATCAACACATGTCTCTGCAATACTTGTCCCTGCCATTTGTTTGAGTAATCGTTGCTCCGGGTGACATCATCGCCCCAAAGTCCATTATGTTTACATTTGACGCGAGTGTGTGACCAGCTCCGCTTTCACCGAATATTACTGATTGTTGTGTGTATTTCTGTTTGCACTGCGCACTGTAGTGAAAGTGATAAATCGCCAGCGACAGTCTTGGATCCATATCAGTGCCAGACACCAGCATAAATACCAGCGCGATGTTGACACTGTATGGAAGTGTGTGGAAGAGGAGAGGGGGAATTCAGGAGGTTGCCATGGAATTTCCATCTGATAAGCTCATCAAAGTATAGAGCTTGTGATGCGTGAGTCTTGTCAGTGGGAGGGCATGGGAAAACGGCACAGGGGACACACACACACACACACACGCAGACGCACGTACCCCGGGACGTATATATGCAGAGGGGCAGACAAAGGCGCACACACACACACACATGCACGGCTGACACCAGCATCAGGGTGAAGTGAGGCCGTGTCTAATGTGCCGAGTGCAAAGTAAACACGGCGCTGTGGCATCAGGGCTTTCCGCTTGCTGACAAACCATCTGACTCAAAATAAGCCCGCGGCCAAAAGTCTTTCTGGAGTTACAGGGCGGGGCTGGGACGGGACGGAGGGTGAGCCATAAAAACCCAAGTGTGCACAGTCATAGACACACACACACACACACCGCAGTAACAAGAGTCGACTAGATATAATTGCTTTGTTGTACTGTCAACAGCAGTTAGGTTAGGCGTACGGCAAATGGATTTACAGAGGAAAACGGGAGAATCGGAAGGCCAAAAATTCCTCCTCCGAGGAAGGCTGCACGTTGGCGCTCGCTGCCACCTTTTACAGTGAAGCAATGATTGCTTGAAAACCAGAGAAACAAGTTGCATGCTCCATCTCTGAGATGTTGGGCATTTTGACCTAAACAGAGCAAAATCACAAATGAGCGCCTCTGTTTCATGCCCATAACTACAGCGATTGCATGTTGGGTTCAAAGTGCTGCCAAACTTTGGCAACCTTCGCTTTAACGCAACCTACGAAGACACAGACGCATTGACCCTTATCCTGAAAAATGCCTGTTATGCCCCCGAAAAAACCCATTGTTATACATTTACAAACTCCCCATGCAACAGATGAAAGCACATGGCTATTGTTTTTGCGTCACTGTTTATTTTTGTTTTGTTTTAGGGACAATGAGCCTTTGGGGAAATGGGTCACCGGTCCTGTGGTGCAAATTCTTGAGGATAAAGTGGATAAAACAACGGACGTGTCCCGAAACGCAGCAGACATCCCATCACCCTGACCCTAACTGGGAGCACTGGTCTCCACTTGTGCAGCAACAGCATCTTGTTCTTCCGGTTTGTTGCTGCGCCGAGAGCAAACATTCTGACCACGAGGCTGTGCAGACGGGCGGTTGACAGACTCCCCTGCTGGCTTGTAGCTGTAGACACAATAAACCATCAAACGTGGCAAAGGGCGATGTGACTCCTCCGACCCTTCGCCCCCCCCCCCCCGCCCTCACACCAACTCTTGCGGTCTAAAATGTTTCACAAATCATGTTAACGAATATCCATAGCTGAATCTTGTGGTTTTTCACTCCTGACTACAAGGAGCCGTGTGCTTTTGTTGTGGCCGCGGAAATTCAAGATGATCCCCCCCCCCCCCTCCCCTCCCACCTCCCCTGGATGAAAGCAACATGTGAAAGATATTTGTAACCATACAGAAAGGCCAATTGGTATTAATGGTGTGGCGTGCGGCGGAGGCCTGGAGACGTGTGTGTTTGTGTGCGGGTGGGAGTGAGGTAGCATGTTTGGTCTGGGTCAGACACACTTGTTTCCCAGTAGGATGGATCTGTTGAGGGCCACAGGGCAAGGAGCAGACAGATTCATCAGAGTCGTCATCTCAGGGTGTCCGGTAACCCCCGAGCGTTGCAGCGCCGCAGCAGCTGCCGGGCCTTTCGGAGGCAGCGGTGATGGGCTCCAGGTGGACGGACGGTTTCGGCCTCACAGACACGCAGCGTCCAGTCAGGGAGACTTCTCCGAACGCCACGCACGTACATTGTTGTCTCCGTTCAAAGCTAAACTACAGACATTTGACCTTCTAAAAGACTTCTTCTCCATCATTCCGTGTAAACATTCACGCTGAGATCAACATATTGTGCACTCAGAAGAGTTGACATGGTCCTTTAACGCCGTGCATTACATAATCACACTTAAAGCACTGCATCTACATTCTACCCCTTATTGCACAGATCGCAGTTCATCTCAGAGATTGAAGGACTTCATCATTCTGCAGTACAGAAAAAGCACCAGGCCCTATGGTTTCTTGGTACCCGATTCGTGACTATTGTTGGTAAGATCGATGCTGGAGGACGTCCAGTGAGAATATGGGTGTTATCCTGCACTTGCTAGCCGTTTCAGAGGATAACACATAATGTAATGTTTTAGTCTGAAGTGCAAGAGAGCACAGAAATGTATTACATTCCTTATGCATCACGCAATTTGTTTTTGATATGAGGTACTGTATGTGATTCATCACAAGGGTTGTTAGTAGTGAAAATAACTGGAGCTGATGTTTTGAACAGAGTAAACCCAAAGCCTCAGCTGGAAATCCACTAAAGGAGCCTTGACTTGACTCTTGAACCTGGGACAGAAAACCCATTGGTCCTTTTTACGGTTGTATCTTTATTCCCTGATAGTTTTATTAAATGCGATCTGTAAAAAAGAACCAAATGAAAAATCCTTCTATGATCTGAAAAAACATTTAGAATGTGTCCAACAGCTAAAATTGAGTCATATAGATTCCTATGTCGAATGTTTCAACACGTTCACTTCATTCACCTTTTAACCTCACAATAAGCCGTTCTCTATGAATTGCGAAATCCATAAAAAAACAAGACGAATGTTACTTTATCTGAGAATTTGTCTTTTGATCTTCATCACAGCTTTTAAAGACAGCCTTTAGCAGAAGTTGCTCATAATAGATTTTCGCCTCACATCTCCTCTCCTTGTTAAATCTGGACATTTTTGACAAGTTTGACTTAACGATGTTTGGACTGAAACAGCAGAAGCTCCTCAAAGCAATCAATCAAATCAAACTGAAAGCAGTTATTTGTCTAACCTGAAGTGGATTTCAAAAGTATGAAACCAAACCTATAAAATGTACCACTTCATTCACCTCGGAGACCACTTCTAACGACTCACAGCAGCAGCGCATTTGATACCCGTGTTTCTCTTTGGTTGTGTATAGTTCAGTAGTCATCATTACTAGCGACAATACAAAGTAACACCGAAGTAGATCATTTCCAAATTCATAGCCAGTCAATATAGATGCAGGTGATACGTTTTAAAGCTTTAAAGTTGAAAATCTTTTTTCCTCGGTCAAACAAAATATCTCTGGATATGACATTAAAAAAATAATATTTAATTGATTAGTTATGTAGAGGTAGTATGAAGTATGGACAAAATAGTCCACTCATTTTTACTTCACCAAGTCAGACGTTTATTTAGCAAAAAAGGAGTACTTCTACTTGTTTGATACCGGCTCCCATTTACAGAAGGAACCCTCTTGAAAACTCAAGAAGGAAAAGAGAAGCATTCATTTTTTCATTTCTATTATGAATTGAATTATGAATTAATTATTATAATTAAACTATGATTAGTGCGATCAACAGTTTGTCAGCTGACAGGATGCCATTGTGACATCAGGATAAAGATCCTACCTCAGGGATTCTCAAGGATATCCTGACAGACTTAGCCGGATTAAGGATGTGGCACTTTTTTTTCACTGTGTCGTTTTTTTTTTTTATTACCTCAAAAGCGTAAAAGCACAACAAAATGGTCGCGTATGACAACTGTGCGAGCATGACATGGCACGTGGCCAGCAGCGGGCAGCGTAATGCTCTGTTCTTCCCGTCCTCTCGCTAAGCAGGTGCTGAGAGGAGGCTTGTTGGTGTAAATGTGATCATTGTGCTCTTAAGCTTGCCTTTGCTCATGACGATGCCGCGGAGAGTGACGGGTACTGAAAGTATTCTAATGACATCTTTGTATTATTCTGTAAAGGTCCCTGGTCTCCAAAAACATCTGCTCCTGGACTGAAGTTTGAGAAGGATTGACATGTAAAAGGGAAGGCCATTCAAAATAAACACTCAGAAAGGTATTACTGAAAACCATAAAAAAAAGAGAACACAGATACGTTCATTGCTATTTGTCACAGTGACACTTTGCAGATGTGCGCTCGTATTTGTTGGCAGCTGAACACACTGAGGCAAACGCGCACGGACACGTCGCCGCGATACAAACACAACTGCGCCGCTAATTCAATTTCAGCTGGTGTTTCTTCTCTTGACCGGCTGCAGCGTGAGCGCAAGAAAAAGTCAGAGAAAAAAAAGAGAGAGAGAGAGAGAGAGAGAGAGAGAGAGACCTAACGTGGGATCCTGATCTCTCTGGGACTTAGTCAGTCCCAACTGTAATGTAAAACCAACGGGACAAAGAGGGGCTGTACAGTGCTGGGCCAGAAGGTCCACCCACAACGTGTTGTCAAACCATGAGGAATTTATTACTAATGTTGGTCAGCTGTAACGACGAGGGGCGAGCAGGCTTTTTTTTTTTTTTTTTCCAGCGTGGAAGAAAAAAAAAAAAAGAAAATCATTAATTATATACACCGCCACCCTTGATCGTTTGGCTGTTTATCTCTGAAGCGTGCATTTCCATACCGACTGAGTCTCTTCAGCCAGCGTGTCCATTTATAAAGCTCGTGGCTTAACAGCGGGGTCATGCACTGACCCGGCCACTGACAGCCAACGCTCTGAAGGATTGGAGGTAGAGAAGGCAGAACAAAGCAGACATGGCAACAGCATGTGTGCTGTCATCCAAAACTTGGCCTTCACATTGGCCATGGGCCTCTTTCTCCATGGGAAAAGGGGTCTTGGGGGCCAAAAAAAAAAAAAAAAACGACTTATACGTGATTATAGAAGAATAATGTAAAGGGCCGGGAGCGGAGCTGTCAAAATGCCGACTGTGCAGAAGCATCGCGGTGAGGAGAAAGACGGGCACGTTATTAGTGTCCAGACCTTAAATGAGGACATGCTGTTTCAGGGACCATTGGCATGATGAAATTCATTTTAATGAATGAATGAATGAAGGTGAGCAAAACATCAGTTAAAAAGATCACATCAAATATTATGAGAAAGAATTCTCTGGCAATCATTAGATCTTTTCACCGCTATTGCAGGAGTAAACTGCAGGAATATTGTGTTATATTATGTGGTGGCAACAGTTAAGTCATGTTGAACTTGACTACAGCAAAAACAACAATCTTGTATGAGCAGGCTACATTTTTTAAAATTAAAATCCAATCAATTGTCATCTACCAACATTGCAGATGAAAATAAGTGGGATTTTTTCTTTTAAAAATCCAAATTCTGTAGTATTACATTGTGCTTGAACCTCTGTGATAAACCATAAGGACATCTGGCTCATGCCTCTATGTGCTACTGCTAAACCTGACCAGACCAAAGCTAAATAATACTCTGTTCATGATTATGTTTCCAGATTACTGGATGGCAGTTAAGCATAATCATGGGAGGGAGGGAGAAGTCTGCTGGTAGGGACATGATTCATTCAATCCTTTGTATGAAGCTCAAACTGTAATATCCATGCCGCTTGCTTCATGCTCCATCAATTCAAATCTTCTAGTTCAACTGTGAGAAATCTTCATAAACCGACAGGTGCAAATGTTTCTAGATTACCATCAACGTGGATTCGACAGCCTTATCATTGCTCTACATCAATACAACAGTTCAGCTGTGTTTATATTTATATGAGGAACTGATTAAAAAAATATATGGCTTGTGTTTTTCTTCAGAACATCATGTGCAATGTAGTCATACTATTTGGTGGTGTCGTTTCTTGAATGCCTGACCGAAAATCCTTCCAATTGGGTTTGTGAGAGACTGGACGTGTAAAATAAGTCGAATAATGAATTCTCAGTAATGCTGTGTGGATTATCCTCTTCATTCTACTGCAAATATTTGACTACCTGTCACATTAGACATAAAATATGTGCTTCTCTTTGAATGAATTTACTAGGGTGATAAGAGGAGGTGTTGAGAGCTCAGCGACTGTCAGTCAGGCAGGCCAGCAGGTAGCCCACAGTAACCGAAAAACAGCCTCACGAATCCCAAGAAGCCTAAATAGTATAAAAGAAAACAACGTAAAACAGTGTGAGAACGAATGTTATTCCTGGACTCAAGCTCCAGGGAAAGGAAGACGGGGAAGAAAGTGATCACAGGTGGAGAAGATTATCTTTTCGCAGCTCGTGTACACGGCTTTATGTGTTTGTATCTTAATCTGTTATCGTTGTACAGTTCAATGTAATCTCTGTACAATCAAAAGAAGACTGACGAATGAGTCTGGAGTCACACTGCCAAGCTCACTGCGCCGTTGCATAATGGAAAAAGCAAGACGCGGCAGCAGGATCGCACTCGACCGCCTGAAATCTAAAGCTTCCTCCTTCGCCCGACATTTCTGAAGAGGCCGGAGAGACACAACAAATACTTTGTGGGCAAACAACTATTTGGCCTCGGGGGGGGGAGCCATCAGCCCGCCCCGTCCGTCCGTCAACCGCAGGTACAGTGCAACCCCGCGTTGCCAATGACACACATAACTCTGACCTGACAAACCCGGTCGGCTTGGGCAACTTCCTCAATCCATCAAGACTGTCAGAGAGGCACAGCGTGGCTTTGTTCTCATTAGGTAGGAGCTGTCACTCATCCAAACAGATTATATATAGATGTATGTGTACGCACTGCATCGGAGATGTTGTGAAAGAGGGTGAACGAGTTTAAGGTGTCGTGAGTCAGCAAGGGAAATATTCAAATGAACATTATGAGGGAGGGAGAGGGAGGTGCAGAGAGGGAGACAGACAGACGGAAGCCGAAACTAGGAAACCGCCTGGCTGCCCTCCGGCCAAAAACTATCCAGTCGTCGCTGTCCAGGAAAGTGGAAGAAGTGCTACTCGTGTCAGAGGATCAGAGCTGACGAGTGAATGCAATTTCCCCCCCCCCCCCCGCCCGAGAGAGATTGTGTCACGATGATGTCAGCATGCAGCGGGGTTACAGTGATGTGTTTAAACTGGCAGAGCACACGTCCGACCACCAATTTCCGCTGAGACTAAACTAAACGTCTCTCCACAAACGTCTATCCTGCAGATCACGCTGGATTGTACGTAAGCAGGACACACCGTAGACATCGACTCTTGGTGGATACAAGTAGCGCGTATCAGTGTGCACACAGTACGAATGTGTCGCTATCCGTAGGCCAGGAAATTTCAATGTATCTGATGGGGGGGGGGGGTGAAAACATCCCTCAAATCAACCTGTCTGAAAATAAATTCCAAAGTTATTTTGAGGCTTCTGCAGTAGGAGTTGGATATATCAAGTCGTTTTTTAGTAGAAAATGATCGCGGTAAACAAAACCTGTTGTTAACCAACAATTATTTGAAGGGTCAGACTGTAAACTTGAACTGAACTTCAAGAACTTGAGCTCCGGGTGCACATGCGAACACGCTTGACGTTTTACCCTCCGATCGCACTTTCTACAAAAACCGGCATTCCCACATGACTTTATTTTCATGCCAACACACTTCCCACAGTTAATGTGTCATGGCTT
Source organism: Pungitius pungitius (assembly GCF_949316345.1). NCBI lineage: Eukaryota > Metazoa > Chordata > Actinopteri > Perciformes > Gasterosteidae > Pungitius > Pungitius pungitius. Next base: position 18,565,438 of record NC_084904.1, on the reverse strand, counting down.
CCCTAAATCCAAAGTATTGGGGGCTCCAGCGAAGCAGCTGCTTACGGAATGGGACAGCACTTCTGTCCAAGGACAATGTGTCTCGGTTAGCCTTTGCATTTGAGCACAGTGGGCTCTAAAAGGCTAAATGTAGACCACCGTGATGCAGCCCCAGAGAGCGTTCCAGCGTTAAAACATGTCTGGAAGCACACTGAGAAACTTGAGTCCGTATGCGCTCAGATTGACTCGAGGGCCCGGCAGGTTGCCTGCGTGCAGATGCTGCAAGGCTCGGAATACAATCATACCTCCTGATCCTTATCCGAGCAATGGGGGACGCTGACCTGCTCTAAGGAGCTTTACTGTGCTCCGCTCCGCAAGCAAAAGCTTTTTAAAGATTGACTTCTTTGTGGTGGGGGGGGGGGGCGGGGGGGGAAGCTCTGGAGCCCTAAAGAAGCAGCACTGGCCCGGTGTTTCGTTACATTGTGTTTCTTCAATGGCCCTCGCGCCTGAAAACAACTTTCCAGCTGAGCAATCCTGGCATTAACAACTCGTTGGTCTTTGATGAGCTCCATGTGCAAAACGACAGGAGGGGTGGCTGGAGCCTGTGATCAGAGAAATAAAATCACATGTATATTCTGTCACGCCTCACATCCTGGGCGGAAGCTGCAAAAATGTGAAGTGCTTGAAGGAAAACAAATAGCATGTCCCGGTACAAGGCTGTGTTTGTTTCTCCTGCTGTCGTTGCAATCACATTAGCAAAAGCGAGCCTTGAAAGTGAATGTGCAGCTAAAAATTCCACTTGGATGATTTTTGTCCTCCGTGGTGGATTGCAGTATAACTTTGTCTTATCTTCTGGAAGCTTTGCAGCCTGCTGCAGGCACACGTCAGGAGCCAGGACTGCTCCCTGCAGCTATATGCTCAATCATGGGTGGTCACTTTACATTTCTTCATGTTTTTTTTTTCCCCACCTCCGAGTTTGAAAGAATTAAACGCAGTGACGGTGATTGGTGCTGCTTTTTATCTGACTGCCCCCCCCCCCCCCCCCCCCTCCCCCACACCCACACCCCCCTACACACCCACACACGCTCTCTCGCATTCACAGACGTGGAAGACAAACACATTCACGTTATACTGTGTCTGTAAGATTTTTTTTTTTTTTTAAAGCCTCCCATTGTCCTGTAACCCCACCCTCATTTTTGCAGTTGAAAGTCAAGTTTGTGGGTCAGTGGAGCTCAAAAAGAAAAAACGAGACGGACAAGATTTCCCGCACAGAGGAAGAGCTCATCTTCATTTTCTGATGCGCCTTTTGGTTCAAACGGTCTGATTGGACCAGCACACGCAGCCGGTGGCGCTGTGTGCTGGCAGTACGATGAAGCGTAGTCCAGTTCAGAACCATTCTGCTCAGTTTAGCTCAACAACCCTAAAACAAACATCAGCGGCCTGCGCGTACGCTGCGCCTGGCGTCTTCTGCGAGCCAGTGAAAGCGAAACCACGGATAGAGTCATCACGAGTGTGGGGGTGACCCCGGGTTCATGGCGCCCCACCCCCCCCCCCCCCCCCCCCCAACCGCTCTTCCCTTTGATCAAGTGGGCCAGTTGTTGGTTTAACTCAGCAGGCCCTGGCACAAGACAACTGGCCAAAGAGGATTTGGTCAGAAGAGGAGGAGGAGGAGGAGAGTCTGCTTCTCCGGCCTCAAGCACCGCCGACTCTCGACCGATTGCGTTGCAATGCGAATCCTCCCTGCTAAACCGGCAGGGCCGGACCTGGCAGGAATGTGTCCTACAGATAGCCGAGAAGAAACAAAGCAACAAACTGACAACGCATTATCACGCCTCTCAAACCGCTTGCCTGTGCACCCGACGCTGGGGGGGGGCGGGGGGGGGGGACATCAATCACGTTTCCTTGAGGAGACGTCGTGGATGTTATTACGGCGAATATCTCTTAGCGGCGCAGTGGCACATCACCGGCGAGCACATAATGACACGCTTTATTGAAACGGAGACGAATGCACCAACTCCTCACTGTGGGTGGTCTATAGTGGGGAGCATTGCACGAGGGGGGGGGGGGGGGGGGGGGAGGAAGAGAGAACAGCCCCACGGGCAATTAGCATGCAGGCCAGACCGAGCATCTCTGGTTGAAGCCGTGCAGCACCACACAGCCGTGTGCAAGATGTTACAAAGTGTCTTACATGTCATTAAAGCAGGCGCAGCAGCATTTGTTTGTGAGAGCACATGCTGTACGGATGCATGCGAGGGGATGAGCGGTGGCGGCCAAAGAAGAATCTTCTCGGTTTACTCGCAGCGAGTCTCAACCAGCAGATTCGGGAGAACTTTGTGGGTTTGGCCCAGACTTAAAGACAACCCTTTATGTGCAGGTAGCTAGGATTGCTCACATGAAGTCATACACATCTCACCCTTTTTTCTTTTCTCTCAACCTACTGTCGGTTTGAGCTCGTGGGGGTTCCAGATTTATGTTATCATGCTAAAAATTGACAATGACTGTGCTCATATGCTAATGCTAAGGTATAATTTTTTACCATATTCACCATCTTAGTTGAGCATATTAGCATGCTAACATTTACTAGTTGGCTCGTAATATGGAATACAGCTGAAACAGTGTTTCTCCCAAGGAGACAACGAATGTATTTGGTCATATGCCGATCAGACCAATAGTTATGAGATATTTTAGTCTGAACCAAGTTTCTGAACAATAGTGTTGTTGCAAAGAATGTAAAAAAAAGCTAGTGCATGTTAAACTATTTTACCTTCTAAATAACTCCACTGCGAGGAAGGAAAATTAAAAGTATAAGAGATAATTTTGTCACATTTTTTCCATTACACTATGTATGGAAAAAGCAAAGAAAATTCAAGATTTTACCTTTTGCTTAAATGAAACTCAGGAATCGGCATATTTGTTTCACATGAAATCCCAAAAGGGACATCTCATGTGAAATGAAATGACTCAACACTGTTTTCGTGTTGTGGGACACTCTGAGAAGACACTCGTCTTCTTTGGCAGGCTCCTGCAGCTGATCTCGAAGACTGTGCAGCTGTCAATCATAACCATGGCTCCCACCCTCGAGACTTGGCGAGCCGCCCTGAGATGCTCATCCAAAGCCACAAGAGATACCTGCACTTTGTCCCACATCTACAAAAAAAAGTAACATTCTCCATTTAAATTGCAGAAGCGCTTGTGGTTCCACAGGCACAGACACCCAATCTGTATTTCTTACAAAGCATTGAATCATCAACGATCCCCCATTCAACCCATCTCTGCGTAGCTCTGTGTTTTTATAGCAGTTGGCAGAGACAGAGGAAGATCTTTCTGCATTGCTTTCGTACGAGTCAGCGTGGAGGCGGGCAGGAAAAGCCCAGAGGCCGGCGCATCCATTCTTTGTTTAACGACAGGCTTGGCAGATCGCCAGCGGCTGATTTCTCACACCGTGCATGTCGCAGCACACCTCGGGCTTTAGGAGACAGAGAGACGGATGGAAAGATTGATGAATGAATAAAGGTCTTGAAATTTAACCCTGTTCCATTTACAAATGCAGGTATTTTTTGTCAGTTAAGACCGTAGTGATAATATGTAATCAGACTTGATTCTCTGTGTTGCTTTCACATCATGTTAATGTTTACAACGTTTTCTACTTTACATCAAGGCAGCACATATATTATAATATAATAGTAGTTAAAGTATATTGGGTCCCATTAATCACAAAGGCGAAAAGTAGATTTACATCAAAAAGTAAAATAGTCTAATCCCATAATCCATAATAACAGATTTTCAATACTATTAAATACTTTAATTATGCAAAGAGTGTTAAAATTGATGACCAATGACTGTTTACAATTCTAACAAAAGAAAATAAGGAATAAAATTACTTAAAATGATATATTTTGCAAAAAAGTACACTTGGTGCAGAAAGGATTTCAACCAACAACAATTACTGCAAGATCACGTGCAGTGATTAACGGCACACGCTGACATAATTATGAGCCGGCCAAATCTGTTAAAGTAAACTATTTTTTTTCCTGACTTTTTCTGTCGTTACTCTCCACCGGTTTGCCCTTTTGGATCCGTTACCATTCTGTCACTGTGAGTGAGATTACACGTGTTGTCATTCATCTCACTGAGTACCTCACACGTCATTCACAGAACATGCAGATGCATGGAGCACTAAAGCTATTAGCTGGTGTATGAAATACCTCGACCAATGGATCCTTCCCTCAAGGCATCTTTTCATTACGGTTTAGGTTTCCTAAACTGCTTTGCTTGTGCTCTACCATGTCGTCTACGAAGGCAATATAGGTGGACTGCATGCTTTTGTAAAATGCGCCCTACACGGTGTTTCACGACCATGGTGTATTTTCTCTTATTCATGTATCCCTCCTATGTTTTTGTATGACATCTCAAATGTGTGTTTGTTACTTTTGTGTAGAGCACTCATGTCGGATCATGCAAGATTTCCTCCTTGATGTTGGCTGATGATGATTTAGACAAAAAATAATATCAAAATATAAAATTTTAATTGTACAATTTGCTCTAGGAGGGAGGATGGACGGAAGCTAATCCAGATAGGACCTAATATCTACTCCATTTCCCTGCCTACAGCGGCCCGTTAACTGGCCAGTGATGGAAAGATAAGATCTGTGACAGCATCGGGGGTGAGTGACCGGTGAGCCCACATCTTCACAGAGATCTGGCTCCATTGTTCATCCCAGATTAACCCGGCACACGGTGGGACGGGAGGAGGCGGACTCTCTGTTCACTCTCTGTTTAAATCCCTGACTTTTTAAAATACTTATTTCTATGAGAATAATTGGAAATGTCGTGAAACGTGTGTGGTTTTAACCCCTGCAGGTACACGACAGCAGAAGACTCACAAAACAGCGCGAGAAGAACCAGATGATGATGATTGGCGGGACCCTCTGGGCTGTTGTGCTCGCTGGCCAACTGGTTTGGGGTTTTCCTCGACTGCAGCTGGACAGGAGAGAGAGAGAGACATGAGGGTGGGGGAACTGTACCAGGGGGAGTGAAGAGTAGGGAGTAGGGACTGCCTTGAGATCCTGATCCCATCCAGGCACTCACCATGTCCTTGAGCTTTCTTCTTCTCTTGCCAGGCTGACCAAGTCAACACACACATCTACCATCAGCTGATTAAGGGTATCAAACCTATGGAAAAAACCCTCTACATAATAGCAAAGCCATTAATTAATCCGTCCAGACAGACATATGCTAGTAAAGCGCTTTTTAAGTGTAATGTTTGTCTAATAACAATCCTCTTAATCACATGAGATATTGCACAATCACCCATGGTGCAAAGTATGAATGCTCCATTGTGCCAATAACACATTAGGGAGAACGATGACAGAGAGAAAAATGAAAAGGGTGATGATAAGAGGATCTACTGCATCGTCGTCATCTCTGAAGATCATTTCACTGCAACTGTGTGTGGCAGATCTCAGTAAATTTAATTGTTTATGCAATCTGACTTGCATAGAGCAGGACTGAATGTATAGATAGTATGCATACCAGTGAGATCAGTTCATAAATTCTGTTGTAGTTCACTATCCAACTCAACCATACGCACGGTTCTTTACGTGTGATACCTTTCTGGACTCGGTAATGGCCTCGACCTGGAAACACCCCGTCTGTGACCTGGTGAACTCAATCCATTCATTCCGCACCCCTCCCACTAAACCCACCCATACTCAGACAACGCAGCTGTCCAATCTCTCCCTGCTGGGGTCAAAAGGAACATCCTAATGCTCATCCCACTTGAGACTGGCACCTGTTGGCCCCATCATAGCCCCGGCCTTCGTAAAAACAACAGAGAATTCAATAAAGCAAGATTATAGACACGAGGCCTCCGTGCACCACGCGTCCTTCTTCTTCCTCACGTGCACCAATCAATAAAAGCAGATGTGCCATCTATTCATCCGCTTGCTTAGATGAACTTCGTAGGATTTATATATACACATGTATTTTTCCGTGACATATAGGAATTCATTTTCATTTTAAAAATTTTCAAAAGCTTGACTTTATATTATGATGATGATGATGATGATGATGATGATGATGATATATATATATATGTCCAACACAGCGACCGCCAAGCTTTGGGCCATTGAAACTATTTTTGCCACAGTTTAATGGCTCACTTCCTCATATCGCTGTCGTATTTTTAAACGAATGTGCCCTCAGCTGTCCCGGAGTGTAATTAGAGGGCAGATGGATCCTGCTGTCACGCTGACACTTTGAGGCTGGAGGACAATTAAATGAATTTGTCAATGTGCGAGTCACTTCTCTGATCCTCTCCCCCCATCAGATCAAATCCCTTCTACTAAGACCAACGAAGGAGAGATTTACTGTCATCTCGGAGGTTTGGCTAAAAACAAATGGAACTTGAAAGGTTCCCAAGGGTTTTTTTTCGTTTGTGTTTCTGTATTGCCTCTTCCAACTGTCACTCACACCCCTTCGCCGGACTTATAATTAACTGCAGTGGTTAATGGGCTCATGAGGAATTTAGCTTGTAAGCTGATCCTACAATTAGGGCTTGTTGACTTTGCATAAATGTTGGGGGGTGCCCTCCCAAGGGGGCGCGGGGCACAAGAGGCGTGTCTCTGAGGGGCTGCCAGGGCCGGCCGGACCTCCTGAGACGTTGGAGGTGGGGGGGGGAGCGGGATCCTGAACGCCGTCAGAGGAACCCTGAGGCCTATCATGTTCACTTCTGGAAACTTGGATTAGATCCCAGAGACGCTGAAAGGTGCATTTTCCACAGTCTAACCATGCAGTATGTTTTAAAGAAGAAAGAGGCGTAAGGAAACATGGATATTATTATAAGAATTTGCCTTTTATCAAAGTCAACTTGGTATTTGTAAGTTTAAGAAAGACTTCTTAAAAGGATGCTGCAAGTCGCAACATGTCCCAGATCTCAGATTCTTTTTGTCTCCTCTTCAGAGTTACTTAACAGTGAAAATGATCCAGCGACACAGAGAGAACATGCTGTAAAAACTGAAACTATAACTATAACACTTCTCGGGACGCATTGTGTCTGCGATTCAGAGACTGAAACCAATGTTTTCATAAAGCCCGACTGTATCTCTGACAAAACATCATAGTAAACCACAATATTACTATACTTACACAATGATAGAAATCATATTTTTACTTGTAAGCGTTTATAGGCTTTATGACGCAATTTATTATATGGACTGTCACAGTGGCTGCTCTTCAGTTTGTTATGCACATAAAGAATACCGTTCTTGCAAACATGAGCATAAGGAGCAGGTAATTGTTACGAGCACCATTCTTGATAAAGAAAGAAAAATAACTATTTTGAGACTGTGTCTGGTGAGTTCTGGTAATTATGATATCTCCAGGTGAAATTCTCTTTCCGTTTATCAGGTCTCCAGGGAGGTCAAAGGTCAGGCTCGGGCAGAAAAAACAAAAAAACCCAAAGGCGCGTTGGGCCTCGACGTCTTCGAAACACTTGATGCAGACGGACCGTGACGCAATGCGTCTCCGCCTGATACCTCATTCCCTTTTTTCCCTCTGTCCTTTTCCCCTTGCGCCACAAACGAGGGTCTTAATCGTGCACAAACTGCTGAGCCGCTTTCTTTTGCACGCGAGGGACAAAGAAACAAACTCATGCCGAGGTCAGGCTGAGCCGTCAGAGGTCACCAGTCGAAGCTAAGTGGCAAAAAAAAGAAAATGCACTACAGATAGTGAGAGATCTCCTGGTAGTCAGCCAGTCGACCGCTGCCATGACAACGGTCCACCCACAGGGCCAAGCATGGAGGAAAGGTTTTTAACTAATTCCACTTTAAGAAACATAAAAAAAGGTATAATAGCAGTTTTAGTTTTATGTTCTTATACAAAAAAGTGGGCTACGACAGAATTCAAATTCTGTTCAAATTTGCTCACGGTTGCTCAAGTGGAATTTCCCAAACTTGACTCAGTTTTCACTTCACTAATTGCCTCATGTTTCTCTTAACACGTGTCACTGGGCCTGCACACACATATGAGCATGCAAATGGCTCAGGCATGTTGTGTGTATGGAAGACAGATAGACAGTTACTCCAGCCGTTGAATCACATCTCCCAGAGAGACACATGTTTACAGGACAGCAAATCGAGCCCCAACGAACTCACTGCCAAGAGAAATACTGACAGGCCAGATGCCTCGATCCGATGCCAAGAGCTGCTGTACAGTGATAAACGACTGCAACCAAACTGGGTTAATGATCATTTTGGAAAAGCAAATAGATGTATCCAGCATCAATATTTCTTAATTATCATGGTTTCCTGTGGAATTCTCTGTTGACTAAAAGAAGGCGAAACGATCCATCAGGCAGGCGAGAGAAACAGAGTTCCTGGGAAGCAGGAAAAGTAAACCTCGAAGGACGGATTTCATCATTTGCAATGGATTTTCACCTTTTTTTGCCGGTGTGCATTAAAAAGGCAGAGAGAGCGTGTGGGGGGCAACCAAGAGAAGACGCTCACACAGAACCATGAACACACGCCCACAAAAAACACGGCTGAACCCACAACACAAAGGGCTGCGGCTGAGGAGCACGTGTGGATCCTGAGAGGGAGCGTGTACGATGTGTTTGTACATCACGACGGGCCACGCGAGCAGAAGGAATGTACAGTGAGGTGCCACAGAGTCGCAATAGTAAAGCAAAGATGTCTCCCCGATGTGCTTGAACAACCTTTTTTTTTCCCCAGAGGTTTTACTATTGTTGCACATCACTGCACGCTGCCAGGCTGCGATGACACTGGAGCCTCACAGCACGTCGTCAAGCTTCCTTCAAGCGGCCCAAAAGAAAATCAGTTAGCCTGATGCAGGTTTATGGAAAGAAGTCAACAACAACTCCAGAATAGCAATAGCTTGTCATTTAGATAATGGAATCTGAATTCTCAAGTACCCTCTCAAGTAGGATGAAATGGGGATTTGTTCCAAGTCAAATTGCTCTGAGTCACACGTCTTCTTCTTGAAACTGATGTTTACAACAGATCTCGTTTTGGTGGATTATTAAGAATATCATTAAAGGGACATTTTCTTACACTGGGAAACAATACTCAGATGAATGTACTATAGGATTGATTATGTTATTGATTGATTAAGAGAATACTTTTCACATATAAAGGATCCAATGCATACTTCATCTTGTTACCACTCACTGGCTGACACCCATCAGCCCGCCACACTCTCTGTTAACGAGACCCTCCAGTGTGAAGGACCTGGATCCGCCTCAGATCTGAGCCCATACACTCCCCAACCCGTCTGTCGGACCCACCCGCATGAGCTCACCTGTCTCATGAATAGCCATGGTCACAGGTGTACACACACAGGAGAAGGCTCAGCAAGTCACACTGGAAAACTGCCTGCAGAGCACAGACTGATACTCATTAAAAGTCAGTCTCAGTCTCTTTTCGTTTGTCATTCATATGTGTTGTTGACATATTTTAGTAATTATGTCAAATCCTCCTCCCACGAGTGTGTCTTGTTTAACTGCTCCAAATTCCAGGTTAGCTCCTTCTCCCTCTCTCTCTCACACACACACACAGAGAGACTGTGTGTGTGTAACTCGACTGTGAGTTATGTGTTGGGGACTGGCATGTTGTCCACACGTTTTCCCCGAAAGGGAAGCGAGTCCCCACAATGTGACAGTGTCCGATTTATGTCCCCACAAGATGGGTTAAACACGCCTACACACGCCCGAACACAAACCCATTCAAAGCGCCGTGTAGTGTGATCTAGCTGACGAGATAGTGCTTATTAGTGCGCTATAAATCTTTTCTACCTCCCACTGCGGCCCTAAATCATAACTCACAGCAACACGTGCTGCTGTTCAGACTACAGCCAGCGTGTTTTTTCACACACGGCGATGCACACGTGAACGCCACAGTGATGGAAATCGTTATACTGGACGTGCTGTGATATTTTCAAGGTTTAATCCAGGTTTTTATGTCTCATCACAGGGTTATATTGGCCGAATACATCTTATGGCGGACAGACATGGTGCTGTTCCCCCCGAAGGGCAGGAAAGCACAATGCCGTGTATCAGTGAAATCACTACAATCAACACATACCACCACCTCCCTGAGAGGATGCAGGGAGGGGCGAGGAGAGAAAGAAAGGAGGGTCGAGGGAGAGACAGAAGTTACGAGAGGAGGAAACACAAGGTAAAAGAGGGAGGAGAAGAGGAGGCAGGGGACATAAATCTTTGTCTCTCGTGTTCACAGCAGACCTGTCAAAGTTGAAACGTGACATTTACGCAGACTGGTATGGGGGGGGGGGAAAACTGCAATAATGGCTCCAGAAAAAAACACTGAGTATTTGTAAAATGACGTTCGGAGGTGACCATTGTAGAGGGTGAGTGACAGCGAGGCAGCGCACAATGCCCGGGAGTAAGCCTGTAATCTGGGGTATCGGATTCAACGTGCCGGTAAAGCGGCAGCCTCGGAGTGAATGGCGTCTTTGTGGAGGCCGCGGCTTTACAGGCTCATTTGCATGCAGTGATAAACGTTGTTTACACTGGACATACAGCTCTGCGAAGTGGTAGGTAAACGCACCCGGAATGATGGATTTACCGCCTCACATGGGAGCCAGACGGGTTGTGCAGTAATCACATGCATACACAGACATCCATGCAACAGGTATACAAACATATGGAGAAACAGGAAAACACACAAACTCAGACGGATCATTGCATGCGACAGGGATGGGACTCACAAACACAGGTACAAACGCAAACAGCACCCGTCCTCCTGGTGATGGATGCTCACTTCATTCCACCTCAACATCCCGCTTCTTCCCCTACGTTGATTCAATTAAATGCATAGATCTGGAGCTCTTAATGGATTCAAGGATGAGGAATCCTCTCTGAGCAGGCTGTGGGGGGTTAGGGACCAGAGGGCCACGAATGGTCCCAGACCCATTTGAGGGGCTGAGGGGTGATTTGTCATCTTCGGGAGGCAACAAAGGGGAGGGTGGCAGCATGACGTTGCAGGAGGGGGGGGGGGGGGCAGACAGGGCCAACGATTTAAGGCAGTAAATGGGTTACGGGTCACTGGCGTCGCACAGTGGGCCAGTCACAGCTCCATAACCGGACAAGGCAGAGGTATGGAGTGTGGAGGTGAGAGTGGGTGAGAGGGAGAGAGGGGGGGGGGGGGGGGGCTGTTTACCCTTCCACCTCCTTCATCCACCCTGCTGAACCACCGGGGTCAAATGACAGCTCGACCCTCCTCAAATTCAAGTTCCCGGTGTGTTTGTTTCACAGCTAATGTGTGATGGATGGACCGTCGCTCTTTGACGGGACCTGTCTGTATCTCGCGCCGTCGGTGCCGCTGCGCTGCGAACCACCGCCACAGGCCACCCGACCCCGTCGTGTGAAGCGCATCCCCCCCCCCCCCCCTGTTAAGGGGGAGAAATAATATTGAGTTTCGCCATTTCCCACAGAGACTCGTGGAGGCGGAACGGCGCGGGGGGTCAGATATGTTTCTCATGCACTGCCAGCCAGCTTCTGTGGCCCGAATGAATGGCCAATAAATCAGCTGAGGGTAAACACACGGACCGTGACTGAGTGAAAAAGATCAACAAATGACAGCACAGCTCACCCGCCGTAGAGTGCTTTGCGGATTAGATTGTAAAGGTCAAAGTTCAAGTGATGATGCAGGCCGTCGTCTGCTTCATTTAGTCCCTGCGAGCATGTGCAGTCGGCCAAAAGTCCTTCGTCACCAATGTGTGCTTATGACCGAAAGGGATCGCTCATAAGTCATGACGTCAAGATGTCGGTTTCAACTTCATTGAAAAAAAAAAAAAACAATAAATACGTTCACTAGATTTTAGAGTCTATTGATTGCAGACTCACATAACAGCAGACACTGAGCGGCATGTGACCGAGGCCCGATTGGTGTCTCTGTCTCTGGGTGGGCTGACTTAAAGTGTCCCTGATGTCTCGTTGCAGGTATGGAGGCAGACGGGGGCAGACGGGGCTAATATCCCCAACCTCCCCACACACACACACACACTTGCTCAGCCCAGAGTCGATCTTCACCCACCCAGCACCCATGCCCTCTAGTTCTTTCTCACCATCGAGCTGCCACACATTCCGGCAGCACCAGCGCTTATTATCGGAGGACGTTTATGGGGCCATTCATTTGGCTGGATCTGAATGACATCGGTTCTGGATGAGTGGAGCTGGGGCAAACCGCCGGGCCATGTGGTCCAGGGAAAACAGAGAAAGGGGATAAATCAACTGACTGGGGGGGGGGGGGGGTTGTGGGTGGAAAGGTGGGAGACAGCTAGAGAAAACGGGGAAAGAAAGTCTATAAGAAGGAAAGCCTGAAGCACATGAGAACAGGAGTGGGAATAAGAACAGCAGAGGGTCGGTACGGTTGTGCAAACGGTGACCTTTGGAACCGCGTTTGAACCACGGAACAGGCTCCCCACGTGAAAATATGCCATCGGGCCAAAACGAGTGACACTCATAAGCCCGGGGGCACCAGGGTGTCTGCTGCCTCCACGCTGCGGTAATGGAGGCTGCTACTGTTGTCAGAAAGTCATTCATATCGGTTAGTTGGTACTTTTTCATTTGGCTGTTCAACTTGTACTGAGCAGGGATGTAGAGTGAAAATCTAAAAAACAGCCGCGGTCACATTACATGTCGTTCAGCTGACGCTTTTATCCAAAGCGACTTACATTGCATAATAACCCTTTCGTTACATTTGGCCGGGGGAGCAATTAGGGGTTAAGGTGTCTTGCTCAGGGACACTTTGACATGGGGCAGCTGGGATTTGAACCACCAACCTTGTGGCTCCTGGCACGTAACGCAACTCCGTGTGCCACCATAACTGAGGGACAAATGGAGGAGGAGAAAACCTGTGTGGTTGTAGATGTGGATATGAAATACAGGAATGATTAAAGTGCACATCAAACACATTAAAGGAGCCAGACAGAATTTGGGGAGGTTCATCCGTGGAGTTTCATCACACGCCAACATGTAACGTGAGCCCTCACGATACGTGTAAACAAACGTGATCTGGTGCTACCAAGTAATGTACCTCTCAGTCACCCATGTGATATTTTTTGACATTTACTTTGGAATGAATGATATGGAAAAGCCTTCAGAGGTAACCTGAGCCCTGTTTACTCAGCCAGTCTCAATGCAAACAATCCCACTGACACACACACACACACACACACACACACACTGGACTAAGTGACTGACACCGCCGGCTGTCACAAACCACTGGGGCAATAGAGGCTGGAAGTGGTTGGTAGTGGGGAGGAGGGGGGCCGATAATCCCCACCCACAGTAATGACCTGCCTTCAAAAGAAATTCTCCTCCACTCACAGACACACACACTCACACACACACACACACACACACACTCACGCACACTCACGCACACACATGCAGAGAGCTCATCTTCATGTCTGATGTCTGTGTGCATCAATAAATGTTGAAGAGTTCATGATCAGAAAACAAAATGTGACGGAAGGATGCAATTTTATACTCACTGGTTGGGGGGGGGGGGGGGGGGATGTTTTGGAAATGATACTTCAACAGATCATCCTTCATGATCCGTGTTTGTACTCAACATAGCTGGTCACCCACACTAATCAGAATGGCGGCCAAACACAAAATGTGTTTAAATAAAAACTGTTTTCACGATTTCTTAAAGAAACAATGATTAATTTTTTTTTGGGACACAAGCAAATACTCGCACACAAGGACGTATAACTCACAGCTGCCTTCTTCATTCACACACACACACGCAGACACACACAACGTAGTGAGGCGTGCAGGGCAGTGTGTTCGGGTCAGTAAGTGGGAAAAAGCGGAGTGTGGCGTTCTCACCATTGAAAGCAGGCAGCACAGATCCCAGCGGACTGACTGCTGTTTACTCTTCTCGTTTGGTCAAGCAGACGTCTCTGCTAAACCCACCGTGACGCCAATGTCCATTTTCTCTCCTGAATAACTGAAAATAGAAGACAATGGTGTATTGGTTTTTACGATGTGATAACTCGGATGTACTTGAAAATAATGCACAGTTGGGATTTATATTCCTTATTGTGATAATTCCTTGCTTAACAACTAAAAAACATCTAATGCAAAGCCTTAGTGAAGCTGTGACCTGCGCTGCGGAGTTGATCCTCACCCAAACAACCGCCTTATTATGGTATGAATGTATTAAACGAAATGTCTCTCGCAGTAAGAATACGTCTTAGTTCCTTGAATTAAAAGGCATACAAATAGTTGATTAACCTTAAGTTACCATAAATATATTCCAACCATCTATATTCATAGCCACGATGTTAACATTGATTGTAATTTAGTATTTTTGTAAGGAAATATTCCGGGATTCAAAATAAATTGTCTACATACAAGAAATATAACATAACTTTAATCTGGTTTAATGGTCTTCAGCTTTGTGACAATGTATCTGTCAAAGAATCAAACTGATTTTGAAATGCTCAATTGGATTTTTTTTCCCCCGACCTATGGAACATTTTCCATTAGTAAAAAAAAAGGCATTTAAAATCAACAATTTGGACAATGTTTGTTTTTCAGAAAGCAGAGAGCACACCGATGAAAACTCCTCCATTCTAGCGCCAGGGTGCCAACATGAGCCCGGCTCCACTGGCCTCAGCATCCGCAGGCCTCACTCCGACCAGGTGAGCCCAGCTGAAAGCATTCCTTCACGGAGGGCGAGGGGGGGGGGGGGGGGGGGAGATTCAGAGGGGAATGGATGGAAGAGGACGGGTTGGGGTCCGTCGTTAGAAGGAGGACCCGCCACCCACGAAGCTGCCACGCTCTCTGCTCCTCTGAAGGTCCCGTACCTGCTAATTTGCATCAGTAAACAAGCGGGCCGACAACTTCAAAGTGTCGACACCAATGAGGCCAGAAAAGGGAATGGAGCTGTGTTTAACCATGTGTGCAAGTAAAAGCATCTATCAACAAGGGTGTTTATCAATTGGTGTTTAGGTTCAATTGGAAACTCGCATGAATTTATAGTTGGCAGTTTTGGACCTGGATGCTTTTTTTTTTTTTTTTGAGGATTTATAACATTATCAATAGTTAATTCCAAAAATTCTTGAAGTATTTTCTACATATTTTACATTTTAAATACTGGAATAAATAGCATCCATATTAGCTTTCAAAACACCACAAAAAAAAAAACTTGTGTTTATCTGTACACAAAAAAAAATCCATCAATGTGAATGTGTGTATACATGTTTCTTTGGATAGGCCACCACCCACACAGAGACGTGTCAGGTAAATATTTGGGAGACGGAGGGGTCCAGTGTCCAGAGAGGACAGATGTAGCTGAAGCTATCCATCCACTCCGCGCAGCCACCCGATACGGTCGGAGACACCTGATCCTGCATTAGGCCGCCTCTGAAGCTACGCAGAATCACGACTCACCCTAAACACCAACTTGAACCGAACGGCCTCCAGCCAGATAACTGTGTGTGTGCGCGTGTGTGTGTGTCAAGGGTCTTCGATTGCATGTGGGTATTAATGTTTGTAAGTGTATGTCATGTTGGTTAAAAATCACAGAAACTTGAAATGGAAAGTTGAGTGATTGTTTTCAGTCGTAGCAACTCATACTCCGGCGTACATGCGTGTGTGTGTGTGTGTGTGTGTGTTTTGGGGACGTTGTCGCCATAAGTCCCATGACAAGTCACAGGCGATGACGGAGGCTTTTCTACGTGTGTTTTCAACAACAACGGCTCAGACTTGAGGGCTGAACCCGGAGGAGGAAACGCAACAACAATTTAGGTGTGTCAGATCCAATGAAGCGGAGGCTACATTAGACTGGTGTTAATGTCGGTTGCCTCATCACAGCATTAAAAGTCCCACCTCATGTCCCATCCCCACAGTGTCCGGCTCACGTCTTCTAACCCGAATGCCCACGTCTCCCCCTGCGGTGCCAGGTGTTCTTACACTAGCAAACCACACAGTGGAGCTACTGCTTTTTGCAAGGCCTGTAGGAAAGAGACACACACAGAGATACTCGCACACCTTCTCGCACTGCCTCTCCAGTCAAACATTGTTAAAATGTGCCACACAAAGCAAGAAAGGCTTTGGCTTTGCAGACGGATATTATTTTCTGAAGAACCAGTAAAGTTTTATAAATCTTAGAATGCAGCCTGGACAACAACAACAATTCTGAAATGATTGTACATATTAGATTATTTGAATCAACTATCTGGAATGGCAACAAGAATTGCGTTTTAGGTGTAATAATAAAGTTGCACGCATTGCATGAAAAGCCAAAAATAAAATCAACTTCTACAAGACATGATTTATATATAGAGTATATTTTAAATGAGCCAGAAACATTTATTCTGATTCATTCCATAAATACTATTTATACAACAAAATGGTTGAATGAAAATGCCAACAGAAAGGCTTATCAATATTTCCGTGGGTTGATTTTTTAAACCAGTACAATAGCTGAGAGAACTCTTTCATTTTACGAGGGCCATGTAATCTCTGGGCCCTTTGTTTTCCTTCGCCTCTCAAACGTTCCTGAAGCCACCTCCGATGCCGGCTAATGGCTGCAGATGGAGGAAGTGTTTGACATTATGGACACAGCAGTGCTTGTTTTAGAGGAGCTGGTCACATGGTAGGGCCATAGCAGGCCACACAGTACCCCTTAATGTGACCCAGACCCCCAACTCCAGGGGGGTTTTCAGGAACTGTCCGCTCTCGGGGGGGGGGGGGGGGGACTGAGTGTCAGTTCAGCCCCCCAGTGAACACAAGTCAACATGCCGTAATCCCCCGATCACCTAAAGTTACAATTCGGGGTCGACAATTAGCCAGCCGGTTAAATCCCCCCCCGCCCCTATCCGCTCCCTGTGCTCGCTGTTTGCTCGTCCCAAAATGGTGGCGGCGTGCCGGTGGACAGAGCCACGGCGCTGGGACCCGGGAGGCGCTTGTTGAGCGGCGGCGTGGCACCGTGCCGGACCTGCCACATGGTCCCTCATCTTTCACTGTCACCGTGCCGGAGAGGAAGAGATCAAAATAAACAAGTGGTGGCAGGGAGAGCCCGACATGATGAATCGCTGCAATCAGTATCAGGCGGCCCCGGCGCCCGCTCCGATTGGTGGAGGCGGCTCACCGCGGATTCTCCAAGTGACTCGGGCGACGAGACGCACAGAGCCAGATCTGTGACCTGGAGCCCTGCCTGCCATCCCAGGAACGGTGGAGGCAAGCAAACCTAAACTATAGGTCATTTCTCACTAAGCTACGCTGTGAATGTAAACATCTTCTGAAGGCGGGGATATTTCCAACATGGACGCCGGGTGTTTGGTGGGCGCTGTGTCCATTATCAACTGGCTGAGAGCCATGCCAACAGGAATGATGGGTGGGGGGGGGGGGGGGGTGTAAATTCCAGTCTTTGGTATCAGCCACATTCTGCACATTGTTTACCTCCAGTGTGACTTCCTGCTTCTTCATCTTGGAAGAGGAGCGCAGGAAGGAGCGATAGTTCCCATCAAACCCAAATCGTTGGTACGCCCAAACAATATGCCACATTGTGGCTCATTTTCCCGTCATTCGGAGCCAGGGGCGGGGTATCGGCATTCCTCAAGGTCAAATCTCTGCACGCCTCTGATCCCCTAATTTCACTGTTTAGGGTTGGTGTGGGGGTTTCGCTAATGGACATGTTATCCGCTTCCTGCTGCTGGTAAGAGGCCATCCTTAACCTGCTGTCACAGAACGAATCGCCGCGTTAAAACTCCACTAAACACCCTCGGCGTTTCAAATTGGAGAGACGCTTGCGTTTTTGGTGCCGTGCTTCGAGAAAACAAAACGGACGAAAAGGAAGGCCGGGAGAAAGAAGGTTAGCCTTCGGGAAAGGTGCATTTACGGAGTGGCTCCAAAAGGAAACATTCACTCAGCTGAGTTGTCTTTTCCTCCAGTTATTAATTCCTGCTAGAGGGCGAAAGCTGTTAATTGGGATATGCACTCGCGCACTAGAACACACACCCCATACACGTGCACCGTGGGCCTGTTTAATGGCCTTCGAATAGGTCTGCGGTTCAAGTTCACGATAGCAAAGGCTGCAGAGCGAACAAGCCGTGGTGGCTGAGGAGGGACAGATGGAACGAGTGCTGCAGGGACGAGAGAAATGGGGGTGGACGGGGTCTCAGCCTCAAGCCCCCCCCCCACCGCCTTCTTTGCCAGAAACAACAAGCAGACCTTCTCATATTCAAATAAATACCAAGCCAGTGGGGAGCATGGAGGGGCGGAAGATAAGGAGGAGGCACTGGGCGAGGGCCAGACTGGAGGGTGGCTTCCCTGCTACACCGAAGCCTCTTCGGGCTCACGGGGCCCGGCCCGAGAAGAGCGAAGCAGGCACTGACAGATTTATAATGAGCGTAGACTCTGCCCTTGTATTTAATACCGGGCTTAAGATGTATTAGGGAGACAAAGGCTGCGGATCGTGCTCGGGAGGGGCGGGGGGGTGGGGGATGGGGAAGAAGAAAGGCCTTAATTTATTTGGGGAGATCACGGAGGCCCCCGAGGCCACATCATCGGTTCTTTGTGGCAGGAATGCCAGCTATTTAGCGGGCGCTCCAATAGGGCCGCGAGGAGAGGCGAGGTGATGACGACTGGGGCCGCCGCGCAACAGATAGGGAAAGGATACCTTTCAAAAGCTAAAAGCATCCCAGTTTTAAAACAAAGGCGGGAGGGGGGAAAGAGAAGAAGTGATTTTGAAAAGGGATCTGACTCTAACCCTCCCCAATGTCTCAGACACACACACACATTCCAAACAGTTTTGCCCTCTCTCGATTTTTCCATGAGAAATTCAACCTGATGAATGCCGATTAAGAACAGAATATTTTTGAACACACGTGTCCTGCCCTGACGGAATTAAAGAAATCCCTTTCTATTTTGCATATACGCTAAAGGACGGAAAGTGCCCGGCTACTTGGATGATAACTTAATGATAACAACCGTGTTGCTTCAGGTGTCGTGGGGCGGAGGGAAGCCGTGCGTCAAGGCCTCGTCGGGCCGGGCTGCACGGAGGCTGTTGAAGGGCACAGTTGGCAGCTGTCAGGCCTCTATATTCGTTAACTCAAGACATGCGGAGAGAGGACCTTCCTTCCCAAAATAAACAAATAGCATTGGCACACATCTTCCCAGACAACTGCAAAGAGGGGCGTGGGGGGGGGGGGGGGTCAAATTGTTTCCTTTTTTAAAATATTTTTTATTCCTGCACGTCGGCTGGGACAAAAGGTGGAGTCGACAAACCTCAAAATAAATGAAGAGAATGAGGATAAACTGGGTTGCAAACATAACAGTAGAACATTTCACGTTGTAATAAACAGATTAACAGAGGAACCAAAGGTCAAAGGGAAACATTTTATGAAGTTTGTTTTCTCTCTTGTTTTTTTCAGTGAATAATATTAAAAGATGAAGTCTGGCGCCTGTTTCCCATGTTTTAACAATGTGTGGGAATAAATGGTGGAATTTTGCTCAGACAGACACAAGGGAATCATGATTTTAACCTTTGGTCATCCATTGTATTCATTTCCATTGTGTTTTTATGCACATGTCCTTTTTATGAAGACCCCAAAATACAAAGACTGCAGGGCTGAACAGGAAAACCACATTCATATGCCAACAAGGAAATGTGTTTGGGTCCAATTTTTCTTGTATTTAAAAAAAAAAAAAATACAAAAACAGAAAGTCCCTGTAGGAGTCTAATACTTACAATAGTGGAATAATAGAATAAATCCCCAGTAAAACATTATTGAAAACATTGCTGACATAGAGGTAAAACATTGAAAATGTAAGGCGAGAATAAATCTGTAAATGATTTCATTTTGATTCGATGGTATTTAAATATATTTGTATTAAGACTGTATTTGTCGAAATGAAACGTAGGATTACTGTCGCCTTTGCACGCGGCTGACGAAGGACGACGTGGATCCGCGACCATCTGTACAGTGAGATGTGTTTGTACGATCTACCGCGCTTTAAATGCGCACTGGCGTGTGCAAATAAACGCAGTCTGCACTGTAAATCCCGTTCTACGTCCGTGTGCTTATTGGCACATTACACAGACCTCCGATCAGTCCTTTTATTTATTCACGATGGCAACCAACCAACACCACGTTAAAAAGTCTAAACATCAACAAACCACTTAACGACGGATGATTGAATTAAATTGCAAATAGGGAAAACAATATTTAATAACAAATAGAGATCGGACATAAATTCATCACTGTGGTAAAATGTTTGGACGTTTTTACTGAAAAACTCAAATAAGTATTTGCGGGGATTTTTCATTTCGGGAAAACACATCGAAGCGAAGGAGAGAATTAAGTTGTCTCACAAATGTTATCAACCGATTCAATCAGGTTTGAGGTAGCACTCTACTTCAGCCTGCCCCCAAAAGGGAAACATTGCTTTTCCTTTTGCTATACTTAAAAAACTAGTGGAATTTAGATATTCATTTCGCATTTTGAGGGTTAATATACAACGCAGTTCTCTGTAGGAATATTAGGAGGGATTTTATCATTAAATTATGAATAAAAACAATAGCCTCCGATGGTCTGATGCTTTGATATAGAGTCTGAAATGTATTTATTCGTCTCTAAAAAAATGTTGCCAATAAGATTATTCAATCTTTTTCTCTTTTTCCTTATTTGTAAATGCAATATTGACAACGTATCAAAAGGAGAGTCTTCGCTCAATTTAATTTTCTTCCAAATGTGGAAAGTCTGTATATGCATTTTTTTTTTGTTGTTGCCTCACGACGACCACCAAGCCCGAGGCCCTGAAAAGAGAAGCTTTTTGAATACTTCCTCTCTGCATACCTGCCTCTCTCCGTACGTTTCCGAAAGCCCTGCGGAGAGAGGAGACACCCCGCGCAGAGCCCTCCGCTGTCAGCGGTCAACTGATCGCTTCCTCTCCCTCTTATTTGGGGATTCAGGACTAATATTTAGAGAGGATGGGGGTTTTATGGGGCACGGTCCCCACGCAACCCCACGAATGTGAAAATCTCCTCCTTTGTGTGGAACAACCCGTGATTTATTATCTGTTAAGTTATGTGTTGAATAAAGCATTCAATTAAAGAAATGTATATCTCCACAACGCAAGCATAAACATATCAAAGGAGGTCCGAGCAGCACAGAGAGAATAAGTAGAAGAGAACAAGGGCCACTGGTCCCCTGTTCACATTTTAATTAAGTACATAAATCATTTTTTATTGAGACGTGGGTGGAAGGGTTATTCATTTTTTATTTTTTTATTTGGTGATTTACCAACATTTTGCAGCAACGGGACCACACAGGCCTGATGGGGAAAGAAGCCTCCGATGCTCATATCAGAGGAGACCAACTGTGTCGCAGAATGATTGTCAAAATGGGTCATTGAATATCGGAAATGAAACAAATACAGTCAGAGGTATTTGTTTTCTACTGTCTGTATGGACTCATTTAAGTGCGTGAAAGCACGCGGCTTTAGTGGCACGAGGAGCCAGCTTTTCCCTAATTAGTTTCCCCTTGGATGTATTTTGTTTATCAAGAATGTTCTACTGGAAATGAATATCAAACTTTCCAATACATTCAAAAAGAAGTTAGCAGCATGACTGCAGTATTACAAAATCCATCCTAATGTCCTTCTGTGTGGATTTGCTGGTGACGTGCAGTGTCCTCTGGTCACTGAGGGCCAGTTTGCTCATTTTATTGTCAGGTCTGGTTTGACCGTAGGTGCTAAACTCAGTCTTGTAAATTGATTACTAACGAAGTAAAGCATGTCCTTCAAAATCAGAAATAATTTTAACTATTTTAAAGCTGCGTGTATGCTACAACATGTATTGTTAAGATGAAGTAACACAACTATTGAATTTCCGTTTTTTGTTCGGATTTTTTTTAAATCTTTTTTTTGTTTAATATTGCAGATAGAAGTTAGTGGGATTGTGTCCATAGTGTGGATGCCTCCGCTGCTGAAGCCTACGAGCGAATTCCAACACTGTCTCTTCCCATTCTGATCCGCTCCTGTATTTTGTCTGTTATCACCCGAGTATTTACAAAGGACGCTTCCGACTTGGCAATGATGAAGTGAGTCGGTTTCGATGGCATCGTATCTCATTTAAAAGAAGACCTGTGGGCAGAAGGCGCAGGTTTACACAGACTTTAACTGAGCCAGGATTTCTTACACGAAGTAAATCATGCCCAGGGCTTTACGTCAATATATTCATCAATCGGTCCGTCCATCTAATGTCACTATCGATTCAGCCACATACACACAGTATACATATATATTGATATATATCCCTCTGTCTCTATTTATTTATCCACATATCCGAATTAATGTCTCGCTATCCAAGTATCCATAACAGTATCTTACCACCCATCCATCTATCCATCCATCCATTTGCCCTCAACAACAGAAGTTGTTTATTTATGCTCCTGGCCTCCCATGGAGAAACATTCAAAACAAATAGCCTTGGGTTAATCCACCAACTGCTTTATCCAGTTAGAAGCCCGCTGACGCCTTCGCGCGTAATTCAATGACTCCGGTGTAAATGAGACTATCCGGTGGCCAGCGCAGTGTGGCTCCCACAAAAGTCAGCTTTGGTTGGCGCACATTAAAAGCTGAACCTCGATAAGCTGAAAGCCAACAAGGCGATGGTGTGGATGCGCAACGGCGGAGAGGTCAAGTCCAGCTCGGCTCCTGAAGTGCCACGCGTGTTAATGACCTGTGTTTACTGACTGCGCCGAAGGCTTGGCTCGGTCTGTGTGCAGCAAGCTATATATATATATATATAGATGCACCCGACCCCTATTTAACCTATATTTTTTCAAATAAAGTAATAAAATAATTCCTACTTGATTGAATTTATTTCATCCATATGTTCATATCTGCATGAATTGGATGAATATTCGTATTTATGTGTGTTGACCAACTCGGAAAAGGCCCGCCACATTGATGCTGAATGAGCTACGGGCATTTACTTCCCTTCCGCTTGGTTATTTCCAAACACGGTTTAGAAGAAATCCACATTTCCAGAGTGAACTCTTGCGTAAAAGACTCGCTCTGCACTCCCCGGTGTACCTCGGGCTGGGAGCAGCTCTGCGCGCGCGCGCTTCCGACAGTTAAAATATGCAAATGCGTACGGGCCCATGGGTTACTGGAGGAGCAGCGCACTTTGAATCCGGACAATGTTATATTAAAATGACTGACACGATGTCTTATTGAAATAAAACATCCAGCGCCTGACGCCTTTTCCCCCCCCTTTGCCAGTGCACAGGGGGAGGCGTGGATCTTGCTCACTTTTTGACTTTCTCGTAGCAGTAGTCGCTTCTCCTCGATGCAAGACTCAGATGACACCACCCCGCCACGAACCGGAGGAGAAAGAGGGGAGAAGGAGAGTAGAGGGGGTGGGGGGGGGGTAAAAGCTCTCTCGCGCAATTCCTCGAGGATGAACTATGATTTGGCGTCGGGACGTGTTTGGGGCTTCATCGGCGAGCAGTTCGCACCTTCACAATAGCCGAAGGGTAACGCCGTGAAGACACTGTACCGCAGACTGTGGCACCAACCCAGCGCCGGTGGCGGATTGCGAAAGCGACGCTTTGGGCGCATGTTCCTCTCCGTGGTGCGGAGCCTTCCCCTGCTTTCTGCGCAGCTGGAAAGCGGAGGAGGGAG
Organism: Pungitius pungitius; assembly: GCF_949316345.1. NCBI lineage: Eukaryota > Metazoa > Chordata > Actinopteri > Perciformes > Gasterosteidae > Pungitius > Pungitius pungitius. The sequence goes on along the minus strand of NC_084904.1, from coordinate 18,541,776 downwards.
GACTTTTCGCGAGTCGATACCTCGCTTATGGACGACGGCGGTCCCCTCTCTCCAAAGGCCAATGCTTTCAGTATTGCCTCTCTGATTTCGATCGCGGAGCAAGCAGGAAACGCGGCGTCTGACAAACACGGCACCGGCCTGGACAAGCCAGACCTGCGCAACCACTGCTCCTTCGACATGCACTACAGCACTGTCACCCGGGAAATGGAAGGTAAATCCCTCCGTTGATTGCCTGTAGAGTTGCACTAGCACGCAGTGTACACGTCTCTGAAATCTGTTTTTAAAAAACGCATATCTTAGCGCTGCTTTACATTGGTGGATGAAATGATTGTAAAAAAGAAAAAGAAAAAAAAACGACACAGTTGGCCAACAATAAAAAAAATGGAGGCAAATGAAATCATAATCACCATCAGGAAGAAATCTGATGAGAAGTCTGAAAGGATACAACGTTTCCTATTTAAAAAAAAAACCCAGACACGAAAAGTCGTGTACAGGATTACATTTATTGAAAACAAATCCAAGAGAAGGAGGGTTTACGAGGGCACCCTGTGCGTAATGGCAGAAGCGGACCATAATAAGAATATCCAGGTCGGAGAGGAGGTGTATAATCCATTCCATTGATCGATCTATCCAATGGCGAGGAAGCAACAGTCAACCTGCTGCTTGTTTGTTTGTTCATGCAAATCAAGTTGTGTTTACATTGTAACTCGTTTACACTCCACTCCGGCCGGCCAGATCCTCTATTGTTTGCAAACGGGGGGTGATGTGGGCGATACCCTTATCCAAAAGTTAAATGGGTGCCGGAAAGCCCATTAAAAAGGGGCGCACTTCTCTGTCAATCAGCCTCGTCCCAGGGCGAGGAAAAGGGCACATTACCTGCAGTTCCTTATCTAAATAGAAATAAGAACCGGTTTTATCGCAAAGGGGAGGCCCCTTGCGTCAGATAAGAGAGGAGACAGGCTTGCAGTGTAACACACTGCAGCAGCGCACAGCAGAGGCCGCTCCGAGCGCAACCGAGCCAAAGCGAAAACGCACTCACTCGCTCACACGCACGCGAAGCTTGTTCGCGAGCAGTTGTCGCGATTCTACGCGAGCGTTTGCAGCTTGGAGACCTTCAGTAACGCGCTTGCCGTTTCGAGATCAGGGCAGACTATGTAGCACGCTGGCAGTGGATCCGAACTCAGGGATTATCGAGCAGCTCCAGGCGGACACTTTTGAACCGTTTGTGCGCGCGCGACACCTTCACCTGGAGATCACCGAATCCCGCCGCGGCGTTTTGCTCCCCCGTGTTCTGATCGACCTTAAAAGTGCACGGGCACATCTAGTAAATCCAGTTTTTTTGGGATGATTTCAGCCATATCCAGCCCGTGGCTGACTCAGCTGTCCCATTTTTGCGATGTTGCAGCCTTCACGACGAGCAGCCTGAACAGCCTCAACACGCCGGGGGGCTACCACCTCTCCCCGTCCCCCGGGGACCCCTACAGCCAACATGAGCCCCACTTCGAGCCCTGCCCGGCCGCGCAGCACAACTACAACTACCCGGGATCTAACCCGGGCCAGGCCCCGTCGAGCGACGGCGGGACTCCCAACTGCTCGTCGTCGTCCGCCAACTCCACGCCGAACGGCAAAACTATAGTGAAGAAGAATCCCAAGGTGGCCAACATTAACGTCCAGCTGGAGATGAAGGCTTTGTGGGACGAGTTCAATCAGCTGGGCACGGAGATGATCGTGACCAAGGCGGGCAGGTGAGCACCAACAAGCAACACGGCGAAAAGAGGGTTTATGGGCATCCGGGTAGACGGGATAGACACAGAAAGGGGAGCTTTATTGTAACACACCATGTAAAAGGTGTATGTGCTCCCGACTTGCAGATATGCAATAATCATATGTTCAATTTAGCTTGGGTGCATTCTCTAAACGCAAAGGAAAATTACCAATGCATCCAAATGAGGATAAAGGAGTTTCATAAATATATAACACGGTTCTTTTTCTTTCGGAGTTCATACTTTAGCATTTTTATCCCCATTTGTTGTTTAACTGTTTTATTGCGGTTGTTTTTTTCTTGATTTAATCTCCATATTTAAGGCCCAGGCCACTACAACTTTATTACATTATACGAGTAAACAGAAATCCACATTTTGTACACTATACTAAATAGGTATTTATACACCGGATTAATTAACTGAATGAACGGTTTGGCATCAATAGGTAAAATTGGTTTAAAGCAGTGCACGTGAGCAGGACTGCTGCTGGGGATCTTTAAAGACGAGGTCAAGCACACGAAGGCTTGCATGTGTGCTGTTATAAGTGTGTGAATCAGCTGTAAACACCATGCTGATGTGCAGTTTAATAAGAGCAACCGGCTAACTCCGCTGCTCTTCTTCACCGTCAGTCTCGATTTTGTCGCTTGTTAAATGGAACATTGTGGCCTTTTTATTTAGTAGTGACCGTTTTACCGTATCCCCATTATAGGAGTATCTGGGTGCTTCCCTCCCTATGTCCCTCAGTACAACTAAACATATATATCCATTAATAGATTGCACAGATACACGCAAATTAATTCATTAGATTATGAGCACTTAAAGACATCCGATGTTCAATTTTTGCCTTCTAATTTACTGGTTTTAGAAAGAGGGAAAATCCGAATGGTTGGTTAGGTCGCGTGCTTATAATCAAAACAATTTGCTTTGACCTCTGACACCTGTGGAAAGCCCATCGAATGTAACCCTATTAGAATAATGTCATTTTCAAGCAGTTATGTCTTCCTGCGTTTTACCCAATAATCTTTGACTATATCGAGACACAATTGTTTTAATCCTACTGGTGAGGACCGGACCCCCCCCCCCCCTCTCCCCCCTCGGTCTAACAAGAGAAAGGAGATCTGCAGCGGGGCACTTTAGAAGCTCCTTCAGCCTCACCAAGCCACGACACTGACGTTAATGGAGCGTCGACTTTAAGATCCCTTTCACTGACTTTGCGTATTACTCAATTTACCACCGACCGATGTTCTTGGATCTGACCGACAAAGTAACCCGGATGAGGATGAATCCAAAAGACGAGTGATCAATCATGAATAGATGGAATTACTTCGAATTTGATCTTGTATTTTTTTCTATGGAAATGTTTTCAGGACATTTTCATTTCCCTCCCTGATCAAAATCGAAGTTTCTAAACTCGCCTCGACGTCATTGCCACACCTCGTATTCCCAAAATAACGCCCATGCGCGCGTGTAAGTGTTTCCACTATGTCTAGGACGTGTGTATTGGCCTCCGCGTGTCTGGAAGTCGTCAAAACAGCAGGAGAGAAGTTAAAGCGTCTTGTGAGAATTCATAAAAATTGGAGGAGAGAAGGGAAACAAACCAAATTGTGATGAGGAGGGGGGGAGCTTTAGCGCGAGCTGGATGACTTTATGTCTCTTCATTGCCTCCAGCTCGGGACAAATTAAGCTGCGCTAAAAGGCCCGCAGCGGCTTTTCTCCCCGCAAACATGCTTGGAAACATTTTATGAATAATACTTCTTTGGCAACATCATTTGTTGGCTCCTCTTTCGAATAGTTGTTCCCCAGCATTCCCTCTCACACAAATACATACACGCTTATTTTTACGGTAACAAACAAAACAAAAAAAACACGCAGCAATAGCAACTAGTTAAAGCCTATTTATTTTTATTTTTTTGTGTTTTTTCTTAACCAGGAGAATGTTTCCAACTTTTCAAGTGAAAATATTCGGGATGGATCCCATGGCTGACTACATGCTCCTGATGGACTTCCTGCCTGTAGACGACAAACGTTACAGGTAACTTTCTGGATAATCAAACGCGCACATTTGACGCTTAGTAAAAAATAAAAAAAACGTGGAGGCAACACGCAATTTTTTATTTTTTTTTAAATTTAAAGAAGTAAAATATACATGCATAAATAAGTAGTAGCCTCAGATCAATCACTAGTTTTCAGTTCAGACATATTCATGACTGAATTATGCTGCCATTGGACATGCACGGTCATATGCTTTCCCCTCATTATTTGATGCGTGAGGTGATTTTTATTGTAAAAAATAAAATCAGGGAGTTCGAACCTTTTTTTTTCTTCCCTAATTAACTTTCTTTCCTATCAGGTATGCCTTCCACAGCTCATCGTGGCTGGTCGCCGGTAAGGCTGACCCCGCCACACCGGGCAGGGTCCACTACCACCCGGACTCTCCGGCCAAAGGCGCGCAGTGGATGAAGCAGATTGTCTCTTTCGATAAACTGAAACTCACCAACAATCTGCTGGATGACAACGGACACGTGAGTACACAGAAACTACAAAAACAATATTACAATATGTGGGAAAGTATAAACTAATGACCATAGACCAAACACTAAATAATGATTGTACAGCGCTTTGACTGAATTTTGGATGAAAGCCGCATTGCGTGTTACGTCAAAAAACACAGCTGGGACTACCTGAAACTCATCATTTACAGTCCAAACATTATCATTGGATAAACTGCATAAGTATTCGCCCTCATATGACGGATTCAAGCACTTTGAGAGTTAAAAACTTTGATTTTTATTTTCCCCACTCGTCGGATTTCGCCGGTAGCCTATTTTCTGCCCACAAAGATGGCACCGCGCATCGGGGCTTACTCCAAAAATAACGGCAAGGAAAGTGGAACATTTCACCACTGGAGAAATGTTTGAGCCCTTCACGCCTCGGCCACGTGTTTCTGTCATTGCATTAGTTGTAGTTAATGACCAAGAAAACGAGAGATCTTAGAGGTATATTTCTAGAAAAAATTGAAAAGGTTGAAACCACGTGGGGATGAGGGTAAATAGAGATTGTGTGACTTTAAATGAGAATTGTGCAGCGGATGCATGTTTTTTTACATGTAAATATTATGTAATGATATTTCTAATCGTCTGCACAATACACATTAGCAAGTAAGTTCTGCATTTAAGGCCATTTACCAAATTCCTGGAGAACATATTCATCTTTATTAAATCAGATCATCGTTAAGGTTTAAAGTGGCTCGGTTGTTGTTAACGCTAGAATACATTTTTTTGACTTTATCTCACGATACATTTGTTCAATCTTAAACATGTTCATTATAACCCCGAAACAAAACTGTCCCGGTGGAACATGCGTGACTATCGGAGCTGATGAATCCTCTGCTTTCCACAGATCATTCTAAACTCCATGCACCGCTACCAGCCCAGGTTCCACGTGGTCTACGTGGACCCCCGCAAGGACAGCGAGAAGTATGCCGAGGAGAATTACAAAACATTTGTGTTTGAGGAAACGCGCTTCACAGCGGTCACGGCGTACCAGAACCACCGGGTAAGAAGCGCTCGTGGACGCGCACGCGCGAGCCCCGCGTGGAAAGCAGCGATATGTAACGTGATTCCATAGATTGTGACATATATATATATATATAAAATATTACTTCAACTAAATTGTTATTATTATTAATAATAATAAAACATAGGCTGATTTGGGGTTCACTACATTGTGCAAAACATTGACAGTTAAACTGTTGGTCGCGTTTTGTGCGTAAATGTTGCGCTGCTCTCTTTCCGGCTCGGCGTCCCTTTAAACGGACACACGTTCAACCGTAATTCAGGACGACCCGTACAAAGAGACGTTAGAGATATTACAGATGTGCGCACGAGTCGGTGCGTCGTCGTTATGCACGATGGTCAGTTTGGGGACTGAAGTAGTTATCGCTGCTATAACACATGTATCCATGTTGGATGTTACGGAAAGGAACGTTCAGTTGTGTTCCCGTTAGAGCGGGCTATTAACGGCCTACACAACGTGACTCAATGGAGGGACACGACAGACATATACATTTCCATGAATTTAATTAAAAAAAATGTGTTAAATGATGACGATGATAAATGGAGCCTCTACATTGCTGCTGTATCTATATCGACATGATGCAGCTTGAAATGTTACATAAGAGGTCAGACATGCAGCTCACAATAGTAAAATGAGTAATAACCTGATAATGTCCCCCCCCCCTTAACTTGAAATATTTACTGCACATTTTTGCTTGACATTTTTTAAGACGGAATGGATTTTCCATCTAAAGTGTCAGTCCATCATGCCAGTCAATCCCTGCTGTAATTTGTAATGGAACTGAAATACAACGACCTGTGGAAATGGAAATGGCATTTGATGATGTGCTCTGGGTTTCAGATCACGCAGCTGAAGATAGCCAGCAATCCCTTTGCAAAGGGCTTCAGGGACTGCGATCCAGAGGACTGGTGAGCGTTCACACTCAAACAATGCAGTCACTGGCATGTTTCCACACGACATAAAAAAGCCTTTACGATGCGTGTCCTACCAGGTGCCATCGGAGTAGAGATTGCCTCAACAAAAAAACAAAAAAACACACACACAACGAGTTCCGTGAAGTTAAGAAATCACAGGTTACTGTTTGAATGTCGATCAACCATGGTTTCCTGTCACTGACTAATCGCAAAACACTCGGAACTGCAACAATAGAATAAAACCTAAACTATCTGGTCTGCAGGCTCAGTGCAAAGACGCATTGAAATGCAGATAATCCAGCTTGGTGAATGACTTTGTCCTTCTTCTTGAGCACATCCACTGAAGCCATTACGCTGAGGAATATGGGAGTTTCTGATTAACTGGGGAGCCCGAATGTGTTAATGCTTTTTACATGCAACGGTGTAAACTGTTAATATAACCCTATTTATCATGTTAATAGAAAATGTGTGTTTGACATCCATTAAGTGAGTATGTAACCGAATCCATTCTCCCTGCTCCAGGCCCAGGAATCACAGACCAGGCTCTCTGCCAATAATGAGTGCCTTTGCCAGAACGAGAAACCCAATGTCATCTCCTCCTCAGCAGAACGGCACAGAAAAAGGTCCGCAGCTCACTCTCTCTGTCCCATTTCTGCTATCAAACATGAGACAACGTAACCACATTCAGTTATTCAGCCTTTAGAGGAAATGTTTTATGTCACCGTCCAACTCATTTTCTGTTATATTGATCCGGCTATTAGGAAAAACACTTTTAACTAAACATAAAAATACCTGTCCTCCCATGTGGAAATAGTATGAATGTAGAATGACAGCTTGATTTTCTTAACATGAACCTATTTGTTCGATGAACGCATCAGAAGGAATTGAATGACCAAGTTCTATTTTAAGCTTCCTATTTGGAATGTAATACCTTAATACTGCCGACTTGTATCAGGGATCCAAACACTGCTAAGGCCTTGCACATGATAATAATAATGCACATTTGATTATACAATCAATTGCAGGTTGTGAAAAGATAATTTAATAGACAATGCAAATTTTACTGGCTCCAATCCCAAAAACCGGGGCATCAGTGTGAGCAGAGTGCAGAGCACAGAACTATATACACAACAGAGTGCATTGTGTCTTGCCCTGACTGTTCTCATGTCTCTCCCCCCCCCGCACAGAGGACAGTAGGCGGGAGTACGAGCGGGACCCCGGCGGCACGCCCATGCACGCCGACCCGGCTCACCAGCTGATGTCGCGGGTCCTCAGCCCCGCCTTGCCCGTCCCGGGAGGCCTCCACGGCGTCTCGCTCTCGAGCGGCCGACCGAGCCCGCCCCACGACCTCCGCCCCGACCCCCACGGCCTGCCTCCGGATACGCTGCACCACCACCCTTACAAGTACCCCACCACCTACGAACACTACCTGGGAGCCAAGACCAGGCCGTCACCCTACCCTTTGCCCAGCATCAGAGGACACACGTACCACCACCACATGAACCCGGCCACAGCCAACATGTACTCGGCCACCAGTGGCCCCTCTAACTATGACTACGGGCCCAGATAATGACTGCCGTCCGTCGGGGGGGAGGGGGGGGGGGGGGGGGGGCTAACGGCGCTCACTGCTGGAATGGAAACGGGCAGGAAAGGCAACACAGTCCTGTCAGTCGATGGCTTACGCAACCTGCCGGCTGCGTTCACGGGCTGAGACTATGCTGGATAAACCCTGCCGTATTTATTTAAAGGATTTTTTGTTGTTGTTTTTTGCGTGAAGCACGGGCACCTGCTTTGAGTCCTTGAAGAGGTCTCCTGTGACTTTCAAACCCAAAAGGCAAAAGTTCCCCCCCCCCCTCCACTCCCCGGGGGCAACGCTTATACCTGAGCGGTGTAGACATTGAGCAGGCTTGACAGAGGAGACAGGAGGGACCTCTCGCTAACAGACAATACTTTTGATCACAGACTGGAAGTGAATTCTTTCTTTTTTTTCTTCTCTTTTTGTGTTGGATGCACTTTTTTTGATTTGCCTTTGTTTTTATTGCTTTAAAAAAAAGCCATATGTTATATAGTTGATCTACCTTCTAGGTAGACGAGATGTTTGCATGTTGAGCTCATCAGAGGGGGTGTCGAACACACCCAAATGTTTTTGTTTGAGGAAGAAAAAAAAAAAAAGAAAAAAAAGAAAGAAACAAGACTTTGAAACGGTCGGAAAACCTTGAGCCGCTCTGAAAAGCTTGTACCACGGCACTGACTTGCAGCAATTCAAAGTAAATAAATGAAGCAGAATGTTCTGTATCTGTAACAAAAACATTAAATTCTTAAAGAAAACCGTCTTCGAGGAGAACTTCCATTCAAAGCTCTGGCTGGTGTCGCGCTGTTGAAGGGGGGAGGGTTACAAAAAGAAAAATAAGCTCACCTCGCTGATAGCATTGTTCTGGTTTCTGCAACTGGATTCGCGCTGTCGAGTTGGGTTTAGGTGTCTGTTGCTGCTGCAGGAATCAGAAGTCAGGACTCGGAGAGACAGTCGATAGAACCGACTTGTTCAAATGATGAAACACGCGACTGGTCCTCTGAAGAAAGAATACACACAGAGAAATTCACTCATTGACCCTACGTCCTACTTCTAGATTTGTGCAGAGTCTTCCCCTGATCAAATAATAGAATCTGCAGCCAGGGGTCACTTAAACGGTTAAGACTTAGGAAAACAATTCAGTAAAAATAAATAAATAAAATCAAGAAACCAGGGGATGTCATATGTATAATATTGTACAAATAATTTTATTGAAAATATATATCAGTAATTTATGTGTTCAACCACTAAAATTAAAATGAACACAAGTCCTGTCCTTGTTTTCATACAAGCTGAAAAATAACCACCTCTTCCATTTCCTCTCTCCACCGAAGGCCATCATTGGTCATATTTAATGGGACAGTTTGGTGATATTTTAAGAACGTCACCATCTCCTATCTGTGCAGACATTTCCATCTCCTGTTTGAAGTCCTATGAGGAATGCTTTGTTGTCAAGGTTAATCTCGTTGAGGGGGGGGGGGGCTGTTTGGGGATTTCTGCCTGTCACTATGCAAAAGGGAAACATACCCCGATGATTCATTTCAATAATGTATTTTGTCTCCTTGAACCCAGCTGCCTGTGAGTGGAGAGTAGGGAAAAGGAAGCCTGGGGCCGCCTGACCTCTGACTGTTTAATGGCTTGTAAAAGGTGTCAAAGGTTAAATAATGTTTCCACTCATTTAAAACGCAGACTAATTGGTCTTTTTTTATGGTTGCATGTTTGTTCCGGCGATGACTAAAGCATTTAATGTATATATATAACTGTTTTAGGATAGCTTGGAAGGCATTAGCTTCTAATGCTAATGGGACAATACGTAAACAATATAAACATATTAACAAGGTCAGCGGACAGTGTGTCGCCGTTTTGCCTTTACTTTTCAAAAGTCCACAGGGGTTCCAGATGGTGCCGTTTTTTCCTTCATTTTGTCCGCACGCAGTCCCCCGCTCAATGTCCCGTTTCCTGTCCCTGTCCAGTCGGCCCGGGAAGCCGCCTGGAGGGGCACCGACGCCGGCCTGCAGGTGCCGAGGAGCCGCCCGTCGGAAGCCCGGAAACAGCCCGAGAAGATACCGGGGGGGGGGGGGGGGGGGGGGGTTCTCCCTTAGCGGGAGGTATCACGCACGGAGAAGAAAAGGGTCAAAAGGCGACGTGCGGACTAATGATAGGCTTTGCAACACAGGCGGAAACCATCGATGCGGCCGCTTGTGCGCGTGCGCGCCAGGCCAACGGGACCATCGGTCGTATTTGTGAATCATTTGATTCAGCTGCTCCCGATCAATTGATTATTGTGAACCCATCGTTTCCACACATTTTCGGGATTCGGTCAAAAGGTATGTTTCTTAAAAAGCAAATGAATGAGTTGCTCACTGGGCATAGAACAGCCGCATCATGTGACTTCTGGGGCAAAAAAAAACAAGAAGCATAGTTTGCAGTGATTTAACATTAAGATGGGAGTGAAACTAGTAATACTGAGCACAAGAAAAATAAACCTAATGTACCAAAAGGAAGAATTAAGTATTTAAAAAAAGCATTTGTCACTGATTATAATGTAATATGTGTATGTTATATCATTACATCATAAACAGGGAGTCATTAAGCAGTTTTTCAGTGTCGATTTTTTTAAACTCCTAAGAAAAGTTGTATACTATAACAAACAAAATAAATGACAAAATATGCATCTGAATTGAAGTGTAAAGTACTATGATTGAGTATATTTAACGCAGCAAGCATCCGAGATTTAAATTTACGTACAGTACTTGAGAAAAATCCCCACTGCAATAAAGACACAGCCTTTTCATTTCCTCTCATCACCTGCACCATTAACGGTTGTCCAATAAAACCCCCATCCAGCAATGAAAACGTTCTTCATATGGCGCTTTCTTAATAAATGGTGTCCCTGGTGTAGCATGCATCGGTCCGGGGGGACTAGTAACTCTGCCCTGGACAGATGGAAGGGATCTGAAGGTAAGAGCCTTTAGACATACGTAACACAGGGGATTTTCCTGCGCCTATGAAGCTTTGTTTTACTGACTTTAGATATAGTTATATACAAATACTCGGATCCTTACAAACAAAAGTGTAGTGATTTCTTTCAAAATGGCGATGAGAGAAACTGCACCCGCTGGAGGAGGTCCAATGAATTGCAACCTCAATACCATTCGTTGTCAGTATGATGCCTGTTGGGGCAAATACTTCCAACATTACATTTCTCCACATGCACCGTAATAGGCCGTGGCATGCTTTCAACAGGCCTGGGCCGTGTTTGAGCGGAGTATTTCAATGTATCGTTCACTTAACACCAAGCAAAAGAGCCGCCTGTTACAGCCCGGCTACATTGATGTGCTCAAATGTCTCAGGCTCCACGAGAGATGATGCCAAGGACTCTGGAGTGAAGCACGAGGAGGCAGAGGATGGATGATAATGCGTACCTAAGGCATCGTTTGACACTCCGCTGCATCTGGAACATCTGCTGCGACAGGCCTACTGGGGTTTTTGATTCCTTTCGCTCCGTCCGTGTGTACATTAAAGCTGCTCGGCCTCGCCTGCCTGCAGTACGTGGGGACAGTTGTTCTACAAAAAGCCCGGTGAACCAATCAGAGTCCTACTCCGAGACAACAGAGCATGTGTTTCATATTTGGCCTAATGCAAAAGGTCCTACAGTTTATGGCGCGTATTGAGGTTTGCCGACAGACGTTTTATGCAGAACATCAAAACAAATCGGCACCACTGGGAAAGAGACTTTTTTTTAACGTTTGTACCAAGTCACACTTAAAAATAGATTAAACCCATTCATTCAGAATTTGCCTTTTTTTAATCAATTAGCTTTTCTAAATAACAAGTCAAGTGTTGGCTCGGGGGGGTTGGGGGGGCGACGGCGTCACGCACTCACCCACCCACCAACGCAACAAAAAGGATTACGTCCCGTCCCAAAGCCAGGCTGACCTCTGACCTTGAGGGCCAAAGGGAGACACACGTTAGGTGATAAGTGAAGCACGGGGGGGGGGGGGGGGGGGCTATTGTGCACACGGTCTCCCCCGTGCGTTTATTGACTTCCTAAATGAACCATTATGAAGTGATTTATGAGTTCCACCACCTCAGAAAGCACTCTTTAAGGCCCGCGTGTTGCTGTCGGCCCCATTCAGAAAACATCTGCACCAATGACCGCAGCATTTGATTTATCAGAGAATGGACGGAAGCTGGCCCGCGCCACCTCTAGTGTTTGTTCAAAGCCAACAGGAGAGTAAGGAAGCTGTTATGAATGCAAGATGTCACCAGTGGGGTCAGACACAAAAGGTAGAGCCGGAGCTCCGCGGGGCAACGAGGAAAAACACGCCATTAAAACCAGGCACTCGGAAAAAGAGCCTTTTTTTTTCTTACGGGGTTCATGTTTCATAAAAAAAAAAAAAAAAAATCTAAACCCCACAAATGATCACAATTACAAGTTTTGACTGCAGGTAAAAAAAAACAATTAAAAAAAAAAAATACACTTTTTTTTCTCAATGATGGTGGCAGCTTGTGACCTTCACTTTCCTCTGGTCACTAATGATTTGTGGCTTTTATGCTATTCTGGCTCTTTGATTTCTCAGGCCTTTCCTGTAAAGAGAGCTGCGCTTCCCAACTTGGGGTCGTCCCGCGAGACAAAGCCTCCACGAGGCAGAATGTGGAGCGTTTGAAGCCCCGGCCTCTCGGAGCAGGGCTGCAGCACACGAGGTCCCGCGCTGCTCATTGACTCACAGATGTATTATTAGAGACAAAAAGAGAGAAAAACAACACGTCCTTGTTGACGGAAAACGATCAGTATTTGGTTTTACATTTAAAGTAAAAGTGGAAGTTACCAATTGTCTTGTTTTAAAGTGTTTCAGAGGACATTAAAAGTTGTTTTTTTGTTGCTGATTTCAGTTCAGCTTCATGTTTACAGCGATGTAATTTCTTCCAGTACTAACCTTTAAGATTAACAAAGAACATTTGGAAAAGAAAACCAGCACACAAAGAGATTATGCTGAAGAAGGAGAGTATCTGCAGATCAGCAGCAGCACTAAACCAACAGATCTCTGTTCTTCGTGCCACCGCTGTGATTAACCTTGTTTGACAAACAGCTCAGGTCAGGCTGGAGGGGCCAGTGTGTTAAGCTAAAGACCCGCTAGAAAAACAACACCAGATTACACAGCCGATCAGGTGCGCCGTATTGCTCAGATTCAGATCCGCTGGAGCGAATCTCCCATCAGACGAGTCAACGCCATCACAAAGCCGCGCAGAGCCTCACAAAAAGGCTTCGGGCTGACTAAAAAGACGCCGGATGTCTGTTGAACTATTTGATTTCAACCTAACTCTCATTTAAAGGACATTTTATTTAAGAAAACTTAAGACACTGTAAAATATCTACGTAACAAGGAGTTAACAAGGTCCCTTATGTTACAAATGCAGAACTCACTATTTCTATTTTATTGCTGTACCCATTGTTTGAGAGAATGGCATTAGGACTTTGTATATTAAAATGGTACAATGTGCCTGGAAAAGTAAATCACAGATTTACATTTCAGTTCATTTGAGAACAAAATAAAATTAGTTAAGGGTAATATTTTTAACCCAGTGTCTTCTGCATGAATCCCGTAGCAGGATGCAGTGTTAACCGTATCAGGTAACATCAGCTGCCTGTTGTGAATGATGCATTTCAAATCATACTGACGTGGACAAATGGAGTCATGAGCAGTTTCTTTTTTTAAAATCATAACTGGATTATTCACCAGGTTCCTAATTCCAAAACAATGATTTATATATGGTGGTTACTTCCACACGTCAACACTATGAAGAGGTAAGGAGCTAAATATATTCACATATCCACTTGTCCATTGGCTATTACTGAATTGTCGGCTTCTAGCGTTATTTTGTGTCAGGTCAACACCTGCAGGAAGTATTGATTAAAGGTCCAACTGTCCTCCCAGTGGCTCAGCCGGTGTGCGCTCCCTCGTTGTATATCGACCACAGGCTGACCCGGTGGTCCTTGGACCCGGCGGCCAGCAGCCTCTGCCCGGGGTCCCGGTGGTCGGAGAAGGCCACGCTGAGCACCATGTCGGTGTGGTACTGGAGCACCGCCAGCGGCCGGAGCTTCTTCCACCCGAATACCCGCACCCGATGGTCCCAGCCCGCCGACGCCAGGAGTCTGCCGTCGCCCCTGACGCAAAGCTGGGAGACCCCGGGGTTGACCAGGGCAACGTAGTCCTGGAGCTGTAAAATCACAAAAAGAGGCAAAGGATCTTATTGTGTATCAAATACACGCATTGCAAAAAAACAAACAAACCTATTGCTCGTGCAATTCAGGACAGTGGGTCGCCGTCTAGGAAACCGAGGCCGACACTAACAGCGAAAGGGAGAGACGATCAGCTGATCTGTTGACTGAGGTCCAAGCGTGAGGCTGGACGTCTTGTTGAACCCGGCCGGAGACTCCTGGGACTCAATCGTCGGCCATAAAACATTACGCCACGAGGGCCGCGAGTAGATCTCTCCGCGTCCCACTGTTTGGTTTGGAGCGGGGGGGGGGGGGGGGTTCTGGAAGCGGGGCTTGAATTACCTTTGTCACAGTTTGTGCGAGAGAGAGAGAGAGAGAGAGAGAGACCCTCTCGCTGAAGCGCTTGTTTGCAGATGCCGTGTTCCTTTGAGCGCCTCTGATGAATTACATTCCCACTGAAAGGTCCGGTCAGCGGGACCCGATAGAGACCCGATAGAGACCCGATAAATACACCGTTGTACCGTCTGCCTGCTGAGGATTAGCCACAGCCCCCTCTCCCTGTGATTTACAGCGTCTCAGGACTGTATCAATCTCTGGAAAAAGGGGCAACATTCGGACATACGATAATGAACGACCGCAAAGATCCCCATCTGAAAAGGGCCCGCTGAGGTGGGCATTCCTGGGGAGCGAACGTGCTCTTCCCGCAGACCAGGGACCTCGGCTGGACCCGCAGGAACCCGGGGAACGCGAACATCTGGATGTGGGAGCCGAAATCAAACTGGACAGCGTATAATTGACTTCATAAGCCGTGTCCAGGGAGACTAATGGCCTCGCATGGGAGGAGACTGGTGGAGAATTTATCTGCGTGCTCCTGTTCCCGGGCAGGAACCATCTACAAGCTGCATGTGGAAGATATAAGCCAGGTACTCGTGGCCCGAGCGGATGAAGTGGAATGCACAGCAGCGAGAGAGAGAGAGAGAGAGAGAGAGGAGGAGGAATGTCATTGATCAAAACACGGCGAGAGAAAGTTCGGGACGGGGCAGGGACGGGACGGCTTTCTTTTATTTGGTGTATTCGGTTGGAACCACCATCGAGCGAGTGGGGTCGCTCGGTTACACCGAACAAGTCCGATGCAAAGAAGGCCGCGGGGCAAAAAGACCGCTTTGGAGCGTTGTTATTAGCTCGAGAAGCTGGTATGCCCCTACCTCTCCCCATCTGGTCTGCATTAGAGGCCTGATAATGATGGCTTTAAGTGTCTGTTTTTGTTTGTTTTGCTTCCCATAGTTTGTGTCAGGAAACGGCATTTGTTTCATTTAGAGGGTCAGTCGTGAGCAGTGAAAGGCTAATGATGGAGTAATGGTCAGTCAGCAGCGCAGGCTGGATGGTTAGTTTTACTTTCTACAGTCTGAAAAAAAGGGAAAATAGGCGGCTAACGTTGTCCCGAGCTTTAATTAAAAATGAATGGCGCTCATGTCGGTTCCTAAGCTGCATGTGACACAGATTTTTTATAATTAATTAGTTGATGAACAGAAAAATAAGCACCAACACATTTTTTTATTCATTTAGATGTTTTATTTAGTAAAAAGGATTAAATAGAATATATGTTATTGTTAGTTGGACACTTCTTTTTAAGGAACGTTGTGAATATTGTAATTGCATTTTTATTTCCCATATCTGACATTTTTAGGAATGATCAACAGATTAATAAATATGATAAATCTAACATAGCAATATGAGTTTTGTCATAAACAGCTATGTTGTGATAACACTGCAGCACCAGAGTCACAACGATGAGGCACACGATTGGTTGAATGAGTTGTTTTCTTAATTACTTCGAAAACAGCAGGACCATTTGGACCCAGCCGGGCTGCCTTTGCTCCAGTGCTTGTGTTTAGCTGCACTAACTGTTCACACGGGTCAACAGACAACCGAAAACTCTTGGCCATGAAGCAAAGACGCCTCATTCCCATTTTTGGGACGAGACCAAAGAAATAAAATGATTCCATAGGCTAAATGATAAATAGATACCAACGAATATTAATACGAAAAAGAATACTAGATAATGGAAATGATTAGTTCCAGACCACAAACGCATCATACTTGAACCTGTGGATAACTTCTCTTTATTCTTTAAAGGGAAGTCTGACGTAATGTAATGTTTTCCTGCTCTCGGGCCACACCATTGCTGAATGAATACCCAGAAGGCACTGCTGACTTCAGCGTCGCATTTACCAGGTCTGAATCTGGAATGAAACCCAGTGGCTCGAACCAGGGAGCACGGACGGTTTCATCTCACACCACTGCAGCCCGTCTTTGGGCTTCGGCGTCTTTGTTTGAACACTCCTTCCCGGCCCGGGCCCACACGCTTCTCACACACACACACACACACACACACACACACACACACACACACAACGCCAGCTTCCAGCCTCAGTTGTCAGGAGCCGAGCAGCTCTGCTGAGCAGCTGCTCCCGGCCCGGACGCTTCGCGGCCTACGACAGATCCAACGCTGACTCACACTCCTCTGCGTTCTCGCTGCTTTTCGTCTCAACGACAGAGGAGGCCTCCTCACTCCCCTCCCCCCCTCTCCCCCCACCCCACCCCCTCCTCCTGAGTCTTTCCTCCCCGGTCTTGGCACGGATGTTTGGCGTGAAACGTCCCATCATCGCTCACTCACTCGCGCATAGCGGTTGGGTTCGCAGGTATTTCTGACACGCCCTGTCCCTGGCTCACACGGGAGATTACAGCCTTTTGTCACCCCGCCTGTCGGAGCTTGGCGTTGGCTGACAGGAGGTGCGTGTGTCAAACAGGCTAGCAGTCTCATTCAGAAAATAAAAAGAGAAGAAGAAGAAGAAGAAGAAGAGGGGGACGGGGGTTCAGTAGCTCATATACACACACATGAGCTCAACATCAGACTGGGGTTGGACCTGAAAGTCAGGACACGCCAGGATTTGCTGACTGCTCCGAGAATCCACTAAAGCGACTGCAGTGGGGGGTAGGTGTGGATTTATTGCATAGTAGTTCCACCCGTAGAGAACTGTCATCAGTCCCAGTCTCGGCGTGTCCCCCGTGCTTGATTGACACCTTTCTCCAGTCCGCGACCTCTCTCTCTCTCTCTCCCGGAGGAACACGTCACCGCACATGTTGATGCGTTTGAGTGGACGCCTAAATATGTGTCCTGCCGGCTTAACGGCTTGTAAACCCTAACGCCCGCGCCCTCACAACCTCACCATGACACATTCCCCAAAATGTGAGCGAGGAGGAGAAAAAAAAAGAAAAAAAAACCCTGAAGATGATGCCTTATATTACTATGAAAAGATTCAGGGCTAGCAAGGTCAAACGGGAGATAAAGGCCTCTGGGAGCCATGTGTAATACATCAACCTCCATTCCTCAGGCTGTCTGCCTTTATCTGGGCTTGATAAGCTCACTTCACAGCCCCTCAGTTTCACTAAATCATAACGGCACTGCGTTGTGTCACATCCAGCTTCTCCTCCCTTTCACAAAAGGCATCCATCTTCCCTACCGGGCCGGTTCCGCTGTACTCCACGGCATCGCGGAGGTAATTTGTGGGAAGTGGGATGCTGTGGCACTTATGGCCTCCTCAGCCTTTATTGCAGCCTCCCACTGTGAACTACTGTTCCTTTTACTGCAGATGTGTTTTTTGTTTGGTTAAGGGGCCTCCGAGGTTTTGATATTTTTATTGCCTCTCACGGGTCGTCCGTCAGGACCGAGGGCCCGGGTCCGCCACCCGGCAGGTTCCCCCCCCACCCCCTCACACACCGCTGCCACACAAAAATACGTTTGTGGGAAGAACTGAGGACGGCTGTCTGGACGTCACACTGAGCTGCACTTCAGGATAATTTAAAAGCCCCTGTTGGATCCTTTCCCTCTCCTTGTGCTTTTTTCCTGTTATCCTCATCCTGGATTACATGCTGAATCAATATTTTGTTGCATGAGCAAAAATAAACCAAATAACTACTCTCCTCCTGTTTTTGGTATATTGAATCAAATTCTTTGTAGTGTTTTTATAGAAGCATAGTTATAGTGAAAGAAAGTGGGGCTTTGCAAGTATTACAAAAAAAAAAGAGCCTTGGAAAGAAGGACCCCCCCCCGCCCCCAGTTCAGGAGTTTACTAGGTTTGCTTCAGGTTCCCCCCTGAACTGATTCATGAAGGTTGGAAGCATTCCCTTTTGCTCATGCAATCAAGAGAAAATAGAACTTCAAATGAGGCGATTGAGCCTCTGTAGCGCCGGCTTTAATGTGAAACAAATTTAAGCTATGGGGGGCGGGGTGAGGGTGTGTGTGGGGGGGGGGGGGGGGGGGGGCGAAGACGCTCAGGCTTGAAGTTCATTAATGCGTGTGCGTAATCCAGACCGATTCAAACGGACGCGGATGTGCGATTGTGTCTGCGTGTCTGTCGGTGGGTGGTTTGAGTCCGGAGTGACAGCCTCGGCCCGGCCCTTGGCCCCTGGCCCTGCCAACGCTGTGTAACCAGCGGCTGATTTATGGGCCCCCGGAGCCCCACTGAGCCTCTTCCTCTTTGGCCCCTGATGTTTTCCAAAAGAGCTTTGCGAAATGCTACTCTCCTCCTCCCCTCCTCCCCCCCCCCCATGCCATGTCATATAAAAGTGACATTTAGAAGACACTCTTAGTTAGCAGGGAGTGGTTCAGGAGCTTAACCAGGGAGACTTCAGGAGGCCGGATCAACATTATAATGGTTACTCAACCGGGACACTGACATTTTAAATCCAGAAAGTGCAACTAATTTGAAAATGTTTAGTCTCATTTAAATTAAACAAAAATCAGAGAGCTTTATCGGCTAAACACAACACGTTGTGATCGAAATAGAACTCATGTGGTTAATTGATTGGGTAAATGGTTGAAATTGTACTAAAAAGTAAACAAATTGAATCAATTATGTGCATAAACCCTAAAGCTAAAAGCAATGGATGAGCAGTTAAAAGCTTAAAGAGATGGATACGCTGTTTAAAAAATAAATGGTTTAAAGTGGAGCTGCATGGAAGTGGTTCAAATGGCAACTTTAACAAGTGGACCTCCACATTAATATTTCAAATTGTCTGCATAATTAATAAGAATGTCCACCAGATACTGAGCTTCCAAAGCAATGCTCACCCAACCTGACAGCGTATTGACAAACATCATAGTTCATAGAGTTGAACACCAACAGAGCTGTCGGGGTTCATCAGAACCAAACCAGCCCAACCAAAGCACTACACTTCCCCCCCCCAGCGTGTCCTCTGCTGACCTGCAGGTTGTTCTGTCCGTCCAGCATCCAGGCGGAGAGTCGCTTCTCGGAGGAGCCGGACACGCCCCTCAGACCCTGGAGGTCAAAGGTCAGGCACATGACGGGCTCCGGGTGGGCTTTGACTCGGCTCAGCACGGACCTCTGGGTTACGTCCCACAGCAACAGGGAACCGTCCTCGTATCCAGCCACCAGGAGCGGCCCGTGACCCGAGTCGGGCTGGAAAGTGAGGGAGGGGGCGATAAGGAGGGAGGGGGGTGAGATGGGAAGAGAGCACAACGAAGAGTAATGCGAGGGTAAGATGTGAGGCGAGAGTTCTGCAGTCAAAAAAAAAGAAGCTCATAAACCGCTGCGTGGCGCTGGAAGCGGAGCAGAGGTTATCACGTTGGAAGCTCCTGTTGACACTCGGGCAGACGCTGCGGGCTCCATTCGTCAGGCTGCTGCTGCTGCTGCTGCTGCTCGCTCTCTCTCTCTCTCTCTTTCCAACACTCCATTACACCACTCCTCACTTTGCTCCTCATCTATATTTCCGAAGCCCGTGGCCTCAAACTGCAGGAACGGACCGCGAATCATTCTCAAAGTGCGGTCTTCTGAGTTGTAATATAAAATACACACACAAAAAACGGCTTAAAGATGTGTAGTTTATTTCTAAAACACACGCGCACACACACACATACACACAGTGGATATAAATATAATGTGCGTTGTTTTAGTATATTTAATCTATACCTTTTCTTCTTTTTAAGTATAAAAAATAGCATTGTATACTTTTTTTTTTTTTACATACCATTACTATTGATGCAAGTTTGAAACCCCCCCTCATTATTTTCAATTATTCACTTTATAATATAACAACCTTGATAAACAAAAAAATGCATTAGAGAAGCAACTAACGAGTATTTCAAGATTTGATTATTAAATAAATTACTTTTTATTTTTTCATCAAAGTTTTACAGATTACGTCTATTTAAAATCCAACGAGACAGAGAAGCATCGGAGAAGCCGCAGCCAGAAGATGTCTGGGAATTGAGCTTGATATTTATAATATGAATAATACTCCTTTTTCTGCTGATCGACTGATTGATAAATCAACCAAATAACTAATTAATTACTTTCACCTCTAAACATATGCTTTTTCACAAGCTAGAGGTGGAACCTAAACCCCCATCACCTCAGTTAGATATATGCAGAGTAACCGTCACCAAACACTAAATGTACAGCAGTGAGCTGTTTATTTTTAGAGAAAAGTAAGCAATTTCAAATTCAAAGAGAATAATAAAGTGGATCCTTCCAACCGCTGGAAGCGTCGGACTGTAAATCACCTCTGTGAACCAACACAAAGGTTAACTGATAAAAACCCGGGGGGGGGGCTTCATTCATCTTTGCATCGCTGCAGAGGCGAGAGGAAGGACCGGAGGAGGAATGGATAAATAGACGCAAAGGGCGACTCTTTGAACAAATTGCAAAAAAAAATATTCTGTGCACGTGCAGTGCGCGGTGGGGACCCGAACAAATGTTGTCCAAACAACCCTTTCACCAGCTCGCCCGTGGACCCCGCGCGGCACCCACATACACTTCTCCCCCGACTCATGCCTGCTTTAAAATACCACCAGGACCCCAGCAGAAGCACCCTGCCCTGCAGAAGTGAGGAGTGGAAAGAAATGTTTTCCATATGTGCGGGGGGGGGGGGCACGTCTGCCATTTTTTTCATCCATCTTCGAGTCCTCTTCTCACTTAACGCTCTATATTTCTCTTCTTCCAGATTTAAACAAATTATAGACAGAGTCGTGTATTCCTTCCAAACACATCAGCGAGGACGAACACCGAGGCATTATGAAAACAAATAAAAACAAGTGAAAATCAGCGCCGCCCCCCCCCCCCCCCACCCCCAGCCTGCCGGCAGGGCCCGGGCGCAGCGTTCCAGGTTTGGGGCCCACCGTTCCACTTGAACGTAGGACCGCCTTGATTGACGATGTCACGGGTCGGAGGTCGGGGAACCCTGGGTGGACACCTAATTCATTATATCCTCCACAGGCCTTTCTACAAGAGGGCTCTCTGCTGGAGTGGGGCCGGGGCCCTGGGAGGAGATTCATCACCAGGAGGGACGGCCCAGCTGAAGAGGCACAGCGCCTGGTCAGCGCTCGAGTGACCCTGTGTACTTTACTGTATTAAAAATGTGATGCATCCGCGTATTTTGTACAATTGCAGGCCTTTTTGAAAATTGCAACCATTTTAGCAGGTCGGGCGTTATTTCCAGATGAGACTGGACCGGTGGTTTCAGGGCACCAGGGTCCAGTTCGATCATCGACGAGAACTCAAGGGGAGTCCAGACAACCTCCGAGGGTTTGTTAATGTCCTTCATTCTGTCTTTTTCCAGAACAATCGCTTTCGGTAAAATGGTGTGAAATGCCTTCTGATGCAACACAAACGACCCATGAAACCAAGGGAGGCGCTAAGACACGCTGTCACAAATAAGATCAAATAGCTTTGATTGCTGAGCTATTCGGGCCAAGTTCCCCTGATTTGCAGCTCAATATAAATTTAGTGCACACACAGAATGAATAAAAGCAAAGTCTTGTTTTCTATCTAGCCTGAAGCATAGGATTATTTTCATTAATAAAAATGAATGATTCGCTCCATGAAGTGCCAGATAAAAGGGAGAAAAAAAAAAAAACGCGCTTTAGGTCTCCCCTTCAAATGGCTTATTTTGGATGACGACGTTCCAGAAAGCAAAGACAAAGTCAATTTGCAATCAAAGAAGACAAAACATCCTGATAGAATGGAGCTAGGTGACAATCCGCATTCTAAGGGTTATCAAAGTCGACTCTTTGAAAAAAACGTAAGAGGAAAAAGGCTTTGACAGAAACATCCTGGTCATAATCTGTGATCAAATATTAGTGCATGTGTGTTTTTCTATTATGCATTTTCTTAAATCATATTCAATATATTCAATTTGAAAGGATGAATGGAAAACAGCTGATTATGAGGATTTTAGTTCTGTCTCGTTTACAGTTTACTTCACAGCAAATCAATGGGCCAAATAACCAAATACAACTCAAATCTAAATGTGATTAGAAAAGACGCATGTGTCTGGTATCCCGAATGTATGCTCCACAAACAGTAGAGTGCCATTTCCTTTTTGAGGGGTGCAACGTGTTCGCCGGCTCAGGCCTGAGGCCGGCGCTGCTTTCGACATCAGGAACCAATCGCTCCCTCTGGTTTTTTTTTTTTTAGACCCCTGCTCCACCATGATGTCATAGCCACGAGGCAGCAAGGTGATGAGCTGAGAGTGATGGATATCTGTATAGGAACATTTCCTTTCCCCCGCCAGCCTCTGTTCACATTGAAAGCCTCTCACATCATACATCAATACTGTCCCCCTGGCCGGAGCCCCGGACACGGCGGACCCACATGTGGAGGCACTTTCTCCCCTTCGCCGCCTCGCGGCCAATCGGATGCAGAGAAATCAGAGTGTAGGAGCTCGAGACACCTTCTGGGCAGCGCGGGGAGCAAAGGCTGGGTGGGATTTTGCAAAAAGGGAAGCTGATCTGAGCAGAAAGTGCAGTTCAACACTGCTTTTAAAACTTTTTTTCCACAAACTCAAGCAGAGAGGGCTTAAAGGCCGGGCAATCAATCTGTTGGTGAGACCGTCTAGGAAATAATGGAGGATAATCACTTCTCATCTCAATGGTGGGAAAAAATAAGGGAGGGATGGCGAGAGGGGATAATTGCCAGTGGCTTCATCCTGGAGAGCGTGTGGCTGTGTGTGTGTGTGTGTGTGTGTGTGTGTGTGTGTGTGAGATGGAGAGAGTCGGCGTGGAGAGAGAAAATGACGGTTTCAGCTGTTGCCTCCTGCTGTGTGAGGTTCAGGAAACAGTGGGTGGCACACGAGCATTTGATGTAAAAGACAAGTGAGCATTTTTCTTATGACAGACAAGATGTGTGGGTGGAGATCCAGACTGTGTGTGTGTGTGTGTAAGAAGTTTGTAAGAAGTTTTAGACACTCACATATACGCACACACAGACTGGGATTTCAGTATCGTCCCACTACGTGGACCTCTCGAGTCGCTCAGTCACTGTAGCTGATGAACACGCCTCTGCCTCGAAAGGAATGAGACTGGGCCCTTCTGCTTTGAAGCCAGACAGCTGCCTGTGCTGTACTACAATGGTATTATAGAATTCATAATGATATAATTGATCATTATGTTTCCTGGCACTCAACGCTGAACCAGCCTCGGTTCATAAATCAGATGATGAAAGGTGGGAAATAAAAAAAGGGGAAAAGGAACACACAATTGTCAGCGTGCATTCTGAGGCTCTAACTCATCTTCACAATAATTTCACTAATTTGTATTACAGGAATACTGACTGTGCGCGGGCCACCAACCGCACCCCCCCCCCCCCCCCCCGGCTTCAACATGATAAGCTGCCTTTGGATTGCTGCTGCTTGTTTCTTTACAGCCACACAAAATGTATTCATAACATCTCGCGTAAATCTGAAACCCTACCGCGCCTCCCAAAGCGATAATAATTAACCATGGAAATAATCACAGGCTTTCCTTAATGGCTGGAAAATAAAAGCTATTCGGACACCATTTGCAAAACACAAAACCACCCTCTTTTTTTCGTTGTTGCTGGGATCAGATTGGATGTGCAGCTGCAGGCTGATATATGGCCGTGAACCCCACAGCCCTTCCAAACGCGCTCTAATTACAGTGTTGGGACTCGGTGCCAGCTGAGGAGAAACCCTTGGGAAAAAATGGCCCGGGACACGTTGTTGGGCTGTAAATCATGGGCCGCGTCTCTCATGTGCCTTTTTGTTGACTTTTCTATTATTGTGTCTCGTTATGAGCCGACGGCCAATCAGAATGAAGCAGCTATGCAAAGTTTACCTTCTCTTTCCTCCTCTCTCTTTTTTATGCAAGATGATCTACTGCTATTGATATTGGCTCCCAAAGCGCGCAAGTTGAACTTGTAGTTGTAGTCATAAAGAAACAGTATTACTGTTTTGTAGCCAAGTCAAAAACACTGTAGGAACTTTTGATGACATCATATTTGAGTGCCTGGTGCTTACCTGCCACAATTTGATACACATGACCATCCCCAGCTTGGCGTCTGGTACCAGGGTGCAGACTGGGGTCTTGCCGGGCAGCTCAATAACCTTGATCTGAAGGGAACACAAGATGATTACAAGTTTTACACACGGACCATATAGCTGACCTGTCGATAGCCGTGTTCTACAGCCATGCCAGCACTGTGACGCTGTAAATGCTAAATGAATGCTCACAATGACAATGCTAACACGCTGATGAGTAGCACATATTGTGCCGTCATCTTAGTTTAACATGGTAGCATGCTAACTTTACAGACAAATGTCATTTTATCTGTCAGACAATGTTCGGCTTGGGAAGTACAAGTGGATATGTGGAAAAAAAAAAATCAAGCAGGTTGTACGTTTTACACGCGGCTCCTAACATGTTGACAGCTGAGCCAGTGGCTCGCGGCTAACGGCGCTACAATCGGTACCAGTGTAAACAACAGCAACAAGTCGGAAAAGAGCTGACGCTGTTAACCCGCAGGGGACGTTTCTACATTCATATCAAGCTTTTTGCAACCACAGAGAGCTGTGCTTGGTCTGGTAAATGGCTTTAAATGACCTGAGGCAACACGTGAAGAAGACTGCAGGTTTGAAACTAATATACAGCAAAAAAGTGAGGGGAAAAAGTGAGCTACATAAAGGCCATTAACATGCTATTCTGTTTGGCAGCCTCGATTCGGGTAACTTGGATTATGCAAAAACTCTACGGTGGTTTGATTTTGAGGCTAAAAGGAAGTTAGAGTTTATCAAATTCATCCTAATGTGCTTTTATTCCAATTTATTTAATTTCATTATTTAGGTTTTAATGTTTTTTAGAACCTGTTGCACACATAAATACACAGACACACACACACATATAATATATATATATATATATGCACGGACAAACATATTTAAACGACTACAAGCCGTCTGCCAAAGGAATATATTTGTTAGCCTCCTAAATGTGCATTTGTGCTCGAGGACCAGCAGTACAGTACCATTGATCAGGGCAGAGCAGCCGCCCCCCTGTCTATAATAAATCCTGCTAAAGCCCGACCCCGTGACATGAATGGTGTTTTCCTGCACACATTGGCACTGATTCTGATAAAATACACAGCCTAATGAAGCGAGTGATAAATTGTGTGCCTGTGTGTGTGTGTGTGTGTGTGTGTGTATCCACATCCCCACCAGAGCTCATTCCTTGGACTTCCCTCCGCGCTGATGATCCGCATATTCATCCTCATTAGGCCTCAGATTAAACATCCCTTTAAGGGAGCGATCTGTATTTTAGCGCTAGGCCTCATCTGTCCTGTAGTGTTTACCTTTGCGTGCCTGACAAAGAGGGTCTTTAAGGACTTCCCTTTGCCTCAGGTGTTCACTGTTCTTGTGTGGCATCCCACCGCCCATAAATAAAACACCCACATTATTAATTCATGTTCCTGCCACGGCGGCAAGCGATCTCACTGTGAGCAGTACGCATTAAAACTACCCGACACAGGAAATTATTAATCCGTTTTCTCAGTGGGAAACCTAAATATTACCTGCATTTTGCACAAGGGACTAAAATCACACCATTGTGCATGTTCTGTTGCGAGTGCGTGTGTGTCGTTTTTATGAGGGAATTCACCTACGTGGGCGTTTTATTTGCATATAAATGATAAGCATCTGTCGTGCTCAGTTGTGCCCGTGGAATGGGGCGGCGAGACCAAAATGACCAAATCGTCTGCGGCGCGTTTTAGTCTCACTTGTGCGCATGTGTGTGTGTGTGCCTCTGTCTGTGTCTGTTGGGACAATAGCATTATTGAGGTGCTGGGAGTCACAGGCGCCCTGATGCCTGGCCTGCTGGACTGGGGTTAGCAGAGGCACGTTTGGCTGGATCAGGTGACCGCTGCGTCCCTTTCAAGTGTGGATCCTCCACCACAGAGCAAGTAACATGAATCTAGAGGCAATAAAAGATGGCTGAATCGCTGGCTGACCTCTTCCCATCCTGTCTCGATCCACACAAAACCCGGCAGGCTTGTGGGGAGTATTAGATACGTGACATACCGCTGAGGGTACATCTTTTCATGCTTTAGGAAGTCTCTTTTGTAATCCATCGGTCAGTCCAGCTTTCACTCTATCCTCACCCGAAGAAGCAGTTACCTTCTAAAGAGGAATGATCAACTTCTTCAAAAAGCCAGATGGTGTTTTAGACAAACACATTCAACAACTGGCATGGATAGCCACGGCCCAAATTAACTGACATTTAGCTGGTGGAGGTATTGGGTTCTTATTCTTACTCGGTTCATGCTGACTCATGACACGAAGGCCGGTTTGTTTTGGATGCTGTTTAGGTTACGTACCTACAAGTCCTCTGAGCGCATTCAGTGACTAAAAGCAGTATGCTGTCCGCCCCCCCGATTGAATGAAAGCAATATCAGGTTCACGGGTCACAACATTTGCAAGTGATCACAGTGTGGTAAAAGGAAAAGATGACAGGGGTTCAAACTATTGCTTTGGACCTTCCATTTTTCCACTAACGTACTAAACACTTTAAGTCAAACAGGCTGCAGCAAGTCTGGTTGGGTTCATACAGGTTGACATTTTTTATTCTCAACAGACCAATTAACCATCAAACCTCCCCACCTGCTGCCGATAAATTCAAGCACGTTTTCGCTGAATACACAACATGTGTCATTGGAAAAATTTATCTTACGGTTCTCTGGTTGTTTTCTAAACTAAATTGGGAATCTTTAGTCTTTATAAAATAAAATTTGACAAAAGCAGGGCTGGTATACCCATTGATATGTAATTATATTCATCAGAAAATAGTAATATTAGAGCTATAGCACATCTCAGCATGCACCGGGTGAGGAGTGTGGTCTACATAATGGATTGTTTACCAATGTGTAAATGGACTAAAACACATAAAAACACAGAAACAAATTGCATTCCTGATGTCTGACCTCTTCGGTCTGATGTCCAGCGAAGGCCAGCAGGCGCGCCGAGGGGCTGGTCTCCAGCACGGAGCACTGGCAGAACCCCACGCTGCCGGTCCACACGGAGTCCGTCACCTCGCCACGACCTTCGCTCAGATCCCACAGACACACCCGCATGTCCCGCCCCTGACTGCTCCGCCGCCGGAGAGAACGACAGACAGACGGAGGTCGCATTGCATTTTTGGGGAAAGCGGAGAGAGGGCCGAGCGAACCGTCCTCACCTGACGAGGGCATCCGTCTCCTGCAGCGTGCCAACCCAGACCACCGAGTGACCAGAGTGACCTTCCACGACCTTCTCGGCTCTCCTGGTGTCGAGGTTCCACACATGGATGGCGCCCTTCCCCGACCTGGTGAAAAACAAAGAGCATGCTTTGTTTGTTGTTTTGTGCACACATAAATATGACTCAGCATTCCACTGCTCTCACCTACAAGTCAACGGAAAATAACAAAAATATTTTTGTTTTCGTTAAACTAACAAACATTGAAAAGAACATGGAAACCTTTGTTTGCGTGGTGCTAAACAAGCCAATATAAGTGAGTCGTGATGAGCTGGTTTGGTACCAATGTGCTTCAGATGAACAAACTTCTTCACATCTTCACTGTTTGAGGAAGGGGGAAGAAACACACCATGAATGTTGAGATGAATGACTCACCCAGAAAACAGGAGGGGAGTGTTCCCTCCCTTGCAGCTGAAGTGGAGGGTGTTGAGGGGCCCACCGGCCCCCCTCAGGGTGTAGATGGGGGACGGAGCGGGACGAAACATCCCTTCGGTCATTCGGTCGACGTGTGGCTGCGAGGAGGCCCGCAAACCTGTGTCACCGTGCCAACAGGAACACACGGCAGGAAAATGAAGAGTTTTTCGGTAAAAATGTTACAATATTTAACCGCACTGGGTCTTTTCAACATGAATGACTTTTCCTCTTTCAGAGGAAGACAATAAGATGAAAGCAGAAAAAGTGGGAAAGCAGCTCCATCTTTGCTCGAGGCCTTTGGCTGAGCAGACAGTTGTGTTTAATGCGCCCTCTGTATCTGCTTTTGTCAGTAGCTACAAACCCTGTGGCTCTCTCTCCGTCTTCCTCCTCCTAGTCTACCTGATAACGCCTCTCTTACTCAATACGTCATAAATCACGGCGCCTGACAGCTAAATTACTGTAAACAGACGCAGACTCGGGCCTCTCACTCTTTTTAGTGATCAACAGCCGTTTTCCCAGAGGCAGAAGCAACAGCTCGTGTTTTTATGTCGTTTGTAGGCCGGGCTGCCGAGGAAACCCAACCGACCGCAGGTATGCTGCGAGGAAATGATGCGTCAACACCAGACTGCAGCCCATTCACATGTGAGGGACGCATTAGACAGCAGACAGACGTCTATCCATCCAAATTCTGCTTCTGATGTTTAAATGACTATGTAAATGTCTTTTAACGGTTTGTTTAAACTATACGATGTTTGTATAAAGGCGACGCAATCGCGCCGTCTCAGTGTTAAGGGGAATAATGGATGAACAAACGTTGATGCAATTAAACAATTAAGCTACCAATTAACTAAAAGTGTGTAGCGGGTTTGGCTTTCACGCTTGAAGACTTTAAAAGTAAATAACTTCCTTCTAAGGAAGTCCAAAAATAATTTCTGAATTCGCCAACTCTACAAAAGGCCCAGTCGTCCGCTTAAGGTTTCAGGGGTAAAGTAGAGCACAATAATACCCTGGAAAAATGTGGAGATTGATAAATCCAGGAGATAATTAGCTCACCCTAAATATCCACCTCCCAATAATTCTCACCAATTAAAAACTACATCTTAAATCAACGTGTATTTTTTTGTAAGTTGCGAGACTCGAGTCTTGCCCGGCCTGTGATGTTGCTAAGCAACTAGCGGCCTACAGGAACTATGCTCCACACCCGTGTTCAGGTCCAGATTGAATGAATATTGCAGATTCCCGACGATTCACGCACACGCACGCACACACACACACACACACACACACACACACCTCCACTTTTACTTATCATAACCCCCGGCAATCGGTAGGCGCTGAAACTGGAGCCTGAAGCATTCAGGAGCGACTCATTCCAGGAGGTTAGTGGTTAAATTGTCCGTGTGACTCTCCGAAGCGGAGAGACGGAGACCCCTGACCGGCCTGCCTAATTAAGGACACGCCGTTGCAGTCTGACGCACTCAAAGAGGACGGTCGTCCCATCAGCTTTCCTCTCAGTTTACCACTTTGGGGAGACACACTGAATGGTTGCAAATCAGAGCTTTGATTTGCTTTGTCTCATATATGGAAAACATCCATCCAAATATGGAACATTTATCAAGAAAAATACATTCGGTATCGATGTGGAGAGGTTCCCAGCATATGGCCGCTCGTACAAGACGTTGACCATTAGATATTACTCAATTCGCTGAACTAAACCAGCAGGAAACCCTTCAGCCCACAACTGTCCAAACCTGTTATTGTGAGGTATGTAAAAAAAAATATATCAAAAAGCGTCCACGGTGTTTTAGCGAGGGTCTATAAGTCAAGCTGTGAATGGATGGGTAACACCGCATTCCTGAGCCAGAGCCCTGTGACTACGAGTAGTGTGACAAGGTGAGGCTCCCTCTGATAACAGGTGGATTAAGCGCCCCTTGTCCTCTCGCAGCAGGCCCGCATGACGCCGGTGAGTCACGGACCCGGCAGCCCGAAACTGTCTGCTTTCATTGTCCCCCGGGAGACTTTCCGCTGTCAATCACCGACAGCAGTTGGGGGATAGGTGACTCGGGAACTGTATAACAAAACTCGCATCTAAAAGAGGCGTAAAAATGGCCACTTTTCCCCTGCTAATACTTCCTCTCTGGACTTTTCCTTCTGTTTTCCAGGCGTCAGCCTCTCCGGGGAATCCGAGTTGCCCACAACAATGGGTCTGCTGTGGTGGCTGCAAGCGAGTCGCCCACAAACCCAAATGCAAACATGCGAGCAGCTCAGGAAGGGGGCGACGGACACTGTAAACAAACAAGATGGTGGCAGGATGTCCCTCTAATCTACTTGCAAGGACCCTTAAATTGTTCCTCGCCAGCAGGTCACCGGTGAATGCAAGGATGCTGTCTGGGGGCAGCGGCCCGTAAGTAGCCGAGGTTGGTGGGATCCTCTGGTCGCTCTATTGAGGTCCCCGAAACCCCCCCCCCCCGGCCCAGCGGTTTTAATGAACACAACAAGCTTTCTATAAGGTGACGGAGTAATAGATAACGAATACCCGATAGGTCAGCGAACTGCCTTATTGAACACGTCCAAGGGGAAAAACCTCAGGCACCAGCTAGGCCTCGTCACAGGGCGCAATAAATCAGACTGACTGATTAATATACCTGAGCTGGATAGGGGAGCCAGTGGGAAGATTCGGGAGAGGAGGACTGAGGCTCCTGCTGGCCCTGTAACAGATAAGACAGCTCGGGGGGTAATCTGACTCTAAGTCCACGGATAAAGGCAGTTTGTCTCTTCTTGGGCCGTCTGTCCACACCTACTGGGTAATTAGGCCTAATTATGAGAGAAAGGTCCGCTTCCCCTTCATGTTATTAAATAAGAGCCAGCCTCGTATGCCAAGGATCTCTCAACACCAGCAAGGGGCTGGCGACCTTCAGATCAAACGCAGCCACTATCTATGCCCCCCCCCCCCCCAGCCCCGACTGCTGCACCCGTTCTGCCCCTTCGACATTGCTGGACATACGGGAGGGAAGGAAGAGAGAGGGTATTCGTTATGATATGGGGCATCAAAGTTTTTTTTTTGGTGAAGGGAGAGTCCTGTCCACATTCCTCGGCTCGGCTCTTTAGTGCTCGTATCATGTGATCGGCAAGCTACCCGCCTAAGCTGCCCCCTCGTCAAATTCTGCCATTCATAAATAAGAGCACTGAGGGAGGGGAGTGCTGATCACAGGGGTTTATTACTGAAGCTTTATGAGGCCCCTGCTTCACACGGGCCATTATGGAGGCATGGGATCCCAAGATCCACTGCTGATATGTGCCTCATCAAATATGAGATCTGAGCTGCGTGATGAAAACTGAAGAAGAATGGGCAGAACTCAAAAGGCTGCACGTAGAGCTTCCAACAAAAAGCCAACTCTTCACACCAGTAGTGTTTCTTTTTTGTACTCTTTGCCAACGAGCTTAAAAAAAAAAAAAAAAAAAAAAAAAAAGGGCCGTCCATTGCTGCTACTTCTTAATTCCTCAGCTATTACGTCTTATCTGCGGTTTTCCTGCTTTTGACCTTTTTGCCAAGGGGCCACTTCCACCTCGCTGGCTGGTCAGTGGGCGGTGAGCTGGCTCTACGATCATCAGTCAGCCTTTCCGCTCCACCCCCCCCCCTCCTCCCACCAATATAATACAGATCCTCCTGTGGAGGAAACCAAAGTGCCAAATAGAGAGCGAGGTCCATTATAAAAGTCCAGTTAGACAAACAACATGGGAAGTGGCGGGGAAGACACACGCCCTTTATTGTGTCTTGCTGGGGTTATCTGGACTGGACAAACAGACCAGCGTCGCATTGCAGGTTGAACTAAGACACAAGTGCACCGACACCCACTGTCAGTCACAGATCCACTGAGTGGAAAGAGGTGGCATTGTTTGCGTGAATGGCGTGAATGCTAAGCGGGGGCCATTGCAGATAAGAGCTCAATGCCTTGTGGTTGTCATTGAAGCAGGAACTGATTGAGCACCGTGTCAGAGGGTCCAGATTCAGGAGGTCCTGGCTGTGTTCAACAGGTACCCGGAGCCTTATCTGTTTGCATTATCACCCATTTCCTCCATCGGGTCATTCACCTGGACACTAGAGGAAAAAGAGACACAAGAGGGTTGACAGCCCAAGTGTCTTCATTATACATCTCCAAACATTATAAAGGGCTTAATGGGCTTTTGGACCAACAGAGATTTTGTCCATACGGCTAAAATATGAACACGGGTAAATGTTCGTTGTGTCACAACCACAAAAAACACCTCGAGAGGACAAAGAACACACAGGAAACAACAAGATGTTACACTTTGTCAAGCAGCACGTCCGCCCCGTGTTACAACTGTTAGTCAACTTCACGCACGTGATGAGTGACTGCATCGAGGCGAAGTAATGGATGGTGAAACGTTTGACAGAGTGCTGTTTGTACGTCGTCCCAGTTCAGTTTCCGGAGTGCGCCTTTAACTGAACAAAGCTGGGGAGAAAATATTACTCGTACAACCTAGTTGGGAATTTGTCCATATTTTTGTGAGTGGAAGCTGGATACAGGAGATCATTTCACATCCAAACAGCACGCAGTCGATACCTCGACAGAGGCGGCGTGATCCTTTTTTGAATATGATAGATAATATGAATACATATTAAATGCACTTCACAGACCAGTGTGGAATATGAATGCCACTCTCGTTCATGGACAGTGAGGGCAGAAGTTCAGGAAGAAACAGACATAATTGTTCATCCACTCTTGAGTTCTCCCAGTCTGAATCTAACGTTATAACCAAGCTTGGAAAGTGATAAACTTAAAGTGCAGCCCTCTTCGTGATGATGATTATAATAGATGATTTTGACATGCTAATTACAAACGTTATAAATGAAGCACTCTGCATTTGATTGGAATGGTTTGATGGCTCTCGTTTTTCTTATTTTGTCATTTTAAATTGTGAACTCCAGTACGCGACTCTCTGTTGTGTCATCGGGGCTCCTTTAAGTTAATACTCAGCGTTCATTAGTTAACGTTAAAATAAAAATCAAGTTACATGCCCTGCGCGCTAGCTTCATTTAAATTGCCACTCGTGTTTCCAACAAGATCAACGTTAAGTTAGCAACAAGCTAGCAACTCCCGACAACAAACGCCGACAAACACACAACGTCACGCCTCGTTGTGACACTACTGGCGTTATCTCTGGGTGAAGTTGTGACAGTACAGCAAAGACACAACGCTTTAACAAAACTGCACAAAATACCATTTCTGTGACACACCGGGTTTTGGGGGTAGTTGTCAGGAGCTGTGAGAAGGAGAGGGTTGAAAACATGCGCCGGGACCTGAAGGACCTCCGTTTAGACGAGAATGAGCTGCCCACGAAAGTGCCTGAATAGAACGTGCACCGGTCTCTCGTTCGCGCGCAATGTCTCCTACTAAAACAGTGTGCTGCGTTCATATTAATATTTCAAATGTACGACATGTGGTATAAAGTGTCTCCGGTGTAACATCTTGGGTCCTTATAGGATTTAAATATATTAAGAACAGCCTCTAACATCTAATTACATTTTATTATGATGACTGATGGTGTCACTTAACATGTCTCGTCTCTGTTGTAGAGAAGAATTGGAGAATTCAAACTACAAAAACGTTGTGAATACTAACCCCTGAGATACATGCTCTTTTATAGTCCTGCTATTCTGTAATGGGATTCTAAACACGCAGACTACCTAAAAAAAACACATCAGAACTGAATGATAAAGCTCTCCGAGCCATACAATACTGCAAGAACAGGGGAGTCTTTATTTCTTCATCCTTTTCAGTCTAATGGAGAAAGAGAGACAGAGAAAACACAGGGCCTAATCCACAGAGCACACATACCCCTTTCATGGGAGTACTGGGAGAGACCTTTATTTGTCCATTCCTATCATGGAGAAAGCGAGTTTCAAGCTCGGCTAGGTCTGAGCTGGAAGATTAGATGAAACCAGAGTGTTTTAAACCTCTTTTGTGGCCATGGATTAGAGTCAGCCAGTCCCCCTGCACTCTGAAATGAAACAATAAGGCGTATATAGGTAGCTCAATGGGAGAAGGTGAACAACATTCAAAGTACTGTGGGTTAGAAACCTAAATCATCTGCCTGCAACAGAAAAAGGATTGGCCTCATTTAACTGGAATACCTCATGTATATATGTGGTTTCATTTTGGAAAGTTGACATTTTGGCCTAAGCAGCCTTCAACAGGGAAACATCACAGACACAATATTTGTTGGGTCACAACACATCCTTTAAAGTGGAGCATGATTACCAGTGTACCTAATTAACTAATGAGCTTAATGAAATGCACGAGCACATACTGACACACATAAATAAGGGCGAGTCTCCGTTGTAGAGTGCCAATGGGTTCAAACCAATTAGTGCAAATGGAGATGGCAGCACAGCAACCTCTCAGCAGGAGGTGGGAGAAAGAGTCTTCTGCCCTGCCTGGACCGATACCATGGCCTGCATCATCATTAATTATTCCTGGCATCTCAACTTACCCAGGGGCAGGGAGGGTATGTCGGACAATGCCCGGGGTGCACTTGAGAGCCAGAGCCTTGGTCTCGCTGTGGGTCCGAGGAGGAGGAGGAACAGGAGGAGAGGGTGGGTTGATATGGTCGGCTCCGTTGTATACAGTATCATCCATCCAACCCAAGAGACCGCGGGGGTAAGGAAATCCCTGGTTTCCCACTCTTCCTCCTGCCACCCCCCGCCGTGGGGGCAGGCGGGTCACTTTACAGATCATCACCAAATTGGAAAAACTGTGGGTCAGCCTGAGTAACAGCCAGACCACAGAGAGGTACAAATAGACGGGAGCGATATGATGCAGTCTCCTCTGTCATCATGCAGCGGGGAGGATTGCACTCTGGGCCGCGGAGGGCAAAAGGCCAGGCAGGAACGCAGTACAGTGCTTACATGTGCTACAAGTCCTCCAAGATGAGTACAAAGTGAGGACGCCGAGCGCTACCGCCCCAAGTGACCAGCGGGTAGAATGTTCTTTACTGAAAGAAACCAACTGACTGAGAATTTTTTTTTGTTGTGCTTTAATTCTAGAATTCCCAATAAAAAATGTATAGGAATAATTGGACACTTGAGGTAAAGTGCAGGACTCACTGCAGACACGAGAGTGGTATAAATCCTGTCATGTAACTGTTAACTCTAAAAATGACATTCTGCAAAGTGTCTATATACTCCATAGAGGAATAGCCAACCAAATCCGAGATGTGTTTGTATACAGTACACCAGTCAAAGGTTTGGACACATTTTCTCATTCAATAGAATGAAGTACAGCAGTAACAAAGGTGACATCAAGTCGGTTTTCCATTGGATGTGTTTGTTATTTTTTTTATCTCACACTTGCTTCTACTTGTACGTTAAATTCCTCCTTCATTTGTGATGTTTCCCAGAATCCCTCTTTTAACCGTTAGGAACAAACAAATAAAGCCTTGTAGACCCATCCCCTCATCCAAACACAGTGTGTAAACATCATTTGTATTGGAATACAGTTTGACAGAGACATACAGTATAAGAGACGTTCTATAATGCATGTGTACGGGCAACTTAATGTCCCCCTGAATGATCTATGCGTCAGCAGACGAGTGAACATTGAGCTTTGGGAACGGAGGGAGAACACGCTGGTCCAGGTATCATAACATGGGATGGCGAGGCCCCGTGTTTTCCTTGGGCATCTTTGCAGGTGTGAATGGAGAGATCTCAGGGAGGGCGAGGAGTGAACGGCCCGTCACTTTGAGGCTTAGCCCAAACAAAAACCTAAATGAATCAGTATGTAGCGGGGAAGGAGACACAGGCGCTATCAGCACCGCGAAACCACCCTCCCTCGGAACAGCAGAGAAGGGGAGGCATCCCGTGTCAAAAGTTAATAAACTTATCAGTTTGGTTTTTAAACGCCTCTTTAATAATGAGGCTGTTTTTGCAAGGATAAAAGAGCATCTCTGACCCTAAAAGCAAGAGTAAGCGTTTTTAAGAGCTCAATCACAAATGACACTCCATATTTTACACCAATGCGCAAAGGTACACGTGATAAACATTTTGTGTTGATGTCACATGTAAGTCATTATATGTATTTTATATAAATGGAGATTGTAGCATTTGATAAGCTTCAGTCGAAGGCATGGCGCCTGGTTGAATGCTTTTTATTAAAGACTAACAGTTGCTGTCCCTCTTGTGCTTTGATTCGAATAAATATCTTTAAAAATAGTATGTTCAAATCACTGATTTGATCCGTCTGGTGTTTGACATTTTGAGAAACCCGTTTACATCACATAAAACAGGTTATAGTTTTGCCATAAGGGGCCATCTTCTTACACCACGCCGCTCAGAGACGCAGTATGAGTGGACGTCCAAGTACGCAAGTGAGCTCACGTTGCCGACACACCATCAGGAATCAGGAATCCACATTCCCACCTGCCCCCCCCTCCACTCTCTCCCCACACACACACACACACAGACAGCATACCACGCAAGCCATCGCTCGTCAGATCAGTGACCAACAAATAAACACAAGCAGGCATAACTGGGATGGCCAGAAGCACAGCCAGCAGATACGCAGTGCACGCAGAATGTGTGCGCTTGTGTGTGTGTGTGTGTGTGTGTGTTTGTGTGGGTCTGTGATTAATTCACAAGTGGCTCGTCCCAACGCACAGAGCTTTCAATGGCTAAACAGGAAAGACAGAATCCATCACGGAGGCATCGACAGCAGCCGGGGGGCGAAGGCTGCATGCAGTCCATCTGCATCACATGACAGGATCGTCTCTGCAGCTCAAACTGCGTGTGTGTGTGTGTGTGTGTGCATTCTCCCCGAGTGGAGGTTTGTGGATCGGCTGAAGCTGCAATCTGTGCCAGCAGTACACTCCGATCAGGCTCAGGCAGATCCCTATATAGTAAATCTTCAGCCTGATGTTTTGGCGGCGCAGTAGGAAGCCACGATGGCACTGGAAGCTACTTTGATTTATGTGATGTGACTCACACGGACAACAGCAGAGCAGACACCATCACAAGGAACTGTCAAGTGATACTGATCATGTCTTTCTGGAAGTGTAATAAAACTATTGGTGCAGATTCTTGTTAAGTTCATCATCTTCATAAATACCAGTTTGATTATTGTGAGGTTATGAATGTTAGACCAATTAACCATAGATCACGCAATCATGTTTTTACCTCCATAAAGGAAGATAAGCCTGGCCTAATTATTTTCAATAAAGCTGACCTAATGGAAACGTATCCCTCTAGTGAAATATGGTTCCTCATTTTCTTATCCTCATTATTATCGGTGAAATATTAAACCTGGCAGGACTCGTTCTGATCACTGTAGCTTTGGGTTGGCCTCATTAAAGGTGACTAAACACACACTGGTTCAGGCTTTGTTAAAGGTGCAACAACACATCCATGAATTATGTCCTAATTGTGTGTCAGACACGTCTTGTTTAGATCCAAACATCTGCAATGCAGACTGTACTGCCCCCTTGTTGTATGCCATCGTCAAACATCAGCTCAATATATTGCAGTTCTGTTTCCAGAGGAAATAAAACAGCTTCATATGTGACAACAAAACGATTGAGCATAGTAGCACATCCTTTTTGACTGTGGCCAACGCGCTTTAGTGTTCAGCCCGACGCTGTGGTTGGCTGCACCGGTCGGTATAGGCCAAACCTAGCCCCCCCCCCTCCTCCTAAACACCCACTTCTCCTCAGATATGAGTTCCCGTGGCAGCCATGTGTATTCAATCTAGACTGACCATGAGGGTATCCTGTTCTTATCAGCGGCCAGATAAGCTCATTTCACAGGCCCTCGCCTCTACTGGGCTACCAGCAGGACCCCACTCTGACAAGAGCTGTCCTCATCCAGCTCTGCTCAGGTCCTTTGGTTGAAATGGAGGTCAGGAAGGGAGGAATCTCCGCACGGAATCTTTGCACTATGGCTACAGTGCAACAACGTGTGATGTGTGTTCTTTGAAACAAAACTGGACAGCCTTGACGTTCCTGGTGGGGAGTGTAAAGACTCCGGAATCTGTCACCGTGCAGCATTGAGATTAAAATGTGTATTTGTCTCGACAGAAGAAAGCGGTGTCTGTAAACTGGCCAAAAGTGTTTCCGGCAAATAAAAGGGATACAACTCATCCCCCTCGTTCCCATGACTGTACTGGGCCTAAACCATTAGGATCAGTGTTTGGCCTCAGCTGGGTTCTTTGAGCTAATTGTCTTGAACTTGGGAGGGCCGAATGAGAGGGGGAGGGGGGTGGGGGGCACCAAAATGTAGTTTGACTCACCTTGGCTTACCAGTCTGAGGGCCCCCGTTTCTGCACAGAGCCTCGTGAGGACCCTCCCCAGCCGCCGCACCCATCCAGGCCCCTACGGGCACATCAGGCTGACAGCTGTTGAGCCAGGTACTGGCAGTACAACAGAGCCGTGGTAATTGGCCCCTATTCATCTCTCGGGGATAATCCTCAGCAGGGCTGAGTCTTTTCTGTTTCTAGAATCATTTTTTTTTGGGGGGGGGGTGGGGGGGGGGGGGATGTTTACACAAGTTATGTATCGGTTTCTCCTCCCGAGGCATATGGTCTGGCTGCGGGTCTGCAGGGCCAGCATGTGTTTTAACGTGCGTCTGTGCGGTTCTGCTCCTCCAGCGCGGTTGCTAGGGCTCAAGAAGCCCTGAAGTGACAAAGGGCCCCGTGAATGTCTGATTCACAGACGACTGTCAGCGCTCAATGGGCCGGATTAGGACGGAGCGTAGAGTCGAGCGCACCCTGACATGTTGACATGTTCTACTAAGTGCGCTTCAATGTGGACTTAGCCCGTTTGCTCCATTGTGGCGGGACAGGAGGGGGACACAATTGCTTAATGGGACTGGCTATTCTTCAGATGGCAGGTGAACTCCACTCCCCGCCGTCTGGGTTCTGGCACTGACACCGGCTTCATTTCGGAGGGGCCGGTGCGAGTGTCTGCCGTGGATCCTGAGGAGGTTCAGGGGTTTCAGAGAGCTCCGTCCTTAACCAAACAAACACAGTGGAATTTCTGCCATTGTTGGTGCAGAGGGTTGAGTGACAGGGCTGCATAGCAGAGCGGCCTGTCAGCAAAGACGACTCCGGGTCAAAGTGTGACCACCCCCTGGGACACTGCTCAATATAAGCCCGAGCCACGCAGCGTATGCCGACCTAAAGCTACTGTGATCCAAGATGCCCTTATTATACTACGACAAACGAATCCCCCCCCCCCCTGAACAATTTGAAATGTTTTTCTAGCTCAACATTTTGTTTTCCTGTTGACAGTTAGAAGAAAACAGATGATGTCCAACAGCAGAAGTCACTTCAGTGTCTTAATGCTAAGCTTAGCTAATCTGCCCCTGACTGTAGTTTAAAATCAACAGTAGGACTTTGGTCATTTCTTCTAATTCTTGCCATCAAAATAGAAAAAGCATATTTATCGACGTAAAATGCTCAGCTGTTCATACAGAATACACACACACACACACACACACACAAATACACAATACAAATGCTAGCGACCGTATTACTTTAATATTACATTCCAAAGTGTTAGTACTTTACATATAAATTATGTATGTGAAAGCTTTAATGGAAAATTACACTTCTCTATTTACAAGTGCGCAAGTTGGCGGCCAGTCGACATCAGGCCTGCACTCCCCAGTTTTAGGTTTTAGTGCAAGCCATCATTAGCTGGCCGACCTAAAAGTTGAACCCTGACCTCCCCCCCCCCCAACCTCCCCCTGTGGTGCACAGCTTAGGCGAACCGGTCAAAGCTTGGGCCTTGAGTGACTGCTCATCGACAATTAACATATATTCAAATTAGGCTGACATGTCATTACAAAAAAAACAACATTTTGTGTGTGTGTGTGAGAGCAGCCTTGCTGTGCGTGAGCTACGGAGCAGATGAGAAAACCCAGAGGGGAAGTGGAGGGTAAAAAAAAAAAAAAAAAGCAAACAGACATTACAGTTACACTGATGGCCTCAATAACTTCCCTCCCGTTGCCTTGGGCCCAGCCGAGGTCTCCGAAGTGGCTCGTTAGCACAGACTCAAGTACCCGGCACAGCGCTGACGCTCGGCGGTGTGGTTGGCGAGTTGGTTCCCCGACCGCCTCTCCTTGCCACCCTTACTTAAAGCCCCCCCCCCCCCCCTCCCTCCCTGAGCCAGGGGAGCATCGCGGCATGTGAGCCCTCTGTGCTCCGGGTGATAGAGTCAAGCTGTTCCTGCTGAGCGGAGGTCAGGGTCCTTCAGTCACCACCTCGGCCCTGAACAGAGCACACAGGAATCCCCCCCTTCCCTCCCTCTCCTCTGGCCCAGGTCCAAATAAACCTGGTACCTCTCTCTCTCTCTCTTTTTCCTCTCTCCATCTCCTGGCACAATGTCACTCCCCTCATCAAAATAATTAATCAGAACGGGCAGATTAGATTTCAAATGAAAAAAATAGACTTAAGTCCTCTTAGGTCCCCTGATTTGTAGAGCAACCTAGTATATCCTCCTCCTCCTCTTCTTCATCCTCTGCATAATAAACCCAAGATGGCAAGTTCAGTCAGTGGGTTCAACACTTTGAGCACTTCTGAGGGGCCTGTTGCTGCTTTATTGACATAAACAACTCTCCTTATCTTCAAGTGTGATGGCTCTTTAGGCCTAACCTGCCCTCAATGTAAATAAACAGATAAGCCTTATCGGTTTGGCCCCAATAAAGCCAGTCTGCATTCAAACGTCTCCCAAGAGCACATATCTTTTATAGGGATTAAATGTGCAACCTGAACGTATTCTCTATCCAATGACTGCTTTATCCCCTCTTCCATTCTTGGCTCAGAAATAACGGGTGAATCAAAGGGGCAATAGTGCCACCTTTGGGTGAAGCTGAATAGTAAAACTAAAGGAGCTCTGTTATTAACAGGTAGAGTTTCCCTGCTGCACGCAGGCAGCAAATTCGTTTCTAGTCCCACTCTGTTCTTTCGTGCATTTGGACGTAGAAGGACATGGAGTCGAAGGAAGGGGTCTGGGGGTCTGGGGGTCTGCTGGGGCCTAAACAAGCCGGAGATCCCTGGCCGGGTCTCGGCCGGCTGACTGACAAGCAGCCCACCGACTGTTTGTGTGTGTCCATGGGAAATGGAGCGGTGTTGCGGCGACGGCCCTGGGGCCATCCATCAGTGTCACTGGGTGGGATGGGGGGGGGGGGGGGGGGGGGTGGGAGGAGGGGTTTTGGGGGTGTGTGTGGTATGTGTCACTTCCAAGACTAATGGACAGGAAGTACAGCCAGAGAAACAACAATATTTGCAGAATATATATATATATATTCAGAAAAAAAGGGGTTTGGTCCCCAGTTCTCGTACGAGCTCAACGAAAGCCTGAGCTCAGGCCTTACCTCTGATTAATGAGCACACGACTCTCACTAACCTGATCCTCAAACCTTGTGCTTTCTACAGGATGCCCTCACAGCGTGCACGTGCATTGATGTGCTCATAGCTGTGGCTATCGCATGAGGTGTAAGTGACACTAGGCGGGGCAGCCGGTTATGTCCTTCATGACTGACCCTGTGTAGAGACCCCGTTCCCAGAGAGAGGAGTGTGAAGCCGAGAACCCTTTGGGGGGCCATGTTAAAAAAGGAGATGGAGAAGGAGAGCGAGAGAGAGAGAGAGACAGGCCAACTCATTTCTACTTCCACGGAGGGACCCCGTCGGCTCACTGGCGTTCAGAGGCCGAGGTGATTAACCTCAACAGCCGGTCACCGTGGCGTCCAAGCCGGAGCGCTTGGTGATGTTGACCTTGACCAGCTCCTCGGCACAGGTTGGGTGGATGCCCACCGTCTGCAGCAGGTGGGAATATGTTGCTCCACACCTGAGACACAAACACACTGCGAGGTCATTCACACGGCTTCAACTCACGTTGACATTTTCTTTGGGTCACTAATTAGTCCAGGTAAGCTTTTCATTGTTTAATAAATAAAAATGGAGTGTGAGCCAGAACATCTAGATCGTTCTTGTGGGAGTGATGCGTTTTGAGATCACAGAGTACGTATTACAAGGCGCAGGCTTTGTTTCCTGCATGCCGTTAACATCCTGTCATACGGCAATATAAAAAATGAGTTAAAAGTAAAACTTTGAATAATACTAATACTTCAAATGTATTGTTCAC
Organism: Pungitius pungitius; assembly: GCF_949316345.1. Taxonomy (NCBI): domain Eukaryota; kingdom Metazoa; phylum Chordata; class Actinopteri; order Perciformes; family Gasterosteidae; genus Pungitius; species Pungitius pungitius. The sequence continues at coordinate 18,499,559 of NC_084904.1, read as the reverse complement.
TGGATGCATGAGAGTGGAGAATTATCCGAACAAACAATAACCGTTTCAAACGCATCTTTAATCAAATACAGGATTTTTTTAAAACTTACTGGAAGCCCATGGCAAAGCCCTGTGTGACTTCTCCAGCGTTTGGACCGGTGAAGTGCAGACCCAGGATCTTCTGCTCTCCGCCCCGCGCACATACCACCTACGGACCACAGTGGATTCCAAAGATAAACATACAGGCAGCCGGTGGAAGCGGGGTTACATCGCATCACCAGCTTTATCGTCCTTTTATTGCTAAAAACTGTTATTTAAGATTAGAAAAAAACACAGGTTTTATTCGTTATTTTCCAGGCAAGAAAGAAGTAATGGTCACATAAAATGTACACATAAAAAATACATCCCCCATGATGTTGTAAAATTGTACAATATGTAGAACACATCCTAAAAATTCCCACAGTTTGGTCTGCAGTTTGAACCTACCTTTAAGTAACACTGGCTGGCATCGCGCTCCGCGACGATGAATTCCAGAGGCTTGTAGAAAGCATGGTAGACCTGAACGGAAATAAAAATCACTTCTCTTGACAGATGACATATAATTCTGGTCCTCAAGTCCAAGCACATATTTACAAGGATGACAAAACAAGCTGTTGTGGTAAACATCCCTGATGAATCGGGACAAATTTACGATGCGATAATTTGCTTTTTGCATTACGAGTTTTCTGAAATGTTAAATGCTAAAATACGCAAATGAGGTCTAAAATGTGTCTTTCATTTTCATTTTTAATCTCTAGCTCAAGGGTTCTTCTTCTATCTACCCGGTGGCCCGGCCTTAGGAGCAACAACTCAAAACAACGCCACGTGAAATCTCAACAAAGGCAGCGAGGCCCCCGCTCCGCTCTCGCCGAAGGTCCGCGCGGCGCGGCGTGTTCTGCGGGCCAACGTGCCGACACAAGTTGCGAGGGCCACGCAGCTGTCGGGTGCTTTCGGCTCCGGCTCCTCCTCAGATCTAAGCGGGCCTGTCATCACCTCGTACACGCCTCAATCAGACCTCCTGCTCGCCTGTCAGTCACAGCGAGCAGTCCCAGCTCGTCGCGCTAAACTGTTCGGCGGCGGCGGCGCCCCCCCCCCCCCCGCGCAGGTGTTGGCCGGCATCTGGCACGCCGCTCGCGTAGAAATACACAGCGGCTCGCTGTTTGCACTGTACGTGCGTGTCAATGTTTGTTCAGCAGTACTTTTTTTCTGCAGTTTGACGGCACCAACAAAGCCACAAACACGGCCTTTTGTGGCTGGCTTTGTGCACGCGAGGCATGTCATTTCTGGGTAAATTAACTAAACACATACAACAACACGGTCACAACTGGAGAGCAATAACAGTTACAGGTATAGTTGTACTGTTATATTTGAAAGAGTGTGCAAATTCTCACAATAGACACAGGATCATATATATATATATACGTATACAAAAAATATGATGTAAAGTTTAATTTGATCCCCATGCTGCTTACTTCATCCTGTTAGCGGAATAATATGACAAAATGTTATGTTTGTGTTACGAGATATCCTCCCTCGGATGTATTTTTGGCTTCCTGGTGCGTAGTTAATACACTATCAACATACTCATACCACAATATTTTTTATATACTGTAGAGGTCAAAGTTTAATTAGTACTTATATTGCATTTTAACTTAAAATTTGGACATCATATGGAGGGTTTGATTAAAAACACAAACACATTCACTCGGAAAAAGCCGCTGGGGGGAATATAGTGAAATGTCAACCATACCTCTATGCCGTCTTTCCCATGCCTCTTCTCAGCGTCCTCCTCAGACAGACCCACGCAGGCGTACTCAAGGGGGGTGAACACAGTGGTGGGCACCTGACACACACACACACGCAAGCAAAGAGACACACACACACACACACAGCACCTCAAGCTTAAGTTGAAACAACTGCACAATCTGTCTATTAGTTGTTTCACAGTTGTGTTTATGAGTCTCAAACCACAAAACCCATTAAACGGATGGAAATGACCAGCATCTGTGTGTGCGTGTCTTACGTTGTCGTAGTTCATGATTTCATTGCTGAACCCGGCCAATCTACGGGCGAGCAGCTTTCCCGCTTTAATGGCTGTTGGGGTCAACTCAGGACGACCCTAAAACAAGACACAATTGAAATTACTTTAATATATGTTGATTTCAAAGACGTTCACTCTAGAAGTTCATTCTGCCTGATAAAACTGTGTTTACTATGAGAAACAGGGCTGATGTTTAAAAACATGTGACCACCTTTTTATATTTCCAACAGTTTTGACAACACTGTACGGAAATCGTGTAAAGACGGACCGTGAGTCAGTGACTTAAATATCTAGGATGTGCAAAACATGTAAATAGTCTAAAAAAACGGCAAAAAAAAAACCCTTTGCCTTTGTTGTTCTGAAAGTCTGCCAAAGTAGACACGTCTTTGACACACAGTAGGAAACGGTTGGGCTGCGGGGCAATTCTAAAGGTCTGACTAAAACGTGTGAAATTACCACTGCACATCCTGTTGTCCAAAACAATTCCTGCACCTCTGCATGCACGTGGTGTGCGCTCCGACACATGCTGCTTCCAGCAACTGACATGCGTCATCGTATTGCAATGTTTGGCACTCAGAGAGAAAAGAAAAAAAAAAAAAAAAAAAAAACAACAAAGCACCGAAACAAATTGGGATATCAATCCTCCGGCTTTTACATTTCTTTTTTTTTTTTAAATCAACGTTGCTGTTTAAAAGTTGACAGACATTGGTGTGAATAACTACTCATCAAAGCAAACTGTCAATCACAGACAGTAAGCCTGGGAGGCAGGAAGGAAGCACACAGCTGGTCGTGGGGAAGAAAAAAAAAACAACACTGCAGGTGCAACTAGTATTGACATGGCTGGTTCAGCCTTAAAAACACACAGTGGCAATGCCAATGATTACATGAAGGCTTCACTTAATAACCAGTCTTCTGCAAAGTACTTGTTGGAGTGTAAAATGCCTTTAAAAAAAAAACTTCAAAAGAATGGTTATGGCTGCGTTCGATAACAAGGGTTGTTTCTGTTATCAAATGTGTTCAAGTCAGTTTGTGGCATAGGAAACTTTGACTCTCTTCTACATATTGAGCAAGGTCAGAAAAGAAGAGAATAAAGGATTTTCTTATTTTCCTTAGCGTAACAGGCCGTGGGGTCTGTTGACAGCGCCTTACCTCACCGATGTCACCAAAAGCGTAGATGTTTGGCACCGAGGTGGATTCGTCGGAGCCCAGAAGGATTTTCCCCGTCTCCTTTTTGAGGCGCACGCCGAGCTGCTCCAGGCCCAGGGCTTTGGTTTCAGGGGCTCTGCCTGAAGTGCGACAGAATGAAACCACACGGGGGGAAAAGAAAAAAAAAAAAAAAAAAAAGTCACCACTCGGGAGACAACAGAGGAGAAGAAGTTTACTGCTGAAGGGGGTTTTGTGTCCGATTCAAATCCTGCAGCGACTCTACTTTCAGGAGTTGCCGAGCAGCAACGAGTCATCACGCTTGAGCGGATGGATGCATGAAGAGAAAAAAAACTGAAAAGAACAAATTTCCAAATGCTGAAATTTTCAGATGAATTCGGCTTATAAACTATGTGTTCCGTTTTCAGAAGAACAACTAAGACTACATGCATGCAACCAGCTCTGTGAATAAAACAACAGTGCAGCCTCTAGAGACCTTGGATGTGCACTAATAATGGTTGTTTGAGATATTTCAGTCCAAACCAAAGTGGTGGGGTGACATTGCCATTCCTAAAGTCAAAAAAATATACATATTGTGAGGACTTGGTGCGTTTCTTCAGGGTAAATTAAATAGCTTTGGATTTTAGCTTCCCATCTTAAAAAAACAGAACCATCGCTGGCCTCAAAATACAATTGGTTAAGACAAAATGATCAAATCAGTAAAACAACAGCAACATCTGGCCAGCTGAGAGTGAGAGAGAGAGGGAGAGAGAGGAAACTGATGAGCAGCTGGGAATCAGGATCCCAAGCCCCCCCCCCCCCCCCCGGGACACCCAAAGGTGTGATTTCTGACACTTCCTGGGGGACGGCTGACTAATGCTGTCGACATAGAGTCTCTATGGTGACGGGGCATGGAGGACAACTCCCCCCCCCCCCCCCCTCTCCCCCCCCTCCCCCCCCCTCTCCCCTTCCCGCCTCTCCATTGCTCCACGCAACCTGCCCGGGTAGCATAATAAACAGCCGGCCCTGAGCTGCCCATGTAGATGCTATCGGACAGCAAGAATAACAAACCCCCGAGACCCTTTTTCCTGGCTGGAGCCGAAGAACAACGACCTCCCCCCCCTCTTCTCAGACCGGGGGGGCTCCATGGACCTGTCTAGTGCTCCACAGCATGGGAGGTTTAAAGCGATGGGGAGAACAGAGGAGGAAGAGAGGGGAAGTTAGCCAATTCCCTGCAGCAAGACCTCATTCTCTCATTGGCCTAATTTCAAGGACATTTTTGTGGAATTCAGCTTCATTTCTGCTTTAAATTAAAAAGAAATATCTGTACTTCTGTTTTTTTTCCTTTTTCTTTCAACTCTGCATTTTTTTAAAAGCAAGAAGTAACAATATTCCCATAAATTAAAAAGAGTGGTAGGTCTAAATATTTGCATCCCTCTGAAGTTTGATGTATTTATAACAAATGCCAGCCCATGAACAACGGTTTGAGGCTTAATCTCCCCAACCAGCCGCAAAAATCAATTATGTGTTATTTTCTGCTTTGAAAATATAAATGTCTGTATCAGTTACTACCAAAATATCAAGTATTGGCCTAAAAAGAAAACCCCATGGGTCCAATCTGACTGGTAACTATAGACTCTATTTACATATCTGGCCTTCCTGTCTGCCGCTCCAGTCGCTGATGTACTGTAGCAATGACCACGACTCCATTGTACGGCGAGGACACAACAACAGTGGGCCGGCTGATAAGGGACACACACGCACACACACACACTGTGGTACTGCATATAAGCTGGTCGGACTCTGAACAAAGCCTGTTGTGACATCAGGAGGAAGCCTCCAGACGGCTAAGCTAATTAGCCACAACAACCCGCCACAAGTTGAAATGAGAGCTGGACGCTTATCTGATCAATCAAATGAACAAAGACAAAAGGGAGAGCAAAGTGAGGGGGGGGGGGGGTGTTTTTTTTTCTTCAGAGAATAGATCGTACAGGATGCCAAAAATTGATTGTGTGTGCCACTTCAGGCTAAAAAGATTTTAAGATTGTTGATAAAGAGCAAGCAATCTTTGGAAAAAATGTGTAAAAGTCAGGAAGCGCATTGCGTTTGTTGTGTCGACAGTGTGGTGCAACAGTTGCTATACGTGTAACTGAAACATCAACCTACAGCAGACATCATCACTTCTAAATTGGTTTAGATTAACAAGCTGTGTGTTGTGTCTCAATGTACTCAGTTTCTCAAAGAAGACATTTCTGTCCTTGATTTGTTACCCTTTTCACACGGTTTGAAGCTCAGTAGGAAACTGGTGATATCAAATATCATTCAGTCCACCAATCAGAAAGAAGCTACATTTGAATCAAAATGTGACGACAACTACGGGATGTTCGTTTGTGTTGTCAGCACAGTTGATCTAATCGGATCACATCGAACTGCATTACAGCTTATAAAGCTTTTTGCCTGCTAACCTCACAACAAATTCCTAAATCAATCCACATAAAAAAAACGGAATGATTGTTGCTTAATGGTTTACATACTACTGCCCGGTCAGCATTTGGCCGTATGCTGCGAAACCAGAGCCCCGCAATAGAATCTCAATAATAGGAAAAATATAAAACCCTATTCTCTACTGGATTTTCAAATATATTTCCCAATTGCACTGCAACGCAGCGTTTGCAATAATACAGACAGGGAGAGATACATTTCGGCAACCCATAAAAACAGAGACGGTCAAAAGTCCTTCAAAAAGGAACTAGGAAATGTTTTCGAATGACATCCTTCGGTACTGTAGCGCTCAGAGAGGGGGGGGGGGGGGGGGGGGGGACACTAATGTGCCCGTCGTCAACATGTCGACAGGAAAGGTGGAAATGTTCTGTTTCCTGCCGCGTCTCTGCCGCCACCACACCTGGACAGGGGAGCGGCCGCGAGGGCCAGGAAGGAGCAGGGGGGGAAAGGTGGAGGGAGGCGGGGCCGCGGAGGAGGATGTGGCACACAGTGGTGATACTGTCCCGTCTCCCCCCCCCCTCCCCCCCGGTCCCCTCTGGCCTTTAATAACTCCACGGAGACCTGCAACCCGGCCCGGCCCCTGGTGTAAGGTCACAGCAGAGGGAAGTGGCCTTGTACTCATAACTCCTGCGTGCACACATCAAAGAGCAGAGGGGCCCCCGCTGCAACTGGTTCTCAGTGAACTGTATGGGAACAGCCCGGGTCCACCCAAGGTTTGACACAACAACACTGATGCCGGCGCTAGTATACCGGGCAAAGAGAGGGATGTCGTTGAGTTGGGTTAAAGATGGTCTCCAGACCTTTGACTTGTTTGACTGTAACGGATTACGCGACGCAGTTTTAGTGTTATGCCGATGAACAAATGGCGCTAATGAACGATGAAAGCTGATGAAATGAGTACGAAATACAAAGTCTTTTGGAATTTGAAATAAATGCCACGTCCCAAAATGTCCTGCGCTTTACTTTAGTCTTTGTGAGAACGTTAATAAATATATATATATATTATACATTATACATATATCACTCACCAGCAGTCTATTGCTGGGACGATGTGGGAATTGAGGCCCAGGGACGGAAGAACAAACGTCATCTCAGCTGCGGGGTCACGCACATCCTCGTCGCTGTCACACGCATGAGGGGACCCGCTCACAAAGCAACACTGGAAAAGTTTATGAAAAGCATTTGCACAGGCTCTTCCCCCCCCCCCCCCCCCTCCCTCCCCTTCACATCTCCAGTTGTGGCTCATGCTGCTGGTGTGCAGCGGGAGAAGTGAAAAAAAAAAGGTACAGCGCAGCGTGGATAGATGGGCACGCCGACGTGCGCAGGCCCACGCGGGCGGGGGGCGGCAGTGACAGATGCGCGGTCGGTTTCCGCAGGGGGGGGGCTGGCACGGGCAGGAAGGCCCGGAGGTGGGAGAACAAAGAGGGGAACGCGGTGACCCTGTGCCGGGGTGAATCCTGCCTGGTCCTACCTCTCTCTCCAGCCAGCGGTGGGTGATTAACACTTACGCGCCCCCCCCCCCCCCCCCCCCCCTGGCCAATTCCCATCACTCGGGCTTTATTACTTTGTTTGCGGTCTTGATCCATGTGCTATCTGCTGACACGGCTCTTTATCGGAGGATGACCATTCAATTGTTTGGTAGCAGGGAGGATCCCTGACAAGCTTGCAAAGTTAGTGTCCTGATTCTAAAAGACTTAAAAAACTTGTTTCATAATTTGAAGAACTACCGGATTTAGGCCCAAGCATCAGTTTTATTTATTTGGTCTATTGGGGAAAAGTCTTATTCAAGTTTTAAATGTTCAATTGGACATCATCACATGTATTCAAGCTTGTTGGCTTCACTCACCAACTGCCCACAACACCGAGTCGTAAGTGTCCTTGTGTTGGTCCCCTGTGCGGGTGTCGGTCCAGGTCACCTGCAGGGCTCCTGAGGAAAGTTTGTCCACACTCTTTGGGACACTCTTCCATAAGAACTTTGTCCCATATGCCTCCATGTGGTCTGTGATTAGACCCGCCATTTGCTGCATGAATCAAAAGAGAACACCCACACACAGATCTGACATAAAAAGATGATACATATATATATGATGATACATATATATATATATATATATAATATATAATGCAGAATATTCAAACTGTTGTAATAGGAGCAATACCTGATCAAACCCCCGGAGGGCGATGCTGCGGACCATCACTGTGGCGTCCAAGCCGATGCCGGTGAGGAAGCCTGCACACTCCAGAGCCACATCTGAGCAACAACGGGTTGAGGATAACACGATTCCCACGTACAGTAGCACCTGATGTGTAGCCATAACTACAAGCTGCACACTCTTTATCAACAAAAGAAAGTGGCTTAAAAATTAGAAGTCTTGTCATGCGGTAGAATGTTGGCAAGACAACTTGTGGAAAAAGGCACGCTGTTTGTCTTGTATTTGCAAACAAAGGATACAGCTGGCTCCAACCACAAGGCTGCAAAACACAAATTAGGAGATGCTGTTAGCCAAATAGATAATGCAATTATACAATTACAAAACTTCAAGACTTCAGAAGGAGGTGAAGTTAAAAACTGGGCCATTTAAAGCTACGTGCTGTGAGTGTGCGTTTGGTGTGTGTGTGTGTGTGTGTATGTGGTTCAGGGGAATCCCACTTCTCATCCACCCCAGCGAACTGCAGCGTCGAGGAGGGCTAATTGCCAGCGTTACGGCTAATCCCTGCACACGCAGCGTGCCGTGTGCAGGGCTCAAGTCCACACGCCAGCCAGCCGAGTGATGGCCGTCACGTACAGGCCCTCCTCCCCTCAGGTCGGCTCCATGTGACAGCACGGGCCGCCCGAGGCACATCCTGCCCCTGTCCATGCTAACACAAAGCACTAAAAGCCCCGCTGCCCTTGTTCTCTGTGTCGGTGTGATGCACAGCTGCACTTGGTGCGTGTTGTGAAACGGCTTAGAGAAGATTAAGGAAAGAGCTTCAGCTAGATTCCAAACTTTCATCACTGAGAAAACGCCTCATTTTCGTGTGCGTCCTCATTGTACGTCGGTCTGATTTACACGCCATTTTGCAGATATTCCCCAAAAAGGTGATGTCTGCACATCAAATCATATGACCTACTCTCCTAGCCTGTGATTTTTTTTGTATCCTGGATGATTCTTTTGGTGTGTATCTATTTTGTTTCACATGCTCCTGCAAAATAATATTGTAAAAAAGTACATTACAACGCATACACTGTTCACCAGAATGAGTCTTGCTGTAACATTCTCATGTTATTGGCTACACAACAATGTTGCATCATCAATCCATTTTTTGTTCCAAGCTTAAATATTTTGTCCGTTTTCATTTAAAAAGTGAAACGCAAGATCAAAAGGAAGTATCCCAGCCGGGAAAACTACCGCTGTCTAATTAAAAAAGGGAGTTCTTGCCAATGGGAGGAAAAGCAGGGACCGGAGAAGGAATGTCTGTTGACCGTCTGGTGACAGCCGGTTGACCTTGGGTTGTCTTTCTAAAGCCCCATCACCGATAAAACTAGATTCAGATGCTTTCCCTGTGTATCCGAGTATCAATGTGGGGTTTTGTTGCAACGGCTTGGTGTCGGTCCAACTTGTATAATGTTACTTGAGAGTGCATGGCGGCATTCCAGTTTACTCACAGTCCCATGATTGGGCTTCACGTTTGAACAAAGTTGCTGTTGTGGTTTCTACACACACACAAGTACATACATACATACATGTATATACAAGTGATGCTGCAGCCATTCACTGCTGAAAGATGTTCCCGGGATGTGTGGTTCTTGTCCGCCACAACACAATAAAAAAATATATACATATATGTGCTTCATGTTGTCTCCCTGGCACAGCATCACAGTCCTTCTGGTACGCGCTCCTTGCATTTCCGTGATAGCGCGATGGTGGCGGCCAGCTCTGGGCTTCGGACCCCGGGGGCCAGACCTGTCGTTCAAGCTGTGTTTGTGTTCCGAGACCCATTAAGACACCCATCACTCTGCTGGACCCCCTCCAACAACCAGCCCTGCCGGCAGAGAAGGCCTCTTCGCCACCACCTGCACCGGCTGACGGCTCGGCGGCACGACAACAACATGTGGTTTCCTCTCACAGCGGAAGCCAACCTGGTGCAGCCTGCGGGGAGGCAGAGGACTCCACTAACCACCACGCTCCTACATCAAAAGGGCTTCCTGGGCTCAAGTGGATAATTCTGCATTATATACAGTGGCGTTTTGTTGAATGGGGGACGGTTACATTGGATAATTGTTTTAAGGAATGGCTTCAAAGCATGCTGTTCATTTGTTTTCTATAAATGATTTTGCATTGCCACCAAGTGGTCAGAAAGTCGAACAGCATACATATTACGAGACACATTTTAGCATCAACACATTAGAATGAACTGATGTTCTTATCAATAAAAAGTTAATGACTTAAAACACAACCACGGATCGTAAGAATAAAGCAGTCAGAGACGGCATGAAGAGACAAATAAAAACTGCCCTGGGAGCAGGACGCCTGGAAACATATGGATCTTACATATCCGAATAATTATCTCCGCTCATCTGTCACCGCGAAGCAAACAACAACCACAGCCCAGGTATCCCACAGCCGCTAGTCGCCGCCTGCAACGTTGTGCCAAGAGGAAGCATCAGGGAAGGACCAATTAGCCGGGCGATGACAGGGGCTAAATGGTTGGATTAAAGGGCTTGTTCTGTAAAAGGTCAGGATACACGCCGCTAATCGGAATCACGAGGCGAGGACAGGCTGACAGGAAGGGGAGGAAAAACAAACTCCACGTCACCGACGAATGATCGCAGTGCGTGACCGTGGGACGTGTCGTGTCAGCGCGGCAGGGTTCGAGCAAGGCCGCAGCAGCAGCGCCGCAGAGGTTGGAGGTTCCGTTTCCCGCGGAGCGCGTCGTGTACCGACAACGACACGCGCGTTGCAGTGCATGCATTCTGTGGTCTGAATGGAGACTGCATGCAGGTTGTTTTCTCAGATGTAGAGAGCACACAGACTGGGTGATAGCTTACGGATGACGTGAGTTAATGTACAATGTGTGTCGGTAGGTGGAGGGCGTCCTCACGTTTTCCCAGGCGACTGCTTGAGCCAGAAGATGTCGTCGCTGGTGATGCCGTGCTCCATTGCTCCTGGGATCTTTAAGGAGGTGAGAAGAAGTATCAAACCATCCACCTACTATAAACAAAACAATTATAATAGCGCATTGTGTACGAACAACATTTCACAGGGTTTGGCTCTGGAAACCAGTGAACCGAACCCCACGTGGTCCTGGTGGGGGGGGGGGGGGGGGGGGGGCATTACGAACCTCCGAGGGGTAATTTGGCCGGCCGCCTGTGGCGATCACAATGTTCTTGGCTGTCAGGATCATCTGTACGAGAGAAAGGGAAGAAATGGGAAGTCATATATTTTGTTCATATCTTGAGTTATAATGGAAACGCTTTGTGACCAGCGAAACAAGTAACAGCTATCCAGGGGTTGAATCTAGATTTTACACCTCAGTTTATTGGCTTAATAAGCAGCAGAAAGAAACATAGTACTTATTTTTTAATGAAGTAATAAGATCAGTGACAAGAGGTAAGTGAGAAACTCCATTTGATTTCTCCATATTCTCTTCACACAAGGCCCATATATTATGTGACATTACCTACGTCTTTCTTTCTGCTAGCCGTTAGTTTTATTTAGAAGATAAAGTGGTGGTGACTGCAGCCTCTTGTGAACAAAATGAGAATTACAAGAGACATTTCCAAGAACAATTGTGGCGTAAACTTTATTTTAACTTGTTCTTAAAAAACACAGGAAAATCGCCAGATCTTTTTCTTACTCACCTCCCAGGGCTTCTGTAAATATCAAACAATGCACATAAAAAAGGAACATTTTTGTACCTACATTTTTGATCATGGTCTACACATTATCCGTTTGGAACAGACGGAGTAAATAGATAAATAAATAAATCTCTAAATAAATAAATTGACGACCCACCTCTTTCCCCGCTTTAGTTAATCCTTTGACAGTGTGTTTGTCCACCAGACTTCCTTTGACATTCAGATACTTCACCTTCCTGCAAAACACAGAATCAAATACAGTAACTGTTGTAGATTAGCTCAAAATCCCCCACCACCACTTCTCTCACGTATTTCATTCCCGATATAATGTATGCCGTCAGTTATTTTTAGTTGTCTGAAAGGTAATTAACTCAAGAGAACATAAACATTACTTTGTTAACTTACGAAGAGGTCAGGCGGCATCATATAACAATTGTTACTGCTTATGTTGTGCATGTGTTAGTACACTGTCTTAGCAAAAAGAGGACAGGGGATGCAAATATTGCTATACTTTAGGAGCAGAGAGGTGGATTATGATGCAGAGGTGGTTTTAGAAGTTTCTATGGCCATTTCCCCCCCCCCCCACACCTTTTGAATCCATTCTAGCATCAACAATTCAGCTTTAGTTCTTCTTAAAAAAGCATTTTAATTTAAAGGTATCACCCACAATAGAACTTTGCAGGGAAAGTATAACATATTAACTATTAACTAATTAAAAATGGGACATGAGCTCATTTATTGTTACATTTGTAATGAATACATGTATATAATTACTGTTTTGTATTGTTGTTAGCAACGCTCTCTGCGGTTCTCTCTATATATATGGATATTGTTTATTAAAAGTAAAAGAAGACCTATTAGGAGCATTACTAATCATGGGAGTTCAAGCTAATGGTCTCACCGGAATAAAAACATTGTGGGTTAACACCTGTTTGCCCTGGAGCCAGTCACTCAATCAACATGCACTGGCTGACTTATCCTCCTTCATCCGTGTGCCAACAGAACATAGCTCACGCCACACAGTCATCAAAAATAAGAGAAGAAAAGAAAAACACACAAATAATGAATGAGTGAGCGAGGAGACTGTGTCACTTACTTGTCCTGGAGCTGAACTCTGTGACCCCAGTTCAGAGACCTGACGTGGTTTTGAATGGCCTCCGCCATGGTGGCCCTGCCAAACACATTCGAGGTTACGCTATAAGCTAACCCGAAAAGATGCTACATTCTGTGCCTGTGGTCACGTGTAGTTACCTTGGGTTGGTTAAAAAAAATAATGGTAATCTTTACAGGTCTGGCCTGTGAGCAGACTGCCATTCACCTAAGGAATGTCTGTCCTACTGCAGTGACGTCACTAGATGGCGCCGTTTAGCTACTCGTGAATATTTTGCAATCCATCCGATCGATCGGGGTAACCTTCCCCGTAAATTCATGAAAATAAACTGGTGATTGACCTACCAGTCGTGACAGACGGGATCTGAGATCTGCCATCCGTACTTCCTGGCATCTTTGACGGCGGTGCCGAGGAGAGCAGCCTGGTGCATGAGCTTCTTGGGAATGCAGCCCACATTTACACATGTACCACCAAGACCCCACTTGGTACCTGTTTGGAAGAAAAAAAACATAAAGAGTAACTTAACAATACTGTCTTTTGATATGATGATCTCATCTTAAAGAAAAAATACGTCACCCTTAACAGATGGCTCCACATAATCCAGGACAGCCACTTTCTGTCCCAACTGTGCTGCTGTAAATACAAGTATGTTGCTAAAAATGTATTTTTCAAGTTATTAATATTACAAATCTGCGTGCAAAGCATTGATACTCAAAAAAATCACCTTCTTTTGAACAAGCTAGGCCTCCCGAACCGCCACCGATAACCACCAGGTCGTAGTCGTAGATCCCTGCAGGAGCACATCGGAGGAGGAATAATAATTAACGTTAAATGTAGGTGTGCATTCACGACAGGGCCGTGCCACCCTCCTCCGGCTGACCTGCGAGCTCTAAGGTGGTGCAAAAGTTTTAATGTAGTCGACTTGTTAAGAGTCGAGATGGGTCGAGGACACCAGGTGATGATAGTTAACAGTAAGTTAACAGGAATTCAAATAACCAGCCGATTCTCACGGAGGTTAAACTAACGTTATCTCTGAGTTACGTCAGCTCTGCAGGTTTGTAACCTAGTTGTGTGACGACAGGGACTAATATAATTATTAACACCCGCACAATTCGTTTCCACCATATCTACACAACATATATTTTTGAACAAAACATTGTTACCGGTCAGGTTTCTTGTCAAAACATGCAAACAGTTAGTGCTTTTCCACCGGTGTCTGCCCCTGCAGAGGGCAGCCATGTTGTTGTTATGAAAGGACCCCGGGCCGGGTTGGTGCTAGCTAGCATATTGCCTGATAAGAAATGGGTCAATGAGAGAATTCAACTTAAATCTATTAGAACTGTTATTCTGTAAAATATTAACGGTGAACACTTTGATTATGTTAGATAAAAAAGTTTGGATCTCATTCAATTGAATTTAATTATTTCGAGGTGTTATGCAATTTACTCATGTGAGCTTACATAATTAAAGTGCAGTCTTTAATGACCTTTTCAGCACATTTGAATAATTTATAGGATATGTACAAAGGATAATGTTGGCCAAAATACATTTATAAGATCATTGGTTTCTCACTTACTTTTACAGGTTTTTCGTTTTTCGTGAACGAAAGTTCACAGTGTCCATTCATTTGTAGAATCCACTTTTCATCAGCACAATTTTGGAAAAGTACATCAAAAATAGTTATTTGGGTGAACTGACCCTAACTATTGTAATGGTAAAATATGTTATAATATAGTCTTATGCTAAAAGAGTGCTTATTTACTGTATTGAACTGAAAAATCAGCAAATCAGATAAGATTCAAGGTTTCCATTTGCAACTGTGTCTGAAGAAGGGAGTGAAAGTTACTCTCATACAAATGCTCGAACAAAGGAACTATGTTACTCCCATCTTGACCTTGGTTTTTGGTTTGCAACATTTCATATCTGCCACTGAGGATGGCCTTCACGTGTGTGTATAAAAGCTCAGCGTTTTGACTGCTCGGAGACGCCATCTCCACAGAGCACCGTGATACGTGCTTGTGTATTTGACCTCCTGCTTGCTAGTAATAAGTGGACTTTTGCAACTTTGATGGTTCATCAAGACTCTGTTTTATTGACATACAGGTGTGACATTATTGGGATATTAAATGGTTCTTTGAGATATTATTACATTCATTTTCACACTCATCCGGTGGGCCAGATGTTTGACACCCCCTATAGCAAATCTTTTCTCTTTACACTCAGTCATTTCCCTTGTTAATGTAAAGCAGCTTTACTGTCAGTGATCCTGAAACCCATGTGGTACTTTCTTAAATAGTAATAGTAATCAGTAATTTGAATGATTTGTAATTTGTAATGATTTCATTCAACCCGGCGCTGGTGTATTTTGATCAGTGATTAGAATGTGTCAAGAGCACCATCACTATGCTGGAAGGCTCCTTAAGGCATGAAGCAGTTTGGCCAACAAGGCCAGCACTAGCTATGTAAACGATAACGTTAATCTAAAGCATCCTATGTGTGACATGAGATACAGACCTCCATGCAGGGCTTCCCTCTCCTCCTCCTCTTCGTTTTCGTCCCTTTGCACCAGAGGGTTTGAGCCTTTTGATTTTACGTTATCTTGATCTTGAGTGTGACCGTTGCCTTGCAACGCAACTATAAGGTCCCCCCCAAACACATATCAAATTTCAACATATGGCGGGGGCGCCATGTTTATTTGTTTTAATGAAGGTTTTATTTCACCAGGGTTTTATTTCGTGTTGTTGGGAGAAAGATGTATGCTTACACCTTGGTCGCCTACAGGGGCTGCTGTTACAACGATATTGAAATCAAAACAAAATACCAAATAAACAGACGCAGAGACATTCAAAAATGTCATTCCAGGCATGATTTATTGAAAACACACCAAATGGACACTCTACAAACTGGTATTTTTCTGTTATGTTTGACAAGCGTAATATCTGCCACTGGGTATTAGTAAAATGAACACAGTACATTCTCACTGTGGCGACGCTTCTGCTCGCTAACAAAGCGTCAAGAACTTCACTCCTCTAGGAAATTAAAATCATTTTTTGAATGACGATCGGTTTAAAAGTTTATAATACAATGTAAAACAATGCAGAAACCCACCAACAGTCTATCCTACGAGGGGTTGGGAGGGTGAGGGGTTGCAGGATGAACGCATGAGTGAAAAGGGAGGGGGGGGGGGGGGGTGTGTAGAAGAGGTGAACCGACAGAATGGAGAGATGAAAGGGAGGAATGAAGTTATATAAAAGACACTTATCTTTATCTACCATGGAAAAGATTAAGGCACATGATAGGTACAAACACATCTGCTACTGAGTAGTACAGTTACTTTACTTCTTGAGTCGGTTCTAGCTACACAGGTACATCTGTGTGTCCCGCACTTCTTTTACAGCACAGCGCCCCGGCTCTGCATTCTGTGAATTTACAATGTGTTGTGCGTCCACAAAATACTGCAAATCCTTTGGTTGTGGGACTGTGAAGTGCGGTGAGGAGTCCAATGAAAGCACACACTTCTGAGGACACACAAAGGGGGATGCCGGGTTTTTTTTCTCCTTTTTTCTTTTTTTTTTGAAACCTCTGAAATTAAAATCTATACACTAAGTTATTTTTTTGTAGTTTATTGATTTTTACCACAACATACATCTTTGTAAACACTGTGTAAAATATGCAAGCTTCATAAAGTCACATACGTCACAAAGGAAAAAAAAAAAAGAAAAAAAATCAGACTTCACTGCAGGCACATGCCATTTCGCCTTGATGACGCATGAGTGATGCCAACAACTTGGATTGGGTTCTCCTTGCGTCTCTCTGAAAGACAGAGGCTGGAAAGGAGAATCAGGTTCACTGGGCTTCGTGTGCGGTCTCACCCAGCAAGAGAAAAACGTGTCATTGTGATTCTGTATTTCTCTGCCTCCCTTCGCCTCGTCTGCCCCGAAACCCCGACGCGTTGTAAAAATATATACTATGTGACCAAACTTGATGTTCTTGTACAGTGGGATGCAACTCTTTTTTTGTTTTTTCGCCTTAAACATCCAGATCCCCTCGCCGTCCCGTACGCTCGTCTTGCACGTGAATGAGTTAGTTAATATCCAAATGACACCACAAAAAAACTGGCACTTGGAAACAATAGAATATAAACATCTGTACAGTTCTTCATGCTCACGACTTCATATTTTTTAAGATGCGCCGGTGAAGGAGAGTTCAGGGTTCAATGCATCGGAAACTTTTAAGAAAGAACTTTTATTAACGCTGAAGTCTCTTTTCCATCTCATTAGTTTGACCTATGACCTCTCCCAGGGGCTGTCAGACCACATGTGACTCGTGGCCCTTTGAAAGAACACTGCAAATAAATTTCTTTTCTGTGAATTTTTTTGACAAATACAAAATATAAATAGGTGATCTTCGGCGTAACTCAACAATATTTGACACACATTTAAGTTACGGGGTTATTTCTTGTTTTCAAACACGGTGAGCCTTTATCAAATGAGATGTGCTTTGCAAACAATGTGATATTAATATACAACTAAGAAGTCTGTAATTTGGGGGAGGGGGAGGGGGTTCTTCTCTGTGATTTTCCTGTCTTTTGACCCTAATATACATTTTTATAAAATCCAACAAAAATAAAAACTGCTTTTAGATCTACAAAAAACGTCCACCTCTATTCAGAAATAAGAATCATTTATCCACAAAATGCCTTATATCCTCTTTAATACACATCATTGAGAGCAACCACCCAGGAAACTGCATCGCTACACAGTATGTGTGATTGTACAAGTGACCACAGCTCAGTGAGTGAGGGTCACCATGACGACCACGATGAGACAGAAACGCTTGATTTCCATTGTAAGCTTACACCTGCGATGCAGTGTGAACAGAAATTGCTCCATCACACTACGTCACTTTCCTTACTTTTTTCTCTCTCACTTTATAAATGAACATCACTTGTTAGTCAACTTTTGATTTTTTTTTTTTAAAGCATCTCAATGCACTTAAAAAAAAACAAGACAGTGGACCAAATGCATTGTGAGTCTACAAGAGCCGACCTTTGCGTGTACACGGTATGTTTATCCGCTATAGTACAGTTCTTTTCTTATTTTACTTTCTCGTGTCCATCCCACCAATCTGCAAACAACATTCTGTGACCTTCAAACACACCTGTCCATACCTGTTCATATTAAATTAACAAAGCCTGACAACATACTGGCAGAAAATTCCTCCAAAACGTACAAAATTGAAGCATGAACTTCTTCCAGATGTGAAAAACTGAAATGCAGACACAATCCATTCAAGCTTCCCACAAAATATCCTTCTAAAGCACATTCCTTTTTCCATTGATTTCCTCCGCCTCACTTTTTTCGCCCTTCATCCGCCCAGTCCTTCACCAGCACCGGCCCTTTATCCGCTCCTGGTCACCAGGTCTCCTCAACACTGTTAGATTCACATGAAGTCCAGTGGGAATGTAGATTTGAGAAAGTATTAGGAATAGTCACTTTTTATTCTTTTTTTCATTTTTCTGAAAAGCATGAAAATCTTGACTGCTGCTGAGTAGTTGCTGTCCTCATCATTTTTGTTCTCTTTAAATCCTCTTTTCTGTACAAAGTCCAACTCCAAAGATGAGCTCCACTTGAAATGGCAGTGATGATATGAGAAATCCTTCTCTAGCTGGGGTGTCTTTACTTTAGGCCTGAAGCACGACAACAAGAGAGAAAAAAAGTTAGAACAAACGCGTTTGCATGCATGTTTGAATTACTTCATAGACATTCATCATGACAAATGATGTTCATTCCATTCTTTTTCTCATAATCAACAAATGGTATTAAAAGATGAACACCAACGAAGATAGGCTTTCTCTCTAAACTTACTGTCTTATGCTCTGTTGGACTCAGCCTTAACCCTAATCAGTCCCACTAAGGACATTCAGCCAAATACATATGTTTATATTAAAAATGGAAAAAAAAAGAGAAAGAGGTCATAGGAATGGTTTGTAGGGACTCAAATCAGCGCTTCCTCTCAGCTCATTCCAGCATTTTTTAGGTACTATACTCTTCCAGAGGTACATTTTGGGGATTTAAAATCTGAACCACTTTGTATCTTTATTCACATGTTTCTCAAACATAAGTAGTTCATTTGTTGGAGTCGTTTCCAACGCATAATGCTTGTAAGCACACGTTGACGGCACAGAGGAATGAGAGATGGCCACACAGACTTAAGATCGAGTCATGGCTGGTCCTGGTCTTTTCACGGGATTTGTTGACAAATAAAAAAAAATAAAAGCCTTTTCCTGAAACATTTCTTCCTAAAATGTCATTTTTATTCGAGCAGAAACTACATGTTACCATCAATGGATGCGAATTTGATATGAAACTCTCCAAAAGTGCTTTGATGACAGACAGCAAGGCAGTAGGCAACATCACGGTACTTGACAAATGACATCAGCCTGAGCCGCGTCAGCCCAGATGGCAAATGGCGGCTAGACAGCGAAACAGATGTTGCTCAATGAGGTGATAATGACTTACCTGATGGTTAAATCTCAAAATTACCTATAAAACCAGTTTTTTATGCAACTCAAGCGATGAAATTGCAATGAACACCACAAATCACAGTGACCGGTTTCCTACGATAATGCGATGGATGGATAAGAAAGCGTTGAACAGATGGCCACCGGCTGAGATCGGAGGATGACGATGAGCAAGACAGTGAGGTCTGATAAGAGGCCTCCGGTGAAGGAGACGGGGAGGAGGAGGAGGAGGCAGGGAGAAGAGATGAAGAGTGCTGGTAGAGGAAGGACAAAAAAACCACTGAAGCTCACCCAGATCAGCCTGCTGCTTTGTACAAGTCACCGGGTCACGTTGCTTGTATCCAGTCAAACCTCAAATTAAATATGTCCAGGTTCAATACTGCAATTTAGATGTATTTCGTTGTAACCCGTGAAACAGACTGTTGCCCTACAGCTGAGGTGCATTACACATGAAACCATTGAAAGAAAGTGACAGCATTTCAGCAAAAAAATGTCATTTTCTTTTCTGTAACCGCCTCCTGAAACTTGCATCATTTATACTGGGACTGACCTGCTTTCACACAATGGAGAAATAATATATATATAATGGATGCACAGTTTGGGAAATAAGTTAGTTATTGGTGTCTCCTTGATTTATGAAGTAACGCTCTGCTACTAATGCTTGCATGCTAACGATAGCAGCTAACGCAAAACCTTCACTTTCAATCTTTTGGTTTTAGAGAAGTCTGAAATGATTCTAATTCAATTAACATATGGAAGTGTTTAAATATGCAGAAGTCATGTCTGCAAGGACGTTTTGTTCATGTCCATGGTAAGAGCGTGGTAGCGTTTCCAGCGGACTGCTCTGGGTGCTGCAGGGTGACAGCCACGGCGTACGTTGTGAGGTTAAAAGGAGCACAAGCAGAGACGCTGAACAAACAGGCGATGAAAAAGGATGCTACGATGCCAGCGAAGAGGGGAAAGGTGGTTATTGTGCTTTTTGGTCTTCTTTTTTTTGTCACACCTACCATGCATGCATCTAGACCCAGGAGTCAACAGGCTGCGGCTTGACATCACAAGCGTCCACCAGACTGACTGCAGGCCTGTTAGTCCTGATATAGTGCTTCCTATTTGTGTCATTCTGTGGCCACAGGAAGACGAGTTTAAAAAAAAACAACAAAACAGAGCAAAACAACATGAGGTCAATACATTTCACAAATTCTCTCACACACACACACGCACACACACACACACAGATACATCCAGGATTAGAGAAGCCAGTGATAATCCCCTGCCTTCAGGAGAGCTTGGAAAGAATTCAGGGTGATTCAAAACAGTAGAAACACAACATGCAAACGGAAGAGGGGGAGAGAGCAGTTTAAACAGCCAGGGTGCAGAAAAACTCTGGAAGACAGCGTTGGAGTAATGCTAGAGGGGCGTTTGCCCCCGATTCCTCCTGTCCGTGGCTTCTCTGTTGAGTTGGTCTCCGGCATGTAAAGATGGGACATCAGACCTACGCTTTGAGCGCCGATTGCCGCCCATTGTTTGTATTTTGTGGTGCTTTTTTGCAATTACATTAGTTCCTTTATTCTGTATTTAATTTGCACCTGTTTTTGGTGAAAGGGAAAAAGAGGCGACAGACACCATAGTCATAGTTTCCTCCCGTTTCACATGTTGATTTGGTGCAGCGATGCAGAAGCTGTGACGTCACTGTGGTGGCACAACAAAATGGAGACTTTGACCACTGAGTGCAGCGAAAAACGTTGCTGCTCAGCCTTGTGTTAAGTTCCCCTTCAAACACAACAAATGAGTCGTTCAGCTGTTTAACTGTGTGCAGAATAAATGATATGAAACACCAGTCTCTTAGATTCTTCTGGAACGCTACACCGTTTTGCCCAGCCGTTTTACCCAGTTTCAAATCAAATGTGAGTAACTACCATGATTCAGATAAAAAGCCCCAGATTATCAACTGGACTATTAACTCTATAAAAAAATGTCCCGCCAGACTTTGCCTTGGAAGGCTCTTTACGAGCTAGTTTTAACCTGCGAGGGCAGCAGATAGAAGTCCAAACACCAATTCTTACGCTAAACTGGCTTCACTGGACTCCGTATCGCTCTCATTTTCCAATCCCACAGGGCAAATCCTTTTCATCCAGCAGTAAATGAGACCAAAAATGAACCACAAAACGTACTAGAGAGTCACCCGACGTGAGCCAGACATCCTGGGAGCCCATTATCCCAGCGACGTCCCCTTTGAAGCCGGGCGGCCAATCAGCGCGACAAGAAAACTCACTTTAACGTAACGGGCAGACGACCACTTTGATAACGTGGCGCTCTGCCGTTGCCACGGCGAGGGTCGTCTCCCGGGGGAGGGGGCGTTTGTTTGCCGGTTCTTTTAATCAGTCTCGGATTAATTACTTTACCGAAAAAGCTTACACTCGATGAACTGCCGGCTCGCTCGGATCAGAAGGCGGCGACGTCAAAGCAGAGCGCCGCGACCTCCAGCCTCTTTAAAGAACCGACGGGATTATGGGCCTTTTAATGAGGACCACCTCAGGATGTAGCAAGGAGAGGACGGGTTTCAATGTGACATCGTTATTTCATCCTGTGTCCCCCCACCCACCTGTGCCTGTACCTTTAATGGCTCCCGTTCCGTCTGGTCCACCGGGCCGTCTGCCGTCTTGTATTTGCAGTCCTTGTCCCTCTGGTCAATGGTGGAGTAACCATCTAACGGTGTGAGACAACAACGGCCTGTCAGTTCTTCTCCAGCCTCGACTACAAAACGTTTAAGAGCACTCCTGTCATAAGCAAACATTCAGGAGGGATACGAAAACTGCTTTAATTGGTGTACGTCGCTGGAGCGGAACAGACGGGCTCCGTGATGAACGCATCGAGAGCCGGATTAAAGAACTCGTGTTCTGTATTTCCACCGGATCTAGAATATCGCTTGCATTCCTTTCGATCATTTTGGAATTAGGCGCCTGAGTTCATTGTGAATACGGCGATGCTGCTGAGGAGACCCGGGATCTTTAATTAACCTCCTTGCCCATCCGAACGGGCACAACAAGGATCATCAATCGCAGGCACACACCCTCCGACTGACCTTGGTTCTTCTCCATCAGGGGCAGGGTGGTGTCGTCGTAGCCTGGCTTGCCGTTCTTGGTTGCTTTAGGGGTGGTAGCCATCGTGGTCTGAGAGGAGAAGGAGAATGCAAACATTTAAAATACCTCGGCTCATGCCTCACTGGCTTCATCTCTAATTATTTCCCTTTAAAGAAAGGTGTCTAATGGTGCTACTTAGAATAATTATAATCTGCAATTGATTAGGTGTTATTCTTTAAATACCTGATATTAAAACCACAATCCTACGGATCCAGATTATATATACAGCCTAGCTTCTACAAAATTACAACACTTTCTTGACCAAATTGGACTTGTTCTGGATCTGTACCCTCTTGGTTGAATGCACTTTTTGCAAGTCAGCTAAGGGAGAAATGTAGAAGGTACAGCGGTGCACCTGGAAGTGGCTTTTGTTCCAGCCGTCCTTGGTCAAAGCGTTCCTCAGCTCCTTGTAACTCCAGACCGTCTGCAGCACGTGGGACGCCGCCTTGGTTTCGCGAGCCGATTGGCTGGAGGGGGTTGAAGAAGGGAGAAATGTATGAAGAGGTCATACAGCGATTAAAGTCAGAAACAGCAAAACGAGCGGAAAAAATTTAAAAACGCAAATCAATCAAAGGCGAGTCGAGTCCCCGGAGCGGCTCCAGGGTCGCTAGGTTTTAATTCACAGCCAGATGAGTGCACATTTCCTTTCATTAGCTACCTCTCAGCTACCAGTTTTAATTACACATGGGTCGGGGCCTCACTTCAAAGACGGCCACTCTCAAGTGTGTCCGAGGACATGAAGCCGTTCGGCCTGTGAGTTAACAATGCACATTCGGGGCTAGTTAGAGCCACTCGAGGTGGGATCAATACCGCTCAGGGGGAGAGCCTTTGAAAAGTGCTCCAGATCTTAAATGAAAAGTTTGGGGCGCTGAAGCTCTTGGGTTTGAAGTGGTGGAAATATGTGAGTTATGTAGCTTTCATCACCCGCTTGTTGCGGAGAGCTCGGCCATTGTGTAGAGAGACACTCTCACCTGTATGAGCAGGAGCTTCAGAGGCTCCTACGTAATACCGCCCTCCACTTCTAAAAGCCTGTTAATTCATGTGTGTGAGAAATATGAGGGGGAGTGTGTGTGTGTGTGTGTGTGGGATGAGGCTCGTCAGAGTATTGTCGCAGCTAAGCCTGGGCCATCAGAGACATATCATGTCATTCTCCATGAGTGCTAATATAAAGGATCAAGAAGCAAATTGCATTCAATTATGACTTGTATAATGTTTTGCATGATATATTTATATATATATATATATATGCATATATCTACCCTTCTGGCATGGTTCACATATCTACGAAAGGGGAACCTACAGTATAAGAATGATGTATCTCCGGGGAAATTATGCATTTTTTTAAGCTATTTGGTGATAAAAAGGAGAACAGTTCTGCAAGTGTTGAGGGCGATAATTGTGCATATTACTTATGGAGTGCCTTAAGTGGCCCAACAGATACATAAAACCCTGAACAAAACCGATTTTCAACTCAAATCAGTCGAAATAATGCAGTGTGCTAGTTTACAAGCTGCTAAGTGGCATTGTTATGGTGTGGTGTAGTGTGTAGTCTTACCTAGTCCTGTTGATGGCAACCAACTTCTCAATGGCCTGAGCCTGGGCGAGGGAGCGGGCGTTCTCAGAGCTGTCCGTCACGATCTCGTGGATTGTGTTGAGGATGGCGACCACGGTGTCCTCCTCCAGGTTCTTGGCGGGCCGCTGCTGGCCGCTTGGCAGGTTGCTCACCAGGTCCCGCATGGCATAGCTCCCTGCAAGGCAGGTCACGCTTTTTAGTGCTGGTCGTTTGACGTTCAAAAGGCGCCAAAACAGAGCGTTCAAAACTGAGGTTGAGTTAAGTGTTGTTTAAAGGCGAGGCTTGTGTTAATATTTAGTGTTCGGACACCTGCTGGCAATAAAAGCCTTTTTTCGCACACATGGACATGGCAAGTATTGTTTGAGAAAAATGTAACCGATCCCTGAAGGGACTGTTTTCGTTGTGGCCCAAAGAACAATGCTCCACTAAAATGTGTATTTGAATATGACGTTGAAAGCTTAGCGTGTGCAGTGTGGCTAGAAGGTGTGTACCGATCAGGTCCTTGTTGCGGCGGTCGATGGACAGATTGCGCAGGGCGATGGACACGGCTCGGACCACCTTGTCGGAGTCGGAGCGCAGCAGCTCCACCAGGATGGGAAGACCCTTCTCCTTACGCACCGTGGCTCGAATGTAGTTGGACCACTGGAGAGGGATGAGAGGGACATCGGGGGGACAGACAGAGAGCGCTGAGTGACTGAAAATGACAATTTCGTCTTTGAAACTTTGAAAGCGGGTACGAGCGTGAGCACACGCCGCCTGTAACTGCCCGTCAGGCTCCACCAGGTTACGCCCCCCTCAGGACGGATTTGATGCACAACTTATACATGCAAAAAACGCCAAAAATCAGCTCAGCACTGCTCCTTGAGCTTGACTAATTAAACAACATTACACGGTGGGTCTCTGGATGGACGTGTGTTATAATTTGTTATAATTCAAACATCAGTAGATTTGACTCCTCATTTTTTCTGTAACATGAAACATTAAGTTTGACATAAAAAGAGTTCATCGTGTAAGCACTGACACCCCAGGAGATGTAATTAAGCAGACGACAGGCACGTCCGGACCACCAGGTGGCAGTAGTAAGCTTTGAGGAACAGGTCAGTCCACCGGCACAGGACTAAGCAGTAGCAAAGGATGAGGGGGGATGTAAAGAAGCAGCTCCGGTATCCTCCTGGGCGGGGGGGGCTTCGTCCAGATGCGACTCTGTCATGGGTTAGCTGCTCCACAGCCTCCTGAGCCTCGCCAGACGCTCACACAGCCCCGACAGGAAAAAAATGACGAACGCCAAAAGAAAGAAAGAAGGGTTTCTCCCCCAAATGCTCACCTGAGCTGAAAAACGCTACTGCTGAAATATCTTACTAGCTGTGAAATAAAAGCTCAGGTCTCAGATCCACTCGAGCTGTACGCCGCGAATGAATTCAGAGCAGTGAAATACGTTTCTGCAGTCTGACACGTGAGTGCACGTGCTGCGGGGACGATGCTGCCGTGGACCGAACCGTCCTTTGCAAAAAGTGCGCGACTGCTCGTAAAACCGGCATCTGACAGCTATCCTTCCCTGTTGGTGACGCGAGCCGGACGGCCTCTCGGCGGGCCGCACGGTGGCTCTGATTGGCTCTGACTGGAGCCGTACCTAATTGGCATGAACGTCTGATCCTTTTCGCTTCTCACGCCATCCATCAAACAGAGGCAAAGGTCTATCAGAGAGGGAAGTCCGGTCTAAGTGATCCCACTCTGACGGGTGGTTCGGATCTTGAGCTATATTTAAAAGTCTAAATAGTGGCTCTATGTTGTTTTTGCACCTCGTTAAAGCCCCTCTGCTCCCTTCTCGAAGCCCATCGCACTCGGTATTTGTGCCGCAATCACAGCTAACTGAAAAAGGTCACTGACGAGGACGAGGAGTTAGCGTCTACGCGTCTTAGCCTCCCAAACCCCGACAGGGGACTCACGGTCCACTGTCCGGCGCTGAGGTTCTGCAGAGCCCCGGCGGCGGCCTCCAGGGTGTTGTAGTTCTGGCTCTCCGTCAGCAGAGATAGGTAGAGCCTCACGACTTCGGGCTGATACAGCAGCTCAAAGCCTGCAGGGAAATACAGAGAAAACACACACACACACACACACACACACTGGTTAGACTCCCTGGCAAGACAGGCGGGCCCATTAGGACGTGTGAAGGTACTAGCAGAAGGGCTGAGGTTTATCTCAGACTGTAGAGCAACTGCTTTGGCAAAGGGAAACAGGGAAAAAAGCATCAATGCACACGGCCTCTGGTAACAGCACACAAACCTGAGAAATGCCACAAAAATGGATTACAAATTACTTCATAACACATGGTGGGAATAAAAGCCCGTTCACCTGGTTGCACAAAAGGCTGCAACACCTGTATAAGAAGAATCCTCACGAAAGCATACAAGGATAACACTAGTTGGATACATTTCTAATCCAACCAAACCTATTGGACAGGGAGGTTTATCTCACTAGCACATAACACCTTCCACCGTGAATCATTAGGCCTCTCACTGATGGAAACATAATTAGATTACTGGCTACTAGACAGAGCACGCCCATGGAGAGAGAGTAAGGCGTCCAATCATATCCAATCCAATATATTCACCCAGGGTTTTTTCTTACTTGGCACAGACAGGTTTGTCACTAAGTGTTTTACATGGAACCAACAAGACACTAGATGATTTAATTAAAAGGTAGCGATTTCACAAGCAGGGTGTTTCTTCTGTCAAGGTCATTTAGAGCTATTAACCATCTCCGGTGGGAGCCATGCATTTTTTATTGCGGGATACATCACACCACAAGTAAGGGAGACACCTCGGCAGGTTTTTGCAGCTTAAGCACGACCAGTTTTTTCCTAACTGATTAATCCTAGAACTGGAGCTCGAACTGCTGCTGTTTCTCCCGCAGGCTCAACAGAGCGAGTTGATGCTTTCAAACTCATGGCCAGAAAAAAACCATTTGACCAGAAGCTTCCTTCCAATCCTCTACAACAGCGCAGAAGCAATTTCAAATCCTGCTTTCATCACCGAAGGCTCAAATTAAATAAAGAAACGACCCAGCGTTTCTCCTTATGTGTTCTGAGGCACGCCTGTGTGGCGTGGGCAGGGACGTATGGCCCCCTGTTTGACTGATGCACAAGGGCTGACTCGGCCTTTCCGTGCACTTTTTGAGACATCGTACGACCTGTGTCCAAGTACAAAAGCATGGATGAAAATCCTTGAGAGTGCTCCTTAAGACGATGTCTTGTTTTCTTTCCTTAGACGAAAGGACAACAGCGATAACAGACCCGTAATTTGGATGCCCGAACACACTCCGGGATTCAGACACAGCAACAAGGTTGTTAACATTTGAGATCACGCCAAGCCTGCTCCTCCAAACTATGTGTGGGTGGAGCTGGCAGGTGCGGAGGATGCTGCTGTAGCTGCCGCTTGAAAGGTCTTGAACTTATTTTTCAAAGAAGCAGCAACAGCAAGAGCCGTCACCCACAAGACCCTCGTCGTAAACCATGCGCTGAAACATGAATCCCATCAATAGGTTCTCCTCGGGGGGGGGGACATTCTGCATGCTCCTCATATTTCTGGGTGCACACTCAGCAAACTGGAGACCAGTTGGAGACCCTTGCAGGCAGCCCTGTTGACACACACACACACTCACACACACACACACATACACACACACACACACCTCATCTCCAGAGGCACATTCTCTCTGTGCACAAAAATGTCAGCCATGTTCAACCTTTGTTGTCAAGTGTGCTCGCACTCTTAAGACTGCGCCTCTCATGGCCGTGTTTTTGTAATACAATCTGCAAATCCACATTTGCTCCATCTCGTACCGCCGGGAGTCAAACTGAAGCGACTTAAGAAAATTTCATTTTTTAAATGGAGGATTCAGAACACGAAAAAAAAGAAGTGTACTGTACAATAAAGGGGGATGAGGATGGAAGGGAAGGGAAATTCACTGGGCCTTTAAACTAATTCCTTTATCCGTAGTGGAATTTCTCGCTGTTGAGCCGAAGAGCTTTCCCTCCTTCGCCCTTAGTGGGGGCTTAAATTCAGCACCCAAAGTCTTTCCTGAAAGCACTTGCCAGGTCGAGCACTGTTGGCAAGTTGCTGTCCTAGTAATTTCATGTCCACCTTTTGGCCTGTTAGCTGCCAGTTTGTTAGGCAGAATTACAATTCATAGGGGAGATGAGCTGTCAATGTGCTCGTGACCTTGGCCTCGCTCGGGACAACCCACAGCCCTGTAATCTATTACAGACTGCACACGTGATGCCATTATTGAAATAGGGAGTGGAGAGTATGCAAGTGATTTTTAGTAAGGGTTCCTCATCGCTCAAGTGAGGTAAATAGTGACGACATACTTCATAACAAGTGAAATTCCTGGTTTTAAATCAAATGGAAAGAGGTTGTTAGGAGTGACAAACCTACACTGAATAATCATCTGCACCACCGCCTGCATAATGGAAACGTCTTGTTTTCTGATGTTGTTCTAATGAGGTCAATCGTGGAGGAAATAAAGTTGTTTGACGATGGGGTTTGAATCAAGTTCACAAACAAATGTGCAAACTGACCAGGAACCACATGAATTTTGAACAGAAGACAAAAATAACATTTGTGCCGAATGCAAAAGCACCCTGGCATCTTTGAGCCGGATGCAAAAATGATACTGCAAAGCATGTACCAGACTTCAAAAAGTGACACATCGAGCGCCCTAGTTTAAGGCAGCTCATCATACAGAACCACAGAGCCCGTCAAGCACAACCCAAAAAGCGCAACAACATTACAACATGGGCGGAGGCTGCAAGGACGGGAGGACGGGTAAACAGCGACCTCCACAAGATCCCCATTAGCAACCTGATGTATGAGCGCATAATAACTCCATGACTCAAATATATATATATATATATATATACCGAAACTTCAAATAGCAAAGATATTCTCAGTTCCAGCAAAGAAAACAACCCTTATTATTATGTTTGAGCCCACAAGGCTCGCACTGGTCCGGCCCGGTCCGGGTCCCGACGACAATACTAGTAACAAGTAGTGCACCAGTAAACATAGCCAGTGGAATATAGAGTGCAGAATTACCACAATACAACTAGTACCAAAGTAGTACTACTTTTACTTAAGGGCAGTATCAATGTCACAAAAATTAAAAACTGTAAACAAAGGCATAATAACGTAACTAACGTTAGCTCGTTAAGTCCCGCTTTGCATATCACACGCAACTGTGGCTCACAAAACTCCTGCTGAGGGACCACCACACACACACACACACACACACACACACACCCAGCATAGGCTGCATAAACCCACAAACACATGCACAAAATGCTCGGGAGATGTAAGATCATCCCTAAATGAGGCGAGAGGGAAGGAGAAGCAGGTTGTTTCTCAAAGCAGAGCAAGACTGTGTCAAGTCCTGCCATCGAGGCGAAGGCTCAATTAGCCTCCGGGAATGAGAGGGGGGGGGGGGGGGGCTTTGTGTGTCTGCAGTGTGTGAAAAGTTTGTAAGAAACAAAGTTAAGTTGGAGTGATTGAGTGGCGCACAGTGCACAACATTCATTTGGTTCAAGTAGCTTCACTGTTGGCTCCAAAAACAGAGGCTGGTAAATCATAATAGATTAGCTGATGGGCCGGTAGGACAGGACACACACACACACACACACACACACACGCACGCACGCACGCACGCACATCCATGTGAACATAAACAGAAGACTCTTCTCTTTCACACTCTGACAAACACCTAATGACTGTGGTCTCTGAGCCATCTGCCTTCCTCTAGCAGCTTCCTCCGGCTTCCGTGCAGAACAGGATACGCACCTCGGCAGACACACAAACCCAGGAACACACCGAGGCCTTGCTCGGGCATGTCCAAAAGGGATGTTCATCCATCCCGTCTGCCTACAACGTGTACCGGATCTGGTTGCCCGCTTCTGTACGAGCACTCAACCAGCACCACTTTATTTACCACTCCGTCTCCAGCACACATTTCACTTTTCATCAAACCAGAGGGACTGGATAGCGTATCACTTTCTACAACTCATGGGGGGAGTCCTACAAGCGAAGGCGGATGGACCGGAGAGAGATGGAGGAAGATAAAGAGGCTGGCAGATGGGGAAAATAAACGATAACAAACAGCAAAAAATAAAAAAATAAATCCCTCAAATCTGTCATTCGCAGCCTCCTTCATCACGTGGTACGTGTACGCTCACAGGAACATTGGGATTAACACACAGCGGCTGACCACCTGACCGCTTGGTGAAACGCTCGTGATGTCCAGTGCATTCTGAGGTCATCCTCATCGTGAAACGTGGAAGACGTGGTGAGGGAAAAGAGAGGAGGAATTACTGGGGTGACCACAGGGTTACACCCCCCCCCCCCCCCCCACGCAGAAATCAATCAGGCCGAGCCAGTGGGGAAAAATCCACGAGTCGCCGGCTCTGTGCCGGTCGCATTTCACATCTGAAACTGACCCCACACTCAACCTCTCTCGAACCGCTCGAACGTTGAGAGTGTCTCCATGAAAGTAGAGGCAGGCCCATGGGGAAAAGTGCTTTAGTGCTAATGAAGAGTCTGCCGGGGCAGGACACAGAGGCGAGATGGATGAATCGGCACGTCGTCAAACGTATAAAGCTCTCCGGTTCGTTAACAACAACCGAGACAAGAGGTCTGCTTAGTAACAAGCATCACTACGGGAAGTGATATGCATTTAGTGTTTTTTTATTCTGTAAATGCATTGTAATGTCAGGTGTGAATGGGTATACACCACAGAAAGTACACCGGAGTGCTACTTCAGCCTGACAGGGTCCTCCTCATCCTCAGCCCGAGGCATGTGACTGAGACCTTGGAATTCTTTCTTTTTTTGGGGGGGGGGGGGGGGGGGGGGATTCTAGTGGAGCCAGAACCCCCGACAAGCTGCAGAGGCCGAGTCAAAGTTGAATTTTCCATCACTCCCTTCCCAGTTCGGCCCCTAGCTGCAGATTGGCATCTCTGTGGAGAGCCGCGGGGCAGCACGCATTAGCATGCCGGCGTGGTGGTGGTTTGGGCCTTAGTCTGTTGGAAGTCGACAAAGAGAGGCAGCAGGTGGCGACTGGGCCATCTCTTGGACGGCCGCCCATCAGCTTTGGGCCACAAAAATGTCCTGGTGTTTTAAGAGAGGCGAAGAGATGGGGGGGGAGGAGGATGTCACGGCGAATATGCAACACAGACCCTTTCCTTCCTGTCCTTCCCTTTCTTCCTCCAACCGTTCATCTTTCTAACTTCACAACGGGGGAAGGGGGGGTGGGGGGGAGTCCTGCTTCGGCAGAACCAAAAGTCTGGTGCAGGTCGTCTCCTACCATTAGGCACAATGGGACCTCCTTTCAGCAGGCTGCCTTTGCAGTGACAAGGGAGTACTTCCTCTTCCCTGTGCTTATGGGCATGCAAAGTCCCGGCCTTTCATCCCACAGAGGGCCCATCAAGACGGGTAGCAAAAACACGCTGACTGTCTCACTTGGAAAATGTCTGAGGCGTACATTGGAAAGGCTCCATCCCCCCCCCGCGCTACGGCCCCTGAACTCTAAACGGAGCCATGGGGCCTTGGGCCCTGTTTTTCTGTAGCTCGGTTAGCAATGTGCCTCGCAGCTTCCTCGTGGATCCACTGTGGTCCTGCTCTAGTGCCGGCTCATGTAATAGGGTTTCAGGGCCTGAGGTGCTGGTGATGGTTTGTATTACAATGTCTGTCAGGTAAAGATATAATTTCCCTCCGGATGAAAGACATGTTGACAAGATAAGTCGCTTTTTCCAGCTGCTAGCTCGATGTTTGGCAAAGGTAAAAGCTTTGATTGTCATACATCTTGGTGATTTTAAGTCGAAAAAAGTAAAGAAATGACAGGGGAGGATGAAGTCAATTCCATTTTTCGATTTGTGTTTACCGATGCCGGTCGTGTGCAACACAATCTGACCTATGATATGTGCGACAGCAGTGGAAAAACAACACCGTCTCCAATTTTAGAATCTGTTAAAGGGCGAGTTATACAAAAGTATAGCTGATACTCAACATGACAACATGACAAGATAATTATGTATCTGTCTAGTAAGTTTTCAACTCAATGTGTTCATCACTGAATAATTGAAATATGGTAATCATTTCTACTGCTACCTCGCTATTGACACAGTAAAAAAAAAGTAATTGGTGTAGCAACGCACAATAACATCCCACTCTGCGGTCCATCTGCACGGGTCAATGTGTGGCGTAAGCCGGGATTTAATGCTCAGCTTCTCTGGCATCGCTATCATGACAATAATAATAATAATAATAAGACCCAGAGGAAAGTAATCCAATGACAAATCCTAACCATGCATACATACATACAATGGTATGGTACTCATGGTAGTCTAAGCTTGCACATCTCAATCATACAGCCATGAAGACCACAGGAAAAAGAGAATACTAGTATCTTCAGCCCTTGTAAGAGAAAGCTGTGCTCAAGGATCCACTCTGCAAAATGCTACACAAATGAATTCATTCCATCCATTATTATATGATAGGATTTAATGTAGGTCTAATATACTGTGGCTTGTTTATTTAACCTGAACCCTGCGCTAATCACAACAGGATTTATTATTCCTAACATTTGCATGTTTGTGCATGAGTGCATGTATGCATGACTTTTGTGCATGTGGACTGGGACCTTGGCCAGTGTGTCGTGTGACGCACCGAAACAAAAAGAGATGCCTCAACTGCCTTTACCTGGGGATGCAGACAATTGTAGTACAAGGGTTGCTATGGAAACCCCATCTCCATAACCAGATGACAATCCGTCCCTTTCGAATTCTATGTCAGACAGTTGGACGAGAAACGGCAAAACAAGAAAAGGAAACAAACTGCTTTTCAATCTGCACATTACACACAGCCACCTGCTCATTTAGGCGATGCAACTCATTGAGGGGTAATGAGTTGAAGGCTGGCTGACTGGCACGCCAAATTGGCACCCAATAGTAGCTCAGAATTTAGACCTCCCTAAAGCTTGCCTACAATTGCGGCGATTCCAAACAAACTGGCCCAAACGCCTGCCTGAGGGCTGCAATTACAGGCCGAGCACTGCTTATGCTCGGTGTAAGTTTGCATTAAGCAGCAATAGCTCCCTCAGACACTCGAGTGATTCAGAGTGGAGAGGCGCGCGCGCTCGCGTGTCGGCTTTTGAGCGCATCAGTGTGCATGACTGTGTGAATTTATTAACAGTGCCTCGGCTCTCTTTACACATGCGAGTCACGTCCTCACCCAGACACAGACCGAACCAGCAACTCAGGCAACAGCCAGAGACAAGTATGTGGAGAGAGAGAGAGAGAGAAGAGGTGACGATGAGGTGAGGTTACAACCGTTTCTGTTTCTCCTGGTTGACAGTTTCGGTTGTCGATGGGTTTGGAAAACAAGCCGAAGTTGTCCAGGCGGCGTTGTTCTTTAAGCAGAAATTCCAATGACAGTTGATTCCCAGCATGCTGCATTTACCTCCATCTGACAAGGATGAGGTGTCAACAGAAGGTGATGGGGAGGAGGGATGGAAGAAGATGAGAACAGGGGGAGAAAAGGAATAGACGATATGTGGGTAAGCAAGAGGAAAGGAAAATGTAAAAAGAGTGAAGAGCTAAGGGAAGATGATGGATAACGTTGAAACAGGGCTGAGAGGACAGGAGATATGCATTTTGCATGGCGGATGGGACAGCTGCCTGATCTATGCGTCCCCACAGAGACGCATAGATCAGTGTGTGTACTCCCGTCCATCATCGGGACTGCAGGACCCCCCCCCCCCCTACATCTGCTTCGGTCTTAAGCTTTACCGCCGCGTGGAGCCACAGACAGTTTACATGTCCGGGGATTATTCAAAGAAGGCCAATCCTTCAAATGCTTAAGAGACAAAAGTTCTTAAATATCTACATTTGAGTAATATATGTTTGGGCTAAAATGAAATTTTACAAATATTACAATGCCACCTCGTCACGATGGAGGTTCCTCCACAGAGACGCATAGATCAGGTTGGCGGCCACAAAACAGCAATAAAAGCAATGGAAAAAAAACGGCATCTACGATCTCCCAGAAGAAAAAGTAATGCACTGCACCACAAGCTGAATGATGTGCGCGACAGTTTGGGATTGTGGGTTTTGGAGGTTGGGGAGTCCAGCCATCGGGAGTAAGCCTGGATAATCCTTTGGACTGCTTGCTTGGGGAGGGGGGGAGTGGAGGGGGTGGAGGGTTAATAGAGATATGGGGCGGTGAGGCTGGAATGAGGAATAAAGATAGAGGCTTTTGTGCTTTATTCTCCGAAAGGCCAAAGGGGGCGTTAACCAACAAAATAAATGTAACCAATCAAAAAGACAACGTGGATGCTGATAGACTGTAATGTAACCGGCAAAAAGCCATAAGCCAACCTCCATCGTGACGAGGTGGCATTGTAATATTTGTAAAATTTCATTTTAGCCCAAACATATATTACTCAAATGTAGATATTTAAGAACTTTTGTCTCTTAAGCATTTGAAGGATTGGCCTTCTTTGAATAATCCCCGGACATGTAAACTGTCTGTGACAGTCACGCGAGCTCCACGCGGCGGTAAAGCTTAAGACCGAAGCAGATGTAGGGTCGGGAGGGGGAGGAGAGGGGGGGGGGGGTCCTGCAGCCCAGA
Source organism: Pungitius pungitius (assembly GCF_949316345.1). Taxonomy (NCBI): domain Eukaryota; kingdom Metazoa; phylum Chordata; class Actinopteri; order Perciformes; family Gasterosteidae; genus Pungitius; species Pungitius pungitius. Next base: position 18,464,998 of record NC_084904.1, on the reverse strand, counting down.
TGATGGACGGGAGTACACACACACACACACACAGACACACATATTTTAGTGTCAATAAATAACATGGATATAGATATAATGAAAATAGACGATGTATTTAAGAGGTTTAGAATGTGTTGGACATGGGAAACAATGCAATTAACCAGTGCACCAGTGTCTCCTGTAGACGTGGATGAAGGATTTCGGAGGTCCTCTTGGTTCCGTTGTTCCTCTTTTGTTGGGTCTCCCTCTCTAAAAGAGTTTCATTTGTTCTGTACACACACCCACACACGCGTCGCTTATTTTTCTAACTGGACCTCTCCTAAGAGAAAAGCGCAAACAATTTGATGTTTCTGAATTTGTTTTTGTTAAAATATCGTGGTAATTTATTCGACCCATGTGGGCGTGCACGATCTTGTGGTTGTTCTGAACGCTTTTGCCCGGGTCATTTTATTGCCTTGGTATTTTTATTATTTCATTCATAATTCCACGATGAGGACATTGGGGAAGACGCGTGGGAGACGCTGGCGCTGTTCGTGTACGCGCCGCGTTTTCCCATTAAAAGACGAAGAATCTGAGGAAGTCCCCTCGTGCTTTGGTACCGGCTGTGTTTCACCTCAAATTCCGACTCGTCTCGGGTGGAGAGGCCCCCTAAACAACCTCTGTCTCTGGCTAAACTCTGCTTCCAGGGCCTGATGGCGGCTCTAATGGTGTCTGGCGGTGGAGGTATTTCCTGTGTCTGGTTCGGTGTCAGCACCCATCTCTCATTTAACGCCCCCCCCCCCCCCCGCACTCCCTCTCTGTGAAATGGCACGCTGGAGTGTGATGGATACTCTGGATTAACTCTAGCCTTGGAGGATGACATTCAATGCTTTTCTCTCCCTACAAACACAAACACACACACACACACACACACACACACACACACACACACACACACACACACACACGCACACACACACACACACAGCGGATACTGTGGTCAATTTTCTCAGGTAATGTAATATCTCTGTGCAACGCCCTCACCAACATCAGCAGCTCTAATAAGCACATAATAACACGCTCATGGTAAAAGGGCACAGGGCACTAAATGTCCGCATGTGTGTCTGCCAGGGAGTGTTTGTGTGCCTTAATGAGTTTGTGTGTCCGTGTTTTGTCGCACAGCGGTGTGTATTAGGATTTAGATGTGTGTGTGTGTGTGTGTGAGAGAGTGAAATGAATGATGATCTAAATGAACCCATCGCACATTAAAAACCCAACAGCAGTGGTTACAAACCAGTCAAAAAGAAAACAGGCTCAAATCCGTCTCCTTGGACCACTCAACGTCACTTAGATCCCGAAAATGTAATCCCGGAGCATCATGCTCGCCTGATGTGACTGGCTGACTTTATGGTGCGAGTAAAACCTCGGTGGAGGGACAGTTTTTGTAGTATGCCCCCCCCCCCCCCCCCGCCCCCTTTGACTGTATACAGGGGCAGCTGTCCTCAGGGTGCATTTGGGCCCTCTCGTTTACAACAGGCTAGACTGTTTACCACCAATATTTCATCTACTGTTTAACAGTAACGGGAGGGGGGGGGGGGGCTTTGGCTGTTGGAGCCATTGCTCCAGTGATGCTAGTCTGCGTGCCATTAATCTGCTTTTAATTAGATGAAAAAGTGTCTCCAGCAGAGAACAGGAAGCAGCGCTCTCGTGCCTCGATCGGGGCCAAACAAATGCTCCACTTGGCAAGTAAATCTCCTCGCGCTTTATTCGCCGGGAATCCTTCTCGTACCATAATTCTCCCTTTGCTCCAACTGCTCAGGTTTGGGGAGAAAGGGGCGGGGGGGGGGGATTATATGGTTAATTACCCGGAGAGTGGGAAGTTGCTGGCCGCCGTGGATTCCCCACATTTTTCAGAACCCCAAAGAGCCTCGTAGGCGGAGACGAAATGATCCGGGGGGACGGGGGGGACGGACGGGGGTTTGGAAAGTTAAAAACAACTTGAGAAACAGTTGATCAGTGACGTGGAAGTGGGTGGACGTGCCGCTGGGAGGGCTGGGAATGATCTTTTGCCTCTTTTACTAAGCACAGGTGTGTACAAATGCTGCTGTGCGCCGACAAAACGGCACATCCTGATCCGCGAGGACTTCATTCCGCTAACGATGTGCAGAGCAGAAATGAGACCTCCGAGGAAAAGCATTATGCAAACCTCTTTGTATTTTCAACAAAGCACCATGTGGCCTCACTTAAACAAACCTCCTGCTCCCACTTGTTTTCTGTTGTTGTTGTTTACTCCTCGTAGCCTTATTATCACTCCTTTTCATCATGTGGAACAACTAATGAGAAGATGGTGGCGTGGAGTTGAGGGGTGACGGGGGCCCAAAAGTGTCAGCCGCAAGTTGCTTAATAAGTTACATAATTAGTATTACTTTTATTATCACGTTTTCAAGAGGGAAAGTGAGGAGCGTCGAGTTCAGAAATCCCACTTGGGGTCAACGGAGCCGAACCAAGGACGGGCACGGCTCGTCTCCCTGTTTCACAGCATCAAATCAATTGGATACGTATAAGCAAAATGAACACTTGAACATGCATCGGGGTGATAAGAACTACATGAAAGGAGAAGGATGTGTTTCCGTTTGTTTAAGGAGCCATCAGCTGACGCGGAGGAGGCGGGACTTAGTGGCGCTGGCTCAATCGTGCAGGTCGATGTGCCCCCTTATTCAAAGCTGCGTTGGAGATGCTAGAGATGCTTTCTTATTGTTGCTACAGAGTGGTATGGCGATTGGACGGATTTTAGTGGCGTTAACACCGGGGCCATTTAACAGGCTGTTTACTGGTGGAGTAAAAAACGACGACCTGAAACAATGATTGAATTTACACCATTTCATTTGGCTGCGATGCATCTCAAAAATCTTATTTCAATCGGTCTTGAATGCTTCTTGATTGTGCAATTCCATCTTTGTTTTTTGATATGAGATGCATATCCAATCTGCCCAACTCCCCTGAAGTGCCTCGACTCAGAGGTATCTATTATCTCCACTTTGGGCCCCCCCTACGCAATGTTGTTCAGTGCAACAACATCATTTATGTCTGGTGTGTTGGTTTGAGATTTTTGTTTATATTTACTCTTCTTTTATATCAACTATACCAAGTCCCCTGAGATACAATATCTCTTTTTTTGGTCTGTTTGTTTACATCCCATTTAGCTTTGCCTTTCCCGATTGAAGGTCGCCCCCCCCCCCCCCGGAATCGGCACAGAAACACGAAACCAATCAGTCCCTCGTCACACCGGCCCGGCTCTTCTTAGACGAGGATCCCGTTGCCTCCAGACGTGACGGCATCCGGCGCCGAAAAAATGAAACCGTAGAGGTGACGCTATGCACTGCTTCATACAGAGAGAGAGAGAGAGAGAGATGTGAGGCTCCGGACAGTCTGGATCCGACTCCGTGTGGAGTGGACACCGCGTGTCCACATATAGCAGCTGAGAGGGACAAAGTACCTGTGAAGCACGTCACAATGTGTGTGTGTGTGTGTGCACGCTCTTTATTTGGGACATTCCTTTGGAACGTTCGCGTTCACGGGCTGTCTCCATTTTCGGCGTCTCACTTCCTGCCGCGAAAATGTGGCGGCGCGGAGAAAGACTTCGAGGAGGCGGTGGGCCGGTGTGATTATTCTGAGCTTCGACTCAGCAGGGCAAAGAGTCGGCTTCTCACCATCTGGGTGTGGAATTCCAAACAAACAAAAGGGCCGTCCACGTGAGGCCACTGCTTGGAATGACCAGTCAATTGGTCAACGTGGGAAGGGAAGTAGACGATAGACAGCGCAAAAAAGACGTCCCCCCTCCCCCCTTTGGAATTGTGCAACTCTGAGGCAAACTTAAATGACGCAAAGAGCCTCCATCTTGAAAAAAAAAAAAGCTGCTTGAACACATTTGCGCGCTGCGGGAAAGGGAGGACGCGTGTCGCGCCTTTCTCGCTGCAGATTAGCAGCCGCCCGAGACGTTAAAGAGGAACGCGTCGCTCCGCAATCCTCGTTTCAGACTTCAAGCGCCAGAGACGTGGAGGGCTCCCGTCTCCGAGCTGTTTCGTTCCGTTACACCGCAAATAGAGAACTCCGGTGGGATGCCATCAAAAAAGGGCTACACAACGCCACACACCGCAAACAGCTCGCGCCGCCGCTGTTTGTCGGCGCCAAGACCTCTCCGCAAATTCAAAAGCGCGAGAGACAAAGCGGGTGCGAAGACGCGTCGCACAGATGTCGGTAATTGCTCGGAGTGAGCAAGGCGAGGCGGGGGAAACACAATAAAACTCCCAGGATAGGAAAAGAGCACTAAAGTGGCGGAGGCCGAGATGAATGAGAAGTGGTGGGAGAGGTAGAGAAAGGTAGAGAGAGAGAGAGAGAGAGCAAGAGGGGCAAAGATCTCGTTTCAATTTGACCCCTTGCTATTTAAGTATTGCCGCCGAAAAGAACCTTCTCCTCTCCTTTAGTAAAGGACGCTCCGGTGGTTCCGATGCTAAAGGTAAGGAAGCGTTGAAGAAATCGAGCAGCTCTCACCATGGCGGCCATTCACACCACTTCCGGGACTATTCCAATCCGAACTTTGGTTCTTTGTCGGAATTCCCTCGTTGTTAGAAATGATTTATTAGCACTGCTGCTTGGTGGGTCAGGTGAGTTGAATATGCATAATACTCCTGATGAAGATCACTGCAATGACCCATTGACTGTGGGCTGATGAATGAACCCCATGTCGTCAGAGAGAAAAAGGCAAACGCTAATTTATTTCTCCCCCCGGAGAGCCAACAGCGGTTTCTCGATTCCATCACACCTCCCGTTGGGGATGGTGAATCATTTTAACCTCCACCCTCAGAGAAAAGAAGGCGAGAAGTGTGACTCCTCCCCCGTCACATGACCTCTCTCCAATTGAAAAGGCTGTGGTTTCAATCAACCGTTGGGAAAATGTTTCACCGTGTCAGGAGCCGCTACTTAATGAAACGCCTCTTTTCACACCTCCTAATTACTTTTGTTACAGCCCCCCCCCCCCCCAACCCCCCCTCCCCCCGGTCTTTATTCCTCTGTCTCTGTTCCAGGAGACATGAACAGTGGGCGTCCTTACTGATTTTTGTGCTTGCAACAGGTGCCATTTCTGGTTCAACCACATGGACAAAACAACTCACGGGATCTACTGAGTTTGACAAAGCGGCCACAAAACCAACTGCAAAGACAAATCACATCAACTGGGAATGAATAATAATAATAATAAACAGAAGTTTACTGAAAACACAGCATAGATTTTTTGACAGAGAGTCAACAGAATGCTGAAGAGTGAGTATTGATGTTTGATAAATACGTTATATCAACAGACATGTTTGGGTCAATACTTAATGATATTTAATTTTTGAAAAGTAATTTTCCAAATTGCAGCGGTATGATTATTAATATTACATGTATCATTCGTTATGCTGAGCTAAGCTTGCCGTAGCTTACTGTAGCTTTACATCCGTTGTACGGACATGACGTCGTCTAAAGCGAACGAGTGAATTCTCTCAAAGTGTCATTCAACTTTGTAGTTGCCGGGCCTTGAGCTTTCTCTTGCTTCCTCTTTCTGATCCTTTTCACACACATTCACAAAGAGAGGAATCGCTGCCCACCGCGTGCTGCGGCCTGACCTCCCTCTGTCTGACATCAATACACGTGTTATCTGCCACTTCCCTCTCACCCATCAGCGCTGAGCGCCTCCCTCGCCACGGATGATCAGCACTGTGTTCTGCTGGCGGAGCGCCTGACACATGCATACACGTGTATCAACATACAAACAAACACAAGGCATTTTGATGACTTTTATGGACTCGCGGTCACTAAAACGTTCACCATGTTTTTCCCGAGGAGGAAAAAGTGATCCATGTGCTCTAAATGTTGCCTTTTGCTCCGGCGATGTTCTCCTGATGATCCATGCACCTCATTGAAGTTATTCCCCGGTGCGTGCGGTTATTAAACGTCAAATATGAATTGTATTTCTGTGAGCAAGAAAATGTCCAGTGCTCTCTCACCAACGTGGACCCACAAACACACATTTCAACCCGCGTTTGACACTCAGGCCCATAACGATAATTGCTTTCTCTGGATTCAGAACTCCAAAGGGTTTCGTGAGCACAATTGTGTAGCGTCAATCACACACACAATTGTAACCTCTAAAGAGCCACGGGCCTCACCACGCCAGCTCGGCTTTCACCCATGAAAACACAGTGAGTGGAAATATTAATTATCATCCATGGAGCTCATCTGCGTTCCTTTACTTGTGTGATAGGAGGGAAAAAAAAGGCAAAATCGGCTTAACTTCGGAAAAGCGGAGCCATTAATGGGGATCCAGTTTGATGAGGGCCCACTGTGCTGCGTTAATGTTGCTAATTAACTGCCAAACAGGAAGTGGAACTCTTGAGTGCATGCCACTAGACATTAAAGGAGGTGTTGATTTGTAAACACCAAATATGTTCAGACCGATTCCACAGACACCAACAGACATAAGGACACCTGCACACACAATCACACACAACTACCCACAGTGGAAGGCACACACAGGCAAATGCACAGCGTGTCACTGTCCGAAAACACACACGTGTGCATGCTCATTTTTACTTTTTTACACCTGTTACAACTGTGCCAAAATGGGGAGATAAGCAGGATAATATTTGTATATATATTTATGTATGTCACAAAGCTGTTGATTCACACTCATGCTGCAACAAATCAATTCATTTCAATAATCATTTCAGCTTCTATCTGGCTTTAAAATGAACAGAACATCCCGTCCACATGGCCAGCTCCTGGAGGCAGCCTTCTCCGGTGAATTGTAGCACGGTACAATGCAACGGATTACACAATGGATGCCATTTAGCCCAACAAAACTTGATAGAGCTCAGAGCACAATAAGCCTTTCATTGCCTTTTGTGTCCCCGCGCATTGTTGTGTTTTCCAAAAAGATGGCTTACAGAGTTAATGCTCTCACAAGCTGCCCACAATCAACTGTCACAGTGAGGGCACAAAACCATCAAACAAAGCTAAATGACTAGACCCCCCCCCCCACGCCTACACACCTGACCGGCTCCCCTCGGGAGAAAAGTAAATGCCCACCTTTTGACGGCTCTGAGCGCTTGGGAAGATCCAGCGTGTCGTAGTTTTTGTCATTCTCCCCGTTCTTCCGACCTGGTCCCCGGGGGGAGAGAGAGAGAGAGAGAGAGAGAGAGAGAGAGAGAGAAGGGGAAGACAAAGTCAGCGCCACTGGTGTGACCCCACTGGTTTTGGGGGCATCTACCGAAATGAGATGAGCACGTGAAACAGCACACACACACACACACACACCCTCTCTGCACGATCACGTACATGCACTGCTCTACTGTGACTGTGACGTAGTGGGGGGAATGGAGTGGGAGGGGATGGACACGTGGAAAAAGACGACCTGGAACTACCCCCCCCCCCCCCCCCCCCACAACCCCCACCCGCCACCCTTCAAAACACTGGAAACTAAAATATGTTTTTCAATTAGCACCTGAAAAGACTTAGAGTTGCTTGCTTACACTTTCCCATCCTTGCCAGATGGTTCGATCAATAGCACTCTTGTGTCCCCTGTGCACTAAACGCAAAGCTACAGCCAGCAAGCAATCAGCTCGGGTTAGCATAAAGACTGGAAGCAGGGGGGGAATCAGCAGGCCTCTGTATCAAGGCTGAAACATTTAGACGCAGACATGACAGCTGTTTCCACCACTTCAAATCTTGATCCTAGATTCAAAGCAAATCGACTTGTGCATCTCGCTTCATGGTTAATGCATGGACATTAAAGTGTTAGCAGTCTTTTCTAGCATTTGGCAAGAAAGCAATTAGGAGCATTTCCCGATGTTTAAAATCATTTTGTCAGGACCAAGTACAGAAAAACGTTGGCTGATATTCAGATATATTACTATCTAAATAAATCTCATAGTAATATGCCAGATTAGTGTTGAAAAAGTGGACAATCCAAGGGGAATATTGTTCCACTGGTGTTCGGAATGTAATTATGTACGTAAGACATTCTTGGAGAAGGTAAACTATTTGGGTGGAAGGGAACAATGGAGCCCATGCTTTTATCATTACGTTAATAAAACAAACAATTAATACTTCTAACCCCCAAGTTTCTTGAATAATAGCAGCTTCAAATCAACCCCTTTTCCGATATTGATACTGTAGTAGAGCAGGACCTAAAGGCTACCCAAGATACGTTTTAACAACCAAAACTACATCTAACTATAATCTACAATCAGGGGTGAGGATGAAGAGGATCAGGAGGAGGGTGAGGAGATCTGAAAACCAGAAGGGTTGAGGGAGAAGGGGGGGGGGGGGGGGGGGGGGGGGCACTCACCTTGATTAAACCATTCCTCTAATGTTAGCCAAGGGAGCAGCGGCAATGCAAAAAAGCAGGGAGAAGAGAGAAGAGGCACGGTGAAAAAAATGTGTGTGTGTGTGTGTGTGTAAGAGCCAGTGCAATAGATGAACAATTTTACCAAAAGAAGGCATCTTGCCCCCGACAGGGAAGGTGAAAGAGTTCAGGGGAATGGGGAAAAGGCTAGAAAAGAAAGATGGAGAGCGCAAACAGAGAAAATAGGCGAGATGGGAAACTATTAGCAGTCCATAGCTGATCTCTGAGAGCAGTTTGCATCAGTGGGATGGCTTTTCGTGCATAGAGAGAGCGAGCGAGAGGGTGGAAAGAAGCCGTCAGATAACCAGAAGAACATGAAAAGGCATGAAGAAAAGGTTGCGGGGACGAAGAAAGAAAGGAATCAGCTTCCTTTATCGGATGGGAGAGTCGGGCGGAGAGCCAGAGTGATGCATGTACACATTAACGGCACCAACTGTAAGCATCGTTACAGGGATCGCATGAGAGGAACAGAGACGTGCTCAGAAGAGACGGAAATAACCGCCGCGGATCGGCCTGTTCAGGAGCTAAAACAAAGCGCGTTGAGCATAACGGCGCATTTAATACCGAATGTGACATTAAACCGAAGAGGAGGCCAAAACGTGGCCTACTTAAGGTAACAAATGACCGAGCACATTATCCACGGTGCTGCTTAACCAGCCGCCTCCCAGCTCCTTTACAGCCACGCTTTATGTGTCTGTACCTGAGCCTCCCTTTTTTTTCCCCTTCTTCTTCTTCTTCGAGGGAACACCTTCGGGCTCTGCAGCAGCTGAACGCTCCTCATTATTCTAAGTGCGTGAAAGTATTTATGTGGGTAATAGGGAGTCTTCATAACTACCGTCTACCCGTGTTCTCCACCCCCCCCCCCCCCCCGAATCAAAGGACTCTCCAATGAGTCGTTAGGAGTCAAGGGTCACTGGCTGGCAGTCGCACCTCATTGGCTGAGGGATTAATGGCGGTGATTATTGTTGTACAGCGGCGTGGTTGAGCTAACTGCCTCGGGGGAACGCTGATTGGGGCACTGATCTGTTGGAGCGGAATCAATAACGCAGAAAAGTAACCCTGTGAAGCGGTAACGCAACACAATGTCGTAAGTGGTGACTGGGACGGTTAGTGTGAAACGTCACTCATCACTTGTCCACAGCGTGGTACCCAGCTCCTGTGGGAACTTGAATGTGTCATTTTAGTGAATTATTCTTTACCATTTTATTCAATATTATTAATTTATTTAGTGTGTTTAAGGAGTATCTTACCTTTTTGTGTATTTTTTTTTTTTTTTCAAATCTCGTATGCAAAACCAATGGTGGCACAATGTTCAGTGGGTTAAATGGAATTGATAACGTTTTTAACTAATTGAAGTTAAATCATACTCTTCATTTGGTTTCTGACCTAACACCATTTAATTATCGGAGGGAAATCATGAGCCCAGCATTGAAAACAACAAACAAACTCATTTCATAAAGAAGGGAACAAGCATTCTTCACTTTAGCTAATTAATCCTAAATTACATTACATAAAATACAAAAACGGCAATAATCTATTCTGACTTTCTTCTATTCTTCATTTAACAAAAGCATGCATGTTATGAGGCTTTTAATCTCCTAATCTCTTTAATTCCTGAAGTTTACTGTTCAGATGAGTAGTTATCACATTTTTGCCCTCCTCTTTCTCTCTTCCTTCTCACCTTTGGCCTTCTTTCCCCCGAAGCAGCCGGCGTCGTCCTTTTTCTTCCTCTGGGGTCCTGCGGAGCCAGGAGCGTGCAGCGCCGAGGGGTCCGTGAACCTTTCGGCCCCCGGCACCTCTTTGTGGACGTGGTAGGACAAGTTCCGCATGATGCAAACGCAGTTCTCCACAGACTGCGGGATGGGGGGGGGGGGGGGGGGGGGGAAGAAACGCTCTCATGTGCAATTACACCTACGTGGCACTTCAGTACCATCTCAAACACTGCGACAGCTGTCCCTCTAATGTATATTTGTTTTTTCAGCTCGTCAGTGAACACTACCTTGTTGTCCATGTCTTTCTTCCCTACAGCGGATTGTAGAGCGTGCAGCAAGGCGTCCACCAGTCCCTCGCATTCCCTCAGTCTGCGGCGAGCCTCCGCCCCGTCCGAGCTCACGTTCCTGCAAGCAAGGTACAAAGCGCACACTGTTAAAGCCACCGAAATATGACAAACCACATTATCTACAACGGCTACATGTATTATCGTTAGTGCAACTTCCACCATCTAACTCGTTGCAATCAAGGAGAGTGAAATATCTCAAGTGACAAAGGCACATGTGACTCTAAGCGCCAAGCTGTCGTGTCAGGACCAGGGACAGTGCTGATGGTTTCAGGCGGTGCTCACGTCACATCAGCGCTGTCCAGGGACCATAGAACAGGAGCGATAGAGAGTTTAACGATTCTCTTTGAAGACATAAGATAAAAAGTAAAATATTACAGTGTCCCGACCCGCCTGAGTCAACCTTGTGATTATCTTTTTTTGGCATGAGGCCCGTGGCCTTCGTCCTCCGCCTCAATCCGACAACGTTAGGAATCCGACTTCTTTAGGAATTATCTGATGGAAGGATGATGAAATATGAATCCCAGTTTTTGATACAAAAGGAAAATGTCTTACTGTGGGCTCTCTGACCGACGCTGAAAGGCGAAGCTTAAAAGAGGGCGTTAAGAGAAAGCTGGAGCCCCCCCCCCCCCCCCCTTGCTCATCACCGGGGACTTCGTTTACGAGGGGGCTTCCAGCCCCCCTAATCCCATTAGCTGACCCCTAGTTAGTAGGAAGACTGGCAGCCTGGTGGGCTTCATGTGGACAGGGACGTGTCGCACGTCCAGCAACGCTGTGAGGTCATAATTAGAACGAGTAGAGCGCTCATTGCTCGGCCTCCAGCTGTCGGATAACCAGCTCCCCTGTAAAAGGATCCGGAGGAGCGTCCACCCCCCCCCTCTGATTCATTTGACAGGAGTGTTTTTTTTGGGGGGGGGGGCGGTCAGCTGTTCAGGAGTCTTTCAAGGAGCGGTTGTCTCGGTCCAAGTTTATGGGCGCGTGCATCTGTCAGTGGGATTATCGGTTGGAGGGAGATGTCGTAGGGGTGAAGGTCTACGGCTGCCGGTGATTATTGATCTGTCTGTTGTTAGTGCACATTCTCTGTGAGTAACTCTCATAGCAACCTTTCACAGTGATGCACACACATGCAACCCCCTTAAACCTAATACCTAAATAAGATAACAAGACAAATAACGGTGAATTGAAAGAAGTGACATATAGGAGGTAACTGTAAGCATATTAGATGTTTTATTGTACAGTATTATGTTGAATATACAGATTTCAAGAGGTCAAATCTGTATCTTTAATTGGGTTTAAAAGTAAATGACCTATGGTTTTAGCTTTTCAAGATGGATTCTGTGCTTATTGAACAGCTTTTTCCTTCCATGTGAGGTATTCCAGCATAATTAGCTACCTCGTTACACAAAAAGCCTCAAGAACCTTTCAGTGACATTCATTAAGTTATGTAGTAGAGATGCCGTTCCGCTGTTTGAGTCCAGGCCTTTTGCTTAGTTGTGATTCAATGGTTTGCCGTGAACATTTCAGGATAAATCCTGCTTAGATACAGTACTACACATGTCCTTGTCCCCCTCACGGTTTGAATGGTAACAACTGGAATAGTCAATGGTTGATTTGTCCAATACTTTGGTTGGTCATGACCAAACTCCTTCAACACAAGTTACATTCCCACATGTTAGGTTAAATTGCTATTTAACAAATGCTAATACGCCGACGCCCTAAACTATAACTGCGGATATGAAAACATCACTGCACACCTGCTACATATCAACACAGTGTCAATGTAATTTAGCATTCATCCAAGCGGTTTGAATATATCATTAATAATAAAATATGTATACATCGATCTTACGGTGTGTCATTTATCTGATTCAGTTTAATTTAGTTTAGCTATTTTGGAATTCTAGGCTGAGGCAAAGCAATTTGTTTAATTTTATTTAACTGAAGATTTCCACTGAGAAAAAATATGATGACACTTATTTTTTAAAGGTCAGGACACTGTACCAAACTTAAATAGTGCGACAGTTTTAAGAGAAAAAAGAAAAAACGAGTGCAGAAACACAGCTCTGACACGGAAATCCCGATCCCGATGTGCTTATGGTGTTGGAGCGTCATCAGATAAAGCGTGAGGGTGAAGGTCGCTCGGAGCCACGTGGCCATCAGTGGACAATAGAGCAGCTGAGACAAATAGACTGCAGCTTGGACTTATGGAGACTTATGGAGACTGATGGAGACGGATGAAGTCGACCTTCCGCTAACGTCCTACAAGGTCAACGGCGATGCTGCGGGCCAGCGCGTGTACGGCATGTCGTTCACGTCTCATCGATCTTCATTTCACTCCTCGTTCATTTTATGGCTCTGCTCAGACAAGGCGGCACACATAAATCCGTCGGGGCGATATTTTGACGGCGGCATGTGAGGATAACAGGTGGTGCACTAGAGTGTATTGATCCGTTTTTTTTATACAATTCTAAACACCTCCTTACAATCTATACGTAGCATATGGATGTCGGCAGCTAATGAATAATAAAAAAAATCAATTGGTAGCAGATACAGCGCGTGTTACTCGCCTGGCGGGTCAGGACCATGGACAGTGCTGACGGTTTAGGGGGACGTATGTCACAGCAACGCTAGAGAAACGGAGCGATGGAGAGGGTTTTCTCCTTTGAGTTGTTGATCCAAACAGGACGTACAAAAACTACAAACACGGCGGGCATCATCAAATGAGTCTCTTGTGGTAGTTTATTCATTCACGTAAGGATGCCACCTGGTTTAATCATTTTGAAGACATTGAAAGGCTGGACAATTGCGTGGAAGATGTATGACGGTGAGAAGAAGTTTCTTCTTGCTTAACGTGGTTGGGATGAGCGTTTTTTGTCCTATAATTAGAAAGGTTCAATTAAGGAGCGGAAAACAGCAGAGAGAGAAAAAGAGAGAAAGAGAACAATGGAACAGAAACAGCTGTTTCTAGGCACCTTGTGCTGCTGGTTTTGACAGTTCGGATCATTCATAAATGTACAAAAAGGACTCCCTCTTAGTGAGCTTTGTATGAGTTTACCGTGTACAGAGCATCACAAGCTCGTGGCTCTATTGGGGGCACAGCATCTCAGTGGGTGGGCCGGGCCCCCCCCCCCCGCGGGGCCCTCTCATAATGCTGGGCCTGATTCTGCCTCTCATCTAATGCTTGATCCAAATCGCTTACATTATCCAAGCAAGTAAACAGTGTAATAAAAATGTTGAACGCCAGACTTTCACTGCATGAAAGTCAAATCATAGACTTTTCAGCATGTCACGGTTGCACAGGCGTACAAAATAAAAAGAGGGCTGGATTCCAGCTGCTTCTGCTTTAGGGTACTCTGGTTCACTGTCACACTACGAAAACAGAACACTAGTAACATCTGTACCTTTACTTTGTCGAGTCAAAATGCTTGCAATGAGAAAGATTCATTATGCAGTCTGAATGTTTCCACAGTGGCGAGGCTAATGTTAATGCGATGTTTAATAAGTCCAATGGTGATTGTATCCCAATCTTCACCATCACAAATGAGAAAGTCAGCATGCCAGACTTGATAATTAGCAATGTTCACCAAATACAGGCGGCTGAGAAATGCATTCGTTTTGCTGGTCATAAAACTCATAAACTTAAGTAGCGAACGTTTTTACATTCAGAAGATCACAAGTCATTGGTATCAGTTATTTGGGAACCCACGGGTGTCTTTGCCCATGTATGTTCCGATCCATCAGGCACACATCCATTGGCCAACAGCCAAGTGTAGAATTGAAAAGCAGACGCATCCCCATAATAGCACTGGCACCAGAACCCGGCTATTGATACACAACAACCACTAGAGAAAAACGCCACACACAAAGAGTTTCCCCTTCACTGAGCCCACAGTGTAAACACTGTAAATAAGCTGGCCCCCACCGACACAGGAGCCTATTATAATGCTCTGCTGGTGCGAGCGAACGGCTTCTCGCCGGCCTCAGCACTTTCCCCCCCGAGCGCGCGAAACCCCCCGGCGTCCAGGCAACGGTGGGCTTGGCCACGGTTACCACGGAGACGCATCCTCCTCGGCAGTGGCCGCGTCGAGGGTCGAGGATGGGGAGAGCACCGGAGAGGGGCTGCGATGCGAGACAGCAGAGGAGACACCCGGGGGGTAGAGAGGGGAAGGGGGGGGGGGGGGGGGGGGGACGAGGTTTGAACGTAGTGTTCCGGGAAGACGATGAAAAAAAAGAAACACACCAGAAGGAAGAGGGAGCACGACAGATAATGAAAGAAAACCGAAGCAGTTTCCACTGTGGCCTTGATGGAATATTCCGTGACTTCTCTGTGACTTTCCTCAGCTACATTTATTCCCTCTTGGTTGATTATCGCTGCTCTTCAACTAAGCAGAAAATGTTGCGAAACGACACCGAAAGTTTCCGTGCTTTCTGCGGCCAGAGAAGTCAAGCTGGAAAGCATCTGATGCAGAGCAATAACGTGTGGAAAGAAACAAAAAAAACATTGCAGTACTTTCTGTCCGGGCTGGATTTGGATGTTATGATGCTGTGGGTGTGGACGGGCCACACTCTCTGCCTTTCACGGTTTACTACAGCGTGTCGTTCGGAGCGGAAGCCAAAATGAGTGATTCGGCAGGAGGCTGGAAGATGGGACGCCCGGTGTACTCAAGTCATCCTCAGTCGAGGACAGAAGGCCAAAGAATGGAGGCGTGTTTGGTTTTTTTTCTCCATTTCTGTGCTCTACCGTTGAGTTGCATTCAATTTGAATTTCAGTTATTCAAACCGGTGCTCTTCCCCACCAAATGTGCAGGGTGCAAATCATCATTATCTTTACCAATTAAACTGCAAAATAATAGATTTAACCAATGAGTCACTGAATAGAAAATGTGTCTATTTCCTAAAACCCAACGTGACATTAACTAATTACTGACATACGCGCGGACGCATACCTACACTGGAAGGTAACCACACCAGAAGACACGTGACCTAGTACAAAAGGTAGAAAAAAAGCTGGTGACAGGTTCACCGTAGCTTTCGAACCGTTTAATGTGGTGACACAGTTTGCGATACCTATCATTAGCACCCTGGGTCCAGCCATGGGAAACGCGCCGTAGCTCACACATACGAGTTAATGACATTCAAAAATCCATATTGATCGTCCCAATCAACACCAGTGCACGCATGTTGATTTTTCTCCCCGTGAAAATGAGTCCCATTCAGAAACAGAAGAGAGAGGCGCATCGACTTGTTGTCACGAGGCACCGATTTGCGCCGCGCGTTTTAATTTATCTTCTCTCAGCCTTAATAAGCCGCAGTCTAACTTAATTTGTGCGCTTATTTAATTGTAGCTTGTTCGGGGGGCTTCTAATGCTGCTCATTAGAGTCGAGGTGGAGTGGTTGGCACGCGTTAGCACGGCATGACACGGATAGAGGGGACATTTAACAAACAATCCCTCACAACGCAGTGGACGGATGTCTGTCTGCTGCAGGACACACATCCAGCATCATCAAACACGCATACACACACACACACACACACACACACACACACACACACACACACACACACAGCATCTGCCAAACCTGAAAGAACTAAAACCTGACCCCGGTCCCACAGAACGTAGTCTCGTATACGTCACACCTGTCTCCAGCAGCAACTGGTATCAGAGTAGGAACACGGTGGGGGTGTGTTCCCCTAAATGAAATCCATGAAGTCTACCATGTGTCCACATGCTGCAAACCCCAAATGTCTTTAACCTGAACACATCTGCCATCTGTCTCAACACATTTTTTCCTAATTTCTATCTCGTCTTCCTGACTTAGAGCTGCTCTTGAGCAAACCACTTCAATCTGCTCAAACTTTGAAAAACAGCAACCTGGATTCACAAAATGATCACAAAAAATCACAGTCTCTTTGTGCTAGTCCTTTCCGATTTTGCTGTGAGATGTTTCCAATGTGTCCGATCTTCAGTCCAAAAACATGAAGGTATAAATGTAAGACATTTGTAACTCTTTTGTCTGCCAGAAACCAAAGGGCCTCAGCTTGAAAATACTTCACACTTCTCAGTGTCCGACTTTTGTCTGCACACAACAATAAGCAGAAAATGTGTTTTATCACACCATCTTTGTCATTTAACAACCTCCAAAATGAAAAAGAAAATATAAATGTCTGCCTTCTCTCCAAAACAACAGCACTTTAATGCACCTTCATTTGAATTGCAACCTCTCCCTCATAAACCTGAGCAAATAAGTGTTGGAAAACACGTACCTGAGGCAGCCGGAGGTGTTCTTAAAGACGGTGGTCCACTCGGCGTCGCGGGGCTTTGAATCCTCGTTGGGCTCGTGCTCCCAACCCGAATGCGGAATAATAACCTCGTTGGTCAGGGTCTGCAAGCCGTGGTTGATGATCACCATCTTCAGGGGTTCGTAGGACGACAGATTCCACAAGGTTCCTGTTGGGGAATTAAACAAATAATGAGTAGACATGTTTGGATGATTGTGATAATGAGGATTAGTGAGGGGAGGGTAGAAGAGGAATAAAGAAGACGAGGAAGGTGGAACGGAGTCGGAGCGGAAGCGACAGACTACATAAAACTCAATGATTATTGTTATGTTTCTATAATAGTGAGGGTACAGGAAGTATACCACTCAATAGTGTATTCAACAGAATCCATCTACTTTGGTAAACAGATGTATCCATCCCCTCCTCTGTTTACTGTCCTAACAATCCAAGAACATCTCTCCAACAGACAGGCTATTTTATAAAAGAGGTGAACTAAATGAGCTGGATATGAGGCATCGAGGAGGTTTCTCCAAGGAGAGGCCAGTGGGCAAAGCACAGAGGAGAGCTTCAGCTGGGTTTGCACTCAGATGAATGGAAGCTCTGCACCGAGGGGAACGAAAATGATAAAAAACGTTACAATCTATCGCTGATGTGGCCTGTCTATTTTTTAATATGCCACACTAATCCTAACTTTAAATGTGACGAAAAAGTGAGACTAGTACAAAGGATGTTTGGGGTTGGACAGCAAATCCTGACCTTGAGATGGAAACGGTAAATAAAATGAAACAACAAGGACATCGGGCTGGTTGGACGGAGATATCGAACAAAGGAAGTGGGAAAACAGAAAGATCCACCAGCCGCTCCCTCCAAACCTGCCGGATCCACCGCGTTCTCACGATGAAAACCCGGTGGACCCGGCAGCTGCTTGCCCCCCCCCCCCCCCACTGCCGTCCCCGAGCCTTAATTGGCTCCCCGAGCTGTGAGTCACGGCGCTGCTGCTCGCCCGGTGACAGCTGCCTGTGTCGGTGAACGGCCCGAAAACCAGCGGCACCCCAGCTCAACAAACAACAAACAACTTCTGAGTGGTGTTTTGAACGCAGTAACTCCTGCCTGACGTCACCCCCCCCCCCCCCCCTCCCCCCGCACACCCACTTCCCCCCCCCCCCCAAGGCCGTTGTGCAAAGGCCACAGCGTGCGATTCCCTCTCGCCCCACCATGACAGACCATTAGCAGAGCAGTGAAAATGTCTCGGCCCGCTCTTAAAAATTACTTTCTTGACGTTTTCCAGATGTTGGGTATTTTCTTCTGTTAAATCGTGCTCTCCGGACACAGAGAGAAGAAAAAAATTTAAAAAAAGGCCAGGGCTAAAAATAAATCTGGTTCTGTCTGGTGTGGTTGGGCCTGGAGAAAACTCATTTCCTCTGAGAAGACACTGGAAAAAAAAACAAATATATGTAATATTCATATAGCATGACAGTTGCTACTTAAAACCATCACACTGTGCGTCAGAGACCTTAGCGAGAAGCTGTTAGGTGTGTAAGTGGAGGTGTGGCTCCGTGGGCCACTTTCACACACAAACAGCTTATTGAGAAGCGGCATGTCGAACACAAAAACCTATTTAATATATTAACGGTTTATGTTTCCGGGGACTGCTTTGGGAAAATCTTAATAACGAGATTCTATTCCTTATTTATCCCTGTAAGCTTTTTCAGAAGCTGTCCACCTATTGTTCCGTTGTCCGTAGCTAAACTGGTACAAAGCTTTCTTTCCTTTTTTGATATTAATGGATTATGTTGCTGGTCTCTAATGTACAGTAATTCATGTAATTTCATTAAAAATATGTGAACTTCATTTACAGAACTTGCTGGAAAAATAGCTTACACATCAGAGTAAACAGGCCAAGAGACTCATTCCAGGGCCAAGTGTCCCCTGTTCTTAAAAATAAATGAAAGATAATTACATTGTTGAACGAAAGCTGGTTTGATTTTGTCCGTCGTGCATTTACTTTTAATTTCATACCTCTACGAATTTAAAATGGATTTTTTTGTTGTTGTCCCATGGCATTTCACGGTATGTTAAACTGAGACGGACACAAGCTGAGGCGTTGTTTAAATATGTGTGTGGTCTCCCATCAGCATCATCGAGGCATTCATTGCATACTGTTAACTACACAGACCTACCCGTACATGGGTATTTCTCTACCTATTGCACATTTCACTGCTTTTGATTGAGAATAATAAAGGCGCGTAAGGTACGTATTGCTTGAGATATCACAAACGTACACATGTACACATGTTAGTTTTCTTCAAAAGTCCTTTGTACTTTTACCCTGCTCGCAGTTTTCACTTGTTATCAAAGACATCGGGAATCACAGAAACTCTCAGGTGGCAAACAGACGGCGCTTGACAGGCGCTTCGCTTGTTAAAGTTATTTCTGTTACTGCAGCAGTCGGAGCAATAACTGAACTTTCTTTGGTGCACAGAACTGGTCGCAAATGAGAAATCCAAATGAAAAAAGGTTTAAAACAAGATTTGATGTCAGTGTAAAAAAGTGAACGTGAACTTCTTTTGTTATATATTATTTGCACAATGGTAATTGCTTTTTTAATATTTATTTAGACTGTTGGCCCTCCAAAAGTATTAGTTTTGAGTAAACCACCCACTGGAGCAAATTTTCTCCACTCCCACTTGTGCCTAAAGTGTCATGTGCACCTACTGCAGGCACAGTGCAGTAAAGTAACCGTTGGCAACGCACTTTGTCATATTAGCTGAAATTGCACAGTAGCACATTCAGACAGAGACAGAAAACAACAGCCACAACAAACCTTCCCTGCAACCCCCCACCCCCCCCCCCCCCCCCCCGGGCCTACACCTGAACCATCGCTCATGCCGTGGGATTCAGCCGGCTCCACGCTGATCACATGTGCCCGGGGGGAGGCTGAGGCGCGTCTCTCTGTGGGTGGCAGCGATCCGTCAGGTACGACAGGCCCACAGCCCACAGACGCCACGTTACTCACGATGACAGAGTGCCGCGGAAGTGACGACCTCCGTCCCCGCCTCTGTTTCAGGCCCGCGGCTCGGTGTCAGGTCGAGTCGAGTTTGCCCTCTCGGGACGTCCCGCCGTCTCGTCTCACTCACTCACAGGCACATACGAGGGGAAACGGCTTTAAAAATCAGTTTTAAATGGCGTCGTGTTGCATGTTTTCTACCGTTTGTACGAGAACGTTGTAGAGATGGCTACAGCTGAAGGTGAACTGCTGAGTAAAGATCTAAAGGGGTTAACAGTTTGCTTGAGCTGGCCATGACATCGTCTCAAATAAGTCACAAATAAATTGTGATATATTCCTGTGAACAGAGATCATTTAGCTACAAAAACACGTTTCACATTGCCTATATGGTTTTATTCTTAAGAGGAAAACCCAGAAGGAAAGCCTGATATGTATGTAACAACTCTCTCTTTTCCCCTCTGTGTCCTTTGTCTTAAATCCAATCTAGCTTGAAGGGTGAGTTGAATACCATTAACTGCCTCTTCAATCACTCACAAACAGACCGTTTTGATTTGTAAGAGCCTGGCAGATCCTAACAGCGCTTAGATTAAAACCTAAATGACAGAGATGGGGAGCAAAAGGGACACGTTGTGAGCTGAGCTTTGACCAAATGTTTCCTCCCGTTTCTCTTTTTATTCATTTGACCCCTCCTGATATGGGAGGGCGGTGAGGGCGGGACAAACCGGGATCTGGAGATGAGCCTGAGGCTGATTCAATTTTCCAGTCACCACTGGCAGACATGTTGCTCCCCCAGCGGGACTATTAATTTAGTTCTGCCCATTACAGTTCTCCTCCTTCGCCTCCTCACTGCCGACCCCCCCCCTCCCCCACCCACCCCTCACTCATTTTGCCATCCATCACACTCTTAGTGCTAAAAGAGCAGGAGGAAGAAGAGGAGTTCTCAGCGAGTGAGGTCACTGTTGACTACTCTGGCAAATGTCCACTGTGTGTGTGTGTGTGTGTGTGTGTGTTTGGGATGAAGCATCAGGCTGAGGACGATCCCAAGGAAGAATTTAATTAAATCAAAGGGCTGGGCGTATTGTGCAATATGCACACATCCATACACGCTGACACAAGCATATATAAATAATATATGTGTAAACAGCAATTACCTAAGCAAGTTGTCTCGTGGATCATATTCGAGTATGTTGTCTCTCTCAGAGATGATTCTGTTCCTCATGTGAACACTCGTGTGTCCTAGTTAACGTCATATTACATTGTACAGTGACATTTCAACACAAAAAACGTCTGTGCAAAATATTGTTTGCTGTTTTTTTTTAATCGGTTTTAAGTTCTCTGTGCTTTGACATCATTTAGGATCTTTAGACCAAAACATCTCCTGAATAAATAGTGCTGTGTATATTATGTCAAAATCTCGGCGCAGGAATGTAGATGTGGATGTGTATGCGTGTGTAGCGCCTAGCCCGACCTAAGCAAGCACCTGAGTGTAGGACACCTGCAGGACAAACAGGAGACAGATCCGCTTGATAATCGACGTTTCTACAGAGGGAAACGCTGGAGGGCACAAAGAGCCCAGGGCCTAGCGGGAGGGAAAATGGAATCATTCTGAACAAAGTAAAAAGCTCTAAGAATATAAACGACTGGTCCGCCTGTCTCGTGCGTTAGAGAATAAAACCGCTCTTTTCCCCTCCACGTTTTCCCCCCAGCAGGAAAAAAAAGGAGCTCACTGTGGTTTTCCAAACTCCGACCCGAAAAACTCCTAAGAAAAGGGGGCCTATATTTAAAACCCCATAATTAATTGTAGAAAAACACAACCAATTACATCCACATGGGCTGAGGCTGTAAGCTGAGCTTGCATTGTGACCGGGGCCAGAGCACTGGCAACGGAAACCCACAGGCAGCGTGTGTAATGAATGAAGAAGTTAAAAAAAAAAAAAAAAATTGATTGAGCAAAGCAGGGCGCATTAATGAGTGAGGGAAGGAGGGGGGGGGGGGGGGGAGGGGAAAGAAAGTCTCTCTGTCCTCCTATTCTCTCGCGGCGCAGGGTTATTTTTGGCTACGACAGGGAGCAACACTGTGCTGTGAAGGCAATCATTTCCACTGCGGCAGAGTCATCGCTCAGCGCGACATCTCTGTCACAGCAAAGGAAGGCTTCACACACACGCGCACACACACACACACACACACACACACACACACACACACACACACACACACACACACACACACACACACACACACACACACACACACACACACACACACACACACACACACACACACACACACACACACACACACGCGCGCGCGCGCACTCCAGCTCAGCGAGCGGGATTCTTAAATGAGTGGTATCGCTATCCATACCTCTGGGTTGAGCCTGTCAACATTGGAATTTACTCTTTTGGGGGGGGTGCAGATCTTCACTAAACGACATCCAGGCGGAAACCATGGACGGCTACACAAAAAAAAACCTCCCCCCTCACGAAACTGTAAAATGACTTAAAGAATACGACCTCTTTAAGTCTTTGGGCTGGTACACGTGCCCGCGTTGGCAAAAGGTCGAAAGCACCTCACTTGAAAGCGGTTCTCATTTTTCAAATGTGCGCGCTGAAAAACAAAAGCCTCTCCCCCGAGCCAAAGTGGGTCGGGTCAAACCAATCACGCTGGGGATTAGCTGGGCCCTCGAAAAGACACACACACACACACACACACACAAAACTACAGTTCCGCGTTGACATTTACCAGGTCAAGGAGAAGAAATCCGATGCTGCGGTTTGAATCAATAGCACCTCTAAAGGCATTAAACCACATTAAGTTTCCTTAATCAATGCCCACATGTCATTTGCTTTTCTCTGGAGGGTCTTTCCACTTCATGTGGACTTATTTCTGCGAACAGTACAGTACAATAATGGTAAAGCAATTAGACCAAACTATGTTTGGTGTATATTCTGTACAACTGTGATCCTATGTTGAAATAAAATGGCTCCACAATATGACGACTAATTAGCTCATTAACGTTTGTTACAAGTGGTAGCCATCTCTTAGACACAATTTAGTCAAGTAGCTAAAATAATGTCAGCTTTACATTTACAGCGTTGCTATCTCTTCCCATTGGTATACGGGGAATTTTGCAATCCAATGTTAATTTGGCGATAATTGAATCTTTCTGCATTGCAGGCTGGGGCACAAATTAATCACAACTCGAAAATTGTTACCTGTGAACTTTTGCAAAAAATAATGATGTGTGGAAGACACAAACAAACTCTTCTTCCTAAAATAGTACGACTCAGCCCCCGCATTACGGCAGCTGAATGTACTGTATAAGTAATGGGAAGAATGCAGCCAGTGATTGGAAAGGCCCGGCATGCTAAGGTGCTATCATATCAGCTTAAAAGGCTTCAAAGCAGCACTTTATGCCTACTTGCTCTAAGAGAAAGAGAGTCAGGACTAATTAGGCGGACAGAAAGAAGAAGAATCCCACGGTTAGTGGGGACGACGGCTGCAACACTGCCAAGCACGCGCTAAAAAGGATCCTTATGAAAACAGTAAATGACGTATCACTTGTGAAATGCAATCAAACATTTCCATAGCACGTAATACATTCGGTTGCTGTGGTTGAGACAAAAAAAGAAGTCACATTAGTCGACGTTTTCCAGACATGTGCACAGTTTACTGAGAACAGGAGCCTCGTCGCATTAGTCCCTTCTGGAAAAGATTTGTTCTTACCGGTGATGAGCTCTCGGACTTCCATGTCATTGGTCTTCCTCAGCAGGCGGACGAGGGCCGGGATGCCGTCGCAGACCTTGATGGCCACCTTGTTGTCGTTGTCCTTGCCGTAGGAGATGTTGCGCAGGGCCCCGCAGGCCTTGCGGTGGACCTCTGACTTGGGGTGGTCCAGAAGCCCCACCAGGACCGGAATCCCCTTCAGCTGACGCACGTCCTTCTTGATCTTGTCGTTCTCGTAGCACAGGTGCTGCAGGTAAGCGGCGGCGTTGGACTTGACCGGGTCGATGGGGTGGCCCAGCATGGCGATGACCTCGGGGAGGTCCGGGTCGCGCCAGCGCGGGTCCTTGCGGATGCTGTCGATGGACGGCGAGCGCCGGCCGCCCATGCGGTCCAGACTGGCCATGCTCCCCCTCTCCGGCTGGGCCAGCGGCGCCGAATACATGCCGTGGATGTAAGGGTGGCGCTCATCGATCAGCTCCGCCTCGATGGCTTCGTCCGGGTACCCTCTGGAGGACCAAATGGGAGAGGAGAGGTCAGCACGAGGGAGATGGACGAGCGGGGTGAAGTGAAGGCATTTGTCCCCGGGAGAAGGATTAAGACAGCCGAGGTAAGGACTTTGAGAGCAGCCTGACTGAGGTGAGAGCCGGAGACTAATGAGGAGAGGAAGGGGAAAGCTAGAGGACAGAATGGAGAGGGGTGAAGGGGTGCAGGGGAGGGGGGGGGGTGGGGGAATGCATGGTGACTGCGCAATTCACCTGCAATAGCAGTGATAAGGTGAGCAACATCCCGCTTACTATTCCCTCCCCGTCCGGCGGCGGCAGCAGACATGTCAGACATCAACAAATGTAAAGTCTTAGAGGGAGTGATTGAGGGACGGGAAAATATTTCACAAAGAAACAGAGATGAAGGCAAAAGCAAAGAAAAAGCTTTGAAAGAAAGTCCTGTGAAGTTTTTTTTCCGACTTCTTCTTCATGGAGCTATCGTATATCGTGGAGAAGGGATTCGATGTCTCTTCCAAACTGGAAGCACAGAAAAGAGCTGTGCTGCTGCCCCCCACCCCCTCTCCTCCCCCCCCGAGGGAGCACCGCGAGGGCCTGTGATACTGTCAATGACCATCTCCCTCGGACCTGTCTGCTAGAGGTATATAGACTCCTTATCAGGGTCCATGTCGGCGCCTTTCAACAGTCTCTATTTCCAAAAACCCCCGGAGATCGTGGATCTACACTCATAGATGGATTTAATTAGGGTTGTGTACTTATCGCCCTCACCCACTCTCCATCGGCCTCACCCACTCCACAGCGTGAGACTTGTTTGTCTCCGTTGCATCATTCAGCCAGTCTCCTCTCCCCAGCTTGGGAGTTGGTGGTTGCAACGAAATGGTGGCCAGCGGCGACGGTTGGAATGAAAAAACCGAGCCCGAGCTGTAATTTTTAATGAGTTTTATGGTAATTGCGTGTTCTTACAGTTCTTCCCAGGCGTGCTGCGGGAGGCGGGGCGGCGGCGGTTCGCCTCGGCTCTGGGGCATTCATCCTTTCACGCGAACGGCGCACTAACATCAGGCTTCAACGGACAATTCCCCTCGGAGCGGCTTGGCGTGCTCTGGGGCGCATTTCAGGTGTTCCGTCGTGACGAAAACGTTGAACCTGATCCGATCACTTCGACTTTCTAAACGTTTTTTTTTTTGTCCCAGCTTAGTGGAAACATGGCCGGGGAGCCACAAACCAGCATGTCACCACAGTGTGGGAGGAGGAGCCAAACAAGCCCCCATTAGGGCGCATCATTTAGAAGGACGGCTGCATCTCTGAGGTTTTGGCCGCTGACCCCTGAGCATGGAAACTTGCGATCATGTTTGCACGTGCCGGTGGTTACTTCGATGCTTCCTTGGGTGCGCGAGATGCGAGACACTGCACGCGACGAGGCAAGCGGGCAGGAGTGACCCTCCTAAAGAAAGCCGCGCCGTACACTATCCCAGCATCACCTCCTTGGCGTGTAGCCCGTCTCCCTCGCGCACGGGGTGTCGACCTTCATTATCTGTCACGCTTCGCTCGCTTTCTCCCACGGACGAGGTGAACAGTCGTGCAGATGGGGGGGGGGGGGGGGGCTCATCTCGATCTGGACCGGGGGCGCTTTATTGGTGAGGCATTTTGTCGTGCAGCCGATTGGCGGGAATGTCAGGATTTGCATTTAAATTGCCGCCATTGTGTGTGCACAGGATGCAAAAAGGATGGGGGGCTCTCGGGCCTGCAGGTGCCTTTCCCCCCCCCCCCACGCGGTTACAGAAGGTCGCTCTCCCCCCCGCGCGGTTAACGGAGCTGCTAAACGTACGGGACGCCTCCTGATGCGCGCGTGCGGGTTGTTTTGCTGAAAGACACAAAGCAGAATAAAAGACAGCACGTGGGCAAAGCTCAGCACTGGTTTTATGCGCACGTCCTTCTCTTCATCTTCTGTCAATTATTTTCCTCATCCTCTCGATCTCTGACCCTCCACTGCAGCCACATGAAAGGAGGGCCGATGTCACGTGTCCGAATTACGGCAGCGTGGCGTTTCATGGCGGACCGCTCCTGGCAACCATCTCGTTCCGCTTCAGTTACTGGCAATATTCATTATGAGTGATTCAAAGAGATTGCTTTTTAGTACAGAGACAAAATCGGGCAGAATGTTAAGAGCAAAGCCTGAGAGTTTTTGTCTCGCCACTTTGTCGTTGTTATGTACTACTGCCACTGTTTGTCTTCATCACAGGAGAAGTAATTTAAAGGATGCTTCTGAGAAACCTCAAACAGCACAGAGTATCATAATAAACGGACTACATTTGCTCCCCGATGGAAGTCTCTTGATGGGATTGGGTGTGCAGAGTGGGGGCCGTATCGCTTCCACATGACAGCGCTGAGTTAGAATGAGTCCTATTCAAGGTATAAGCAAATGTGATTACCTACAATTGTGTTTATATCTGTGTGTGTGTGCGTGTGTGTGTGTGTGTTGTGATCCCAGAATGAAGGTGGGAAGGTGCAGCGGAGCAGGTCTCCCAAGGAGAGATGAGCCATTAGAGATTGGCTTAAAGACGCCCCTGTAGTCTGGCAAAGTTCAAAAGCAGCTATTAATCAAGCTGGCATGGGGGAACACACACACACACACACACACACACACACACACACACACACACACACACACACACACACACACACACACACACACACACACACACACACACACACACACACAGATAAAGGATGGCTTGGGATTGGGGGGTAAGGCGGTGCGATGCGCTCACATCCAGACAGTGGGAGGGACCGGGGAGAAGGGGGGGGGGACAGACATGTTCATTATCTGCAAAGCTTGAGCAGAGATGAAGGAAAAATAGATGCCCTTCCCTCCCTCCCTCCGCAAGCTGCCTTTAAGCAAGCACTAATATACAGTAGAAGTAAATAATTATCCACGTGTTCAAATGATTTGCACTACAAATAAAGGAAAAACCTGAGATACATAATAAATGCCTGCACAAGAAGAAGAGGCTGTTATCTGCATTTAGACCAGCTTTCCAAAAAACTCATCATTTTCATACCGATGACAACGTGGAAAGATTCCTGCATGCTAACCTGTGGAAGCCTCTGCATTGGCCTGTGCATTAGTTTACATTAGCTGTGTTGACACTAAATTCAAGAATGAGGCGTCATGCCCGACGGACTCGGTGGGGGGGACAAGATGAGTCTTCCTTCTTTGTTGGGAGCTAATTAAACCGCTTTAAATCCCACTTTCATTACAGCACGTTGGAGTCGCCGCTCCCTCCTTAGAAGTGTAATGAACGCAGTGTGAGTGGACGGGGGGGGGGTCCGGGGGGGGCCCGGGGGGGGCCCGGGAGGGTCTGTGAGGGCTGATTGTTGGCGGCACCAAATGCTCATATTGTGATGTCTCCTGATTTGAGCGCAGGAGGAGAGAAGACGGAAGGAAATATTTGGGATGTGTTTCCTGCAGCAATTAGAAAGGCAGCTGAGCAGCCAGTCGAGAGTGGTTTCAGACATATGTGTGTGTGTTTATGCATTCATGTTAGCGGCTGTCAGTGTGTGTGTGGGTTAGGGTGTGTGTCTGAAGTGGTGTATGTGGCTGTGTTGTGACACATGTAAGACCATCTACAAATTGCCTGTCACTGCAAGCGCCTCTCAATAGGCGTATGGGGGAGTGACTCATTTTCTGAAAATGTGGATTTTTTATGTGTGTGTGTGTGTGTGTGTGTCAGAGGCGAGTCAAAATGCGTAAAGACCGAATCAAAATGGGCCTTTGATCTTCCACACACGCACAAAAAAGGAATGACTCGGCCCATAACCTTAATTAAGGAAAAGGGAAACTTGACCTGGAGGGTCACCTTCGACAAGGACAAAAAGCCCCCCCCCCCCCCCCCACACACACACAGATACTTAATCTTTCCTGGCTTGCCTGTTTGTGCATCTCCACCCTCTCTTTCCCATTCCTTTAGACTTGGCTTCACGCCTAAACGTTTTGCCCTGCGATTGACAGAAATGTGAGGAGCTATTACAATTTGCAATTTAACATTGAGAATGTTAATACAACAATTTTGCTTTATAATGACATAAAGCAAATTGATAATGATAATGAAGAGTCCATTTTTGGGATCCTATTACTGCAAGCCAACATGTTTTCCTGCAGGAAAAGGTTGCAGAAAAAAAGGGTGAGAGAAGACAGAAGCCTCCTCCTCTCCCACTCTCCCCCCGTCCTCCCCACGCCTCTGATCATTTCTCTCTTCACCTCTGACACAAACACTTGTTCACAATCCTTTTTGTAGTAAAAAAAAGGCAACGAAAGACATGTTTTTCATCGCTCCCTTTCTCAAGCAAGTTGCTCAAGGAGAAGAGACATCTGTTCACTCGCGCTCCGTGTACTTTTTTTTAAAGTATTCTTTATTCCCTCTAATCTGCCGCATGAGAGACCCACTCTCCGGCACAGAGAAAATAACAAGCACACTGAATGAAATCCTCACAAAGCCATTATCTCCTGTAGGTAAGGCTCAATCCTGAACACAATCCATCAGGTGTTTTAGGGAGAAGAACCACGTACTGCCTGTGTTGTTGCGGTATCCTCACCTGACCCGGGGCACGTCGCGGAGAGGCTCCCGGTGGGTGCGACCCCGGTTGGCGCCCTGCAGGGTGCGGCGGCTGGCGGTGGAGTAGTCGGGCTCCAGCTCGTACGGCTCCTCCTCCTCGGGGCCCAGGCTGCGGCGGTCGTCCTCCAAGCCGTACGGCTCGGCCTGGAAGCGCTCCGGCTGCGAGCGGTTCAGGTCGGCGGCGCTGATGCCCATGGGCACTTGCGGCTGGGCCACGTGGCCGTAGTCGTCCTTGCGGATGGGCAGCGTGTAGCTGTTCTCCGGGCGGTAGCTGTTGGGCAGGTAGGGGTAGCGCGGCGGCCGGAAGTTGACGCCGCGGGACAGGCTGCCGTAGCTGTCGCTCAGGTCCACGTAGCCGTCGTGCAGGCCGTAGTGGCGGACGTACTGGCTCTCGGGCGCCTCGCCGTACGAGTCGTTGTAGGAGTTGTTGTAGGAGCGCGTCAGGGTGGAGGTGGCTTGAGGGGTGATGAAGCGGTCGCCCCCGTTCTTCACGTAGCGCCGGTCGATGGAGTCGGTGTAGCTGCCCAGCGGGGACGAGCCCTCCGGCAGGGGCAGCCCGTCGGGCCCCAGGGGCACCTGGCGCACCGTCCGTGTGGTCACCGTCTTCACCATCTTTGTCACCTGCAGGGGGGGGGGGACAGGGAGGCCCGTCAGACAGTGCGATCCGCATGGCTGGGCGATGTTAAATTCGGGCTGCGCATGTGCAGGCCTCTGCGGCCTCTCCAGCTGTTCAATTGGGACGCTGTGTTAGAAAGAGGACGTTAAAACATGCATGTCAAAACTAATGCACAGGAAAACTCAATTTGTGTTAATTAAATCAAACTTTGGAGTTTGTGTTACTCAATTATTCACTGTGGCGGCATAAGATCTTGTTCCATAACATTATGGGAGGGAGAGGGGAGGGGGGGGGGCGGTCATGCTGAAGTTGATTGAAGAGAAAATGAGACCTTAACAGAAAATTGAACCTGTAACACTGTGTGATCAATTTGCGTTGCCTTGGATGATGAAGTGAAAAAGAGCAAATTAAACCTGAGCTCCAAACCCCGAATGCGGTGTACAAACAGCCGCCGGGTCCTGCGTTGCGCTGTAACAGAAGCCATCTTCAAGTGCTACCAGCTCCACCGGTCCTTGAAACTCTTTGTGTCCCCAAAAGGTAGCGTTCATCCTACAGCCGAGCAACCCGCCTCCCTCTCCCCCCCCCCCAGGGCCGTCTGACTGGAGAGTTACAGACAGCTACTGCCCCCCCCCCCCCCCCCCCCGAGCTCTCCGCCCACACAGAAACCAATTTGCTGCCCAGTGAATTCTGCCGCGGCTGATAATTGGCTATTTTGTCCACGGCTATGAATTCATCTTCAAAGTTAATGAGGTTGATGAAAATTAATCGTCATCCGCCAAGGAGTGCAGGTCTGATGCAGTTGGGGCCTGACAAGGTGCTTGCGGTTGAGGTTCGTTGCAACTCCACGACGAGCGGGAGAAAAACGAAGAAAGGGAAATCTGACGGGTTTTATTTTCGGCCAACAGCCAGCTTAATTGCGATGTGATTTCTTTATTTTTCCCGTCGACGCTGTAATGTGGTTTCGAATTAAGAGCGAGCAAACGCATGTGACGATATCGAGAGAGCCCGATGAAGCATGAACCCTCGCTGCGGTGCTGCAGAAGCACAAACAGCAGGAAAATAAGCTTCCTAACAAAGGTCCATTTCCGTGTTTTCAGGGTCATCACTTAGCCATCCGCGTTCGTCCCTGCAGCCACTCCGCCTTGACTTTGTGCTCCTGATCCAGCTCAGCTACAGCACACGTATGTAAGAATAACACGTAGTAGCGGAGAACCCAGACTGTCTGTGCTGTTGCTCATAGCAGGGCTCGACACGCTAACTGTTTGCCATACCGTGCAAACCATGCATGGAGAGATTACGGCCTATTGTATGCAATCTATTAAACAACATACACTCCGTCACGCTTTATTGATTTTTTTTCCCCCGAGGGATGTGGCTTCTTCAAGAGAACCCCGAGCCTTCCAGTCAAAGAATCATTTGTGAGAATGCTTTTCTTCACGTCGTATTCATCCACAGATTTCATTCCAGCGTGTTCTGTCAGAGCTGAGAGGAGAGCGAGGCGAATGCTCCCCCCCCCCCCCCCCCCCCCCTCCCCAGCTTTGACGGGCCTCGTAACCAACACAGCTTTTCAGGCGGTTTGCAAAGTTGCTCCGAAGGGAGCCATCACGCCGTTTTCTAACACTCTTTGATATACGCTCGAGTTCACGAGGCGTTTTGGGTGAAGTTTCTAAAGGGGCCTTCGGAAACGTGTCTTTAGCGGGGAAAACAGGGCTAAAAGAGACTCACTAAAATGGTGGAGTGGGAGAGTATTTCTCAGCATGTTTACATGTAGAAACACTGCAGAGTTGTGTGTTTGTGTTGGGGGGGTGGAAAGGCTATGCCGTGCTGCAAGAAGTGTCTGTAACAGCCGCACGTGGCTGGGGAACAGGGAGGCGGGCGAGGAAGACAGCAAACATCACACAGGGCTCAGCATCCTTTACAGCCTCTGGTTCTGGGGCTCGGGATGGATACCCGGGTTGGATCAAGACTAGTTACTGCGAGCAGCTGTACCGGATAAACTCCCTCCTACCTCCTCGCGGTTGACTCCCCAGAGCGTGCAGAGTAGTGAAAGTGATTTTATTTGTTTATGTGGTCTGTCTCAAGTCTCATTAGCTCACATCCACAGTGAAGGAGGAATGCTGATTTTATTGCCCCAACTCAGCTTTTCCTCCAACGCTGACTGCCGTGCCATCAGTAAAACAACAGTAAAGCATTGCATGATGGGACTGGAGGATGAATGTGGATGTTATTGAACTCAAACTCATTCAGGGACTCGGCCAGTTTACTTTGATTCAAAATGCAAATAGAACCAATGGTCGAGCTTCCATTTTTAAACTTATTAAACACTACATCATCTGAATTAGTCCGCTGGGTCTTCTTGCTGACAGTATACTTCTCTGTAATATAGCAACTCCAACTTCTTTCAGTATTTTAACTAGTAATATAGCTGACTGAAACATCTAGAGACAGGTTCATCACCAGAAGAAACTTTTTAGCCGGCAAATGGGAAAAAGCTTCTTTTGCAGTGAGCTGGGGGACAACCATCAAGGGGAAGGAATATGTTAGCATTAGACGGCATGGCGAGACTTGGGTTCAAAAGAACAGATAAGCACATAAATAAAAGTTGGAGTTGCTAGGAGATGAGAGGAGGGATAGGAAAGGAGAGAGGGTGAAAAACAACACATAAAAGCAGAGGGTTTTTTTTGGGGGGGGGGGGGGGGGGTAAACTCTCAGACCCAGCCACGGAAACGAAGGCTTCCAGAAATGCATTAATCTAAGGAGTGTCCCTTCCTCTTCCCTTGCTCAGCAGCAAAGCCCCTGATTAGCGGCGTGTTTTACCCGCACATGCCTGTGTGCCGTGTGCAGAGAAGGTCTGTGTGTGAATGCATAAAACCATGTGGGTGTGGGTGAGTGTGTGTGTGTGTGTGTGTGTGTGTGTGTGTGTGTGTGTGTGGCCAATCCCCTCGCAGTAAATAGGCTGCAGGGCAATGGGCCCTTCCCTGATGAGGGATTAGACGGGGCTTTTTAATTACAGTTTCACAGTCCCCACAGTGTGGGCTCAACACAGCGCTCGCCACTCTGCTGGAAGCCCACAGCAGCAGCAGCAGCAGCAGCTGACGCTATGTTTAGAACCAAATCCCAAGCAAAATGTCGCAATATTGGCTTGATTTCAAGTCTGAACATGTGGAAGCATAAAAGGAAGAGAATCTAAATCGCACATCTTTCGAATGGAAATCGGCCGTGGAGTGTGATGGGAAAAGTTTCTCCGTGCACAGAGAGGGGTGGGTTCAAACATAGGAGGGACGAGCAAACCGTCTCCAGAAACTACTGGAATGCTCACACTTACCAAGCTGGCACCGAAGAGCAGATTGCCGAAGCCAGTTTTCAGTATCGGAGTAGTCAAAGTGGTGGCAAATTACTTTTGTGAGTCAATATAGATGAAAATGGCAATTTGTGTCATTCAAAAATCAAATTGGATTTTATTTAAATGAATTCCTGACATATTGAACCAAAAAAGTGTCCTCAAGATAAGTACAAGCTTACAGTTCACAGTAAAGGGGACATTTGAAGTATCGAATAGCACAATGAAACAGATCTCTTAATGCTTGATAGTGGCAGTTCCTTATTTCTGTCTCATTATGTTGACATGTGTCAAAGGTTTTCCCAGCAGGACTTTTTATATCCAATTAAATCACTGTGAATAAGAAAATACTGTCATGAACACTAAATGTATTTTTTGGATGCTCTATTTCCGTAGAGCGAGAGAAAACACAATATGAGAGCAGAACAGCGCAGAGCTTGTACAATGTGTCGTTGCTGCTGAGCAGTGGCTTTTGGTACCATCTATACTGTCAATGAGGGATGTTGTCAGACAGAATTTGAAGGAGAGAAACGAGGAAAAACAGAGACTGAAGACCATGCAAAAGAAATATGTACATATATATATTTTTAAACAGAGAGAGAATGGGTCCTATCCCAGAAGGTGGAAGAAAGAAGCAGTGAACTGCGAGTATAGACCGCAGAATTATTCGGCTTGTGAGGAAGCATATCGTGTTGCATACGGCTGCTGTAGCCTGTATGGGCGCACATTAAAATGGTGGCGTGGTGGTGAAAGCCATACTGCTATAAAAGTCCACTCACCTTCACGTTAGATGAGATATCCTTACAGAAAGAAATAACAGAACACAGCAGAGGACAAATCAACAAAAGAGCTTTTAAAAACCACACAACTAGGAGAACACCAGGGACGTTGGCTCACAATAACAAAATAATCAAATAATTGAAGTCTTGAGAGGGAGATGAAAGCACTTTGGGGAGGAGGATTATGGGATTTGGAGTTCTTTAGGGTGGAAGTCTGGGAGAGGAGCTGCAGCACTGGGCTGTTTGGAAGCGCTAATCCATAAAAATAATTTGAGGCATTATTGAAATGGATCAAAGGGACTTTCGGGAGGTTTTGCTGCTTTGTGCACAGTGGGATCCCTTTGCCACAACGACGCAACTTCTCTGTAGTGTCCTGCTCAGGTGAGACAGTCAGTACCAGGCCGATTATCAGCTCTGTACAGCAGGTTGTTTAAGTAGTGTCAATCTCTAACAACTTCACCCATTTTTGCTTAGTATCCGTCCAAAAGTGAACCTTTTTTTCACACCATCTCGGGTGATTTATGATTATTTATCACCCTCAGCCAAGTGCACCTTTGTGCCTTACCTTGGTTTCTGTGCGCCGCGTGGTGCCGTCATCAGAGGTGACCACGGAGACGTGGGAGGTGGGGGTGCCGGGGTCCTCCTCTATGGTGACCGTCTCCTCCACCACCTCCTGTGGCTCCTGCATCATAGCCAGGGATGTGGCGTTGCTGGGGCTCTGCTCCTGCACAGACAGAGGGGAGAAGTAGGAGTTAAAAGATACATCTTCATATTTAGTTGAAAGACAGAAAGAAAAGGATCTAGGTAATCTTCTGTTAGATATAATATAATTAGATAATAGAGCATAAATAAGGACATCGCAAATGAAGGGTAAATAAAATGCCATTCCACGTGTTGCAATGCAACATGCAAGCAACTAGAGGTATCCAAAGTGTGAAACAAAGGATGGAAAAAATAACATGTAGAAGAGAAAAAGCACAAAAAACAATGAGTCTGGTGCGGAATGAAAATGACCGCAAATATTGATTCTAATATTCATGTAAAAAACATGATTTGCTGGTTCATTTTGTCTCATAAATTGAATAATGAAGTAAATAAAAGCCCACATATGGACCGGCCATGCAGATTTACATGCACACCATTGAAAGATGCCACAGAGATTCCAATGAAATCGCGAAAATAAATAAGAAATGGTTCTGCAGCTATCGATGTTAGGCAACTTAAAGTGTAAAAGGTCTTGGAAAGATGGTGGCTACGGCAAATACACAAAAGTAAAAACCCTTCCACTACTCACTCCACAACCTGAAGTAACCTCGCTACGTAAAATGACGTTTCCACAGAACAGCCCGATACTGCACTCTAAATAAGACGCTCTCGACAATGCCTATATAAAGAACAACAATGGCGTTCTACTTTGTTTCTTGTTTTCCGATAATACATCATTTATTGGGCCCTGATGTTACATCCAAACACTGCAATGCAGGCAAAGAACTCCTCACCTCTTGAGACTTTAAATTGAGTTAAAGCTTCTTTCGAGGCCAGCAAAAGCCTAGAGCACTGCTTTTGATTCATATTTCATTGGGAGACCAAGGGTTCAGAGAAGAAGTGTCCATGGGCTAAGGATGAAAGCCAGTCCCTCACACCCTGCTTTGCCCCTTTGTGAAGGCGTGAGAATTATGGACTTCTGCTGAACATCCTTTCGGACGGAAGGCGATTTGAAGTCAGTGGTCGGAGGTGCTACGTTTGACAACATTGCGGCTCTTGTGATGCATTAAAGGCAATTGTTGATAACCAAAACAGCACAGAGCCAACAGTAAGGGGGAGGGAGGGAAGGGAAAGCGTTGGAGGAGGACATGGTATAGAAGATTGAGCTTTTCTTTTAAAGGGGATATAGAAGATGAAGCAGGTGTGTACTAGATAGATTTAACTAACCTCAAATACTTTCTGCTGTCTGATGTGTTGTTTTTATTTGGTGCACTTTTCATTTTATTCATAAAGTCAAAAAAAAAAAACAGCATCCAATTTATGTTCAAAATGCTTTCATTACATTAAACCTTAAAGATCAAAAGCTAGAAAACACCAGATGTTGAGGATCTTTCCGACTAATTCCACAACCCGTCGTCATTGGAAACGGTTTGAAAGAGGACAGCCACTTCCAAAAAATACTTGTCAAGGGATTGGATAAACCATGCGTCAATCAAACTAGACCTTCAGTGCCGGTCTTTACTCTCCTTTCATTGAAGAAATAGTCTCCAGTTCTAAGATAACATGAGCTACTGCAGCTTCTACGCTGAACTCTTTAAGAGCCAATAGTATTGTTTTCGGCCAAAGCCACTGACGTAGCTACAAGTCGCATCTCACAGGAGGCTGATTGGCCTTCGGCTGCTGAAAAAAGAAAACAGCTTTACCTGGACCACTCTACTCAGCAACCTCGGAGTCAATTACCACAATGAACCCGAGTCGAGTTGGGTCATTTCCCCCCCCCCCTCGGAGAAAGGTTCTGAAAGTCCCATGATTGGGGTTAATGACTGGGACGGCTTTCTGCTGCGTAGAAAGAGACACGTTTTCTTTCACACAAGCATTGCTGAGTTGAGGAAAATACATTCTTTCCAACTGACCCCGGGTCGGCTATGCTGGTAAAGGGCCTACTAATGATTCCTGAAATGGTGAGAGTCTAACGAGAGGCCTCCAATCAACGGCCTTGTTCTAGCAGCTACTGGAGCTAACAACAGTGCAAGCGACTCCCAGAGGTGTGAAAAGGTGAACAGCGTTAGCCCAACGGGAAGCTGGTAGCTGGACGCACCTTTGTTTAAGCACTGAAACACAAGGCTCCATGAAAAACCCAAGGTCTCGCTTTGATACTCATTGGCTGCATGTTGCAATTTCACCAGGATTTTAGCGGCTTATGAAGTGTTTATTTTAACACTTTTTACTTAGAAGATTGTTCGTTGCATACGTCCTTTGAAATTCATAAAAGCATTCTTCTTAACGTTCTTAATGTCTGTTTGTGAAAACTCCATAAACAAGCAAACAGCCGAATATTGTTAAAGAAGGACAATAGGACATTTAATTAAGATGAATAAGCCAAATCCATGTGAACCAACTTGCCTATGTGGCAGGATTTGTCTTTTCATTCTCTGCACCTAATTAGGCAGAGACTGTGTATGTTAACTCTTCACACTAATTGAGCACAACCACTGTGAACCTCCTAGCGCCTTGCTAATGACATCTGCGCGATATATCTCCATTAGTGTGAAGTTTCATTCCTTTGATCGGGTAAGGCAGAGGAGACATTTTTACAAAACAAGCCTCATGTAAAAAAAAAAAAAAAAAAAAAGCACCGCCACACACCAGTTTAATGCGCCTAGTTGGCGAATCGGAAGGGTGGATCCTTCCAGACCCGCTGACAAACCGGCCTTTTTGATCGAAAGCTTCATTCGGCGTCTTTGGTTCACTCTGCTCACGTCTCTGCGTTTGCTAAGTGAGAGACTGGAGTTGAACTCAACATTACAGCCCCTGAATAAATGATTAAAAGCCGTCTGGCTTTTGGCAGAGCACGCCTTTCTGCCATGTCCTAAAGGGAATAGCGGGCTGTTTCTGGAGTGGAGTAGAATCGGTAAAGCAACACCTTTGTGTCGGGAGCGGGAGGACGGGAGCGCAAGTGAATGGCTGACCTCTGACAGAAGAATGATGAAGTAGGAGGAGGGTAACGAGAGAAAGTTCCATCCAATTCAAATTTGGTGGAAATGCTTCGAGTAAGACGGCGGAAAAAGTGGTTCTCTCAAGGTTGTTCAGACGAGCTGATGGTGTGACAGTTGCAGACTAAACTTCCCGAATCAGCTGGATCAGGAAAAGGAGGGAAAAGCCTCTCGGCTGAAAAGTAGTAACCACGTGTGCACGGAGCGAGGCGTCTCACATCTGCCATGAAAATGTGAAAGGATCAAACCTAGATAGAGAAGCTAAAAACATATTAAGATCACCAAGGAAAGGAAACAAAACACAAGCTTTTATAAACCCTTTATCCTTTAAGGATCAGGTTTAATTTAGACAAAAGAAACACATTTTAAAGTAAATAACAAAGCATCACGGCTGTCTCCTTGCCTGCACTAAAACGTCCTGCCAAGAGCTGCACCCCACTTCTGGTGAGGAGAAAAGAGCTTGCAAGAGCTTTGCCAGTTGGATCACTTCTGTTCAGCCAGCAGTAGAGGAGAGATTGAGGTCTCAAACAGACAGGGATTTGGGTCTTAAGAAGGCCAGAGGATTTGTACAACCTGGACTTTTTTCAATCTGGTGTGGTCGGCTTTGACTAGCGGTATAAGGAGGAGAACTCGATTGGTGGATGATGATGAAACCTCATCCTTCCTGGTCTGACACTGGCTTAACCCCTGAAGGGATGAAGCTTGGTAAAAAAATATTCCTACAGCTACATTTGCTACATTACATTCAAGGCACATGAAAGCGTTGTGTACATCCGGCCCGGAAGGAGAAGAGAATCTGCTCTTCCATAACTCAACAATATACAATCAATACCTCCAAAAAAAAACAATACCCTTGAAAAGAGCCCATGAGCCGTCTCTCGCGGAGTATATTTCATTACAATAGATCATGCAGAGACACGAGCCTTCTTAAGAGCCACTAATCTGAACCCTAATGGATTGCTGTGCTGCGAGGAAGAAGAATACAAAGGACCGAAGATGAAGTGATACAAGGGTGTCAATTAGCGAGGGGCCTGCTATCTGCCATCAATCCACACCCATTCATCATCTGCGTTCAATAAGCTGCTCGGGGTTGTCGATGGATGCCGAGATAGAGCAAAATGTTAGGGATAGGGAGAGAGTGTTTGCAGATAAGGGGGGGTTTTCTTCCCCCTGAGGGCAGAATCACAGCCAGAAAACTTCAGATTAGATGTTCTGCAGTACGGTGGACAGTAAACCGTTTTATTGATGTTGTAGTTATTGTATTGGTGCTAAAAATAGCAACACGAAGGAATATCAGAGTATTGGGGTCACAATGGTTTGGAAGCATATCATAGGACCGCAAAATATTGTTTTGGAAGGGGACAGCATGATCACGACTTGGGCCCGAAGTTCTGCATACTCGATTTGGACGATACAAAAAATGTCATCAAGGTCAGACCTATGAACACACTTCAATCTCATTTTTTGCAATTGAGTTTAAACTTTGAAAATTGGCAGAAGGCTCAGAAGAGACATTGGGAGCCTGAGGCCCATTAATCAACAAGAAATGAGTCCTATGAACAGCCCAACAAGTTCCCGTCAGCTAATGGAGAACTTTCCCTCTCGCGGCCCTACACAACCTCCGTGAGGAGAATTTAGATGATGCTCCTCAGTC
Organism: Pungitius pungitius; assembly: GCF_949316345.1. Lineage (NCBI taxonomy): Eukaryota > Metazoa > Chordata > Actinopteri > Perciformes > Gasterosteidae > Pungitius > Pungitius pungitius. Next base: position 18,426,325 of record NC_084904.1, on the reverse strand, counting down.
TGAACACATTGAGAGGGAGCCTGCGGTTACTTTCAGACTGAGACTACAGAACTTGTCAGATCGCCAGCTGGTCATGAATGTATACGGTGTGATCAGAGTCACCTTCCTTCCTGAAGCACACACACACACACACACAAAAAGACACACACACAGCAATCTCAGGCTTATCCTGACCCATGTGCAGTGACTAACAGGATTCCACTCCAGAGACATGCCAGCAATCATTACATGGCTCTTACACAATTAATCCTCTAGCGAAGATCGCCTGGCTAACCTTGGGTCGTCCAATTTCCCAACATCCCCTTCTGTTGCCGCCACCTGCCCTCCCCGTCGGAGCGGCGTGAGGAAGAATCACATGATCCACTTCAAAGGAGTATGTGAAAGAAAGAGGGAGCATTCGAGGGCGCAGTTCACTAGCCTGACCCGTAAAAAAAAAAAATCTGTGTGATCCAAACATCCAGCCAAAGCGCTATTTGTTTGATGGATAAAGCAGAGGCTGAGGGGAAGTCAAGGATAGGAAGGGGAACTCAAGAGGCTGACAATGCGTGGCACAGGTCCAAAACAGCATGCTCTCCCAGGGTGCAATGGGGGACGGGCCAGCGGGGCCTCGTCTCTGTTACAGGCCAGGGGCAGAGGTCCCAGCTCCCTGGGACGACCGGAGGGCCGGCCGACCTCGTGCTGGCGGTGAGCATTGTCCACTTAATATGCGTGCTTTGGAAATCCTTAAGCTCCACTCTTTCAAGGGCTGAAGCGCACACAAATGACTGTAGGGGAGAGGGGAGATGGGCCAAAGTCCCGATGGTGCAGCTGGGAATGATGGGACCTTAATCTCTCCTTCGCTGATGACTGATCCTGAGCCAAATCTGGGCTTGTCTCCCTCTCAACTGGTTCACGCTTGGCCTCCTGGTTTCAGACGCAGCCATCACTCCCCCATTTCCCTCCACCAGTTTTTTCTACCTCTTCCCCGAAACACCCCCCCCCCCCCCCCCCCCCCCATCCCTCCCCCCACCCTCCATTGGCGCGCCCTTTTATTCCTTTGCACCAGTGGCTTGAAAAAACTGAAGTTATCCAGTCCGCTTGACAGGCTCAAGCCTCCGACAGAGGGCCGAGAGTCCTTTTCGAGGAAAAACCTTCAGCCAAAGCTAGATTGTCTCCCCAGGGTGCATCCCACTCCCAGTCCCACTGGAAACCAACCCATCAGAAGGAAATCCCAGCCCAACCCTCCGCTAAATTTGACACCATCTTAATCCGTGGAATGGCAGATATTCCTATTTAAATTGGCCGAGAGATGTTTTGAAACCTTCGGTAATGTCTTCCATATGCAATCGATTACGGACTGAACATACAAAGGCGCTTGAACACATGGAGCCACATACCACAGATGTTTTCCTCAAAATTCAAGAAGTGGAGTCAAATCAGAATGGGAAGCTTTCAGAAAAGTCGCTTCCAACAACGAATATATGCTAGCACTCAACCACTCCCGCAGCAAGAGGATAAATAAGTAGTGCACATTTTCAGTAAACAGCAGAAAAGGGGGAGGAGCATCATAAATAAAAAAAACAAAAGGAGGAAAACCACATGGGGCCTCTGGAAATAAACTAAAACAATGACTCTCAGAGATGGGGGTCGTGGCCGCGTTTGTTTGTTTGGACAGGCGGGTGCGGCCATGAGAGAGATAGAGGAAAAGAGGAATCCAGCAGTAGCTGGACCTGGGGGCAGTGGGGCGGGAGTGCAGGGGGGGGGGGGGTGCTAGGTCTGTCCTCACGGCATAACAGAGGCTCCTGGGGGCCAGCCTCGTCAGCCTCTGGATCACTGTCGGCCTGACTCTGTCAGAGGACTGGTGATTGGACGTATGGGGGGGGGGGGGGGGGGGGGGGGGGTAGGCAGGGTGCAGTGTCATGAGACAGGCTTTTTGCCAGAAGATCAGTTCATGTGAGGTCTGCTGGAGACTTAGGGAGTTGGAAAGGGGACATATGCTCCACTTCCTGTCAGGCTACCAGTGCAACACTTATTGTCCCCCTTGAAACCCTTTCTCCAAAATCTGTCTGAATGTGCCGCCGCAGGGGTTCCCATTTGACAGAAATACCCCCCTGCCCCCCCACCCCTTTCCATCTCTAGCTGTCTTTGTCTCTCTTGTGAGGAGAACAGTAAAGCCTGAGGCAGTTAGAAAGAAGCAGTACAAACTGTTTCAGGAAGGCCACTACATGTCCTCTGCTCGGACTGTGGTGATGGGGTAAGTAGGGGAACTCCACAGGAAGAGGACCGGATGTCACCAAAGTCGTGTCATTTTTCTCAGGGCGAGTTAATAGTTCTCGAAAGGCTTTATGGCGAGAACTCTGAAACCCCAAACTGTTCAACAAAAAGGTGCGCTTTTATTTATTTACTCCCACACTAATTTACTACACAGCCCCAAGGGAGGAAATTGAGGTAAAACTAAAACTTGGGACCGCATTCACGTAAATGCATCCTTTAGTTAGGACATTTTGCAGCAAATTAAACTATTCCTCAACTTGACAGGTAACCACCATAACCTTCTAAAAGGTGCCCCGGGATGCAGAGCGCCGCTCTGAAAAGCACACATAGATACCACCGCGCACAGCTAACGCGGTCCATCACAATAACTGCGACTGCTTTTCAAATATGCACTCAGTCAAACGTGATTAAGCCCCCTCGGGGGGGACATTTTTACGGCCTTGCGCCGACCGCCCCGGTAAAGGATTGGGGCTCATTGTGCGGGCAATGTCGTGGCGTCAAAGCCAGAGGCGGAGGACAAGCCGGCGAGAACCGGGCAGTGGAGAAATCCCAGCCGATTTACTGCTAACCTTCAACTGGGCCATGAGATAAGGTGAAGCTGGATGTATATGTGGCCCATAAAGGAGCCATCGCTGAGCTGGATCAATCTACCGGGAGGCTTGAGCTACCGGCCCAGGTGCTTTATTCATTACTCCTTCTCTGTCAGATGAAAGGAAAAGTGATAGTATGATAGTACGTCTGCTCGCTGCCGCTCCACTAAAAGGGCCTCGTGTAGCGCGTTCATTGCGAGTGGGCGGCTGAGCCGTTAATAGGTGTGGATACAGGAGCATACGCCGGGTCAGCCCTTACTCAGACTGCTGCACAAAGAGGATGTTCAAAAAGAACATTGAAATATATTTTCGGACAGTCAAACTGCACCAGAACGAAGGCCTCGTCTGTTGTCTGTCTGCAGTTTTCATCACCTACTCAGTATTCAGAAGGAATCAGTTGTGTTATCTCTGTCATTAAGCTGTTGTGTCATTACATTACATCACATTACATGTCATTTAGCGGACGCTTTTATCCAAAGCGACTTACATTGCAACCATTCAATCATGAAGCTTTTCGGTTCTCTTTGCGTAGTAGGCTGCTATGAAGCATCAATGTAGCATCTGATTGAAGCGGTACATTAAATACAATACGCACGAGGAATAGATGTCCTTCATGTCAGATGAAGACCATGCTGGCTATACTCTGTTGAATAATTGTTCACGCATTAACCTCAGTGTTAACCTTCTAATACCATAAAGGGCATTATTAGGATGGATTTTAAATGTTCACTGATGAAGAAGTCCATCTGCCAAAGGCAGTTAGATAACGGAAAGGGCGTGAGCAGGCGTCCACGCACACACACACAGTCCCTATGGAGACCCAGCAGTTTGGAGACAGACTGTTAAACGACGCCGCAGATCTGGGATGCCGCGGGTCAACCAGGAGTACACACGCGCACCACGTCCTCCCCATGCCGGCAAAACAAGCGCTCCCTCCCCTCTCGCAGTGTTGACACTTCTACGCCTGAGTGTGAACAAAGAGCATTTTTCATGACACGGGCTCATAATTGCAGGAAAGCTGCCATATCTGCATATAATGTATTCCAGCGCATCTGGAAGAGGTAAACAGGGCTAAATTGGTTTTGAACAGGATCTGTATTGGTTTGCTACAGCCAACATTGTGTTGCGTTTAAGATTTTTAATTAGAGATTAAAAGCGCCCCGAGAACCACAGCTCTTTTACAAGCTAAAGGAATAACTCTAACTGATTTCTCCTGAATATTGAGTAGGTGATGAAAATGCAGAGAGACAACAGACGAGGCCTTCGTTCTGGTGCTGTTTGATTGTGCGTGCATGGGTTTGTGTGTGGGGGTGTGTGTGTGTGTGTGTGTGTGTGTGTGTGTGTGTGTGTGTGTGTGTGGAAGGCCAAGTGAGGGAGGGAATCTTCTAAGCTTACTTTCAAAGCTGCAAGCTGATCATGAATATTTAAGGCTGTGCCCATATCTGAAATGCAGTTTTGGAATGTGTTTTTTTTTGCATGCTAAATTAGCACAGAGTACATTTTAAGCGCAGGCCACACGGCATGAAAATAAATAGGGTCTTTGAAGCCGTGGCTTGCTCACTATGGAGTGTGGTTTTTCACCGAGTTGGATACATTTTGAATAATCAGGAGAGTATATATTTTGCAATGCGGTGTAATAACCTTTGGACTGGATCAAAACGGAAGAAGTGCCTGCTGCACTAATGCATGAGAAAGATGGCTGGGTGGGGGGGTTCGGGGGGCTCTGAAGAGCTCCCCCAAGGTGTTAGATGTAAAAAGGGCGTCTCTTGCTTTCACTCAAGCGATAGCACTTGCCGAACTGTTTTTCTGTGCCGTGCACTATTCATGCTCTGGGACCCGAGTTGTGTTGCTCTGCAGGTGGTTGGGAGGAAGAGGAGGATGCAGATGAAATATGGATTATCTCCTCTCAGTGTCTGGCTAAGCCCCACTTTGCTGGCACCACTGCTTTTCAATGTAACCCCTCCCACACAGCCAGCTGCAGGCCAAGCATCTGGCTGCTGTACACCCCCCCCCCCCCCCCCCCCCCCTTACCCTACCCACCCCCCCTCGGCTTTAATCAAACATCTTTATCCATCCAGCACCATGATGAAACACCTCCCCCTCCATCAGCTACTGCTCCGTGCAGGAAATGCTGACTTCTTAAGGGTTAGGTACCCAGTAAACAGGATCTTGACCCAAAATATCCGTTGGCAGTGTTGACAGCCCACAGACTGTAAACTGCCATATTAAGAGATGGGTCAGGGTAGTTTGGGTGGCAGATATCGTCCAAATCCTGGTGAGGACATGACTCCAAACAGGAAGGAAGGCTCAGCCCAACCCTCCCCAGGCCTCTGGGACAAAGGCGGGCCACAACCTGAACCTCTGCAGAGTTTGGTATTTGGCTTCTAATTATCACTTACTCATATTAAAGGATGATTCCGTTTTTACGTAGGTCTTATTTAGGGCAACTTATATCAACAGTGATATTGATTATAATAGCAATGTACTTATCAAAGCTATCAGCTGACATAAGGAGAGGCATCAACATTGCTCAGAGATGTTGGGAAGGGCAGGAAGTCGAAGCAATTAGAACTTTAAACAAAACTCAAGTATTTGGAAGCGATAATGATGTTTTTCCTGTAAATGAACCTCCTCAATAAATGTGTGGCGTAATACTGATGAACACCTCATTTTAGACCTGGGTCCTTGGTAGAACACAGATAACATTATAGATGAGAGCCGTTTTTGCATTACAGATGCCAATTAGGGGATGACAGCTGTAAATGGAAATAATACTGACATTTACTGTATTGTGGCCACTTGGACCCTCTGGAACCTCCTCGGGGACCTCTGGGGATCCACAACACGATTACTTCAACCCAGGGGAAGCTGGGTAATCTAAAAGTAATTATGTCACAATAACAACAGTCATCTCCGCAGACATCTGTGAGTGTTGCTTAAAGCTGGTCCAACCAGCAGCAGAAGCCATTCTGCTAGAACCACTGCGCCTCGCTGTCTACATCCGCGATCATCAGTAATACTGAGGAGCTTGTTGTTTTTTTTGTTTGTTTTCGTGTCTCTGTCAGACAGAGGATGTCCGGTGTGCGCCAGCCATCCGATTAGCCACAGCTCTAATGCCGTGCAGCCACTCCAAATCAAGTTACACTTGTCTCCCTCTCCTAATTGACTGAAATAGAGGTACTTTCAGGGGTCGATGGCCCAAGCAAACTTGATGCAATCTAACCAAAATGGCTTAAAACACTCCTGTGAGTGGGAAACTGTTACCAAATTGTCCACAAGCTGTCCGATGTCAACCCAGTTCGACAATCTCCTTAACCCTTGGTACTTGTTGGTCTCATTGTAAGGGAACTGTTGCTGGCGTTGCATTGTACACAATGTGGAAGCTGGGCAAACTGTATGCGGACAGGAAGGAAACGGGGTTGCTTTCCTCCTCTCTGCGCACTATGGAATCCAGCCTGGCAGGCTCCATAAAGAAAGAGCCGCAAACCGCTACCATTCTCCGGAAACGACCTCATGATACAATGGAAGCATTTTGGGTCCAAACAGAAGGGACACCTGCACAGGAATTCAGCCCAAGTTCCAAGACTGTTCCCCGTAACCCGAAACATCTCATACAGCCCTTACCAACATGTCAACTCTCATACAAGCCAACTTTTTGTTAAGCATCCTCCTCCAACTTTCAGTGTATAGCTAGGGCGGTGGTTCAGTGGGGGCCGCACCATGCAGAGGTTTACCTCTGCTATTACCATGCTGTCTTGAGTGAGTAGAGGCTCATAGAGGCTCCTGCTCTGGCCCACACAGAGAGACTGGGGTCCACTCGGGAGGGGGGGGGGGGGGGGGAGCGGGCCTCTGTCTGAAGGCTTAAAATAGAGTGGAGGGTGTGAGGTGACTGCAGCCAGACTGACTGTGTGGAGAGCTTTTGTCAGAAGTGGGGTTTGGTTGTGACGAAGGAGGAGGAAAGGGGTGGGGGGAGGTGGAGCCCAAAAATAACTCCAAAAAAAAGCACATAGGCCCGCCTCACAGACTCAGACTCAGCGTTTCATAGTCAAAGCGGCCCCGGCTGGAAAATCTTTGAGCTAAAAAAATAATGAGCTAAATAACACAGTGGACTGTTCTGATAGAGCAAGAATTGTGAAATTGCTGAATAGGTGTCACAGGCTCGTGGGGCGGGGAGAGTGAGCTTTCACTCCTAACGCTGCTGAGTAAAATCACACCACACTGAAACATATTTTGCCCCCGTAGCACAAACTGCTGTTGTGATACACAACAAAAGCCAATACAGACTTGTTGCCAGTGTGGTCAGAGAGGAATCCCATCAGAGGGGGACGAGGCTGACCGGCCCGGTGTCTCGTTTCAAATCAAAGTAAACATATTGGCGAACACTCTCTCACGGATATTCTATCAGGAGGGCAATGCTTTCTTCTCTCAGACACACACAGCCGTGCAACCGAGCATTTGACACACACACACACACACACACTCACTGCCAAAGTACTTTTATATGCAGGTCAACAAAAAAAAAAAAAACATGACTGGACAGTGACAGCCTTTTGCAGTAATCCTCCTAGAGGAAGCGCTTTAAGAAGCCAAGCTTTGGCAAAAGAAGAGAAGGCACACAATCGAAAGCAAATCTGTCCCTGGGAAAACGGAACATAACCACAGAGCTTTTTTGTCAGCTTCACACTGCTGGACAAAGGAGGCAGATATGAGAGTTTCTCAAAAAGCCCCAGTCAGCTTTTCACACATTTCTGCAGAGGTTACAAAAGCAAATGGGGTAGGAACTCTCTCGGAGGGCTGGACGGACACAGACAGCCTTAACTTTGATTTACACAAACATCCTGTGCTTTTGTGGACATGGCATTGTCCTCGTTCCTTATGCCTCAGCAGGTTTGTGAAGTTCATACACAACTGGGAAACATCACCACACACACTGTCATTTTGTATTCTTGAGGTGACGTATATCAATACATGGTTTGTACGAAGAGCTGTCTTTGAGTGAAGCTACAAAAGATTCATCTTTGTCCATTTAGACTGCTAATAGACAGTTTCTACCTTTTGAAAAGGATTGGGCATGTGCATCCAGCGGTAGAGTAGAAAACCCACTGCTGCAATACCCTGATGGCTTGAATATGGACATTTTCAGTGTTTTGAAATGATGCAATGTGCTGCAAACTGGTGACATTTCTGTTAACATGTCAATTTGTATGTGGAAGTCGCAACACCTTTTTACTACACATCGCACCTTGAAATACCCCCCGATGCTCGATGTGATTCATTATGTTAGCAATATCCACTAACACGTCCATCGATACACCAGTTGAGACGCAAAACAATCCATCGGTGTGGTAAAATTTGGGGTTCTAACCAGGTAACAGTTAGTTTTGCACTGTGGGAAATTTCCTTCCTGGGATACTGAACATTTTCGACCCATGTCTGCTTCAATTTGCAGTTCAAGCACAAACGTACGTTACTACTGTGACCACTGTGATCTCCTCATTAAACTTTTGCCTTATCGCTCAACCTTTTTTACCTCTTCAAATACCCATTCTCACGTGACACAGCGCTGATTCCTTTAAAAGTCCGTTACCCCCCCGAACCCGTCGGATCAAAGGCGACAGGCAGTGATTTCACAGCCATTTACGAGCGCCGGCTCAACACCCGACCCCTCCCCTCTGCATCGGCTTAACCAGCTCCTCAATCAGAACGAGTTGGTTTGTGACAGCTGAGTATGCAAAGGGACTTGCACCATCTCCCCCCCCGACCTGAGACATTCCCAGATGTCACCGCGATTACTCGGGAGAAGCTGGTTGCTGGTTGCAACCACCTGAGCGCAGAGGAGCGTCGACCCTTTAGCGGAGCCGGCCGAGCTGCAGGCTCGGTCTTTCTGGCAATTTACAGAAAGTAAATGAGATATGTTAGAAGTGTTATTTTTCACTTCTAATAAAGTGACTCTGGATGCACCGTCATTTCATCAGGCTGAAATAAGGACTTAGACAAGACTGTGTGTTGCGTGCCAGATGGTGGTTGGATAGATAGCAGGCCGGCACCATCCAGTAGCAAAATACAGTTTAAATCTTATTTTGGAAACCTGGAAGCATTTGGAGTCCTGTATTTTCCTTTAATCAAAGCAGATTTTTTTATCCAACCCTTAAACTGCTGAACTGAGTGAACAGATCGACTGCTCGCTGGAATGACCCGGTCATGGTTACATATTTCATATGAAGCCTATTGTTGTCTGCCCCATCGGGGGCCTCAGCACACGGCCCAATGAGGGAGAAAACACTGGAGTGAATTCCACAGACCAAAGCCCATTAGCCCACTGGCCCCAGGAAAGCATATCTAAAAATGATTTTGAAAAAAACTATTTTTTCGGGGGCCAGTGATGCGGTGAACAAAACTGGAAGAGGGGTGATATCTGAAGACGTATGATAAACCCGAGGAATGCATCAAACAGGGAACAGCCTGTTCCACATTGTGACTCAAAGGATGCGTAGACAAACGCACCACCACGTATGATTCACCGCGCACCGGGGGGGAAAACACAGATGACTCTCGCTGTTTATACTTAGTGTGTCGTGTAATATGAAGCCAACACACCCCCCCCACCCCCAAAAGCCACAAAAAAACCCACCACATTGAGAAATATCTTTTCCAGATTTGTTTCCCCACACGAATAACATCTCACAGTAAGAGTGACGCCGAATCACATGATCTGCAGTCATCTGTGTTGACTTCAGTCAGTACCCCGAACACAAAGCAATATTCTCACGTTTCATCCAGACACAACAGACATGTCTGCACATAATCTCAATCGCCATAACATTTACTTTTGTTTGATGTTTAAATGATTAGAGGAATTGTAAGGAATATAAAAGTACATGTGCGTTGAATGTGTAGGGTGGGAACTAAAATTCCTCAAACAGAAATTTGTGTAATATGTGAACTTGAAAAGTATGCTTAATAACACCAAACATTGTTCTGATGCATTTCACCCAAGGTCAAACTTTTCCAACAGTGACCAACTTGACGGCAAAGCAAAGCAAAGATTATTTTGTTCTTCTCTTTAATGCCTTTTTAAGTATTGGACAGGTACCGAGCAATACGCAAGTTCTAGTATCAGCTTCGGCAATCCGCCAAAGCCAAAAGGGACTTGTGCAAGGGAACAACCTCTGCATTGTTATCTTGCCAGTTTATGAACGTTTTTTTGGCAGAACAATGCAACACATACGGTAGATGAAAGGGGGCTGAAAGCAGTGCAAACTACAAACCTAAAAAGTAGCGTCCTGCAACCTTGGACATGGTGGACGTTGGTGTGTTCAAGGGTCGCACACAGAGCGCCAAGAGAAAAAAAAAACATGGTGAGCGGACTGCTGTTTTCCCCTGAAAAACAAGAGCTTCAAATTCCTGACATATTGTGAGGATTAGAGAGCAATTCCGTGGAATTCCGAGCCCCATATGGTGACAAGGTGCTCATATCTCCGCCTATTAAGAGGTTCCTTTTCCTTGCCAGGAGATTCAGCACTCGTTTTAAAGCCAAAGCAAAGATTAAGGAAAAGAAGGGAGCAAAGAGAAGATCCGTGTGAGTAGTCTGAGTGGTTAGACCTCCTCATATTGGCTACTCAAACAGTAGGGCCTGGACTGTAGGGCAGGTAAAGCAGGACCGAGGGAGCCAGGGCCCGTCACATGGGTCATGACTCATTTGTGGTATTAAACCACTGTTGTCCCAGTTTCCCGAATCTCCTCTATAAACTTGTGGGAACAACACACAATGCCGCCATCTTTTTGTTGAAAAAAGATGGCGGCATTCCGATTAAATCCACAATTAATCTAGGGATCAAATCCGTTGCTTCACAAGGCCACCCAGGCGACAAACGCAAAATCAGACCCGGCGGACATTATCATTATCCTCATTATCCAGAGAGGCCGGAAAAAGGTATGAACGAGAGATCCCGCTGAGCGGCCTCACCAGACCACGGCTGCCTCTTGCATCATCAAGAAAGGCGGGGGAGGTGGGGGGGGGTGTTGCACTGACTGATTGGGACTCCAGCAGCCCCATTAGCAAGGCATATTCCACAGGCATGTGACAATTAAGGCACCTCTGCCTGCCAGGGGAGGGCTGAAGGATCCACAAGCAGCCACTGCTCATCATTCAAAAGCAGCCAAGCTGAAAACCCCAAAGCCACACAATGTAACTCCAAGAGGGAGAAATTATCCAGACAAACAAATCATAAAGACTACAGTGATTCGGCTGCACATTTATAATTGCTTTATTATGAAACAGGCTCGTGGGCGACTCATATCGTATATCCAATAAAAACAAAAGCCTCGCTTGACCGCTAATGGCACAGACTGATTCATTAATCCAGTCTGCAGGTGTCTTACATCACTTTTTATAAGCTTGTCCACTTTCACAGCGGACAGCGTCGTCCTCTGAGAGCGAACGGGCGCTCCGGCAGTACGGAGATGCTGACCCACATCGGAAAAACCTCAGCGCACAAACACTGCAATGCCGCCGCTAGGAAAGCTCTCTGGCGAATATGCACAGTGCACGGGGATCCATTCACACAGAAGCTGTAACTGGAACATTCACCCAGCTTCCACAATGGGCATAAACAGAGAAACGCCACCTCTGGTTTGGAAACCAAAGTTTTAAACTCCATCATGCAGACATTGGCTCCCTCCCTGGAGAGGATGACTGCAGCGAGAAGGCAGGGAACAGACTTCCTCTGCAGCGCCTTCCTCAGACAATGCACACCTCTGCACCTTTTCCAAAGTCCCAAAACGGGGGCTAGCTGCACAAAACACAAAGTTCCGAGCATAGGTATAGTTTGTCTTTGAAGCCAACCCGTGAGAGCTGGTCGGTTAAGAATAGTTTTGCCAAGGTTTGGGAACGGCGCGGAGAAGCAGAAGCGCTGAGCCGAGGGGTAAAGTTAATTAGGTCTGTTTGTATGCACGTTGGATAGAGAAGACAAGGGGCTTGTTCGCCACAGAGACCGGAGCTCGGGGCCCGCAGGGGGGGGGGGGGGGGGGGGCTCCGGGGGTCGGAGGTCTGGGGGACGCCACGCCGGTCCTGCTGCCTGCAAGCCTCAGATTGCAGAGCGTGGACGGAGGCCTTTCATTTCAGATCGCTCTCTGTGCACGTGCCACACTGTGATTTTCACACCACAATGTGGCAGGGGACACAATAGCTTTCCCTTTTGAAGGCCGTCCCGCAGATTTAGTATCCAACTCTCAGTTGCCTGCTGCGACACCATATTTCAGCAAGACTGGTTGGGATAATTCTGCTCTTTGGAGAATGCAGTCAATTTGTCCTCGCTAATAAAGCAGAACACGACTTTTGCATATTCATCGTTTGTTAAACTGTGGCACTACAAAAAAAAGGACTTCATCAATGAATTATTTAAGGCTGAAATTTACTGTGCTTTTAATAAATAAATCAGCATTAAATCATTCTTGAGACAGTATTTTAATATTTAGTATTTTGGTTGAACCTTCAGTATTTCTTATTCAATCAATGTGCAACTCAATGATAACATTTAAGATCTTGCGTTAATTTTAGATTGATAGATCAATAGATAGATGGGTGGGTAGGTAGGTAGGTAGGTCTCAAGGTGTCTGTTGACACCTGATTACTGAAATGGGGTGTAGGCAGTACTACTTGTAAGCAACCCCACAGAAAAGCAGTAATATAACTACAGTTGCTTCCAGGATCAGATCGGCACATTCAAACTACAACACCTTGCCCACTTTACCCGGCTGTGCGGTCGATGTGTCACGCAACATTAAATTGACGGGGTGCCTTTGCGTTTAGCGCGTAACATTTTTCTCTGACTGTAGAAATTACCACCCGAGTTCATTTCTGCAAGTAATTACATAGGCTAGTAAAGCACTTCACTTTCATCACCATTAGCAGTACAAGACCATAACAAGGCCTTGTTAAACTCAAAGCATGAGCGGCGTGAGAACCTGAAGGAAATACGGAAAGGGTGCACTCAGCCTGGTCCCCCCGTGACTTCTGCCTCACCGTCAAGTGATGCCTCAGCACTGTACAAGAAGGGCATTGATGAATGTTCACAGACACCAGCAACCTTAATTAGCAGCCGTGTGTCAGGGACATTCGGCCTGAAGGACTTGCGGATTGAAGTGACGCAGGCGAAATAGTGGGTCGGTCGGTGGATTACGGAGCTGGAGCGGGCGGAGAAACGAGCGCTCCCATATGAGCATTTTGAGACTGGAATGTAGCAGCTCCGTGACCCCCGCCCCCCCCCCCCCCCCCCCTTAAAAAAAACCCCCCTGTGTTCCCTTGTGGCCCGAACAACAGAGGCTGCAGCTGGCCACTCCTTCACAGGAACTTAGCCGCCCCCACCTCACACACACTCAGGGCTGGATTCGAGAGAGATGGGGCACAAAACAGGCAGAGAGTGGGTTTTATTGGATTAAGCCTTTCTTAACTGTCCTAGGACATGATGGAAAGAATTTGGGAACTCGAGGAGGTCTGTGTCAACAGGTCGTGTTTGCTTAACTTTGAGAACTTTGCGCTCTTTTTCCACACGTCCTGAATCTGAGGAGGTAAAAGAGAAAAATAAACAAAAAAAGAAAAAATGCCTCAGTGCAGCTGCTGACCAACCACATTGTTAAATTCAGAGCCTCCTTGAATCTCCAAGGATCAAGGTAAGCAGTGGTAACCAACGACAACTCAAAAACAGCCACAGGGGTAAAGAAAATAGCCATTTGATTTCTAATGGTGATGGCGGGCAAAGGTCCAGTCAGGAAAACATCAGAGCACCGGCTATGTTTAAGAGCCTCGCGGTATCAATCTTCCGCGCTGTATTTTTCTTCCATAAAGTCTAAGAGCACTGATAAAACACCAGACTCTGGCAGACGCAGAGAGATTGGATCTATTTATGTCACAGCCTTTTTTCTGACTTGTTAAAGCACGAACAAAGATGGAAAATGTGGCGTACATGTGGCTCGGCAGCGAATGTACCTCCCACATGTTCAGGTCAAGCTCTCAGACACGCTCCCCTCGTATATCATTCTCTAATAAACCAAACATGTTATTTAAAGCTAGGGGCAGATCGTCTTCTTTAAAACCACATTTGTGAAATGTGTTTAAATTGTAAACAAAGCCCAATAGCCGTCAATAAATTGGGCATCTACGCCTTTTCATGAACCCGTCCCATCCCGCCATTGCTATAGACTCGTCTGATGTCTTTCTGCCTGCACACTATCCCCCCCCCCCCCCCCCCTGCATTCATTACTATTTTCATTGGGCACGAGTTGGCGACGCCGAGCTATGCCGTTGTAAAAGAGCAGCGCGCTTTATCTGGTTTCTCGAGATTGCCGACCCTTGCTTCGAGTTGCTATATGTGGAACATTGCAAAGAAAATACCGGCTGCATATACAAAAAGGGGACCACCGTTGAGTAGTTTGTTTTGTTTGCCCTTCGTGCCGCCTCTCCCGCCGGGTGGCATTCCCCTCCAACCGTACGGGATGGAGTTACAGCACAAAGAAAGTAACCCGCGCCGAGCTTCACGTCGGACTGTGGCTCTCCTGGCAGGCAACTCAATCCCAACAAAACCCTTTCCGCTAAAACTTTTAGCTGCGCCCTCCTCGGGAACAACAACAACCCACAGCTAGTATGTCTTGTTACCCAACCAGAAGATTGCTTGGCTGGATGCAAAAGGACACCGGCAGGCAGCTCCGAAAGCCTCCACCGGCGCACCAGGGGCTCTACACTCCCAACCCCCCCCCCGAAAGTGTTAAGTACGGCACCTTCCACGGACGGCTGGCTCCTGTCCCCCTGGTTGGCACAAATCAGCCCTGCGCCTCGCTCCACTTCACAGCCTACTGTGCATTCCGGACAAATTCAAATCGATGGGGCGGCATAACGTTTTCGTGGAGCCGTGGGCGGCCCGGCGCAGAGGCACCTATGCCGTAGAGATTCAATAGAAGGCTCAATTTGGGCCTTGTGGAATGTGCGAGGAGGCGCGTCACTCCATTGTTCCCCAGTGGCTCTTCCGGGAAACGGGCTGAGCACATATCAAGAGGCGGTGAGGTGATGAGTAATAATGCTGTGATGACATATGACAGCCAGCCCAGTGTCTGGATGCCCTTCGTAGTAAAAAAAACTACAAAAAAACTATGCAAACCGTTGTCTGCGGGGAGAATTGGTGGCGTTGAGAATTTCCAGGGACTCGTACATCTTTCCCATTTTAGGAGGTTCTGTGCCTGGTTTGGCTGAACTCTTGCCACCGGTTAGCATAATGTACTTGTGTGTGTGTGTTGTGAAGAGGGGGTTGTGTGGCCCCAAGGCCGGTCAGCTTACAGTGGTCTGGACTTTCCCTCCCGCTCTCTCCACCTCAATCCTTTTTATTTTATTTTTCTCCCTGGATGCAAGCCATCAGCAGTAACGGCCACTATTGGACATTCTAATGAAGTGCCAGACCTCATCAGTGGTCGCTAACAGACAGTCCGGCTTTGTGACTTAGCTCTGAGTGAGCAAAACATGGATCTACAATGGTTTGATAAATACGATTTTGATGGGATAATACAAGCCTTTTGTTTTTAATCCAGTTAACAGAATCTAAAAAAGAACTACCTTGTGGTTGTGGGCCTGTCAGCCAGTGAAGTACATTAAGTACTCATGTGAGTTCAACATGTCAACATTTGGGTAAAATTGTCATACTTTGCATGACAACTATTGATTTATGGACAAAAAATAATTTAGTAAGGCTACAGAGACCTTGACCTTTAGCGTCATATACACTGCAGAGTGCGAGGCATCTCTCCAGTTGTTGCTAATGCTGTTAGCTCTCATTGAAAATATATATTTCGTGGCTTTCAGTTGTCAAAATCCCCAGACAGTGATGGTGACTCCCTACAGCAGTTAAACTAAATAGACCGGAGATGCCTCATAGAAAGCTCCTCGCCCTGCCACATGTCAGCGTAATCTGAGTGGTCAGCTGGAGCTGATAGAGCCCTACTAAAGGGCTGTCAGAGGGAATCATTAATCCAAAAAGGCAGCACCAGACAGATGGTGTGATGATGGAGGATCGATGCCCTCCCCGGCATGCCAACTTGCTTGTTGTGGCCGGTCCAGAGACAGGAAGTGGGCTAATCCCTCAAAAGAAAGTTCCAGACTAAACATGCAAAAAGAGCTTGGGCCATATCCCGTCCCTGCAGCCCCCCCCCCCCCCCCCCGTGGCACGGCACCACGTAGTACAATCCGGATGGTACCGGAGGGAATTATAAAGAAGTAGGGAGGCGTTTGTTTCTTGTGTTTCTGGTTGAGGGAAGCTCTATGAGGACTTTGACCTTCCCCCTCAGGGGCCCTCAAAGAGGTCCCCAGCTGCAGGACAGAGAGGGTGGAGCCTAAATAAACTATACGTAGCTATAAGAAGAAGCTTCAGTTCTTTTGTTTAGGATCCAGAACCAGAATTCGCTCTCACTGAGGTTCTTGGTGGTACCAGTGTTCACAGTCTGGTGCGAAGGAAGTGAGGAAATGAGTAGGAAGGACTTAGAAGGAGGAATGGTCTCATGTTCAAGTCAAGATAAACTGCACATATCTTATCAGCTAATCCATAAATCATAAGGGCCATCTTGAGTAATGTTTATGTTCAAGCTAATGAACGCAGAAAGGGTCCAGCCTGGTCGTCAATTAGTATCAGGTCCAGCTGTTAAATATAGAATCTGCTGTCCATCGTGTTATCAATCACTAACTTTCAGGATCACAGGGCTCGTTATTTGTCCTCCATGCTGCCAAAAGAACTGTCACATCTGCAGCGTCAACCACAGACCCTGAAGGAAAGCCAATTCCAGCAATGACACATGCAAACACGTAGGGAACACAGGTTTATGCATCGGGAAATGTGCGCATGCCCACACACACACACGCGCGCACACACGGCCGCACAGGTCAACTTGACAGCGCATTGGTTCATTCGGAAAGAAGAGTCCAGGAATTTATTTTTGATTGATTAACTGCAACGGAAGTTTGAAAAATAGGTGTCAGATTAATTGTAGTCGTGCCGCCTCATAGAATCTGGATGCTGTGTGAAATGGCCGTATCCTCCCTCTACCGCATATACTATACTATACATACCCTCACCTCACTCCCCCCTCCTCTCGCTACACTTCCTAAAGTAAAGCAAAAAAAAAAATCTGCGTCCTTGCTCAGTCAACTCTCGATTGACAGCAATGGGGATAATCAGACCTGACAAATTGTTTCATCCTAACAAGAGAGTGCTGTTTATATGTCTTGAATTGGAGAACCCTGCTGTGTAATTACCAAATAGTTTCCATTGTGGATAATCAGACCATTATTATAATCATGTAGCATCATGTAAATATTGTCACTACGGCGATTACAGCCCTGATATGGCTATTTAAAAGTACGTCGGCTCTACTTAACCCAGCTTTGTGGTCAGCCCGTGCGACCCGGCCTGCCTCCTCCGAGTCAAGTGGTTTTGTTATCTACCTGATGAAATGCTCCCAGCAGCACAGATAGGAAGGTGTTTATTGGACACAGCTGAGGAAACCATGAATCCCACCTCCTTATAAACCTGTAGCCTGCAGACAAACAGTGAATAAAGAAGTCAGGGATCCAATTGATGTTCCTTTGTAGCCTGAAGTGTGTGCGTGCACATCTGTGCGTGTGTGTGTGTGTGTGTGTGTGTGTGTGTGTGTGTGTGTGTGTGTGTGTGTGTGTGCGCGCGCTGGTGTGTTGACGAAAAGAGCGGACTGACACCTTCCACACACCTCCCTTCTGGAAGAATTAATGTATTTAGCAGCAGGAAAAGCATAAACTCTATCAGCTAAAAAGTCTTTAACCAGTGATGGGACAAAAATGTAAAACGGGGGGAAACGTCGTGTTATGTTTTCAAGGATGTGCATGAACGTATGCATCCATAACATAATTCTCTCTCCATGCACCCTGCACACATTTTGGATGAACGGCACAGTGTAATGCTGAATAGGTGAAAGAAACAAACACAAAGTCTAGCAAGATAATGAGCTGCCATCTCATTAATGCCCCGCTTCTTATCCCCTGCCTGCTTCCAAACATAGCAAGCATGAAAGCATCCTTCTCATCCTTCCCCTCAAGCCTCCCAATTAAATGCCACTCACCTTCTTTTTTTTTCTTTTTTTTATTCCATCAGCGTGATGATGAAAGCTGAGAGGGCATGATGGTCCTCGGCAGTGGTCAGACAGTGAGTGAGCGAAGGCATGGGCCTGCATCGGTCACACTGTCAGCCAGCCAAATGGGTTAGGAGAGACAGGGGAAGCCAAAACAGAGAGGGGGAGTCAGGAAAGGGGGGGTGGGGGAGGAGGGGGGGGGGGGGGTGTCTGTAGTGCCAAAGGGTTGAGTGGCATAGGCCCCTAATGCTCGCTACACACAGGACACAACCACAGAGTAAACACCAAATACCTGAGGGTGTGTTTGTGCGCTACAGTGTACTATGTATAGTAAAGTGTAATACTTGCTGGGGTCACATGTTTCGCATATTTCTTCGGGTTTGTTTTGAGCCACTTGGTGGACCAGCTGCCCGGTGTCGTGTGCTTTATGGTAGACTAATATCAATATATGGAGTAGGTGTATTAAGGATATTTTCATTACACATTTTTTGATCATTGTCAATTATCTGGTTTAGAGCTGAAATGAACTAAAACATGAATTGAATCATCGGTCGAATAAAACAAGGATGGATGAATATGTATTAGATTGTAATGAGCCGTTTTACAGTCAATTGATTAGTCGATAACAACAAAAATTAGCAAACAAATGACCGTATATAGAATTGTGATATAATTGCCATTAGTAAAACTAAGTGTCTCCACAAACAATTACACAACTGAACCTCTACAAGTCAAGTAGTGTTTAATAGAAAAGGGGCTAAAAGGTTTCTGGGAAATAAATACATTTATCGACTAATCTCCTAAGTGGGAGCAGCCTAAGTCGTAGCAAAATAGAGTAAAGATTGTAAGCACACTGAGGTAGTAAAACATCTTCATATTGAGAATGACAAGTTACCAAACCCTGACCAAATATAAACAAATCCCAAAGAGGAACTTGTTAAGTATTTGACTGAAATCCTAAAGTCTGAAGCGCTCACGTGATGGTGCGCATGTGGGTGTCAGCTGTTCACATGTAAAAACAGTTCAGGTTACTTAGAACCAAAAACAGGCAGCCAGTGGGAGAAGGCAGGCGGATGGTGGGCAGCGTGGCAGATACTGTGACACGTCCAGCCCCGTTGTGTCACGGGTCGCGCTATAAGGGCAGTCATGGGAACGGCATGCGGGGGGGTGGGGGGGGGGAGAGCTGGGCTGTGCGGTGGGCGGGCCATCTGGTGTCACCAGTCACCTAGCACCACACGATCACTGCTCTGCCAAAAAAAACCTCTCGCCTCCGAAAAAACACTCACGACCCCGCCGCCCCTCCCGTACTGCACCCCCCCCCCCCCCCACCCCCACCCGCCAGTAATATGCCCCTTTGCATTGTCTCTGTTTCCGGTCATTGGCGTTAGTCTCGCATGGCCTGCACTTCCCCAAACGATGCCCCTCCTCATGCTCTACATGTCCTCAGGTGTTGATCTGCACCACATCTTCTGCAGCCACGAAAAAAAGGGAGGGAGCCCGGGGACCGGAATGGAGTGACGGTCCGGCCGTCAAATAAGAAACAGCTTGATGGATTTTTGTGAATCCCGGTAAGGAATCAGACGGCATCGGGGAGGAGGCGAGCGCTGGGTTGCTGCGGCTGAAAGCCCCGGTGGAGGCCAGGAATGTGGCAGTGACGTGCAGTCTGAAGAGACAGGACCTCCTTCGGTCTTTTTGTGAATCACTGATTTATTGTGTTGTTATTCAGGCGCGTCCTTCTGGTCTGCGGAGGAAGACTGTAGTTGCTTTTTTTATACCTTGACAAAGTGATGACCGCTGGATTATTCATAATGTTTTCCTTTCTCCTTCCCACAGAAAAAAAAAAATTGTGTGCTTCTATTTTGTATGAGCAGAAGATGCGGCCACCATATTTGGAGGATTTGGGTATTAGCCTACTGGTCTAAAATCAAGGAGCGTTTATATTTAACTCAGACGTGGTCTGGTGCAGGCTCCCCCACTAATTGACGGCTACGCAGTAATCTTCAGTGGGCTAAAACTCATTTACCGTGAGCTCTTCTGCGGCATTAAGATGAGGTCATCTCTCCCCTTCTCTGCACTCGGGAATCTAGATTCTTGAGTATAAAAAACTGGTAGTAAGCTACTGGACAGCCTGAAGGACGTACAGTGCGCAGCATGGGCCCAAACCGACCACCAGTACCTACACCTAGAATATTTAGCTAGAATCAATAAAAAGGTGGGTTTCCTTCCCCACACAGCGCTGCCCGAGCAGGTGCTCCATAGCTGAAGAATGTCCATCCGAGTTTTAAAAAGGTCACGTTGCGACGCCCCCCCCCCCGCCAAGCAGGCGGGCTATCTCGGTCTTGTGGAGGGTGGGGGGGGGGGAAGGTCTGTAGGACACAAGGTTGTCGACATGCATTTCATCCCATTCGCGTAATCAAACCAGAGGATTCCAGCGGGAAAACCTTTGCCCAGCTTTTCATCCGTCGACACCCACTCAATGCGCGGCCTTCAAACTTATCAAAGAGAAAGAGCGTGTGGGGCGAGAAGAAAAGAAAAAAGGTGCTTCTCTTTTTGGCAGAGGCCCCTTCAGCTATCTGGTGGCACTCATCCACGGGGGGCGACTGTTAATGTATTGTTATCAGAGCAAACGTGGAAAGCTGACAGAATGTTTTTGTCTGCCGAACAGGGAATGTGTAACTCCACCCCCCCCCCCCCACCCTCCCTCCCTCCTCGGCCCGGAGGAGAGCGACGCTGACGGGAAGCTGACCTTATTCAATCAGGGGTTTTTTTTTTGGGGGGGGGGGGGGGATGTGTGTCTTCTTCCCTTTTTTTTCTGCTTCTGAGCGCTGCCAAGCTCGGCGGGGAGAATGAGCGTTGTGATGGTGTGGGCTGCTTGGTGGATGCGCATCGTGGTCTAGTACACACACACACACACACACACACACACACACAGTAGCACACTCACTAACAAGGAGCTAACAAAAGCACATTCCTGCGGAATCTGTGCAAAGTGAAAGACAAAAAGACTTTAATGCCATGTCTCTCACGCATTCAGCATGGCAGCCCAGAGGCTATAAATCGTGGGGACAAAGTTTCGACAGTGACCCTGCTTGTCCGATGACCACACCGGACACTCTATAGGTGCAACTTACACGTCTGATCCCATCAGTGTGTCAGGGAACTCGTAAGTCAAAGCACTGCCTCCCTGCAAGACAAGCCCCCCCCCCCCCCCAACACACACACACACACACACAGGACCACCACTACACATATCTCACGGTCATGACTATTTACAGCATGGAATGGTCGCTAAGTGGTTGAAGTACTCGCCGGTCCGTTCCGATGTCTCCCTTGCAGCCTCCATTCATGCATATTGCATACACGCGTGCACACGCAGCCATTCGTGCACGCGCATATTACACTGTCGCGCGTACTGTCGTTGTGAAGGACACCGATCCATCTGAACGTAGCTGCTCTCGTGTGTTCAAAAATGAATTAAAAAAAAAAAGACCTCAAAGAGAGAGTGTTGGGGACAGAAAGGTGAGGAATGCAACAAAAACAACGAGCAAAACAATTCGGAAGAAGATCGAGGAAGAGCAGAAGAGTCAAAGAGGCTGGAGATACGATGAGAGGAGGACCGGCTTACACACACTAACCTGTTTCACTTCAGCAGGCATGATCTCAAAATCCCCCCTTTGGTTCCAAGACAAAAAAAATAAAAACAAACGTGCGACAACTATTTCCCGGCGTCTGGAAACGGTCCTTTCCCCCCCCCCCCTCAGGTGTATTTACGTTGAGTTTCCCCCCCCCCCTCCCTGTGAGCGCAGAGGCAGCAGCTCAGACTCGGGCAGCCATCCTCTGCTCAGCCGCGTCGAGCCACACGCAGTTAGCGGCGGGAATGCCGGAAGTGGGGCGCTGGATACCTTTCACAACAAAAGCCCGTCTATTGCGCGTGGCTTTTTTGTTGGTACCTCGCATCCCATATTCCGCACTATGCGCTAGTAAATGTTTGGAAATCATATTATAGCCAAAGTTAATGCTGCGGTGGAACCTGGCGCATCCCGTATCCCAATATGCAAAACGGATCTGTTTTAGTCTTAAAAAATAGTCATCAAGGAGACCTGGTTTAGTGTTGTTGCCTCTCGTGCAAGTTGTGTGTTAGGTTAAAATAAAGATTCATTAATAATTTATTTTCATTACTATAAGCATAAACGCGGTCATTTTAACAAAACAGTTGCATAATGCTATAGGCCATATTGGTGGTCTACGGGTAACACATATCCATATTAATAGAGTTTAAGTTATCTAAAAAGCACCAAGTATCTTTAGTGAAAGATATTGAAAGCACATAAAAGCAGAATGGCTGACAAATGGGACCATGAAAGTAGAATGTTTTTTAGAAGCAGTCGTGCTTTTATTTCGAAGGAAAAATCACCTTATATCCGGTGTAATACTGGCTATTGCAGACTGGTTCTACACAGCTGAAAGGAACTCAGCTTTCTCTTTTCCAGAAATGCTGTGCATATGGGGAATGGAAAGAGATGAGGGGGCAGAGGCGGCCCTTCCTCCCCCAGCAGAATGACCCCTCGCTAACGAAAGCACAGATCCGAGAATAGGACTGGAGTTCACCCAAAATGTGTTCACATTTGCACGCACACACACTAACTCAACAAAAAAAGTTAGCCAGAGGGAACAAAAACCTCTTGGGCTGAAGGGGGGGGGGGGGGGTGTTATAGAAAGGAGGGTTCCCAGACAGGCAGCAGGAGATGGAAGTGCAGAAGCTCCCTCTCTCTCTCTCCCTCTCTCTCTCTCTCTCTCTCTCTCTCTCTCATTGGGTCTATGTCTAGCATCTTTAGTTGGGTGGGACCAGTTCCCTCTATGCACTCCAGCTGCGTCTGTCAATCCGCCGACCCCTCCCCCTTGTTGGCATAGACACAGAGAGGGACGGGGAAAAAGAAAGGGCGGGGGGCGGGCTCACACACAAACAAAAGTTGGCCCTTTTGAGGGAAAGGCACCCAATACTCTGCACATTTTTACACCCTCCACACACACAGCTCCTTTTATCCGCCTCTTTGTCCCGTGTCTCTCTCCCTGCACTTGATATAAGGGGGAGGTGGGACGTACGTGGAAGAATTCACATTGAAATATCTATGACTGTGACCAAGACTGTCAAGGAATGCTAATCCAGTAACGCGGAGGACAGCTCTGAGAGGCGCTCGGACTGACAGAAAAGAAAAAGAGGAACGAGTGACTCGACTTAAAAAAAAAAAGAGAGAGAAAACAGAGAAAGGAGAATTCCCAAACGGAGGGGAAATGGCTGAGGTTTCGCATTCCACGAGCCTGGTATTTCATCTCCCTGAATGTCACTGCTCCATTTGTTCTTAATGAAAGAACTTGCCCACCATGCGCCATTAGATTCCCTATTTGCTTTTCAACAATGCCGTTAACAATTCATGCAACAAACATTTCTTCCAAAAAGGTTTACAACTCAAAGTGCATTACTTTCTCTAATGTTATTTGCGATATCACTTTCCATTTAAGACACTAAACCATTGAGTGCGTTTGATAACCCTGCTTACAAATCCATTAAGCGCTTTGGTATTCTCATGGGAGCAGATTAGAAGCAGTAGTCGTTACTTTCTCGGTCTATGTGTGTTTTGTCCAATTGATAGTTCAATGTTATGATGATTGTTTGGTACATTGGTACAAGACCATGACTCTTCTCTCACGTCACACCGAGGCTGTACTTTGCGTTTTGCATTTGGCTGTAAGCACTTGATGACAACAATAAAATCATTTTCTGACTGCACTGTTTCCCTTTATACCTTTCTGGTTTGGCATGTTAATATATTATAATTTACCACCAAAAAACAAATTGTGACCATCACCATCAAGTGTTCACAACTCTTTGAGCGGGACGGAACATTTCATGTGACTTTGTTTCATAGTTGTCAAAACATTTCACTCAAATCCACAAATGTCAAACTCATCACAATACAAGAGAGAAAATTCCGGTGGATCGCCAATTAGGACTCATCTCCCGGTGTCCATTAATTGTCTGTTTCAAACTGTTCATGGTAATCCATCAAATCGCCGTGGGACATTTCCGTCTGAACCAAAGTCACGGCCCAACTACAGCCCCAGAGGGCCCAACGGCGCCGTTGCTCTTTTTGTACCGAGGCAAGCAAAACACACAGGAAAATTCAAGTGAAAATAGACAGGACTGTTAAACTAAATATCCCAGAGAGTGTCTTCCAACATTTCCTTTCAAAATGAGTTTGAAATCACAGGTCTGTGAATGCCAGTTCCTGTCTGAGGAAAAGCTCCATTCCCTTGAGCACAGACGGGCGTCGTAACATAAAAGTGTCTGAATAATCCGGGGGTTTGTAATCAAAGCTCCCGAAGTCAGCTCTACTCTGTCACCACGCGTCGGGTTAAACAGATGGTAGTGAGGTTAATTTTTACCAACGAGGCGTGCTTTGACAGCCAGAAACCTCAATGAAGCTGCATCTGTTAAAATCGTGTTGTTTTTTTTTACTTCCATTCAAGATGCCAGATGTATAGAAAAAGACGCAAGGAGCAAAAAGCATAGGTGGAAGAAAGGCAGGAGAAGCTTGGGGTTTATGTATGGCAATTCTTTGGAAATCCTACTTTATCGTCAAACTTTAACAGAGAAGACAGTGAGTTCAGAGAAAATTAAACGATATATACAAAGCAGGTTGACTAAAAATGCATAAAAAAGGGGATTTTACTTTTCAGCTCTCAATTCTTTGATGATCTATTTTGTTACAGGCCGACTCCTGTTCATTCTCACAATGGAACAGCTTGCAAAAGAATCCGTCATCTAATGACTCCTACTCTCGTGTTTTATTTTATTTTCCTCTTCCAAAATGGCTACTCAGCAATGCAAAGGCTTGGACTCCAATTTATTGGGGGCTTTTGTCTTGCAAAAAGGCAATTTTCCCTTCATTAAGTGGCATACAGCTCTGTTTAAATAACATTACTTCTGATCAAAATATTCTATTTTCTGTTTTCATGATGCTAAACTGTGATTGTTTTTAATTCAACTGTGACTGGATTAGGCCCTTTCTCAGTTTTCACCCTGTCATGCGTAATTGGGACACTGAATGGGTGACAAACAACAGAATCTCAGTCAGTCGAAGCCTGGAATATCACATTTATTAGTTAGGTATTTCAGCCGCTTTATCAGCATCTGGAGCATTTTAAGATTATATTGAGATTCAATCCAAGAATGTTAAAGTTTTCTTTCCATATGTACAGTATATCCACATATGTGCTTGATGTATATTCACTTGAATGAGGCACTTGGAGAGAGGACTGTTGAGAGCAGTGCCCTCCTTTTCACACATTCATGCCATTACAAACACTCTCCGAGAGAACTACCCCGAGACACTCCAGCTCAAACTCCACTTATACATGATCTTTTGACAGAGTCTGTGCAACTTTATGATGTGGAATCAGCACTCATGTAGTCACCCACAGTGCAAAGCCAGTAGATGTAAGGGTGTGCTAGAACTTGCATTCTCTCATCTCACCGGCAGAAGGCGTCTCCTCCGGTTGTGAAAGTAAATCTGATTTTATGGATGCCCAAGAAACAGCGTACTTGATTTATCATATCAACAAACACTGCATTGTTGTCCGTGGTTTCAACCGCTAGTTTCTAAGCCTTCAGTACAGCACGGCGGTTTATTTGGTAAATCATGGTTCGTTTTAGAGTAAAATACACCATAAAGCGCAGTACGTTTGATTGACAACTGGCAAAAGAAATCGTCAGTCCACAAACCAACGGGTGACGTCATGACGACCACGTCCACTCCGTAGATACATGTGGGGTCAGTGTGGGTCTTGAGGGGACTATCTCAGACTGGCTGATCTGCCTGCCGTAGCTGGGTTTTTGGGTTCTCCGTTTTTTTGATGCAGGTAGTTTGAGCTTTCGAAGGAGCTGTGCTCGATCATCCAAACACTTTACTCATGTCTCCTTGCTCCTATTTTTAAATCAAACCCTCTGGGAACACTGTTAGTGCAGTTCATGCTGCGGAGGGAACCACGTTGCAGTGACCTTTATTAAGGAACACACTGGGGTGGAAGTCGAGAAAGAAACGTTCAGCACTTTGTCCCTTTTGCCATTTGGCAAAATTTGTGGTCTCAAGGAATGTTCTGTCCAATAAAGTCCGAACTTCCTCCTGCACACCTCCCAAAACGAGGCTCATCGTTGATTCTGTTCCTCCTTTCATGAGCACTTACGTGCTGGTAATTCACGTAGTAAAATTGTCGCCCACCAGTGTGTTAAACTCATGCGGAATTATTAAATCAAGGCTTTGAAGAACACCTCCGGCCATCCTACAAAGTCTGTTTTCAATCTAGTCTTGTTGTCAGTTGAAAGGGCATCGAGCCCTTGTTTGGTTGTCCTGCTGGACACTGGGAAGGCTGAGGTCACATTCCTCGGTGAGGGGCTATATTTTAAACACATGCGCTATAATCTAGTCCCCAAACAGTCTATTCAGAGTACCGTAGTGAATATTCTTGAAACTTTTGAACCCGGGGGTGTGCCATTCAGTGGTAAGGAGCCTATTCGGGTACATGGAGAGAGTGTCTGGTAAAGGAAAACGAGAGCAGTGTTGAGATACCCCTCTCAGTGCTTTTAGTGAGCATAATGGTTTAATGGATTGTGATCAAATGGCAGGGAGCTGCACCAGGACGGGCATTAAGTCCAATAGCGTCGGGACTGATTTGAAGGATGGAGGTTTGAGCCACCCCAAAGGAATATAAATAGCTCACAGTACAAAAGGCTTTTCTGTTACCCCCCCATCTCCCCATAACCCCATTACTCCGTTCGTCTGCACAACCCCAACCTTGAGTAAAAATTCCTGTCCTTCGGGGGTTAGACCCTGTGCCAGGCTGAGACCCCCCCCCACCTGAAGCAGTTAGCCGTGTGATTCATGGGCCGTCGCCTCGATCTTGACTCCTAATGTTGAAGTGGAGTGAATAAAAGATAACTTCGAACATAAATGGCAGCTCTGTTTAAATTTAACCAATGTAGTGGGAATAAGCAAGTCGGGTTAGCCCTTTAAATGTTTAAAACATTTATTAGGTTTGTAAATGGATTGCATTGCCTTCAGAGACCTTGACATGCCCACCATTCTTAAAGAATCCATTTTTCCAATGAAAGCCCAGGACTGTTTTCCAAACATAAATCCTGGATATTTTTGGGGGTTATGAAATTATAACACAAATTATTGGTTGTGATTATAAATAATTAGGGCTCACACAGAAAAAAAGACTGGATACCACCACCACCCCTACAAACGAGAGCAGAAATATTGGCAGTTTTGAGTATTTAATAATAATAACATAAAGACGAGTTCTACCAGCGTTGACACTGAAAAGTGGTGTGACGTTGTTGCAAATTGTGTAATATAAGTTCAACATCGGTTCTCACACGTGACCAAGGCACAGGACAAGGACGAGGACAAAGAAGTAAAAATGTTACTGCAGGCAAAGATGTAAAGCATTGAAATAAAGTCCCACTGAACATCATGAAAGAAAGCTGTGAAAGTTGACCTCAAGAAGTCCGTCAAGGAGAAAAGGAAATGTCTCTCGTCAGTATTGTGACAAACAACCAGCCATAGACTCTTTGATGAATTGCATCTTTTGCGTACCACAACATTCCTAATAGTCAGAGGACCAAGCGACCTTTAAACTGATGTAAAGCATGATTAGGGGAACCCTCCATCCCTCCATGGGGAAACAGGCGCCAACCAATGAAATTGTAAAGCGGACTTTTTTTTCCCTCGCAGGCTGCTCCGTGGATCTACATCGATGAAAGTGGTGTGGGAGGGTACGGGAATTGTGTTGCGTGCAAGAAATAAACAAAGGCGACATTTTCTCACCGAGGTAATTAGGGTGTTCAACGGGAGGAGAGAAGGTTCCTGATGGCACAGCGAGGGATGAAGACAGGGGAAGATCGAGGAGGGGAATGGGGTTAACTAAGCCTCATTGTTAAGCAGGTGATTTACGAGGGTACGGGGCCTCCCGAGCCCCTCCGGTGGAAGGATAGATCTTCTGTCGCCATAGCGCCCTCGGCCCTTTGTTTCCATTGTGCCGAGACAGGGCTGGAAGGGGGGGGGTGATGAAAGCTGGTGGAGGGCGGTTGGAGCGATTGTTGGTAGAGGGCTGTGGTGCCATCGCAGGGCCTTTGCCTGTACCTCTGCACCACAGATCAAAGGCTGCACTGTTCCCTCTCTCTAAAACCTCACAAGCCTTTGAAAAACTTCCCCACAACATTTGCACCGGGGGGGGCTGGGGGGATAATATGCCTCCGAAACGCTAGAAGCCCACTGAATAGCATCTGAATACCAAATAGCAACATATAATAATACCGAGAGTAAGATAAATTATCCAGAGGTTGCTTGTGATCACGGCCCAATGATTTTATGCACAACAAGATGGAATCTGTGCACGTTGGTAGACAGATTAGGTGTCTGGATTGTATGAAACCAGGTCACCTTCTCCCTCGGAGTGCTGTCTGCCTCGCTGTCACCATTTGACCTTTCAGGGACTCTTTGAGAAGGTTCCTTCAGGCAAAAATGAGTACAAGAGGAAAACGCAATATCAAATGGAGAAAGGGCAGGATCTTAGCATGTTGGGGCTGTCGGGGATGCAGATTGAAAGGAGCCTCGGTCCGTGTCACTGAGCCTCTACAGATGATTTCATCAGAAAGGCTAATGCAGTGTCTGACAGTATTGTTTGTCACAGGACGGCGCAACACGAAGCACTCTGATTCTTGACCTTGGCGGCAATTTCTGACGTGTAATATTAGAGCGAATGAGGGTCAGAATTGAATTAATTAACCTCGCCCGCACTTATTGTTCTGTCTAGTTATCAACCTTTATCCACCATGCAAGGCCAAATCAAAAAGCATGTAGTTATATTTGAAATACGCTCAGCCTCAAAATGATTTTATCCTATTTAGTTGTGTGAACTTGTGTTCACATCACATGATTTATTTGGGTTTGGGACTCTGTGTAGAACAGATATACATCATACAACAGTGAATAGGCAGCCTTTCTAGCCAAAGAACACGTGGAACTCTTGAAAAGCTTCAACCATAACGGTTCACAGTCTCCAGGAAACCTACTGTGACATTTTATGAGGCCCAGCGATGCTTTCATTCGGCCGCTAATTCCAGCACGGCAATGTGCCCATAAATTCCCCTTTCATAGTTTTAGTATCTTAGCATTCTACCGTATAATAACTTGTGTCACTAAATGCAATGTAAAGCTTAAAGTCTGATGCAAATATAATCCTCGTGATAGCCATAGAAAAAAATTCAATATTGCCTGACAGCATCCAGTATTTGCTGAGATTTCCCCATATTTCATCTTTCAGTTTGGACCAACGTGGAAGACCAACCCCCCCCCCCCCCGTTGCCATCCTTGGTGCCGCGCAGTTTGATTGGCAAAAAAACTTCCTATTATGCAACAAAGTGAATGTTCACATGAACATTAGCCAGAAGATTTATTACCAAACTCAACTCGGAAAGCTACAAATCTTCAGACTTTGAATTTGAGGAGGGAAATGATTGTTATATTCCCATATAATCCTGTCACACCATCAATAAATGATTTATTTGCGTCATTGGGCAGCGTGCCAGGCCCATGCATCACTCCCACATCGAGGCTGGTCAGGACAGAAGAGCCTGAATTGTTAACCTCAAGAAACTGTGTGTGGAGACGGAATGAAAGAAACCAGTAGTTCAGAGTTTCAGAGAGACCAATCATAAAGCGATGTGCTGATACGTGTAAAGTAATCTGCATCAATCTGAAATAAAGACACCGTTTCTCAGGGTTATTTGCTACCCACTCAGTCTGCTCCGGGTCGCAGCAAGTTGAGACATTTGAACGACAATAGATTCAAGTGTACGGACCCAATCTGTTGGAAAATGAGCACCTTGTAGCAAAGCACTCTTTAGATCGGTGGCTTATCATTCAATCAATCAGACTTGGTCCACTTTCCCCTTTCTGACCCCAACTTTTAATAACTGCAGACCTCGCTGAGTCTGACCCTTGGATTGTGACTCTAACCCCTGTGATACTGATCCGCGATCCATTTGGGTCCATCATGCAACCTGGAAGGAATGTGCGTGTGTGTGTGTGTGTGTGTGTGTGTGTGTGTGTGCGAGCGTGTGGGAGAAAATGTGTCTGTTTGTGAGGCTGACCAAATGATGTTTGGTTAGTTGATTGAGCCAATTTATTTTTGTTACTACTTGACATTGTTGTCAAAGGTAATGTTTAACAGAAGGAAAAGGTAAAAGCAAATGGTACAATTCTTAGGACTCATTAAAAAGCACCCATATTGTAAGCCCCTGGCACTCAATGATTTATCTTACATAGTCAAGAGTTTGCTAAGGGAATTCAATATTCTTAATATATATATATATATATATATATATATATATATATATATAGCTTGATTGTAGGGAGACCAAGGCGTATTGTCTACTTTCATGTTTTCCCCAGATTTGTGTAGAAAAGCAGCAGATTACCCCCTGTGGTGGGCGAGGGGATAAAGAGTTTACTTTACCCTGGCATACCTTCCCTCTGCATCCTCTTCGTTATCCCTTCATGAGGCCAAGTTGGCAGCAAGCACTTTACATAAGTACACTGACACAACTGTGGAGTGAATTTCGAATGCAGGCAAATACAACCGGAAGGTAAAGTTTAATCTCTGCGAGTCTTGCTATATCAATAATACATGAGGCTGCCTTCTACACTGTGATTAAAGGTGATGTAGCCAGGTCCTACAGGTGCAGCAACGGCAAATTGCGCTTTCAAATTTAGGTTAGTAAAACATGTGTAAAGCCTCGGAGGGTTTCCTTCTTTCTAGCTGTGATTGCTGACATTTTTAGGTGATTACGGTTGTCTCATTTCTACGTCTTCCTTCTCGTGCAGAACAAGCCGGCATAGTCAGGAGCCTTGGGCCCGGATCCTAATGTCCCCCAGACGCTGGCCAGAGCTGAGCAACATGCCACAACCCATCAGCGGCACCGAAGACCAGTGGGCAAGAGAAGATTGAATGGTAAACTGTGCCATAAAAGGGTGAGACGAATATATATATATATATATATATATATATATATATATATGAGAAGAGGTTGAATCTCATCAACTCGTTTTAAAAGATGAGTCACCACAGAAATGATTAATTCACAATCTACGACAGTGGGTTCAGACAAAGGGACCACGTCTCCCAACTCACAGAAAAGTGGAACAGAGGGACAATTGAGCCCCCGCTGATGAAAAAAAAGCGATGACCGTGAGCTGACATGACGTCGTGATGATCTTGAACCGATGGAAGGACGGGGGGGGGGGGGGGCGGTTGGCAGTGAGGCGGACACAGGTTGGTTGAAAAATGACGGGAGAGGGAGAGGGGCCGGTCCAACACGCTGGCATCCTTTACCTGCATCGCCACCTGCTGCCACGCCGGCGGCTGGCTGCCGGGCGGGTTGGGAGGAGCGGCGGAGCGCTCCAGCTGCAGCGTGACGTGGCGACGCTCCTCCTCGAGGGCCCGGGTCAGCTGCTCGAAGCGCTCCTCCTGCTCTTTCACCGAGGCCAGGATGCTGGCGGCCGAGCGAACATCGTAGTCCTCCATGTCCAGCGCTGAGACGCAGTTGTACAAATCTTCCATGTCGGGAAGGGAGAAGGGGGGGGGGGCACCAGGTCATTAGAGGCACCTTGACCCAAGGCTGATACAAGTTCAAAGTCAAATACGAGACTTACTTAGGGGTCAGGTTGGGACATTGCTGGTTTGGTTCACAGCTCATAGTACAGAAAGTCAGTCAAATGTGTTTAAGTTCGACTGGGCTTCCTTGAGCCAATACTCTTGTAATTAAGAGAAACCCTGGCACCACAATTACAGTTCAATACAGGTCTGCTGTAGAACAAGTGCAGCGCAAAATGGAAAAAACGATTCACCAATTACGACGAAGGGGAGTGAAACAGCACAGTGCACATCCACACAAAAAAAACAATTCTTGTTTTTTGGACATCCAAAAAGGCAGAAGGGGCATGATCTCACCCTCACAAATGAACATTCACAGCCGGCGTAGAGGAATGACACTGGCATGCACTGGAGCCGCAACGCAATCCGACACACGAGCACTGTTGCAGGCATGAATACAACACACAAGCAAGCTTCCCACAGCCACCCATACGGACCCCCGGCTTGGTGCCACACACACACACACACACACACACAGACTCATAAACAATCGGGATGGCTTTACAGTTGCACGCTACAATGTGTGTCACTCACACCATGATATCCATAACTGGTATAGTGGCGTGATATCAAGGGGGTTGACAGCAGAATAACGAATGGAGAAATGCCACAGAAATACAGACCTAGTAGATAAGTGGGCTCAGAGGTGTTAGAAAAGAGACATCCCCCACTCTGAGAGAAGCAGAAGGATGAGACAGCAAGAGGGACGGAGAGCTGGGAGAGAGGAGAGAGGAAAGCAAATGGATGACAAAAGAGAAGAAGCCAGAGGTTAAAACAGAAATAAAAAGGTAACGAGCAACTTATGGTTCTTTTGACTTGGTGGTTTATCTAGAGGCTGTAGAACAGATATGCAAGAGCTGCTCCGTTAGACAGCGAAAGGTTAAAGAGAGGAACCAAGAAATGGCAAATAAGTCAGGAGACATATTACAGCAAAGCATTTGGGGAATTTTCCAGTTTATCTCGCCACCGAAACAGACAAAAATCCAGGAAGGGTGGTTTGGCTCAGTGGGGGATGATCAATGCAGATGCAACCATTAGAATCTTAAACAGGTCGGATTATAGAAACAGAGTGTGTGTGTGTGTGTCTGTGTGTGTGTGTGTGTGTTCATGCACACGGACAGAATTCATTCTTCAATATGGGACCTGGCTGAGGCCTTTATTCCCTTTGAAGCACACAATCTCTCTTTGATGTTTGTTGAGCACTGATCATTTATTTATCTGGAGAGGAGTCTCGTCTGACGCGACTCTTCCTTCCCTCCTCCTCCTCACAAAGCCCGTGTTTTAGAAGTTAAACTTCACATCCATGTAAATAAAAGAAAAAGTTCCTTTTCATCACCGTATGGAAGAGACTATAGTTTACCTCTGTGAAGGAACATGGTCTCTCTCATTACTCAGCCAGTTTCTTTCCAGTATCAAATCAGGTATTGATGTGTTTTTGAAACGTTGCTCTTCATGAAATGTGTCTGAATATGTCTCAGAAGGATCTCAGTCATCAGCTGGTGGCTCAGTCTTTAAATCTCAACACTGCTGGGCAATCGCTAGTTGCAAAAATAGAATCATTGTCTATTTCCAAAGCTGTCCACTGCATGAGATAAACGACAGCAACAGGGTGCCAATGCCATGTTGATTGGCCGTACTCGATGACAGAGTCTAATTATTCCCACCCCGGGAGAATTAGGGGGGGGGGCGATGTAGCCATGGCTTCCTGAGTCGGAAGTGGAATAAAATGGAAGGCATGTGAGCTACGCACACAGCTTATCATTAAATGCCAACTTCTGGCCCGTCTTAAAACAGCACAGGGAGGCGCCCCCCGATGAATTCCCCTCTGCCACCACGACAGCCCTGTTTTTCTAAGGTCTATTTCAGCAGATGTTTGCTAATGGTCCGCGTCAGAGGGGATAAAAACACACGCAAGGTCTGCACGTTTAACCCCATCCTCAATTACATACTGGAACAACATACTTTATGTAACAGAAACATAGAGTGCAACTTAAAGGTCATTGGGGGATGCCTCTCAATGAGTGGTGGGGGTGATTGCTGATATTTAATCTAAAAAGAAAGTGTTTAATCAAGTCCACAGTGACGGCTGGTTCTTAAAGCGTACTACTCTTTAGAAATCAGCATTGTTAATTTAAAGGAAAACAGTCTCATAATCCATGTGCAGGGGACACAGCACACAACTGGCTGCTTTACTATTGCACAGCGTTGAAGCACTTAAGCACTAACTGTTATTTCTAAAAAAGCCCAGTAGTAAATATATCCACACGCGGCCACAGTTCTGAACGTGGATCCGTGGATGAGATGCAGCATTCGCACACTTCAAAGGCTTGCTGCAAAATCCAGTAATAAATCCATGGCTCCTTATTCCCCCCTAAAACAAATCGTTCAATGACGAGACTCTCTCACCATGAAACTCTCTCTGTTATTAACTGGCACGCATTTAAGTGCCGTTATTATCAAGAACAGCTTTGCATGAGCCAGCAGCTACAGGTCTGTTTTTCTTCAAGGGAGACCTATCTCCCCCCGAACTGAAACTTTGGTAATTCCTCCATTGCCAAGATTGTAGTATTGTTTTCGTGGATACGGAAACTTTGCCGTCCCATCTCAGCCGTGAATTTGCCTACAACCACTTCGAAAAATGTAAATGTATGGTTTTAACATGGTTAAACATGGTTTCATAACCTCTGGATGGAGCTAGGTCAGCATCTTCATCTCGTTATGCAGAGCTATACAGTATATTCGTATTTAGAGGACAAAAATGCTAAATGCCAAGTTCACCAAATACAAACTAATGCTTTGACTTTAATGTGTGTACCACGAGCGCAGAGACAAAACAGAACCAAAGGGACGGAGGAGGGGCGTCCGGAGCCGACGTGGCGTGTGGTGCGTGTGTCTTGAGGGGTTTGAGATTGGGTAGTTAGGGGGTCGGAGGAACAGATTGAGAGCTTTGGGATGAAGATAATTGAGCGTGACCGTCAGTGAGTTAGAAGCATTGGGTTTAAGAAGCATTCACCTTATTGGGGGCTAAAGCTGGGTTGGTGGGCTCCTTCCTTCGCCCACTCACCACAAATCTGCCGCTACCCAGAGGCTGTGATTGCGGCTCAAATGAATGAAGTGTAAACGCATCGTATGCCCATCCGAGGATGCAGCTCTTAAAAACACCTGCTCCTTTTTGCAGCTGCAACCCTGTGGAAGTGGTGGTCTTCAATCGACCTCGCAATCTACAGTCAGGAAGTCAGAAGGTAAATTAGCAATTGTAGGAGTATTGGCCTGCTTTTAACTTAATTTCAAAGCCTTTCATTGCATGCTGTGAAGGGAACGTGTCGAGGCTCTTACAGAAAGTGACTGACAGTTACGTGAGTCATCATAATAACAATCTGCTGTGTTGGGAGTGTGTTCTCACACATTTTGATGAGCTTTGCGCCTCTTTGTGCTTCTCATGAACATGAAAGTGAGTTGAAATTAGTCCCATATATGAATAAAACACCCATCCCTGGATGAATTGACAGCTGAGCATACGCGTTGTGATTTTTAAAAAGGATTTTAATATTTGTAGCCAAGCCTTCAGTAGTCTTTCAAAAAAGGCCATAAAACACAGCTCACAATTTATTTACCATAAGCCACGGCACATAAAAAAACAAATGCAGTCACCAGGAATGAACCTCCCATTAATCAAGTATTCCGGCCGTTTGTTGCTTTGAGGAGCGTTATAGTGTGTTACAGTGAGTGTTAATTCCCATGCGGGTATTGCGGAGTGATGCCAGGATAAGCAAAGCTTAGCGAGTGAGGCCCGGAGCCCGTAGCTGACCACATTCACTGCCCGAAGAATAGAAATGAAGATGTTGTTTACCACCCATGCTTTATTTTAGCATTTCACTTAAAATCCAACGTGGAGGAACACTGACAAACACAAACGCACACAAATGATATGCAAGCACACCCATGTCTTTCTTGTTCTCGTTATGTAACATTTCAGTAGGATTAATAGATGCTCATATGCTCCACCACAACGTTCTGAGGTTGTACCCCAATCCCTCATCGGGGACTACAACATGAGTCCTTATATTTATAAGCAGCCAACAATAGGAAGGCTAAGGTTCAGAGTAAAGTATTCATGAGATAAAATTTGGCACTTGACTGTGGGAAGATGATTAAAGAAGCAACAGCGGAGCTACTTTGAACACGCTGAATGCAATTTAAAAACACTTAGATGGGCATAAACAACAGTCACGTTTTCTAATATACTCTAATAGTTGAAACAAGAGAAAACAGGCACAAGAGACTGTCTCACGTGCAGCAAATAAGAAGATGAGTTTGTATGGATGTCTGGATGGTGACAGACCTCAAACACGCGATTACACAGCTGAGTCTTCCTTTAGAAGCTGGACCAGACGAAACAACGTCTCCTCTTCAGCTCTAAAATATACTGTGAAGAGAACCGAGGCTGCCTTTCAACTGACATTTACCTGAGCCGATTCAACAGTGACATATTTTTAAATCAGAGCACATTTTCCTGGAGGAAAAAGCACCATGTATTGAAATAAAAATTACACAAGGCTCTTCAGCGACAAAGTGAAGTGAAGTGAAGCTCCCTCGAGAAGATATGACAGAGAAAGTGAAGTCCAACAAAAAACTGTCGGGAAATGTAATTACTGCAATAATGAGCTGAACAAAGTTATTAAAGGGGGCTAAAGGTGGAGAGAGACAAAGTGTACCTTTGATGTCTGTGAGTTCCGTCAGACCACAAGCGCACCCAGGAAAGTAGCTGCGTTATAGTCGACTCGTTTGATCAGTCCACCGGGGGGAGATCTGTGGAAAGAGAAGAAGAAAAAAAAAAGACAAAATTGTTCAGCCAATTTAAGGGCTCTCAAGAAAAACAAAGACACATATGTAGCATAACGCACACAAGAGATACCGTTTCATCCTCCCCAGCCGATCGCTTGTGGTGTAGATCACTTCACCTCTATTGTGTTTTTCCTTTTTCGGCTTCATTTCATTTGAGAAGGAGTTTCAGAATTCCACCACATTACATCGCAGGCTAAAGAAGGTCAAGCCCCCGAATACATCTGGGAAGCCTTGGCCCCTCATGACAAAGACACAGCTTCAGTGTGAAAGCTGCTTCTGTATCAACCTTTAAGGCTCTGCTTAACACTTCTTTCTTCAAACAAGTGTTTTCATTTGGAGTTCGCCGATGTCCAAAATCAAAATACAGTATTTCAGTATTTCTCCAGACGCTAACATTCTCAAAGGATAATTATACAAATATGCAATTACATGCAACAAAACACACAACAGCTATTACTGCTCCTTGAAGAGCAGCTTCTGTTATTTTCTGTCCAATATTGGATTATAAAAGTTACTCAAAACGATATGTCAGCCTGACCTTAGTGTTCACACTCTACCGCCTCAGAAACATCACAGGCACACACCAAAAAAAAAAAAGACACCAGTGCACAATACTGCAGCGCAAATTGGTTTTGATGCTTCAAGCCATGGGATGAATCATTGTGTCGCACACACCAACCCGTCCAGTGGCTGTGCCTTTGATTCCCGCAGAAACAAAAGGCTGCCAGCGAAACTGCTGGATCGACTGCACCCTTGAAGGTGTCACTGATGATGAAATCAAACGCGCCCCCTTACGCACGCCTCCAATTTTAATTTGACGAATGTGGGTTTTACAAGAGGTAATTGCTCCTTAAAAGTTACCTCATACTTCAAGCAACACTTCCACGCTCTGGTGGGATATTTGCTTAAAAAACAAAAATTCCCAAAATGAGCTCAACAGCAGTTGTTATTTAAGATTATTAGTTATCCTTTCATGTAATGGTGGTTCGTTCATGACAGTGATGTTCAGGAGAAAAAGTTACTTTATAGATTAGATGAATAGATGTTCTTTTTTACATTCATATTACAGTTTTTCCTTTACTGAAACTAGGACATCATCCTTGTGAAGCCCGAATAAGAAAAATACTGGATGAATTCATCAGTTTCAGGATCAGAAACATGAACCACTGATTTAAGTTTAAATGTAAAGTCAGCTCTCCACATGATAAGTATCTCCAGATGCCGCTCTGACTTCAGGCCAACTTTGAAGCAGAGGTGGACTGAAAACATGTAATGTTTCATTAACTATGATCACAAGACCCACAGCGAGTTTTGTAAAAAAAAAAAGAAAAAAAAAAAAGAAATCAGCACAAAGTCCAGGCTCCTCTCTAGGTTTAAGCTGGCTGTGGGATTAGAATATTTCTCCCTCTCTAGGGATTCCCGGGTGTGTTTACTTCAAGGACAGATAGGCTCTGAGCACCAAGGGTTTTGGTTACGAACATCAAAGGTGAAGCTAAGCCCGGCTGCATTAGTTATCACCTTGTCTCTCTCCCTCTCTCTCTCTCTCTCTCCGCGACTCTGCATTGCTCCTGAATGGGGATTATCTCCAGACACGTTCGCACCTCACAGCAGCGGCTCGGTCATTAAACCTTCTATTCCGCTTAACGAGATGCGAGGCTCTCTGCGCGGCTCCTTTCCCTTTGTTTTCCTTTTATTTTGACAGGACGTCGGGACGACGAGGCGTTCTTTACGATGATCGGATGAACGATGCTCGGGCCACCCCTCAGCTGCCGGCTTTTAACCTTCCTCATCCCGCGGAGCTGATCAGGGGTCAGAAGTGGGAGCCAAAGGTCACTCAGTACCGACCCACTGCTCGAATATGGGACATGCTAATGCTTCGGGGACTATATTCTGATGGCTCAACATAGCATTTCGTTGGAAGATATGAAAGAAATGAATGGCCATTCCTCAAGCTGATAGAATGTCATACTCCCGACATCCAATCAGATTTATTTGGATAGCAGGCAGTTTCTTTGTTACAGTTTTTGGGTTCATTGTTAACTATTTCCACCACTATTTAAATCCACCACTATTTCATCCACAACGGCAATACCTTGTGAGCCCTCATGCAATACTTGCACTTCACATCAGCGCCTGATGCCGGCTGCGCATTATGCGGACAATTGCATATTCAACGAAGACTTGTCCCCCTCCGCCCCACATTGTTTGGAAAGCCCCCCCCCCCCCCCAAGGAGTAATTGTGTGATTTAAAATTGTCAGTGTTTGTGCACACACACCAAGAAGGACAGCAGTCACGTATCAAGCACCCGATTGGCTAAAGGGAGACTTCTCACGAGCATGAAGGAATTTCATGCATCCGCTGTGCATACAGGCAGCCATTCTCGTCTGGCTTTGTCAATTAAGTCTCAAGAGAAACACACTGTCTCCCAGTTTATGATTGTTTTTCAAGTATCACTTTTGGTTGTGTTCAGAAAAAGTGATTACAGACAAGCACATAACCACAAATACGACCCAGTAAATCATACAAAACAATACAAGGGGCAAAAACAGAGGGGAGGAAAAGCAACCCGAGGAGCATAACCGGCTTAGACTGAAGAGTATCAAAGTGAGGAGCGCAGGACCAGTAGGGGGAATACATGTGTGTGTGTGTGTGTGTGTTTCATTTATTTGAAGCCAAAACATTTTTCTTTACCCAAACCTAACAAGGAGTGTTACATAAACATAACCAAGTAGTTGCTCAAATGTATATATCTTAAAAAGTAAATCTCATAAAACTGTTGGTCGAATACAGAATGAAGGTAATATGAGCTGTGCACAAAAAGCCATAAGGAAGCCCCACTTTGGACCCTGTATTGTATTGTTACACTCGCCTCTTATTGCATGTCATCCATTTAATCTCTTCTTTGGCTTTGCTCTTCCCACCTATAGCCTTTTCCAGTGTACAGGCTAATAAAGACTGGAAGAGTTGCAGCCTATTGCAGCTCTGTGCTTCCAGGTAATTGCACAAAGCAAAGAGGTGAGACACACTGTGCGTGCGCGCGGGCTGCGTTTTCAGAGAGCCGCAGTTTAATTGTATATATTCCAAGAGAAAAATGACAGTCCATTACCATTAGTGCGGACAAACAGGCAGGCTTGCGTCAAACGAGAAGATGAGGCCCCGTGTCTGTTTTTAGCACCGATCCTCGCCTGGAGCTCCTCACCCAAGATGGGTTTGTTTTTCCTCTGCTCTGTTTGGTTTCAGATGTTTTCTTCCAGCTTTAAACAGCTCGCTTTTTTTTTTTTAAGGTTGAATTCGTCGCAGATGCATCACATGCAGACTGTGATCAGTAACGCAATCCACCCAACTACAAACTCGCGTATCAAAAGGCCGACATGGACCTTGTGACTGGTAGTTGATAATAGATCCTCCAGAGAGAAGAACATGTTAATATTATTCCTACTCACAGTCTTAAGAGATGCAGGGAAAACAAAAGGTGAGAGTACAGGGGTTGCGTGCAGCCTTGATGAAGGTAACCACAATGCTTTGAAGAGGAAACCCACGCGCTGGTTAAATCGTTTTTGACTGAAGCTTCTTCCTCTTGCTGTTCAGCAACTTTAGCTCTCAATTACCTAGTGGTGCTTCTTCGGCTACGCCACCTGTGGATTCATTCATCATGATGAAGTGTGACAAATGTTTGAACTATTCTGGTTCAAGCACGTCAACATGGGGATGAGACTTATCTATCTTCTCTCTTCTCTTCTTATCTATCATCTACAATCCCACAATTAATTGGAAAATACAGCGCTGCTACAAGTACCAAAAGCAACAAAACAATCCAGAAAAGGCCAGAATTCACAATATATTATCCACCACTCTGAGGCCTTAGGAGACAAACATTTTCTTTGTGATTATTTGTGCCTGTTGTTTCGTTTTTCATGTATCACTTATTTAGTCAGTATTGCTCTGTGGCTCTTCAGCCTCTCTACTACATAACTACAAAGAGTTTGATGAGATTCATTATTTTATAATTTAGTCTTTTATTGTGGTGTAGTTTATACATATTTTATCCCTGTTGTATACATTTGGGGGGGGGGGGTTCAGGAAGGTAGAGCATCAATATTAATGTATTTCTACTAGAAGCCACAAGGCATTTCATCATGGCTGACATGATGGCAAAAGACAGAAGCGGCTCGTTCCGGCGCGTCTTTGTTCAGTCGGGTTTCACACGAGACAGAAGTAATCACCAATAATGCCGACGTAGACTGAAGCAGTTCGTTCCAGCCCATGTTCCTTCAGTCGGGTTGTCACCCAAGACAGAAGTAACAACCAATAACCCACCCAGAGATGCCTCTCCGCCTCTCATCTCAGCCGGACCCTTGATTCGAGGAGCAAAGGGGCTAATAAGACCTCCGGTCTGTCGCACCTGAGCCGCCTCAGTTTGCTGCTGGAGGTCACGGCGCGGGACACGAGTCCACTCACCGAGGACATGTAACTGTGGGGGGATAGAAAGATGCGTCAGGCCAAGCTGCTCGTTCCTCCCTCACTGGGACCAGATCACGACTCTTTGCTGTCCTGTCTCCGAAATGAGCTCTCTGATGACATCAGCACCGCAGGGACTCACCTCTTCAGACTATACTGTGACTAAAAACACATTGTAGCACTTTAATTGTACATCAAACAGCTCTTAACTATAACAAAATCGGCTTATTTGATGAAATTGCACTCTTCTGGG
This sequence comes from Pungitius pungitius, assembly GCF_949316345.1. Lineage (NCBI taxonomy): Eukaryota > Metazoa > Chordata > Actinopteri > Perciformes > Gasterosteidae > Pungitius > Pungitius pungitius. The sequence goes on along the minus strand of NC_084904.1, from coordinate 18,385,008 downwards.
TTTGTACCCCTGATGGTATGAAATGCACTTATTGTGTAAGTCGCTTTGGATGAAAGTGTCGGCTAAATGACATGTAATGTAATGCAGGTAGTGGATGCAACCACAGTATCTGCGGTCGTAAAAGGTGTCAGTTTCTGCCTCTCTGCTGATCACTGTCTGCCGAGACAGGAAATCAGTCATCATCAGTTCACGCATGAAGAACATGATGTTCTGCTGTCGAAAAGTAGATTATAAAGGAAGTCATCCAATCTCGGTGGAAAAAGCCGACACCTTTTGGTTTCGCCGTGATTAATGGCACTAACCCAAAACAAATCCTGTCACGGTTTGATGAATGGTAGCTAGCGTAAAGCCCATAAATGATAACACTTTGACATATCAGATCATCTCGGTTTTGGAAGGATAAGATTCAGTCGTTGATTGATTAAAGCGGACAGTATAGATGTCAGTGTGTGTGTGTGTGTGTGTGTGTCTGTGTGTGTGTGTGTGTGTGTGTGCGATCGCCTCTATTCGGTATCCACGACTTTATCTGGGGTATCAGAGAATGGGAGAAGTGGGAGAAGAAGAACTGTGAGGGCGGGAAGAGAAGGAGGCAGGTCAGTGTGTGTGTGTGTGTGCGTGCGTGTGCGTCCAGGAGCAGTGGACAAGCCACTCTCTTATTACTGAATGCGAATGTAGAAAAAAAAGTTGAGCCGTGAACTGAAGTCAGGGTAAGGCAAACATGGATATGGACAGAAATGTATCACGCTGTCAGAGAAGCTTTAATTTTTTTATATATTGTATGCAATGAAGCTTCATGCTATTTACCTTACAGTCTAAAACCGTTTGATTAAAGACGCACCTGCTTAGCGCTTTTTTTTTAGCACTTTAAGCCACAGTTCATTACACAACAATAAACACTTTGTTTACGCCCATTACTGTGTAATTAAGAAGGACATATTGTGACCAGCAGCGAGCAGATAAAAACTCCAGGGGAAAACAACTAATTAATTGTTGACAATCCTAAATCTAATTGCAGTTAACTCGTGTAAAGACACAACAACAACATAGAAATGCTTGCGAAACTGTGCGTGTGTGCGTGTGTGCGTGTGTGCGTGTGTGGCGCGGACTCCCAGCATGAAGGTCATCACTGACGCCGACACTGATCAGGTCAGCCTCAATAATTAACTTCTGCTCCAAAAAAGGGAAGCGGTAATTGCATCTCAAAATATAACGTCTACATCTAACAAACTTCCTCTGAACTCAATTATTAATCAGTGGTCGCCTCCGACGGTGACTGAGCGATGGATGGGATCGAGACGACTGAGCCCCCCCCTCGGGGGCAGGAGGGGAATTCAGCCAACAGTAATTGGTCGCTAGCGAATGCACGGTCAAACAAAGGGTTACACGAGTACAAGGACCAGTTTCCTGAGATCTGGTAACGGAAGCGTGGCCCAACAGGAGTGAAAATGTCCACAAGACGAGAAGAACGTGAGTTACCACCTTGTGACATTTACAAATGATCTTAGTTAACGTCTGCATATTTTCAGGGAATCTTGAACGGCAAATGTGACGGTACTCAAAGAAAATGGACTTAAAGAAGAGATCAAATGGATTTAATCTTGGCATTATTTTAATAGCAGTTGCCTTAATGGTGCTCTAAAAGAAGACCTGCTGAAATAACACAACTCATGACAGAAGTGAAAGTATTAATAGAACAGTGTAACACAAGTAAAAGCCTTGTATTCAAAACTCGGGTTAAATGAACAGCTGGACCTTCTTTGGAAAAATGTGTAGTTTGTACACTAATGGTCTTACGATGTCACACTTTCTTTGCATGAATAAAACGAGCTACAACATGTTATTGACCTTTTGAGGTAAGCTAGGATGGTTGCTAGATCATTTGTATTCTGTATGCTAAGCCAACTGGCTATTAGATTCACTTTAGAGATACAGGCAAAAAAAAATATTTTACTAGTATAGGCTCCTCCACATTACCGTTGTAAATGTTACTTTGCCCAAATGTTACTTTCCAATACTGAAAGGTAAAGAATCAATATGAACATTTCTGGCTTCAAATGGATATCTAAAGGCTCGGCGGAAAGAGCATCATAAAATATTTTTGTGGCGACCATCCCAGTTTCAGCCTGCGCGGTTGTCCTTAAGGATTAAAACCTGTGAAGAAGGAAGTCCAATCAGAAACGGCGATGCTGGGTGGAAAGGTAACGAGGCGCGCGGCGTCTCCTCGCTCTTCAGCAGAGGTCCTGCATGCTTAAGGACCGGAACCGCGGATCTAACCCCCTTTGTAACTTTGAGTGTTTGCATGCTCAGTCCTTGCCTTACCTCTGTCCCGTCTAGATCGGAATCGAGGAGGTCCCACCGTCTGCACCTCGGTGTTGCCCAGAGTTCTGTAGCTGTAATTTGACATCAAACGTCAGGGCCTCGCACACTGAGAGACGATTAAATCCTTGTTTACCAAACGGAATCATTAACTATTGTGGAAAGAAAACATCGCTCTGTTCTGTTGAAAAGCCATTTTGTTTACAAAAAGCCTATTGTTGATTGCGTTTAGTAGATTCAGGGGGATGAATACACCCCCCCCCTCCCATAAAAAAAGTGTCCTTTATAAAGATTTGCATCCCCTCCTTTGTTGTTCTCTCTAGCTGGTGTTTGCAGCTTTATTCGGGCCGGATGGAGAAAAAAAAACGAGCCCACTGCTGCGCTATAGGCATCGAATGAAAGAAAAAACAAAACAAAAGCATCAACACTGACAAACAACAGGCCGTAAAAGAGAGGAGGGATCGAGAGGCAGAGAGAAGTCAATGCGAGTGAGAGAGAAAGGCGGCCAGCCGTAATTTCTGCTGCCAATACCCAACTGACATTGATGGGAAAGACCTGAAGCTGCCTTCAGCAAAACAAATTAAAAAAAACACCAGTGCATGACATAAATCCACCCTAAATATATCACTCTTCTATAAAAACAAATCGATGCAGCAAAAGAATGTCAGAAAAATAGAAGTGTACCACTATATTTGTTAGTGTAAGGAATAAACACACCTGACAGTGCTTATTACGAGTTATTAGGCACATGAGATGTGTCTCAACCCCTTTAGTCTTTAAACTTTTGGGTTTAAAAGCCATAAACACCAGGCAAATATAGGCAAAAGTCAAATTGGCACAATAAAAGATCATAAAACGGAGGCTTTTTCCGGTGAATAATTAAAAACCCATGGACCATTTCATCTCCCCCCGTCTCGAGGTAATAACTTCTTAATCTGTGGAAAGCAAGGGAAGAATCTCTGGGTGATTAAACCGTGGTTCCTCGGCTACGACGAGCAAGCTGGTGATTTAGGACCTGCAATTTATCTCGTGAAGGTGGGCTAAGACTTCACAGATTAAGAATATGACATCAGAGCATTAGGAAGAATCTTAAAACAACCTGTAAAGGGTTGTGGGGGCTTATTGATGTTATGTGAATTTAGTTGAATTGCATTCTTGAGAGATAAAACGTTTAAGGTACTTAGTACCTAACCCTACTAAATATCACACAAAGATGACTTTGCTAGATATTTGTTACAAAAAGAAGATTATCAGCATGATAATTATGTCGGAGACACAAAAGACGTTTCTATAAATCACTGTTGCACTTAATGTCGACATTTTTGTATTGGGTCCGAGCAAGTGAGGCAATAAATAGAGTGGCTGTTGTTAAAAGTCACATGGTACAATAGTGAGTGAGAAGGTGCACCACGGCGAGGTGGGAACTGTGGTTAGTCATGAAAACAGGAGCATCTCATAGCCTGTTTCAGTGCTCACATTAATGAGATAATCGATGGAATTCAACTAATTTGGCTTCACATGTTAAGTGAACATGTGTGTGTGTGTGTACAATGTGTACAATCACCTAAAACACAAAAATCATTGCATTTTCTTTGGATAAGCCATTTATATACAGAGAAGATGCATTTTAAAGTGCTTGCAGGTTTCTAGAAGGGAAACATCATCACATTTTAGCATGTGCCACTTTACTGCTTGCTTGGGACACGTGCAACCTTTCATTTTGTTGCAATCTACCACCTCGGTGAGATGACAACTAACCCTACACACTGCACCTTTAACTCCCGAGGAGGAATGCAAACAAGTGTTCCTTTAATGTTCCCATGAAATATGTCCCCGCTGGCTGTCATTTATCACCCACGCTGGGTCAATATATTTTTAGTTTTGATTACAACACTGAATGCAGTGTTCTTTAAAAAAAAAAACGGTATTGTAACAAATCGGCTTGACGGCCACAATCCAGTCAGCGCTAATGTGATCATTAGTTCGGCGTCCCCAGAAGACACAGAGAGCGGCGCTCTGATGAGCTGCCCTCAGCCCCCCGCTGCCGTGAGCCTGCTTGACCACCGATAACAAGGCCGCAGCTGAAGGCAGAGAAGACCATTACAAATGGCTTCATTACTGTCTGTCAGATTGCGCAGCTGAGGTGGTACGTCTCGATTGACCCGGCTCCCCTCCCCTGGGGTCAGAGCATCACCCCCCCCCCCTACCGGAGTGAAACGCTTCGCTGCCCTTTTCCTGAAGGGACGGGCAGCGCAGGCGGCAATTATAAACACACTTGTGCACGCGCGTATGCACAGAGAATAAAATGAAGTCGTATGCAATCAGAGGTTACCGAGATCACAAGAAAGCTGCATTAGCGGCGTGGACGTGATTTCTGGGAGACGGGGTAATTGCTGCCTCAAACATACTCAGCGTGTGTAAAAAGTGGGCCTTCAGAGTTAAATCTGAAGCTTCAAATCGACCTTAATAAAGGTCATTTTGATCACGCATAGCTAATTAAGAAAGTTGGGAGTCTTGTGCGCGCCTTTGGTGACAACATCAGTGATCTAAGGCAGACTTGATGCATCTGGAAAATCTGACATTTTGTTCAGTTCAGTGTAATTGCACTCCAATTATTTGTCATATGTAAATATAAAGAACGGATGAAAAGAAAAATATGTAGAAACAGCGTAATCCAGCTGGGTTACTGTGTGTATTAGCAAGGCCACTGTTATCCTGCACAGGCAGGGGGAGGAAGAGGAGAAACCCCACGAGAGAAGGAAGAGAAGGAGGAGGAGGAGAAAGAAATGAGCCTCAGACGTCAGTGCCATTGATTGAACCGCTGCTCATTCAAAAGAAATGCTGGCAAGCATCCCAGCAACATCTGTGAAAAACCCTCCAACGAGGCTCTAATCACATAATAACAGAAACCAAAGCTAGAAATCAAGAATTTCCACTCAACAGGTGCACAGTGAGTCTTGACAGAATCCTAAGGAGGAGAATTTGGATTCTTTTTGAAAGCTTTTTAGCTTACTGTGGTAATATTTTACAAGAAACGTGATTACACACACAGTGCGCTGTATTGATCAGGGTGCAAACGACAGTAAGACGGGTCCCACAGAGCAGAGCTGTGATGTCATTCGGGTCCCACAGCGAACCAATCACAGGAACTGAATCTCCCCCCCCAATAAGGATAAAGTTCAAACACACGCTTTAAAATAAACACGAGTTTTTGTCATAATACTACAATCACAACGGGCTGACAACACGCTCTAGAGTTTGGGATTGTATTGCTTTGCTTGGTGGATGAGCCAAATGATTCCTGACGTGGAGGAGATACAGAAGCATAGCTCCCCGACACGGTAGCAGCAATCCACGAGCTTTTTGTAAATGGCAATTATCGAGGAAACAAACAGGAGACATCCCATTACAAAGTGATCTATGCACAGCATCCTTATCACAGCGCACGCTGCACGGCGCGACGCGTGATGCTCTTCAGCTGGTCGACAGAGACAGCAGCTATATAGGGTTCACCAAAACAGAAATGAAGCTCTCGATGCCTTGGAGGAGTGAGAGAGCACGCCTGCTTAGACATGAGGCCTCATTCTAATCACGTTGATCAAAGCGCTGACAGTTAAATCCGCCGCAGAATTCTCAGACTGCGTAAAATCCCCAAAGTGTGTTGATACAAACAAAGATCTCCTAATTAGTGGTAGGATCACAGAGGGTGTGTGAAACAACGGGAGCTGCGAGGCTCCGTTTTCGACAGCATCAAGGTCGGATCTGGCGCGCGTTCGTCGGCAGTGACGCAGACGCCCTCTGGCTGGTTTTTCCACACTCGGGGGCGTCTTATTTTGGGGCATCCTCGAGGGCAGAGCACCGCACGGAGCCGTGTGGTGCATGACTGGAGAAGCGAGATTACCCATTACCGATGTACAGTCTAGTTTGCGCGCGCTTGATCTCTCTGGGAGCTGCGAGGTGAGTTCACGCTGCGCGTTAACCCCCCCCCCCCGGAGATGCATCACCCGAGACAAGCCGCTGCGTCCCGCTTTTAGCCAAAAATATCTTTAAACCAAGAAACTCTTTGGGTCTCTGCGATGCATGACATCACACTTTTTTAAATCGAAACGTGAGTCACTGTAACCACCAAGCACTGTAAACATGCAGGAATTAGTCACAGGGAGATTCCAGCTAGAGCTAATATTGACGAAGACAACAGCTCCTCGCATATTATGCAATGGAAGAGTAGTGCATAGCAGGGCTGTGTATTGACAGGAATCCAGTGCAGATATCAACATACGACACAATATGTTCCAATATATTGTGATATAAGTAAGCAAAACTTTTGTATAATATGTGCTGCATGAATGAATGTTTCTTGGCTTGGCCTAAAGTCCTAAATTGCTTGTAAAATTAGAAACAGTAAACAGATAATTACTTCTTTTTGGATTGGAATCTATTTCTGGCAAATTAGAGCATTTAGAGTTTTGGCACCATGTAACTTTGAGTAGAAAATCGAAAACCGCATCAACATATACATTGACTGGTATCGTAGCAGGAGGTCATTGTGGTGAGAAACCAACTTTAAATTCCTCTGTTTACCCGTTTACTGGGAAAAGAAGAGAAGCTTGCGATAACTGACATTAAACAAATTGGTAAAAATCAGCAGAGCAAACGAGTTCTTAGACAATGTGTCAATTTATGGTTCAATAAAAAGGTCTCCTCACACTGGGATGAATGCACAATGCGCCTCTGAAAGTTAATTTATTCCCCATGGCAATATGACAGCAGACAACACCACCATTCAACAGGCACTTTTCTATTGTCAAGCAGGCAGCAGGGCATTAAGTAAAAAAAAGAATGGCGAAACTTTGGCAACTTTTGCTGAACGTTCTCCTTTACTTTCTCTAGATTGACTGGATCAGACATAAGTCCAATTGTTTGGTTCATTTTACGAGTCAACACAGCACACTTAGTCTTTCTAGCACGTCTTGCTTCTTGCTTTTTCTTTTCCAACTCAAACAATTCTTCCTTCCTTAACAGGTGCCACCTCAGTGGCAATTTCTTCCATATTGATTGAGCCACTTGGCTCCATGTGGCAAACTCAAAAGTACCCTTTCTTCCAAAAATTAAATTCAATATTCGTGTCAATGAGTCTTCCCAAATACACAGGGCAATATTGCGTTTAAAGTTCTTTGCTTCACATACCGATTCTTTGAGATTCCACTGGATTCACCTTGGCATTCAAGCAATCCAAGATGGCTGACACCGCTTAACCTTTGTTCCAAGTAACCAATATTCCTTTGATCCAAGCATATCCATCCAGAGGAGTCTTTTGACTAATTGTAGAAGCCTTTTCAGTTGGTCCCTTTACTCCCTGATCAGCTACTTCCAGTGGCTGAGCTGGATATCTTGACGCGTATAGTTTTAAAGATGAAGAGTAGAAATTGATCCGGTTCGGTGCAATGACCATTTATTGCTCTTCCGTGGAAAGAATTTACAAACCAAAATGAAGTAAAAATAATAAACACAATTCAACTAATGTAGTCTCTTATATGGTGGGAGACGGCTTGTCACGTCATGGCTCCTCACGTCACTCCACCACACGGTCAAAGGACTGTTTCCCTTCTCAGCCACACCCACTGCTCGGTCTTCCTGTCTTTAAGGCCTGCCTACACACACCCACACACACACATGCACACACCCACACACACACACCCACACTACTATTTGAGGAAAGAAACATGAATATACAGTAGCTCAATATGGCTCCTACACAAGAGTTTCCTCTGTTTGTGCTTGAGCCTTTGAGTGGCTCACGGAACATAGGCTGCTGATAAAGTGCATCCATCGCCTTCTGTCGGGAGCCATCTGGGTCCAGGCGGTGCCGTCCTGCCTTCATCTCCCCTTCAGGGCAGCAAATTACCACCAGCCAAATGCTGACAAATCGTTGGAAGCGGCCAGTAGAACGGTCTGCTCCGGTGTGCCGCTGTGGCGGGTCACCAATCTCCTCCACAGGTTGTGTTCTATTCAAAACATGGCCCGACTGGAAAAACATTCTAAACTGTGGAAAGCTTTGGAAGGCTTAGATGAGACTGTGAACTTGGGGGCTTGGTGTCAAATAAGGTCTCCGGGTTCCCTTGTTGCTGCGGCTGCCTTTTGTGAGTTCAAGGCTTTGCAGCGTAACTCCCTGCGTGGCACACGCGGGTAAAAAGCATCAATTATTTGGCCTTTCGCATCGCTTCCACGTTTGGCTTCTGGTGGTGATAACATTCAGCGTTTGCCGTGAGCTGGGCCAGCAACCTCAACAGAACAAATACCAAACAAAGCAGCACAGCCTCGCCCTTGTGTTGGCAACGCACGGGGGACCACAGCGCGACGCCCCGCATCGGAAAAAAAGACAGAGATGAATCCATCACACGGCGGAAGGAAGCAAGGTCACTCCCAAACACAAGGCCGCATTGTCTTTGGAACCAGGAAAGACGGGACGAGACGGGACGAGACGCTCAACGCGGGGCGCTGCCCCCTTCCATCCGGGTTCTATATCAACGGTCTGTTGACGTTGATGCATCACTACAAGCTCAAATATCAACCAAAAATGGGGGTTCTAAATCACGAAACCAAGAGAGAGAGAGAGAGAGAGAGAGAGGGGGACAGATGCAGGTAAAAACATAATAAATGTTCTCTACCTGTGAAGAGCAATGTCATCCACCCCCACAAACCCATGAGAATTTACTGTGGCACCCGAGGCTTTACCTGCTGGTTTACAGGTTAATGAAAAACTCACTTCTCCCACGGTATCCCTGGTGATAACGGGAAGTAAGAGAAACTCTTTCGGACTTTGTTTCCCTCTTATTTCGACGAGCCGGTTGTTCAGGAGCCCGTCCTGGTCTTCGGGGACAAGGAGGACAGAGAGGTGGGGGGGTGGGGGGGGGGGGGATCTATGTGAGCGGTGATGCCGATAGTGGTGTTTAACGAGAGAATAGAAGGGAGGACAATGAAGGTGAGGAGGAATAGAAGGAGCGCTCAACCCCCGGCCCGGCTCTGTTTCCCTTATTCAGGGACAAGAAGAGAAGGAGAGCCAGAGGGAGGGAGAGAAAGGGAGAGGGGGGGGGGGGGGTCGGTTGTGTTGTCAACAAAGATATATTTGTGTCTTTATTACCCATGCAAGGGAAATCAAGTTTGCGAGAAAAATATAGAAACTGAGAATCCATTTGTTAGCGTGGACGATCACACTGAGGCACGGAGGCTGAGCGACGCACTGTGGACGCCATGTTAGTTCAACTCGGAAGGTCACAAAATAATAACGAAGAGGCCAACCAGAAAACTAACCACGTTCTGCAAAAGTCAAATGACACATCTTGTGACAGGAGTCTTGCGGCCTTCGATCACAGCACAGATAACCGCTCCGGCCTCCATGATAAAGTGTAGGTGGTGTTCTAAATATAGCCCACACTTCAACTTTCTCATATTGCCCTAGTCCACAGCAGTACATCGCTATGGTTCTGTGCATCAGCACTGAAACCTGTGTCAGGCCAAATCTGACCAATATACTCTCACAGATGGCCCCTGTATGCTGGGCAGTAGAACCAAACCTGAATGATGATTGAATGTCACACTGTGCCGGATGGGTCAAATCGTAGCTCTCGACTTGCTGTGCTGGTGCACGTGCATTATAACTATTTGGGTCGGATCTTATTTAGGAGTCACAGCTTGAGTTTGGGTCTCTAGCCGGCGTCGCAACACGGATCTAGCCGTGGGGGACGGAGCCAGCAGAAACCCCCCCCCCCCGTCCTCCATAGGACGACAGGGATCAATGACTTTGAGGCAGAGACTCCGTGTGTGGTCCCCGTGGGGCCCGGAGGTCTCGCTGTGGGACCATACTGGGAGTCAGTGGAGGGAGAAATTGTCACCCGTCAGCAATCAAACAAAATCAGCTCCTGCCTGGAAACATTTTGATCCTCCATTGGCTGTTAAAAAAAAAAAAAAGGCACCGAGGCAGAAATCGGAAGGTAGGAAATAACCACAGAATTTATCAGGGGGAAGGAAAAGACCGTTAACACCCTCACGTTCCTTTGTGTGTCTGTTATCCTTCGTTGATGCTCTTAACCAATAGCTTTACAAAGAATATTAGGATCAGCTTCGTGGGAAAGCATCTGAAAATGCATTCAGCGGTCACAAAATGAACAAACATCTCAGGATCTGTGAACAAGCTGCAGCTATTCTTTGTCATTACAATCAAAGCACCTGAACTTTACAGTGCGTCCGCAACCGTATAATCCCCGGCCCAGCAGTCGCTGCCGGGGCTCCAGAACAATTTATGGAGCTCACGTAATCCAATGTTGAAGCTTATTGACACTGGAAGCACTGGAAGGTCCAAACACAAACACAATTTATGTTGTTGTTGTTGTTGTTTCACCTCATTGCATTCTGCCTTTAGGTGTGGGGACAATTACAAGGTGCGAGGTGTAATGATATAGCGAACTGGTAAAACTGGTAAGTTTTGTTCATGTGCTCAAAAGAACAACCCCAAATGGTAACACAACAACAGGTGATGCACAAATTCTAGTTTTCTTTGCAGATTTTCAGAAAACATGGTCATAATTTGTGGTACGTTTTAATACAAGCCTCCACATCTGCAACTACACATCTGACAGGTCAGGGCATAATCCCTGACCGCAGCTTTAGCTGGAACAAAAACATCAAATCTAACGTACAGTGCTGTTTTCTGCATATTACAACATTTTTATTATAAGATTAGATCGTTTCCCTCTATGAAAAACCTGAAAGCCGCTCACCTGTTAGCGATTTCTGCGACTCTGTTCTCTCTGCCATCGTCAAAACAGACCTTGGTTGGTTCTCTACTACAACACAGAGATACGACTGTACAGTCCCGGCTAACTGTTTAGCACATTTATTTCCATTTTTTATGAATAATGAATACATTTTCAGGCCGTCATGATCAGCCCTTTCTGATAAAACAGACATGATGCAGTTTTTCGAGTCAAACAGAAGCATGTAGAAATGATTTAGTTGTGTCATGTTGAAGCATTTAAGTGTAATAGACTGAATATTTGTAACATGTTGCAATTGTACGTGTGCTTCTCTCTTTACGGGGGTATTGGTTAAATATTAATACGCACAAACACGTGCAAATTCACACGTCGATGTCAATTCTTCCACAATGTTTGCGGCATGATTATCACTGCTTTTTTTTTCATTTTCATATATGCTGTAATTTGGTTTTGTTCCAGAGCAATAGGATGGATTTGAGGGGTTGTGCGTGTGTGTGTGTGTGTGCACGTACAGAACATCCAAACAGATATTTTCAATGTTTTTTTGTTTGACAAATGCATATATATGTGTCAAAGAGGAGGAGGTGAAAATGAAAAGGAGCTCTTTATTACAGGCTGCATGTGGGAGGAGAAGCCTCCAGTCGGGTGGCTGCAGTCTAATCTACCGTCACCTCCCTCAAACGCCGTGTGCAGCGTTTCCTGCCAATCCAGCGCCCTTGAACTCATGTGAGACGGAGGAGTAAAAAGAAAGGACGAGGTGGGGGGGGGGGAGAAGAGGAGGGGCGGGCAGAAGACTTTTCTCATTAGCATAACTTCAAAAACAGTGACGCTCCAGTCTTAGTAATACATGCGCCTTGAGTCTCCCCGTCTATCACCTCGCACTCTTCAACACTTCTGTTTTGCCACTTGTCACGAGGCAAACAAGACGCGGGTGAGAGGCAGGAAAGGAAGAGGAGTTCATCCTCTTCCTCGCTCTCGTCCTGATGGTTGGTTTATTAAAAAGGCGGCCTTGTGTGTTATCTGTGAGGCAGACCAGTCCTACCAATTAACATTCCAGTACGGTGTTTCTGCAGCCAGCAGAGGACAGGAGGCAGAACTCCCTTCCTCCCCTTATCTGTCCATGTCTCACAAAACAAGCACAAGCTATTAAAAGCACATGAATATAAAATAAAATCACACCGCACATTTACACATTCAAATACAGTTTGCTTAAAAGCAAAACACACCGTGCTAGCTAATCATCCCCCGGACACAATACAAGCCCATTCACCACACACGGACCCGTACATGCGCTATGGAGGGACATGAAAGGACACAGTGTCCACCTGTTGGGTTTCACATGTACAGTACGGGTGTACGATGGACCGGGTGAACACGCAGAGAATCATTCTGCCTGCTTTCAATCCGTTTTTCTCTCTGCTAATAAAGTGTTATTTATAATAATAGCATTTCTCCAAATAATGAATAAGTTCTGCTTGTCACTCCCAATATGATGGATACAGAGATGTAATCTAAAGTCAAAGTGTGTTTGTTTTTTTCAATTATGAAGGATTAAATTAACCAAGGGTGTAAATCGTAGTGACGAACCCGAATCATCATCATCTCTGCAGATGAAATCAGCAGTTTACGCTCCATTTTAGCTCAGTTCTGCTCATCAATACAGATTTATGATCCAAAATCATACCGTTGCTGTTGGTAACAAGTTAAAAAGGGGAATAAGCATTCGTCATGTGGCCAGAAACACAAATGACATGAATGTTGTTGAATGTATAATGAACTATGTAATGGTAAGTAAAATTGGCTTAATGCTGCATACACTGGTGAGTTGTGTATGGTGTAATCTATAGCTGCTGATAGGCTTGCAAATAGGGTTTATTATAATATCAACACTTGTTTATTATAACCTAAATGAAACAACTCAGGGTTAACTGCCATTCTGGATTCGAGCTTTCCTACCCGTCATTTAGTCTCTGCAATACAAAGTGTCTCTGGCAAAAAAATGAGAATCACAACAATTTTTTGGCAAAGTATGTTGCACATATGAGGATTTTGTTGGATTGAATCGGTTCTCTTTTCCCTTTCACTTACAAGCAACGATTATATTAGCAGTCCGACAATGGTGTAAAACAGGAGGCGCTCAAGCCAGTTGGGAAGCAATCAGCAGAGGACAACTTGAATTTCTCTCATTGAGGCTGAATAAGAACAAAGCAATCCTATTAATACAGAGGCGCTGTACGTTCCCAATTTCTCTCCTTTGGCACATAAAGCAAGGATTTGTGTTCAGAGCGCTCATTCATCAGTCTAGTCATTTTTGTAATGACATTCACAAGGAAAACTGTGACATTAAAACAGAATTAGCTGGTCTCTGTACGGCCGTACTATAATACTGAATTCATGTGAAGTGGAGGCTGTGCAGTCGAAAGGGGTCAAAGACTTTGTATAATGAGTTGAACGTGATGGCACATTATGAGAATTTATTTAAAAAATTTAAAAAAGTCTTTTTTCGACTATCTTAAATAATGTTATTTTAAATTGAGAATCACCCAGAGGGCAGAGCACACAAACAGAGTTTCCTCCAACCAAAAAGTGCAGCCAAGAATTGCTGCTACAATGTCAGGAAAACGATTTTCCCCCAAGCTGCTCTGTGAGGGTCGATCCTGCTCAAAACTCATCGCCCCCACAGCAACAACCAGCCAAAACCCACCGAAAGGCCAAGGCGAGGATACAAACACAGACATATACCCAGAGCAGATGCACATGCATTACTTTGTAAAGGAGAAACAAAAAGTGGAGATTAAGTGAAATGTCACAAAAAAAGCACCTCAAACTTCCTGGGCCGCCCGCCTGAATGAAAGCATAAGCTGCACATCGATCTATAATTCTATACCTCCAACTCGCACCGTACCCCTCCCTCTACTGGCGCGTGAGGCATGAAGGGCGCGCACATCACACACAGGAGGATCCCAGATTAGTCACGCTCGCCGGTTCCACCCTCTGCTGCATCACCGTCACGCATCCAAATACCGCCTCAAAAGCCCAACGGCGAGCGCAATGCTGCACCGCCTGCCGTCAGATGCGCGGGAATGAACGGCAAGTGTGCGGCAAATAAGAATTATTTGGGGGGTTTTTTCTGTGTGGAAAGCGGTGAGGCATTTACATGTGTTTCTACAAATGCATATCTTGGTAGATATCTTAAAAAAAAAACAGTTTGCCATGGCCCAAACTAAAGACAGCGGTCTTCCTGGGGTCGTATTATGAGACTTTACTCCCATCATTGTCCCCCCACAAAGCAACAAGCACCCCCCCCCCCAAAAGAGCTCAGGGCACAGTCTACCTCCACTGCAGCTGTAAGCATGAGCTATCACAATCCCACTGCCATTTAGTCCCAAAAGCATTTCCATAGTCTAACGTGGTACCAGTGACAGAGGAGGAGTATATTCCAGGCAGCAGGGTGACCGCGATGCAAATAAACAGGAGCCTCGGTTGAACCCCCCCCCCCCCCCCCCCCCCGAAACTGCAAGCATGTCTGGAGCCTCAGCAAATGTCAGCCTACAGCTCCACTCTCATTTTCTGCTCAGGTCCGACATGCAATCGGCTTAAATCCTCTTTTGCAATGTAGGCGCTTTTGCCCCGGAAGAAGTATAAATGGAAAATGGCGTGTTACAAGTCAGGTTAGTGGTAAATGTAGCCAGGACGAACTTGAAGGCCATTTTCATTACAACCTGTAATTTCCCAGAAAGATTGCAAATTCCAATGTGGACTTGAGTTAAATTGCCGGGCCGCAAAACCCACTTCGGCCGCTGTCTCAACCAATTTGCGGTGCCACATCCGGTCATATGAAGAGCTCTTCTGACTTATTAAAGAGCTCATTAATATGACCGCAGTGGATACAATGGTAAACAGGGGCCTAAGGCTCATTCTAACACTTGTGTCACATGAATCAAAATGAGTAATAAAGACTTCCTCAAGTCACCAGGCTGGATAAGGAGATGCCCCGAATGTCACTTGGTAGCATTTCTTTTGTAAAAGGGTTCTTATTTGTCATCTTAAAAGAAAAATGTAATGTGAAAGGAAAAGTATTATTCGCTTTAATAAATTCTCATCTATCTTAATTATTTTGAAAACAGGAACACACAGATCTCTGTGGTACGTGGCCCACAGACCAAAACACCAGATTATTAAAATTAGTGAGACAGCTTGTAATTCGGGAGGCCTGTTGGCCTTTGGAAAGAGTCTGTGCCACTCAAGGCTGAATCTGCCTCCTCTGCACAATCACAACCACACTCAGGAAAAGTAACTGTTTGACCCATCAGCTGAGGACCAAGACAGAGCTGAGGAATTGTGATTGATATGATAAAAAAAACGAAAGTAAGCAAGCTAGCTGGACCTGATGTATCAGAACCAGACACGTTAAAAGGTTACCGTGTATTTAACAGAAGTAAAGAGTTGAATGGGGACGATGTTATTTCAACGTGTACAAACACACAGCGGCCAACAAGCTATAGAAGACTACAGCATACGTGTCATTTTGACCACTCTGAAAAGTTCAAATGTTGCATGATGCACATTGAATTGACAAAATAATAACCAAAGACAATTAGGGAAGTTGCTCTTAAACCCTGAAAGGATGAGGGTTTAATCACAGAGGCTGTATCCAAGATGTACTTCCATTATTTTATAATGTCCCTTTCTTATTGAAGCTCCAGACGGTTAATTAAACAGATGCCATCTGGGTGGACCAAAGATTCAGGGGAAAAAATGCATTGAAATGAGAAGTGGATGAATAAGTGCACTGCGCCTGTGCTGATGCACTTAACCTTTCCTGACAAGCATTTACTTGGTAAGGGTTACGAGCCGAACCTCTTAATCCCCCGATGTCAACATTATATACAGCGTATCTGAAAGGCCGCTGCAGACGTTTCCCTGAGAACAGTCTGCAGCGGAGAAAGAGAGAGAAAAATCCACATTCAACACTACGATACAAACAGCCGCTGTGTGTCGGCCGGCTCTAAACAAGACGATAAACATCGTATTATTTACTTAATCACCGTGAAAAATTAAATATAATATGGATGGAAGAATAGTGAATTGCTAAAAACAAGATGATTACTAAACATTACCTACCGTGTAAGACGGAGGGATTCAAATCATTTGGATTCTGCGACCACAATCTTTGCAAAGTAAGCGATCTAAGGAAAGGCATAAGATACATTATTTGCACTGGCTATAATTCAAAAAGTTCCCCGGCATCATCCGCCGAATGACTCCCGGTGGTGCAGTAGGGTGCTTCAGTAATTGCACATGTGTCAGTGATTTGGCCCCTTTTTATAGCAATCCACAGATGGCCACTTATTCCCAACTTAGTAAATCATAAAAAGGAGAGGGGAGGAAGGGGGGGGGGGGGGTGTTTTACGGCTTTGGATAGGTAGAAAAACTAATCATGAATCATAAGCAAACTAACAACCATTGTGCTCTCCGCTGAACACTTTTAAAATGCTAGATGGGGGGTGCGGTTCTTTCCCAGCAGCCTTGTTCCCACCAGGAATATCGGAGGAGGCACCATCCGGGTGGGGGGTGGGGAGGGGAGGGTGCTGGAGCCGAGTTAATCTCCCGTAGCGCTGCTTTCAATAAGTGCATGTCAGAGCTTGGCGGTCTTCGCCGTGCTGCAGGACTTTTTTTTTTATTTCTTCAGGTATTTAAATCTTCCTCTCGTGTCAAATCTTAAAGCAGATATCTCATCCGAGGCCGGGCCATAACTCCCGGCGGAGGGGCGTGGAAGCGGCTCTGGTGATGTACTGTTCCCTTCCAGATCCGCCGGCGCGGTGGCTCAGACCCCAAAAAGAGCCCCAAAAAGAGGCAGGAACCAAACACGACCTGCAGCTGGGAATCCAGCTTTTCTTTTTTCTTTTTTTTCAGCTAAACTACACAAATGACCAGCTTCGTCCGCCGGACACAAGATTAACCTCAGGATGAAAAAGGAACGACATAATGGAGCGATTCGGCATTCTTGTAAATCAACGGCTAAAGAGAGTCCTCTTGTCTGAGTGACCAAAGAAAAGGTTGACTGTTCTGCTGAAATGTTCTCTCTCTTTTTTTTCCCCTTTGGAAACAGAGCTTCCGCAAATGGGTTCAACTTCAGTTTACAGCTCCCAGGCAACCGCCATCGGGGCGTGAATTGTTTGTCAGGTGGCGACGAGACTTTTCCTCTTTGAAAGAAGAGACATCAGTTCTTTGGCAGACGGTGAAAGCAACGGCATCCAAGCAAAGGATCTCGGGCTCATGCAGCAGATACTTCCTTTGTACAAAATACAAATGTGCGATATCATTGTGGAGATGGTGTGTTTTGCTCTAAAGGTGTGTTGCATTATCTTTGAATGTACCACACTATAAAATGTGACACCAAAGTTGTGTGTCCCCCCCCCCCCAGTCACTAAACCACATGTTGCATGGTGGAAGGAGCTCTCTGATGACATCAGAGAGCCTTTAAGGCAAACTAAAGACACACCTCTTCAGACATTACCTTGAATGAAAACACTAACAAACTTCAATTGCACTTGTAATGCTTCTTATCTATAGCAAGTTGTAAATTTGCTTATTTGATGAAATTTCACTTTGTTGTATCTTGTTCTTCTGGGTTTGTATCCTTATGGTTGAAATGCACTTATTGTAAGTCGCTTTGGATCAAAGCGTCAGCTACATGACATGTAAAGTAGATGTTAGTCAGGTGAGTTCAGTGGGGACAGTTAACCACAGCACACCTGTTTAAGAAGAGGAAGTACCTCGGGGTTGAGGAGAAAGACCCATGCAAATACCAGAGGCACAACACTTGAGATGCGGCACCTGAAAAAACAGAGAGAATTTGTTTTTACACAAAACGGCGTCGTCCCTGCAGGGAGCCAAGAAAAAAGTCTGGTACATAACTCAGACATACGGATTAAACAAACAAGATATCTCATGTTTGTAGGAGTTAGTCTTTCAAAATACCAGGAATTATGCTGCAAGTGTGGCTTGCAACTTTCCATGAGCTTAGCGATGCCAATGAAAGCAATCAAGTTAATTTAGTTTAGCAGGTTCATTTTATTACTCCTGCCATTAGACAGCGCAAGCTAGTTTTCACTTCATAATTTACCAA
Organism: Pungitius pungitius; assembly: GCF_949316345.1. NCBI lineage: Eukaryota > Metazoa > Chordata > Actinopteri > Perciformes > Gasterosteidae > Pungitius > Pungitius pungitius. The sequence continues at coordinate 18,366,786 of NC_084904.1, read as the reverse complement.
CATCCTAAAGCTGCCGAGCAACTGCGGCTCGCTGCCCATTTTAGTGGCCCACGAGGATTTAAAGAAAATAAACTAGAAAATGGCTTTGGAATCTCCTTAAATGTTGCACCATATGTACATTTTATTCTCGGGTTGAACACTAGATGCCGGCTGACTTTGCTGAAATGATCTCTGTCCTGACCTCCTGACACCTCAAGACATGTTAAGATTAGACCCAGTTATATCTTACATCTGGATCATATTGTTTTAAAATAGCACTTAAAGGCCTTTAATAGAAACCAAAAAATGGCAATTATTGGCTGTTTTGACTTTTTTTACTTAATTCATATTTCAAGCGAGCAATTCAAACTGTGAATTAACTGCTTTAAATATAGCACAATTAGGACCATATGAAGCAGTCGTTTCCCACATGCGCAGCATTCATGAGAAAAAATAACTGCACTCATTTTCTTCACTTTTAATTTCTATCAGCTCCGTAAAAAAAACTAGAAAACAAAACAGATGAGCTACATTGAAAGAGATTTCACAAATGTTGTATCATCTAATTCAGGTCCCCCTTTTTGCAACTTCTACATAGTAAGATTAATAGTCAAGCATTTTCTGGTGCACTGTTTAGAAAGAAAAGCGCACCAGTGGATTGTAAAAAGCTGTCTTACGATTCCTGGGAGGTTTCTGAGTGAAAGCTTACAGGGGAGCTTGCAAGCGATGGCCTCGTTCATTGCCGTTGTCAGTTTGGCTAGTTCTTTTATGTGGCACCATCTGTGTCAAAGGGTTTTTGTATTTTAGTTTTGTTTTTTATGCTTTATGAAAACGAACAAACAAATTGATTTACACAGCAAGCGAATACAGACTTAAACTTCCTTTGCACGAGCCCCGAGGGCCAGATTAGTTGCAAACAACGGCACCTTGGTACCAATGGATCCAACAATCAGCCGCCCCAGTGGGCTGAGTCGTAACTTGCTACCCATGTTAGTGTAGGAGAGCGGGTATCAGACTGAAAATAGCTGGGAAAAGGATCCCATTGCAGCACTGTTGGGGTTCTGGCATGTAGCTCTGCGGTGTCTAATGGTGGGCGGGGTTCTTTTTGTTAACAGAGCGCTGTGTCTGATGCTCACGTTTCCTTCTGCCCCAAAATCAATGCCTCATGCGGCTGCAAAGGAGCAGCTCGCCATCAGCCGTCGTGTCATCCAAAGCCACTCGAGCATTGCGAGGTCCTTTATTGAGTTAAGGAGTGTATTGTCTCGCAAGGCTAAACTTTAAGGATGAGTGGAAAACATGATTTAGTTTTTACTGACGTGGTCAACACCAAACTCTCCCTAACTGTCCCTCTATTTCTGTCGCATACACACACACACACACACACACACACACACACACACACACACACACACACACAAACACACGCACACACACACAAACACACGCACCATCCATAAATAGAATGGAAAGCAGGCAAGTGGCTGCTGGGAGTGGCTTTTACTGGGAATATGATCGATTAAAAAGCAATTTACTCCCCCCCTGCTCGGGCCCTGCACTCCTAAATCACAGCCCCCAACAGTCCAGATGGAGATCTGAGGGGTCGGAGGAGCCTGCCTCTCCACCGCACACGCACACACAGACACACACACACACACACACACACACACACACGCACGCACGCACACACGAGTCTCCAGCCCCGGTTACAGTCTGGTGGGCACTTGTGAAAGCGACCGGGCAGAAACTTGCAGGCAGTACCTGCTGGTCTAAACTTTGTTCTAACGAACAGGGAATCTGAGAGAGTCCCCCACGGGGGAAACACAAAATACCTGTCGATTCAGTGGGATATTTGCTGGCCACAGACACACTGTCACGCCCAGATATTCTGCTCACGTGTCTGGGCATAGAGGCTGGCTCGGGTGAAGATGACATGGGGAGGGGGTGCGGCGAGATGGCACGCAGGTCATGTTGTAGTGGAGAGATTTTTAAAAAGCTAATGTTATATTTAATATAATTTGCCCTCCCACCCACAGCAACTATGTCCCCATTCCACTGCAAAGCTAAAACCATGAGCACTATTTTGAAGTGCCAGTGGGGGGGGGGTACATTCTTCGTTACCATAGGAACCCAAGTGGTGTCGGTGGTGACTGTGTAGCAGCAAACGACACACAGTCATTTAAAAAAAGGTGTGAATTTACAAAGCCCGCGTTGAAGACATAACGCGAACGGATGGCGAGACAGGGCGCATTCTTGGGTGCCACATTCGCGGCCCCCGATGCGTGCCACGCGAGGCGCGGGGCTCAAAAACCTGCGGCTCGTCTCCGGCCTCTCGAGCAACACTTTCCACGATTATCTCCCCTGTCTGCAGCTCTCGGCTTCGAGGGGGGTGGGGGGTGGGGGGGTGCTCTTGGCTTCAGGACTCTCCAGACATGGCGGATGGAGGTTAATTGATACCGACGGATGACGTAACGTTGGAAGTCCTTTGGCCGGGAGATCTGGCTTCTTTATCAATGACAGCACTCGTCACACACACACACACACACACACACACACACACACACACACACACACACACACATAGACGGACAGCCGGGAGGGAGTCAACAGATGTGATTCTGTCCAGAAGGCTCTTGTTCCCACATGCACATGTGTCAGAGGGCTGATGACTAAATCCATGCCACAATTTGTAAGTGATATCAATGGATTTGTTGATTCTCCGTGACACCAATGTGGCATATTATCGCCTTTACACTTCAAGCTTAAATGTAAGGCAGATGGAAAATGTGTGAATTTAAGGGGATAAAAGTGTGTCGTGTGCCTGTATTTTAAATGGAGCCAGGTAGCTTAGCTAACTATTAAGACTGAAAACAGGGGGAAACAGCTAGCATTGTCCTGTCCAACTGTATCAAAATGAGCGCACACAATACACTGATACAAAAAACTGAACGTACCATCAATACGTTCCGGGTTTCAGAGGGATGGCGCTTCTCGACCATGGCTAAAGTTTTATTGGATTAGTGGATTTAACAACCAGAATTAAAGCCCCTCTGGGAAGACCATCAGAACTTTTGTTCTTTTCACCTGCGCATGCGGGGGTGGGGGGGGCTGGCCGATTGATATTCTCGAGGATTTTAATACTAAAGAACCTCGTCCAAAGCTCGCCTTGATGGAATTGATTTTCCTAAAGAATAATTCAGCTGTGGCATAATGGAAACTTGGGAAAAATGCCTCAAAGGCTGAACCCAATGGGTTTGAAGGTAAAGATGTTCTGGCGGGATTCTCTACGGTGTAAAAATGACTCTCTGGAGACTGTGGATCCAATCTTTTAACCGTAGAACAGATTTAATACAGGTACATCTACGTTTGACCTATTGTCTCCTGCTCCTTCCTCAGACATAAAAAATTCATTTATCCTCAGTGCACCGATTAATAAAAAGCTTATTGCTGACATCGCAGAAAATCCCTGAAACGCTCATTTAATTTTCTGTTCTTAACATAGTTCTTTGTCCATAATTTTCCTGACTCGAAGGGCTTACGAATCCCAACACATGATATAGACATAAACGCACAATTGTGCAAATTACTGCCTTCATTCATTTCGAATCAACCCAACGTGACTAAATGAAAAGTCCTGCTATGTTTATCATTTGACGTTCAATTCTATAAAAAAAAAATGGATACAGGCAAAGAAAGATGTCACTTCCACTCGATGTGGCATTAAAAGCCGCAGTCTTCTATTATAGTTTATGAATTTGCCCGTCGCCAGGCTCTCTCTCACACACACGCACACACACACACACGCACAGCTGTCCCTGACAGAAGCAATGCGTCAGACAATAGTTGCCGAGTCTGCTGCCCGCGACAAAAGATGGAAAAGATGAGGGAAATGGAAATGATGATTCATTCGATTCATATGTTTACTTCTCCGTTTACAGAATGCAAACCCATTAAGTCGAATGTGATGCTCCGTGGAATCATCTTCTTCCACCCTCAGTGCCTATTTTCAGCAGCAAACGCAAAATACAAAGATGATGTTGATGTAAAAGCCTTTATCCATTGACTTGACTTGCATAATCCATACATCCATAGTTGGATTCTGTGTCAGGTCCCAAATATTTTGCACATTCAAAGCATTTCAGTGCATTTATATCATCACCTCACCTCACCTCTCTTTTCACGCCCAACAAAGTAAGACCATATTGCATTTTCCCAATAGAAGTGCAAGCGCCGACCTTTCTGACATCTATTTAAGCCTTGAGCCATAAATCTGAGCCTGGGACCGATCCAGAAGTGGTAAATACCCATGAAGAGGCAGCAGCGATGCAAAGCAACAGAGTTTGTATTCATAGTGGCGTCTTCCAAAGTTGAAGCTGCATAAATAGCCCAAAACTATTACATAAAAGTAAACAGACCGCATTGTGCCAAATCATATGAGCTCTGCACTGCAGCAGGTGGATAAACCGTCAAAGGCTCCTCGGCACATCAACGGATATAACATAATGCGTTTTTTTTTGCCTTTAGTTTGTGGTAGAGAACCGCCGTTGGGATGGAAACGGAAAAGAGAAGTCGATAGGAAAAGGAAAAGAAAGATGCCCGACGTTGACAGGAAATGGGCCAAGCAGCTCCAAGTGAGCCGTGAAGTTTTTGTCTTCAACAAACTGCAGAGGAAACAAACTGCAGAGCAACGTGTGGCACGTGACGTCTGGCTGGAAGAGTCAACACCACGGCACGCCGCTCAGATAACGAGGATCACACCAGCATGGACCCGTTCCATCCCGTACCTGAGCCACTAACAGCCAAGCATCTCCTCACAACAGCCAGGAGAATGATTTAGAATATGCACATGGAGAGGAATGAAGTATACGTTGATACGGATTTCAGCAGAGGTGGATTTCCAGATGTCTTGTCTCTTTTATGGCAGGCTGTCTGTGCTTTATCTAAATCATGCAGGACGGCTCACTCACTCTAAACGAAGCACGCATTGGAAGAAAAAGGTATCCGACTCATTGTTACATTTTTAACAGCTACGATACTAGACGGGTCTGTGCTAGTTGACTGCACAATTTATAGATTTAAGATAAGGTCGCACCAGCGCTTAAGGCATGAATTCAATCCAACGCAATCGTCACGTCACTGCACTGGCGTGCATGGACAAAGTGAGTCCACAGAGAATGTTCAAATCTAGTTAAACCATTTGAAAAAACGTAGCTTACAGAACAAGTCAAAAGTTTGGACACATTTTCTCATTGAATTGAATGAGAAAATGTGTACAAAACAGTACTCTAAGAAGCCCCCAAAACACAACTTTAAATGGAAAGTGGGATTTCAATTCCTTAGTAACAGGATCAGGAAGTTTGAGGAACGCTCGTGTCATTTCGGTCCGGTTGAACAGATGACAAATGATCATCGCGGCTTCAACTTCAAACTGTGTCTCTATCCCGAAAGGAACGTGGACGTTGAACACACTGTTTGAGCTCTTTTTGTTATTCATTGGTGGATATTTTAAAACTCATAACTTGTCAAATACCAACACTGGGACCCCCCAGTACAACGTGGCGGGGACAGCGTGTCCTTACAAACAGAGTGTCTTCCCTTACTTGGAATCCCTGTTCATACTGGTACACGAGTAAAATGCTAATGGCCAGGCCGCTGCATTGCCACCAGCTCAAAGGGTACTCTGTGGTGGCCCGACCTCCATGTTGGAAGTGGCACGGCAAGGAAACAGACCTGATGTGTTGGTTCCTGAGAATCCCCCCCCCCCCCCCCCCGCTGGTAGCCACATGTTTCTCCAGCTCTTCCGTGGCTGATTTGAGGTACGCGATTCATTTGAGCTACAAATCCCGCTGTAGCAACAGGCAGGACATAGAGCCACGTCCTTCGGAAGGAGATTGGTGGCTGGTGAATGCTTCCTGCAGCTTACACGTTTTGTACAATAGCACATTGGAAAGGGGGCGATCACAGTTAGCGCTTTTCCCGGGACATGGATCATAAAAAAGACCGTTATAGGTCTGGTACATCCTCATTCCAGTTTGGAGATGCACATACTGTGGCTAATTTATCATCCTCTCATTTTCTCCAGGCTTTTAAACAACGGGGAAGCAGAACTAAAGTCTGTCACGTGTGACGTACAGCAGAGTGAAGCAGACTTTAAAAACACAGCCCGCTACACTTAATGTAGGACAGAGTAAATTAATAGGTGCTGACAAGCTCGATAATATTTCAGAGGCAACAGATAACGGTTATAATTATCAGCCGCGGTATTAAACAGTCAGGGGAGAGAAAACTCGCGCTATTGGATGCACTATTGGATGCACTATTGTCCGCTTTGCCAAAGCTGTGCCCATCAATTGCAAACCTTGAGGGTTGATGTGAAATTGTGTGGTCTATTACAGTCCAGCGTGAGCAAAAGACCCCGGACTACGGCTCCATGAACCCCTTTTTATCCTGCCAGCTTATTACATCCACGAGAATCTTTTTCCTGAACCCACCGTGTTGCCAGAGAACAACAGCTCAGCTTGAGACGCGCCCCGCAAAGAGCTTGCATTGGATGCCTCTGTGTTTGGGGCCAGAACGTTTTGCTGTTCCCATGATTCATTACTCCAGGACATCTAGGGCGGTAGTAATCAATGACCGCCCCTTTCTGCATTGCAGGCCCGTGTGGATGGCTTTAAAAAAAGCTTTTAACTGAGAACGATTCAGTTAAAAGCGAGACAGGAGTGACACACAAGTGTGTCGAGGAGAGTTCTGCAGTGAAAGGAGCTTGTGTACTGTCTATGTCCGACCTCATCAGGGACTTGAATGCCGCATCACAAACACACACACACACACACACACACACTCTAATAGTTTGAAGCCACAAACAACATTGAATTAAAGAACATTTCTGAGCTCGCCAGGTCAGTCGCACAGACTGACACACCAACTCTGTTCGAGTCTCCCTCTCCCTGAGCCTGTTACTCCTGGTTGCCCGAGCGGGGGTGAATGCAGAGAGCACAGCTGCCCTCTATGGGTGTGAAAACACAACACTGGGCAGAATGGCAGCTCCCGTTTGTTCTTCCGCTGCTGCTGCTGCTGCAGCTGCATCGTGGCTGGAAGAAACAGAATGATAATTGTTGGAGCTCAGGTGTTAAATACTAATCAGTCAGCTTATCTCGGCATCGTCGCAGAGTCATCAAACGGGGCTCCTGAGGCATAGAAAATGAAGAACTTTTTTTTTTTGACATATTTTCTTCGCTTGGAATGCGATGCGTTTTATTTTTGTGGAAAACACTCTGAAAACCCACCGCACTCGGCTCTGGTATCTCCAGCTTCAAATGCTGTACTTCTTTATGCCGAGTTCAATATATCAAAAAGGTAAGGCCGTGTTTCTCTACGCTGGGTCCTCTCTGCGCTGCCATGTTGAGAAAAACCAACATGAAAACACAACCCTGGACCGGTGATGCATTTTTTATAGAACAAGGGTCACATAAGCGTCTCTTTGTGTGCAGCACACGGAGCTTTTAAAAAAAATCTGGGCCGCAGGAGGCCACGGCTCATATCTCAAAGGCGACTGGCTGCTCCCCTGCACCACGGAGGCCTCTAGAGAGCATTGTAGCTCAGGAGGGAGGCTGAACATTGATCCTCCCTGCGAATCAGAGCTCTTCCTCCCGATCACACCCAACATGCGGTGATGTGTGATCCAGCAAAGACGAGAGGGGATGAAAGGAATATTTGAGATCCCCCATCCCTCAAACATCCATGACCATGTCAAATATGTGGTTTTAATGGAAACAACACTGTTAAATGCAATGGATTTGAGAGGTCGTATTAAATATTAATGACTATTGCTATCACTTCAAAGTTAATTCAAAAGATTGTTAGTGCTACATGGGCTTTTTTAAGCTGATCATCAAACAATATCATTAAGTTTTTAATGTGTTGAAGTTCCTTCTCTTATGGGAAATTTCAGCCTTAACATTTAACATGTTCATTTCTAACAATCTGTTTTGCCAGCAAAAAATATATCTCAAGTCAGAATGTGAGTTCAGAGACTGCACATAAAAAGTAACATTTCATATCCTTCCACCTCCTCCTTGCAACTGAACAAGAAAAGGCCAGAACGCCACCAAAAAAATATTTAAAAACTATCCAGACTAACTAATGGATCATCTTTTATTTAAAATATGTAATTAGTACACAATACCACTTTATCAAATATATTAAAAGATAAGAATATTAAATGCTATATGATCCAGAAACATCCAAGACTGAAGTTATGCTGTGTTCACCGCGAGCAGCAGCTACTCAGACTGTTGCACCACTTACTGCAGGCAACACGCTGCCATTGTGCCGGATGGGGGACCTTTGGCTGCCAGTGATAAACACTGACCACATTGCAGCAACACTTACAGTAACAGTGAGGGGAAACACAGCCGCATCGATAATAGTGAATCACTCACTCACACACTCATTCAGACACTCGTCTCGCTCGCCCGGACCGCTCACGCACACACTCCACCACACAAGTCCCACTGCTCGGGCACTTGCTTTTTCGCTCGTTTTCCCATCCACTGGCTCGCTCAGCATTCACTCATCCCCAAACACACACACACACACACACACACACACACACACACACTGTTCACAATATCTATCTGTAGGAGTAGAGTGACAAAAACCAGCCAGAGAGAGCAATCACAGCAACACACAGAGAAGTGTAGCTGAATGTTATCCAGTGCCTTGTAACGAGGTGACAGTGTACATATAAACAGTGAAGTCACCCCATTTGTTCCGGGCGATGGTGTAAAAAAAAAAAAAAACAGGTCACGAATCCGCTCTAAACTGTTATTGAAGACTATTTTCAGATTAAGGGGTAAACATCTAACTAAGATATATCAGCATGACATTTCCTTATTAAAACAATTATTCTTCAGTTTTATAAGTGTTTTGGGAATGTTGTGATGAAATGAGCAAATTATCCTTTGTCTCATTAAATCTAATTAGCTCATTTTTAATTTCCATACATTTGCAGAGCATAAATCCAGACGCTGTATAAAGCCAAGAAGCTTCAAAATATTTTTTTAATGGTGTCTAGTTATTAGAAATAAGGTGCCGAGAGGGACTTTCTCATTGAGTCTCACCAAATAAACAATCTTTAAACAAAATCTATTTTTTGAATGTTTTTTAAAATAATATACTTTGTAAATTAAATCGGAAAAGTTTTCATTCTGCTACTGAAGTTGGGATGTTTGGCTCAGAGTATGAGAAAGTAAATAACTTTAAAAAGATACCCTCTAAATATATCCATTGAAAAAAATCCATATTTTTGGCAGAAAGCCAATAGATATCGCAATGAAGCTTCCAGGGTTGACTATGCTAAGTGCCCCTAGAAGCGCACATGCAACTTCTCTGTGGAAAATGTCATTTTTGTTATTTTTCATCCCATGAAGCTGCTCGTAAAACACAAATGTCATTCCAATTTGTTGATGTGGATTCATTGTCGCACAGTATGCTTAAAAAGCATCTATTTTCCTTTGGTAGATGCTCATTTGTTGTTATGTTACTGTTAAGTTGTTTTAACATTAGGTACCCACACGTGGCTACGACGTCTGTATTCATTGTAATGAAGGAACAACAGTCCAGCTGTGTGGCTCCCTGATGCGTTAATTGTTTTTGGACAACAATGAGGATATTTGGAACACACAACTAACACACACATAACACATCAAGCATTGGCTGCGGACGTGGAATCTGGTCTTCAGACTGAGAAAAACACACCAGAACAGATATGCTGGTTAAGGTTGAGCCGCAGCACAGAGGAGCCATGGCAACAACAGTGTTTTTTCATAAAGAAATATGATGATTGATTTATTCATGTGTTTTTATTACATTTAACTCGTCAGCATGATTAACAGGTGCATGGATGGGAACGTGACCCACTAAGGCAACGAGACTACCAATACACTTCCCTTTAAGTAGGCCAATCAGAAACAAACTATAGAGCACAAAATCCCTGCAGGATTTAAATGTAATATTTCATAGTCGTTTTTCTGTTGCATCGTGTTATTTCTTCTGTTGGAATGTCCTGTTTTATTTCTGTTATCAGAAATCATATTTATTTTTTGTACAGGAATCCGGCGGGAAGGTTTTCCTGACGTGTGTTGACTTAGCACCATAACGGGGGACGATGCACAGGCGTCCATTCATCGCTTGTGGGGTCATCCGTAGGTCACGCAGGCCCAGACACCCCTGAACCAGGTGGCAATTGCGACCTGGGTTGAATCTCACTAACCAATGCTTTTTAAAAACAAGCCCACCTATTGGGCTGGAGGGTGCTTCCTATTCAAAGGTCAAATCCCCCGGCAGAGAGAGATTCAGTGGTATTTACATTGTAAAGCGTATGTATGCAGGTCTATCAATGTGCACCACACACTTCTGTCTGCAGTCTGCTTTCCCTTCACAGGGGGGGGGACGCATCGCTGGTGGTAGATGACATGTTTAGTGCCGCCTTGTCTGCATTATCATCATCCAAAAGGAAATACAGTGAAAAGAATATTCTTTTTCCCTTATATGTAGAAAGATTGGAACCACGAACTGAAGCAAAATGGGTTTTTTTAAGTCACTGAGATATTATCTGTATGTAAACATACCTAATGTTACAGTCGGTATCTTAAAATGCAAAAACAACATAACCACGACGAATGCAAGGACCTCCACTGCATTACTTCTACAAAAACATATATCTAATTTATTTCTCTTCCAAATATATGCAGAGGCTTGTTCCAAGTTCAACAGGGAAATTATATCCGCTGAGAAAACTAGTGGCTAAGACAACAGTTGAAATATCAAGTTTTTAGTCGTCCTGGAAACATTCCACCACGTCTAAAACCTCCAGGTTGTTATGTTTTCATATTTCAAAAAAACTTAGTATCTCACTAAAGGCACCAGGGCTTTATTGCCAGGATAATTTGCACAGAAGTTTCATTCCATTTCTAGAATATTTTAATAAACCCAGAACTTTGCTACAAATGACATTTGAGAACAAGATATTACAGAATCTTTCCCCAAAATATGCCAATTCTATTCATGGCCGGTGGCCTGCATCATTTTACAAAAAAGATTATGGAAGATGACGATTTTTCTCTTTCTGAGCTCTCGAATAACGCTAACATTACACATTACGCACATTGCAACCGATGAACTCTGCTTGTGACGGAGATCCTCCAGATGGTGGAGATCTTGAATGTTTTTCCAACACTGATGCTGGTTAAATGATTTGCAGGCACATCTTGCCCTGACATAACACCAGAACAAATTGAGCTTTGGGAGAAACAGATGACGAAAGCACAAAGGGGTCATTTATGTCGGGACATTTCATCTCTGCGATAATAGCATAGAGTGGATATGGGTTTGAACCTGTTGGGCTGCCAGATGTCTTGAGCATGTAAAGCCTGTTCAACGGCGCGCACAAGAGCAGGTGGGCAGAGCACTTCGGAGGAGAAAAATGAAGAAATTAAAACAAAACTAATTCACATTATACTTCGAGAGATGTAAATCAGTCATTTTAGATTCAACTTTTCATTGCTGGCCAGCCATGTGACAACTGGAATTAAGTAGTTAATGGGACAAGATTATTTGGCATGAATGTTAAATGTAATTGGGAAAAGCAAATCCATTATCGTAACGGTTTTTATAATGAGCTTGAAAAGAAAAAAAAGAAGAAAAAAAAAAGGTAGTGAGCTTCCGACGATTCTTCATTTGTAAAACTGGCAAACTGGTTTCTCGGGACAACCCGCCTAGGAGTTGCAATGTTTTCATGTTCGCTGTTGATTAAGTAACTTTCTCTGAAGTCATTTGTGGTGGTGATGAACCCAGAGAGAACCAGCCTACTCTTAGGGGTTGTTTGTCGTTAGGGGGAAGCTGAATGTGTTTGTGTGGTAGCGGAGTCTCCAGCAGATTGAAGACCTCGACACAAAGTCATTCTTTCCCTCCATGTTACTGCTGTACCTCTCCTTTTCTCCCTCTGGTTTTTCTGCATTTATGTAGAAATTCTAGTTTTATTAATCCCAATCTGCTCCCAGATCGCGGAAAAAACAAAAAAAGCATTAACACAGATTTTTTTTTTTGTAAAGAGTTATTCTAGATCGCATGCTATTGTCTTTGCATGTGCCAACAAACAGTCACGGTCAGTAACTGTAAATGTATCACTCGGATCCAAATAATGCTAAACTTTGGGAAGGCACCACCTAAAATAGTCCATCGTGCACCATCCAATTCATGCAGGCACGCAGCCAAGAGGAAGGCAGGTGAAAGTAACAGTGGGCCTTGCATAGGGCATACAGATGAGGGGAGTCGGGGGGGGGGGGGGCCTGCTGCGAGCCTCAGGCCGCCTCATCGGCTACGGATGGACGGATGGACCAACGGGAACCAGCAGCTGGTGGGGCTTTTGGTCCCTCTCGAGCGAAAACAATTGATTATGTCTTCAGCGTGGCATGCAAGGCCATATATTAAACCAAATAAATGTGGAAGTACGAGTGAGATCCATTCAGTCAGTGCCCCATCAATGACTGCTGTTGTCAAAGGCTGAAGAACCGCGTTGAAGAAAGTGCCCTCCAACGCCGCGCCGAGGAGGTTAATCTAAATGAACACTCCCACAGCTGTGAGCTCCTTCCTGGCTCTCAACAAAGCACCAACGCTGTAATCATCACACCTCCACTTGGGAGGAAATTACCGTGGACGGAATCTGGAGGGATGGAGACAACAAAATAAACGCCGTCCAAGATATCCCAACCACATTTAAACATTCCCTCCTCGTACAGCCTCCAACCCCGCGTTTTGCAGCCAGCCAAGCTCAACACGTCCCGCCTGACCTCGATGAGCCGGGACGGAAAACACCATCCGGAACATCACCTCCTTCGCTGTGAGGAGAGAGCCGGGGCATAAGATGGAGAGCAAATCCTCCCGCTGTGTTAAGAAGGAAATCTTGTGTGCGGCAAGGATTTCAATCCGAGTGTGATAAGTCATTTAAAGCGTGATCACCGCCCATATGTCCGAGGAACCCCCACCCCCCCGAGAGATTATAGTGTGGCTATGGCAACGATGGAGGCGGGGCGAGAGAGAGAGAGAGAGAGAGAGAGAGAGGGGAAGGGTCGAAGGACGTCAAAATGAAAGTCATTCTTCGTACAATGTGACAGCAATCTGCGTTTGCCATTGTACGTAGAGGAATATACTTGTTTCTATTCATATTCGTTTTCGTTCGTTGTCATTTTTTAATGAAGGAATGCAGTGAACGCGGCACAAAGCCATAAGGTCAGTCGGCTGCAGGCCCTGCTGACGAGAGGTGAGAGTCCCAGTCGTGTGAAGCTGATTTTATTGTGTAGCCGTTGTTGTTGTCGTCTAATTATTCATTTCCCATGAAGTACAATGCAGAGTCTGACAGAAATGCGTCAGGTCGTGCAACACAAGGACAAATCAAAAAGGGTCATACGGAATATGGTTTTAAACTTGTTCACCATTTTCTATCATTTTACAGAGCAGATAATGAGTTGATGAAAGATAAATATGATTAAAAGTGTTGGTATGCAACTTGAATCAGACCAGGTGGGGCTCGACACAGAATGGAAACATGTGGAGTGTGACAGAAAGATGCAAAGGGAAAAAAACACTCAACAGAAAAGGAGAAATCGATATTTATAATTCTGGTTGTCCTCCGCAATTTAAAAAAAAATCATGTCTGAATGATTTCTAGTCCTGTATGTCAATACATCTGACAGGCTCCTTTTTATTGTACCAAGACTGTGGTTATATCCCAAATCCCCAAATCCACATACTGTATCAAGGGGGGGGGGGGGCTATCACACAGGCCCTGTCAGATTATTATGTCCAAAGCTTTAAAGGAGGAGGGGAGAAAGAAGAGATTAGAGATTATCATTTTATAGTTGGGCAGTACTCGGAGGGGGGGGGGGGGGGGGGGGGAGGGCTGTGCTGTCATGACAAGTATTGATTTGTAACCTTTCACAGGGTGATAATAACCTGCGAGCTGACGTCCCTGAAGGCCCGACAGGAAAGAAAGGGATGGGAAGGGAGGGATGACACCACAGTGTGTTCTCTATTTTCACCATTTGGGCATTTTAGCAAGAGTCAAGCCATTTCATTTTCTCATAAAAATGCAGCGAGGGAGAAGACCATATTGCTTTGTGTTTAGGTTCCTTACATAACACTTCATGTTACCATTAACAAAAGCTGACAGCGTAAAAAAAAAAAAGGAAAGAAATAAGCAGATTCTGTGGCATTTCTAAACCGCAGCGTCAACGCGGGATCGAACGTGTGCAGAGACACAAGTGGCGTGAACATCGCTGCCCTTCCAGAGGCCATCACAGAGCGGCGTGAAGGGCTCAATCCCACAGTGCGACTTAACCACTTATCCGCATGAACGGCACGCAGCCTCCAGCCGCCAATTGATCGGCACGTCGCAAAACACAAACCCCGCAGCCAACGCTGGTTGTAAAGAGGCCGGGATGTGACGGCGTTTGTATTTGGAGGGGGGGGGGGGGGGGGGCTTTGGTTACGTCACGTACCTCCCACAGCAGCTGTTTGAACTAGATTTAAACTCTGCAGCAATTTCTGATTTTGCGCCGTGGCCTAGAAACCGCCGCCGAGTGGCTTAGCCTGACCTCGATATTTCCAGACAGGCCACGTCGATGGCCGCAGGGCAATCAGGGGAACAAAATCCAGAATCAGCGCTGCCACACGGCTCGTCACCGAGGGGCGAAGGAGCGGCCTTGGAGCTACGCGGGGGATCGGTCGACAGGGGCGGTCACACGGGAAGACCGATACTAAAAAACGGGGTATTTGCTCACAATAAACCTGGCTCCCTGAGTGCTTATTTTTCTTATTATAATTCATAGCATAACATCATTTTAGACACGAGGCTCCTGATTGACAAGGATTTCTACTCTAGTTTATGATTGGTTGTTCCCCAGGGGAACAGGTACAAGTCATTCCACAAGTAGCAGTAATTTTGAAACGCTAGTTTGCAAGTAAAAGAGAACACAGTCCCACAAATGCCCTCAGCGTTTGAATGGATTCCCCCATCATTACAGACCAAACAAGCATGTAGAGAAAACAATACTCTAAGGCAGTCCACCAGGAATAAACTCCTATAATCACAACAAGTAAAAGCTGAAGACGACCAGCCCCGTGTTTGGGTTTTCTTCATTTTCACTTTGGTTATGATATCGCTTTTTTTAAATTGGAGTTTGAATAGACGTCTTCAATCTATATATTTAATCAACTCAAACCATATTGCAATTCGGTAAAACAAACAAAGAGAGGCCCCACAGGTGGAAAGGCATCATTGTTTTTAATGTGAATCGCACAATAATGCTGATGTATGATGTCCTGACACTTGTAGACGGATGAAAGCTTAGAGGTCTCAATTACTTATTTCTGTACCCTCTGTATATGTATACTGAGGGTCTGTATGAGAGAGAGAGAGAGAGCGAGAGTGTGTGTGTGTGATCTGAGCATTGAGTGCAGGTCCCAGTCTGCTATAATTAGCCCTCTTTTCACTAAACCGATTAATCTCTAACACTTAGACAGCAGCTCCCCCTTTCTCACACACGCACACACACACACTGCTGTATTTGTTAACACACGACCAACCCGAGTACCACATGTATTTAAAAAGACATATGACAATAGGATTTAATACAAATCCATAAAAGATATTTCCTAAATGAGCTGAGATTTGTCTCAAAGAAAATTGTCTATTTGTTTTCAGACCAACAAAAGGTTATATCTAAAACACATTGCTTCCATCTCACGTATGCATACGATTATGCACTCACGTCCTAGGACACTAAACCCATTATAAAAGAAATAGCTGAAAAAACAATAAAGAAAATGCTCTCAACATTCCCAATCTATTTAGATTTAGAAAATCACTCAACCAATCACCTATTCAATATTCAATTAATTTCCTTGAGAGGATGAGGGCTCTGCTGAGGTCCACAGGAGCAGGTTGGGAGCATCTGGGGAGCAGCAGTACTTCAAAATCAAATTAGGCCTATACAAAAATTGCACACTTGCAATCTGATGCCATAGATCTAAATATTGAGCTCCATCACTGTAACATTGGGTTTCGCTGCGTAAGGATACTTCTCTCCCTCCTGTCTCACCTTTTCTCACCTTCTTTTCTGTCATTTCAAGCCAATAAAACGACTACGTATTGTTTCCAGAACCGCGCCCAATACGAAGAGCCACAGCCATGGATAGTGGAACAAAAATGAAAAGGACCATGTCTCTTCATTTTGACCAAATGACAGCAGACCAAAAGCAAGAGCAACATTATCCGATCGCACCATTTAAAAAAAAGAAAAGCTCTGTGCTAATTGGAAACCCTTAAAGTTCTCTTATCACCAGCCTGTAGAAGTCATTTGAATAATGCCGGTGCCCCCGAGGTGCTTTGAGATTGAATCCTCCAGAATCCCCTCTCCTGTGTGCATCGCTGTCAGCCCTCCTTCCTTTTAGCCGGATGGCGCACTGTACTTTTGAAGCAGCCTACGCAAACTACTAATACTACTACGTCTACTTACTTAACTATGTGTACACACGTCATATTATTGCATCTAATCAGAACATCAGAATTGTCACTGACTCGGTCATAACGGCAAACTACAATGAATGACTGCCCGTTATGAATGGCTTCCTAGACACCGTGTTTCTATTTGCATAAACAGGCTCGAGATAAATGGACTGCAGCGACTTTTTTTTGTCCATCAACGCATGCAAAAAGCTTGGGCCAAATCCTCACCATATAGATGACAAAAGTTTTTAACAGGCCATGCAGAGTTATTGAATTAATCCCCTGCTGGCAGCAGATGGGCGGGAGCTTAGTGGCTTCTAGTAAGAGCTAATGTATTTTTGCACTCAAGGTAACGATGGTCAGGAAAGCTCTGGCCAAATGGAGCAATTGGAGAACTAACAATGGGAGATCTGGTAAAAAGAAATAGAAAAACACGGAAAGCAGGTTAGGATGTTGCTGTGACCCGCTGGCTCAGAGGATATAGGGGCATAAGTGCAGACCGATGTAAACCTCTGGACATGGAAAATCCTCATGGCTACAAAGCTGTGTGTCGTAAACATCACTAGTTAAGCTGATTGTAATGATCTAGTGAAAAATTGGGCTGACCAATATTTGGAATATTGTTACTAATAAAATCCATGTGCTTGGATTGATGTTGTTGTATATTTTGATTAAACTCTACTGAGATCCTGCAGCAGATGTCTCTTACATTCACAATAGTGCCAGGCAGATGCAACGCTCTCTCAGTCCTGCTAGCGTGTGGATGTCTAAGCTTTCATTTTTAAGACAGCTTGCTCCACTTCAGACTTTATTTTGAAATTTTAGAAAATTTAAAGAGGCAAATGTAACGCAATAAAACATACTAAACCCGGGTGTGAAGCCAAAGGCTCGGCATAGCCATGTGGTGTCTACGGTTACACGTGTAAACCCACGCAACATGTGGCAGAGCACCGTTCCCAGCACACAGGCTCATCCAGGGGTACTTGAAGAAAAAGATCTGCAGCCTACTGAAGCAGAATCAAAGCTATCAACACGATAGATAGCTCACACGACAAGCGACATTCAGAGATGGAAGATTTGAAATTCATCATATCAAATGTAGTCAAGGAGGGAAAGCGGAAAGGTTTGACAATATACATAAAAACATATCTGAGGCTTTATTGGCACACTGCAACACACCCACTACTGAATTGCCGGATTTTATTTCACGGTTAATCAGAAATGAAAAGCAATGAATGAGGCTTGTAGAGGGACCAAATGTGAAAATTAAAAACACACTTGAGGGACACACTGTATTAGCTTAGTGGATGCTCACTGAGAATAATCTATCACCCATCCTCCAAAATCCCTCTGAACGTTACCAGGGTTACAGCATCCCTCTTCATTTCACATGCACCGCTTCAATTTCCATCATGCGCCAGCCAGTGTTGCTTTGCTCTCTGTCTATGTCGGAGAAATGTGTTTCATAGCGGGACTTAAACACAATCTCTTCTGACAACAAAGACTTCGTCACAGAACGCAATGTTGTAAATCACCTGCCAGCCAGGCTTCATCATACGGGGTAACACATCGTAGAAATGTGTCACAGTGGAAAAACATGGGCGTGTACTGTAACTCGGAGCACGGAGCGAGACACACTCAATGTGCTTCAATGAGAGTTTGAAAGCATTTCAACCTTTTATCTGCCTCGCTGACAACTCAACAGCCACCATGGAGTCTGCGCAGGGCTGTATGTAGGTTGCCATGTGTAGGAAACCTCTGGGCCCCCAGTGGGCCAAGGCTGGGTGTGGAAAAACACATCGGATCAAAGACACCAGCAGAGGCTAGAGGCAGGGGGGGCATGTGGAGGGGGGGAGGGGGGGGTGGTGGGGGTGCATGTGGGAATCCTTCAGGTTCAGCAGCTGTTGGAGGGGTTTAAAAACACCACGGGCTGAGAACCGTAAGAGCAGATTAGGAAGGAACAAGGCGGAGGCGGAGCAGGAGGAGGTGGAGGACGACGCGGGCGGTGCGGTACGTGGCAGAGGCCCGGCGCGTTACAGTGCCGGCGCCCCTGTCAATCACTCGCACACGTGTCCCCCGGGTGGAGGCGCACCGGATGGGTTTTTTGCAATGTGGCCTATCTCTTTGCGCAGCGAGCTAACTGACAACTGATTGCCTCTCGGCATCTTTCAGAAAATGTCACGACTAACGAGGATGGGGGGGGGGGGGGGGTTTCTAAGCGGTTTGGGCTCTGCTGGGCCGTGTATGCAAAATTGACTGCTCAGAATATTCATATGCTGTACCCAACAGCTGACTGCAGATAGCAGACCCACCGGGAGCGGTTACAAAAAAAAAGGGCGGGGGGGGGTAAGAGACGAGCAAGAAGACGGGATGGCATTTGAAATCGGTGTCAAGCTGCACTCAGATAGCGGTGTGGCCCGCAGTCAACCAACTGATCTGCAGCGTTCCAAATTCCCCTGATGCAACCCGGTGCTGCCTATTTGTGGGTAGTGTATACAGACGGGGAGCGACACATTCACAAAACGCCATTATATTGAGACAAGAGATTATTTGCGGCCATTTAAAGCTGCGGCAATTCTTGCCTGAAACAATTTACACAGACACGGTGTAAAGGATTACTCTGTATTTACAAACTTGTTTAAACAGTCGACTGCACAGTCATTTCGGAGCTAACTCAATCTATCCAGCATCTTGTACTGCAGCTACCATCTCTGGAGGGCAATAAAAGACAGACGAAAACGATTTAGCGGCGCAGCCAAAGTGTGATTTTTAATCCTTTTTAGAGGAACTGTGCTGTGATTCTGCATGGATCCTGATAATTGCAGAACCCAAACCTTACAGATCTGATACATCATTTGTCCACACTGCTACCAAAGGGACAAAACAAAGTAATTGGGGTCATATTACTTGTCATAGAGTTTGATTATTTTCAATTGAATTTTTTCCTCACAGAAAAAACAGCACCGCCTTGCTGACGGGGTGAAATGTGCGATTGAGGTGGACTTGATTACGGCCGGACAGGTATTTTTGTGGCACTTGAACTTAAATAGATGCCTCCCCAGAGGTCAAACAAGAGGGGAGTTGTACAAAATTCATAATTTCTAAAGAAAGTGGGAAAAGGTCCAATTCATCCTTTTTGTAAAAAGACAAAAAAATGGGTTATTTAGTTGCTAATCTAAAAACACACTGACAGGAATCAGTTACACTTCCAAGTGACACCATCGAAAAGCACACCATAGTTTGATGGATTGATGGAAGTAGTTTTCACTCTCCAAAGTAAAAGCTTACATCTCCTTTAATATCCAGTCACTCGAGACAAATATAAGTGAATCCCTTCTGATTTTTTCTGCGGTCAAAGGGACTTTTAAAATCCTACTGGTGGGAAATATGGCAGCTTTTCCAAATGATTTGAAAAGGTTGTTTGATTTGTTTTGAGTTTTGTGATTGAAAGGATTGAAGAAGTTGAGCCTCAACTCAAATCAGCTTCTCTGATTAAATCACCTCTCCTGTTAGACAAAGTCTGCTGCAAGTTATTATAAAGTTGAGTGTCTGTAGACATATGACGACTGGTACAATAAGACAGACAAGAAGACAGGGGGCAATTAGACTGAGTTTAAAAAAAAAAGAATGTTGAGGAACAGTACACGTTTTGCCAGTGTTTGCGACGTGACAATCTAAGATTAGGGGACGTACGTACGTCTTGAACGGGGACGGCTATCGGCAAAGTAATAAAAGAAAAGAGGGAAAAGGTAATATAAGAAAAAGAACATGAATATGATTTCTCCTTTATTTTAATTCCTCATAGTCCGATGCTCGTTAGTGTAGTATTACTTTTATTTCTCGGTTTAATATCTCCAGCCCACAAGCCTAATCCTTGCACTTATTTTTTTCATCTACTGGTGTGTGAACAGTGTTATAGTTGCACCAGAACTACTCCTTTCTTCATAAAGTACCCGGCAATGAAAACACTGCTTTCTGCACACAATGCAAAGGTTCATTATTGGTGGAAATGCCAATATAAAAAGATCATTTTAATGTTGCATACAGTAACTGGCTGACAATGTGTCACCGTCAGCCAATTAGCTGGAAGCTTGTACCTGGAACAAATAACTCTGTTACACAAATGCAATCGTTGTGTGATTATGTGTGTCTGAATGTGTGCGGCAGGCTACACTATGGGATCCTGGTTCGTTGGTTCCGTAAATATGGTCATGCTACTTTTTACACTCGCGTTCTTTTGAAGTCACGTCTCTTGCAAAGTTACAAAAGCCCGGACCGGAACATAAAACACAAGTTCTGTCTTACTTTGTCCGTCTCAACAACCCACAAACACAGAGAGATGTAATTTAAGCCACTGAATCAGAGAAAGGAAACTTGAGGAGTGTGAAGTCTAAGGTTACACACATCTCTTGTCGTTTCAAGACAAGTGCACGCAAACAACAAATCATCACACACCCACACACCTACACACACACACACACACACACACACAATCCTTTAACAAAGCCAGTCGTCATTCACCGCGACCAATGCGTCAGGCTAACTGGGTCCCTGTGGAACATCAAGGCTTCGAACGGATCGGTTACCCTTCAATCCCATCAGCCACTGCAGCGTTCCCTCTTCACCCCTCTCCTTTGCTCACGGTCATCCATTGTGTTTTAGAGAGATGCTGTGATGATAAAAAGGCGGGGGGGGGGTTGTGAGACAATGTTTTGACATTAGAGTATAGAGGATTGGGAAATCAGTGGTGTGGAATCGATCTCAGTGTTAAGCTTGGATTTCTTTCCATACAGGCAAAAAGAAATTGAGTGCAGTTGCCTTGAAAGATAACACTTTTTGCTGAAATGGTTGTTTTTGTATCTATAGGGATAACCATCTTCTCAAAAGCTCCAATAATCAATAATTTTGTGCACAAATAACATACAGTATAACTCAACAAGCCTACTGATGGTCGGCCCACTGTGTCACACCTTTATCGGGTTTATTTGTTTTTAGCTAAACGTTTTTCATGTTAACATTCAGTCCTTCATCTGGGAACAGAGAAACCTTCCTACAACAAAGCCCAACAAAGCAAGGATCCCGAGCAGTCATGTAACATATTAGAAAAACTAAAAAGGTACAAATGCCTGTTTCCTGAAAATATTCTCCATGCTTTTCTTTGTGATAGTCACAGAATAGAAGTCTTATAACACCAGCTATGATTGTATATGTAGGCTATTTTAAGTGCCTAAATGGGAACTGAACCATAAACTATTCCTTCCACTCACTGAACTTTAATAATTGATGACAGAAGAATATTTAAATGGATTTCCTGCTCAGATTGAAAAAAAAAGAGGTGCTTCTTATCAAGATATCACAGTGGCGTTCATTCATAGTTAAAAGCTTACATTCGCTGCCTTGCATTTCAACTGTGCCCCTCCAACACACACACACACACACACACACACACACACACACACACACACACACAACGAACGCTCTGAATGCTTAAATCCATCCGAGCTCCGCTAATGCTAAGTGTTCATTCCCTTTTTTTCCCCCCTCCTTTCATGCTCCCTCCCTCGTTCCTTCTCTCCTTCCTCCCTATGGACCTCCGGCCCGATGTCTTGTGGCTGGCTGGGAGCTTCACAGTGAGCGCCCAGCCAACAGCCCCCAGCCAACAGCACCCACCCGCGAGGCCCGCGGCGCCATCAAAGAGCTCGGCTGAAATGGAAGAAGGAGGCCGTCGGCGGAGACGGCTCAATCGCTGAATCTCTCAATGTTTCCTCACGGGCTCGAAGGAGATGCACATTTGGCTCATGGATCGATCCACATCATCTCATGCCATGGTGGAGGCTGGCGGATCCCGTGATGCTCTGTGGTAGTGCTGTCACGGGATGAAAATTCAGTGAACTTGCTGAGCACTGCTATGCAAATAGAGGGGGGGGGGTGGGGGTTCACACAGCATCAGCACGACTGGGCCTTGTCTGAATTGTAGTTTGCAGTGGGGATACTAGCAGAATAAGAGGATTACAGTGTTTACCACAGATGTGATGATGACAAGTCAGTGCAGACTCCATGGCAACGACAGACAAAATGTGAAGTAGTTCCAGTTATATATATACATATATATATATATATGGTTCAAAGGCTGAAGGAGCCTCGTACACACTGCACCACTGCCCTCTGCAACGCTCTACAGCAGCCAGAATTGATTTCAGCAGTGCCACAACGCCGGTTGGCATAGAGACCCTCATTTGCAGTTCTCCTCCATGACACCCAGATCTCTGCATTGGAGAAATCTACACTTCAAATAGCAAGGGAGATAGAAAGAGGGAAGACATGCTTTATTAATGAGCCAGACCAGCACCGGAATGAGATGTTCTTATGAGAAGTTCCCAATTAAGCCGTCATAAACTCAGAACAAGTCGCTTCTAATCGCCCCAAATCCCTTGTAATGGGGACGGTCTACTATTTCTTTCCACGCTACACACACACACACATCTCTTTGAGTCGAAGGAGAATGTTCTGCTGCAGGAGGCAGGAGAGACAGCTTGCATCTACAATCGCTGAGTCCCAGCTGAGCAAAGCTCGCGGCTTTCACCCGCAGCCCGAAGACGGGCCGCAGCGCGAGCCCCGCACATCAAAAACTCTCCCCCACATGAAGCCCGCCATTGATGCGCACGCTGGCCTCCTCTCCGGCACATTCATGTTCTGACAGTGTCCCATTATATTTGCTGCCAGCCCTTAAGTAGGGGAGAAAAACATTTTCCTGTCTTTGTTTGACAGCCTCTTAGTGAGGCGTCTGGCTTTGAAGCCAGACACACGGGCTGTTTGGCCAGAGCGACGGACACATAGAAGCCAGGCGCCCTTTTTTTCTTCTACTCACTGCATATGCAAGAAGTCAAATTGATTAGGGTTCCTAACTGATTTCTTAATGGAAATGGAAATGGAAATCTTTTGGGTTTTTTTCCTGGTTACTTTCTTCAGCCTTCCTTGACTTCAACTAAAGGAAATGTTTGACAATTTGAGACTTCTTGCTTGCAGAGAGTTAAAACAAAAACCGAGAGATGGTTGGTTAACTTGTCATAGCAACTGGAATCGGGGGAAAGTATCTACCCTGACTGTGTTAAGATAGAAAAAAAAAAGGTTTCCTGACATATTGGAGTCACTTTGAGGTTGCCTGGCAACCAATAACGTGTGTGCTTGTGGCCAAGGAAAAGTCCAGCACTTTAAATAAACAAAACAAACAGATATGGATGGGGTCCTTTCCTTTAACGTCAAACCATTCTTCTTAAGATACTTTTGGATTCCCACAACTCTCAGGAAACAAGTGTACAATTATGAGTATATGTAAGACATATTTTACCGTTGTGAAGTTAGTACTAAGGAAGACATTTTTTTTTTAAATGCTCTTATTCTAGCTCGTTCAAAAGAAAGCCATTAAATACTTATTTAAAAGAACTCCCTATGCCCATGAAGTTGTACTTTAGTTGTGAATGCTTTGGAAAACTAAACCATTTAAAGCAAATTACGGTACGGCAGCAAACATCGATGCCGGCGAGGGGAAGAACTTTAGTATCTAAATCGCTAATGAGCTTCACATACATTTGCATAGATTTACACCCATGAAGATCGTTTTCTTTCTCTGTAGACTGAAACTGTTAATTGCTTCTCTGTGTGTTGTTTCGTATCAAACTGCAGGAATCAGCTGGCTGCGTGACAGTAAATTTTCAGCAAACAAAATGTTCATCTTTAAAGCTGAAAAGGGTCTCCTGGCCGACTCTAGCTTCATATTTACCACACGGACATGTAATCATTTGTATCATCACTTTGGCAAGAAAGAAAATGGACTATTCCACAGCAATCAAACTCAATGCAACTTATATCCTAGTATTAGCATCCTAAGACCGTGGTGAAAAGTGCATTCAAAAGGGGATTTTGCGAGAGCAGTAATTGGCTCTGATGGTGGAGTGTACCGAGGACATGACGCCTGAGATTTCACCTCAGCTCGGCCACGACTAAAAATGCCAGATGGCCGACCCTTCCGCTGGACTGAGTTTAACACGAGGATGCTCTCAGGTTGCTTGTTAGGCTAAAACATCTTCATTAGATGGGTTTCTGGCATGAAGATGTCCTTTTCAGTGAAACAGACTTTGAGCTGTAGTCTCCGCAGGGCCGGGGCCTTCCCTCAGTGGGGAGTTCAAGAGGACAAGGTTTTCCCACACTGCAGACCATCTGCAGTCCAAAAGAAGCCAGCAGAAAGAAGGAAGGAAGGAAGGAAGGAAGGAAGGAAGGAAGGAAGGAAGGAAGGAAAGATGCGATCCTGAGGTCACCCACGTTGTAGCGACCTGTCTTCAAATAAACAGTCGCTGAGAGGCTAAGTTATGGGTGTAGCGGATTGTGACGCGCTGTACCAAAGAAAAATTCCGCTCCGATCCAATGATGCGTTTGACAGGTTTATTGAAGTATTCGTCCAACATAAACCGGTATGCATAACGTGCTCAAAGTAAAAGAAAAATCACAACTGTAGCAGCGTAGCAAACAGCGGCGCAGCAGCAGCAAGCAACAGTGTCAATAGCGATCAACAAGCGTTAGCGATAGCGGTCAATAGCGTTCAACAAGCTTTAGCGATAGCGTTCAACAAGCAGTCAGCAAGCGGTCTGGCTCTCAACAAGCGCAGATAGCGGTCAACAAAAATACGGCGTCCCCGTCACTCACCCTCTCTCTTTCCCTCCTCGCTACTTCCGTCTGTGCCTGCTATTATAATCAGTCCAAAGGTTACCGCCCCCAATTACGGTGATATGCAATTAACAAACCCAACAAAATATAACAACCCAAGTGTCCCAAATATAAACCATTCAACTCATATCCACTATCATTTTATATTAGACAGAACATATAATAATCACCTTCGTGGCTCCTACACACCAGCCCCTAATTATTAAACTACTATTTAATAATTACACACAATAGGAGTCATGAAATAATTAAAATAAACAGAATACATAGCTCCATTACATTCATTCTTCTTTTTCTTCTTCCGGTCTTCCTTATTTTGTGAGAGGTCAGTCCTTAGGGCCAGAGGTTGCCAGCACATAGCCCTGTGATCTGTGTTCACCACAGTCACTATTAGTCAAACGTCAAAGTAAAGTCATAGGTCTATTCAGAAGTCTAGGCCTTGTCATCTGCCTCACCTCGAGGATCGGCCTCCTGCAGCAGGCATACCTTGGTTATAGGCCGGATCAGGCTGCTACTCTTAGTCTTGACACGCACCTGACGCACAAAGCCCCTTCGGTCCGGAAAGGTTTGTAGGACTCGTCCTACAACCCAGGAGTTACGAGGTGCTGCACTGTCCACTACAAGCACCAGATCCCCAGGAACAAGGTTTCGCTTCGCTCCTGACCATCTCTGCCGCTCCTGCAACTGAGGTAAGTACTCCTTAACCCATCTCTTCCAGAACAAGTCTGACATGTACTGGACCTGCTTCCACCTCCTGCGTGCATACATGTCTGCCTCCTGGAAGACTCCTGGTGGTAAAGATGGTAATGCCTTCAAAAGCAGCAGGTGATTAGGTGTCAACGCTTCCAGGTCATTAGGATCCATGGAAGCTTTAGTTATCGGTCGACCATTGATAATGGCTTCCGCCTCAGAGAGAACTGTGTGAAGTCCTTCTTCATCCAAATTTTGCACATTCAAGGTGGAGTTGAGGACTTTACGCACTGAGCGAATCACCCTCTTGAATATTTCCATATCCCTCTCTGATGAGCGTCGTTGCTGTTCTTCTTCCAATCCTGAGTTTGCAAGAACCACATTCAACGGTTTCCTCTTCTGACAGAAAGATAAGAGCAAAGTTTTGAATCTCAAGATCCAGGCTACAGACTTTCTCAGACGGATCCATGAGCTGGAGTGGTGGATCATGCAAGACACTGCATCATAGTCAAAACCAATCCTGATCTTCCTTTTCGTAGGATGGTAAACCCTGTGATGCGGGATGTACCAAACCCCTCCATTACGTTCCAAATCCTCTTCAAGCACGCTTTCTGCATAACCTTTGACGAGCAGATCTTCCATGCCGGTTTTATAGTCCGCATGAAATGAGGAATCCTTCTGAAGCCTCTTCTTCAGATATAAGGCATGCTGTTCAATGATCGTTCTATTCTTTGGCATACTAACGTCCTTATTCCTCAATGGCAGGTTGATCTGATAATGGCCCTTGACCGGTTTTGCTGAACTTGTAATAAGCTCCATGAAATTTTGTGCCTCTCTCGACATGGCAGGCTGTTCCTCCACGCTGCACTCAGGGAAGTCTGTCTTAAACTGCTGCTGTTCATCTAAAGTCACAACTGACACTCTGTTCACGGTAAACTCTGGCTGCTCACTGCCACAGTCTTCATCCAGAGGCCCATTCACTGTCCAGCCCAGCATTGTCCTGATTGCATAGGGTCCATCTCCTACACTGCGAATCACTTCCAAGGGTTCCAAGGCTTTGGAGACATTTGTCCCAATCAACAGCTCAATCCCAGCATTAATTTCAGGCAAGTGAACAGGTTTCAAATAAGACCATTTCTGGATATCACTTTGTTTCGGTATGTTTCTTTTGTGAACAGGCAGGTGTGTTTGAGTGTAAGCCTTGGGCAGCTCACAGAAATGCTCCCCAGTCAAGCCGGCAACTTCCAGTCCTGGCACAATGTAACTGCTCACCACTTTCTCTTGGCCCATCGTCCGTAGGAGAATACGGACCCGCTTTCCTGGAACATTAAGTTTTTCCCTTAGTGCCTCTGTGCAGAACACGGCCGTACTTCCTGGGTCCAAGAAAGCATAGGTGGTGACAATCGTGTTGCCCTCCTTGGACTTAACTTGCACTGGAACTATTGGAAGTTTGCAATCGTGATCACCAGCCCCTGTAAGCCCACTTGACATCAGGGCGCTGTCGACGGATACCTCTGACTTCCTGTCAGCTTGGTCCGGATCCTTGTCCTTTTCCTTTTGTGGAATGTGAAGAACAGTTGGGTGTTTGAGACCACATTTTTCACAGGATATCCGTTTTCTGCAAACTCTGCTCATGTGTCCAACGCACAAACAGCCAAAACAGACACCCTTCTCTCTTAAGAAGCCTATCTTCTCTTTGTGTACCTTCTTCCCCAACTGTGGACACAAATCCAAAACATGTCCTTCTCCACAACAAATGCATGTTCTCCTCGCAAACTCCACACGCTCCTTTGCTCTAGTTTCGGGCTGAGTCTTGTGTATCACACGAGCTACTGTGGTGGCAAAGCTGGTTCCCTTAATTCCCGAACGAGTTTGTGGATTTAGCTTGTTCACTCCTCTATTAGTTGTCAGTGATGGAGCGTCCTGTATGCTTCCAAACACTGGGTCAGTTAGAATCCGCACTTGTTTCTCTATGAAAATGGTGAGGTCAATGAATGTGGCTCTCTGGCTGCGTCTATCCTGTAGTTCACAGGCTGTAGAACGCCATTTGTCTCGAAATTTGTAAGGCAACTTTTTTATGATGGTTAGCATGTTAGCAGGTATGTCCAGTTCATGCATATATTGCACCTCTTCCATAACATTACAGCAACCTCTTAGAAAAAGGCTATAATCGCAAAGAGCCTTTGCATCTTCATTCTTGATTGGCGGCCATGAAAGAGCCTTTTCCATGTATGCGTATGAAATTCTCTGCTCATTTCCAAACTGCTTCTTTAACAATGCTTTTGCTTTAGCATATCCTCTCTCCGGCTCCATATGCTGGCAACTCCTGATCAGTTCTCTAGGGTGACCCCTTGTGTGCTGTTCCAAGAAATACAGTCTGTCACTGTGATTTGTAGTGTTCCTCTCAACACCGTTCTCGAAAGCCTTCACAAATGCATGATATTTTAATGGATCACCATCAAAGATTGGTATCTCCCTCTTAGGCAAAGATGAAAGGCACTGCTGTTGCACCAACAGTGATGTTATTTCATTTTGTTTCCTCATAATGTCCAACATATTGTTTTGATCTTCATTTGGACCAGTGTTTAAAGCATTTCCATCTTGCATCCCTTCTAGAGTACTGTGATTCACTGCATGTAGATTGGGTCCATGTGAATTAATTACCTGAGATGGATTTCTCTCATTAGGTCTTGTTCTTGCATCCAGGTAAGCATAGTTGATTTCATCTGACCTTTGTGGTACAAATGGCGTTGCTTTAGCATTGAGGATCAGTTTTTGTTCTCTTACCAGATAGGAGTTCATTCCATCAGAGCGCTTCGATATTGAGGTTCTCTCACTCAAGATGCTCCCAGACATGAGCACATCCAGTCTTGCCATGTTTGCTGCAATTTCTTCATCCAACTTAAGTTGTTCCTTCCTTTTACGTAGCCGCTCCTCCTCCTCTTCCAATTCATGTTTATTTTTTAATAATTTTTGTCTTGTCCTTAAAGCTGCCAAATCAGCCTCTGTTTTGAGACGTGCAGAAGAAATCCTGGAATCAACAGACTCTCTTCCTGTGGCAGAACTTTGTGATTTGGACACTCTGCTTCCCACATTTGACACACTGTCATTTGGTTTTACATAATCTTGCAGCTCGTCTGCATCAACAATCAAGGCAGCCAGTTGCTGAGTTTCATCAGGTTTTGGAGGCAACTCCTGTTCCTTCATTTCACCATAATCAATTTGCTCATGTAACTCAAGCAATTCATCTGGCTCAATCAACCATTGCTCAACACGTTTTTGAAATGTGTTGTTATAGGTCATGATGTCCGAAAACCATTCATTTTGAATCTTCTGTTGCTCTTCAGGGAGTAAAGGAACCAGCAGGTCATGTGACTTGGTGGCCTTTCCACAACGATCAATTAAACTTTCCAACAGAGATTGTACTTGTGAAACATTTTCCTTATTTCTCATTAATGTTTTCATTTGTTGTATGAACCCTTTAATTTTATCCACACTCTTTCTCCTTTCATTTTGAAGCGTTTCGATTTTGTTTGCCAAAGCCTTTGCTGTGGGCTTAGATTGCCTTTTCTCCTTCTCCATTTCAGAACTAGAACCAACCTTTTGACTCGTTTTATTTTTCAGTTACTTCTCAATAAATGTGCATCCACTTCAACATTCAAACATGCACAAACACGTCATGTACAATAGCAGAGCACCAGCAATCTCAAAGAGCCAAAGCGGGGTTTCAGTGTAGCATTGAGGTCGGCTACAGTGCATCCAAACACTTCCACAGATCCGGAAACGTCACGCACATTAGCATAGCAGCGGCAATTTCCAAAGAGATGAAGCGGAGATTCATCATCTGACCGTATGGAGATATACAGCACCGAATCCGCACAATCAATGCCAGCAATCGGTACGACCAACTCAAACTGTGTTCAATCCAATAACGTCCCCAATAGACGAACAACAGCATATGCGCCGCATACCTTCCAATATATACAGCTTAACGCACATGAACACACATGAGTGCTTCCTCCGGATTGAAAGTTAGTGCCGTCCTTTATCTCCGATGGTCCTTTCAACGTCCGCAATTGCTTCCTAATGCCGTGTAGTGCTTTTGTTGACAAAATGTAGCGACCTGTCTTCAAATAAACAGTCGCTGAGAGGCTAAGTTATGGGTGTAGCGGATTGTGACGCGCTGTACCAAAGAAAAATTCCGCTCCGATCCAATGATGCGTTTGACAGGTTTATTGAAGTATTCGTCCAACATAAACCGGTATGCATAACGTGCTCAAAGTAAAAGAAAAATCACAACTGTAGCAGCGTAGCAAACAGCGGCGCAGCAGCAGCAAGCAACAGTGTCAATAGCGATCAACAAGCGTTAGCGATAGCGGTCAATAGCGTTCAACAAGCTTTAGCGATAGCGTTCAACAAGCAGTCAGCAAGCGGTCTGGCTCTCAACAAGCGCAGATAGCGGTCAACAAAAATACGGCGTCCCCGTCACTCACCCTCTCTCTTTCCCTCCTCGCTACTTCCGTCTGTGCCTGCTATTATAATCAGTCCAAAGGTTACCGCCCCCAATTACGGTGATATGCAATTAACAAACCCAACAAAATATAACAACCCAAGTGTCCCAAATATAAACCATTCAACTCATATCCACTATCATTTTATATTAGACAGAACATATAATAATCACCTTCGTGGCTCCTACACACGTGGATGCTGTCAATTTATCAGTTGTGCCTTTGATATTCTTGCCATGGAAATTCACCAAAATACAGCTTTGACAAATTGAAAGAGAGCGCTTGAAATGATGGAAAAAACATTTTGAAGTCACCCCAATAGTAGTAGTGAAAAAAGAAGAGTGGGATTCCCGCCATCGGGGGCTTCCCACTAAAAGTATAACCGTAACATTTTCAACATGTTTATGGAAGGCAAACACCTGTTTACCTACTGACGCTACAGAGACATAGTCATACTCATTGTCCTCTCCTCCCCCAGCAATTACCTTCTAGCTGTGGCGGATCCATGCTCCACTGATTACAACTAAGTGGCTTTTATCTCTGGACACATCCAAGGCTGGCCCAAATGTAAAGAGGTTAATCCTAAAGACACAGGTCTGGGAGTGGCAGAAGAGTCTGTGTGTGGGAGGGGAGGGGGGAGGGGGGAGGGGGGGGTTAGAGTATGGACACACAGAACATTCACTGCCCTCGGCTCACTGTCTCAAGAGGAAGAAGCCGCCAGATTAACGCCACAAACCCAGCAACACTATTCAGTACAGGTCTGTGTGTGTGGTCCATACGGAGGGGAAAAACACGGCTAATATCAATCCACCAAGGAGGAGAGGGCGAAGGTGGGGGTGGGTGGGGTGGGCGAAGAGTCTCAGGAATATTCAGACGAGGAATTCAATCAGCGCTCTGTGTTGATGCAAAGCCTGTGACACAGACAGGGTACAAAGCAGGCAGGTGGATTATCAGCGACTCAGCGTGTTGCAAAGCTCGGGCCGGCTGATGTTCTAATAGCGACGCGGGCCGAGGTCCCGACAATTGGGCAGGGAAGGGAGATGATGACGTGGAAATCTGATTTAAAACCAATTTTGACACAAGGGTCACCGTGCGCCTGACCTCGGCATTTAAGGACGCGGCGCAGCGTTGCACTGAGAGACAAAATGAAACCCGCCTGGGAATATGAGTCATGATAAAAGCAAACAACTGTTGACTGAAAATCTGTGCGATGGCAGAGGTGACACATTTTCTGTCGATGTTACTAACTTTAATAAACATGCGTGCGGAATGATGAATTGGTTTTTATTGATTAATGGTAGAGTTGTGACATTTTGAGGATTCTTGTTGCCATCACAATATCGAATCGATGGCACAGTGAGAATGCTGAGAAATAACATGGGTGATGGCGTTACACGCGCTGACCATGTCTGCTACAAAAACCACTTTGCCCTGGAACTGAACTGCACTCTATAATGGTCATTGTGCACAGTCTGGTCATAAAGTATAAATGACTATCAAAACTCTGCATTGATGTTAATAAACTCTGGCATTTCAATGCTTTGTTATGAAGGTGTAAATGACCCAAAGTCAGGGGGTCCCATACTTGCTTCCCATCTACAAACTCAACAGAAGCAACTCCTACTCACTGTTCCTTTAAAGAGCATTTTCGCTGCACAACCCTAAATCCATTCATTCACTTCCATGCTGATGTTAAGAAGTTAATGTCAGAATGTACAAATCCATAAGACTGAGGAAAAAAGTTAATTTGCCGAACTTTGACACCTACACAACTTTCAAAAACAGATCAAACTAAATTATCGTAGCCTGTTGAACCGTTAACTCATCAATACTGTGTCTCTTTTCCCCTTTGCTTTTGTGGCAGAACCACGCACTACAATACTAGTGTATTGATCCCCCGACTCACAAAATCAGATACATTTCAAAACTGGATCTAAAGACACACAGGTAATAAGCAAGCATCTTCTAAAGAATTCCACAGCGCGTCTACCTTTTTAAAACTTCTGAATTCAACCCCTCGGCGGCAGCAGTCGACACAAAGACAAAGACACGAGCTTTGGGCTCTTTGCAGGATGGCCGAGGTTCCGAAGGGGGCGGGGGGGAGTGGGAAGGCCCGGGAGGTTGGAGGTGCATGTTAATCACTTCAGCCAGAGCTCTGCAGGTGTCAGTCCCACAAGGGACCATTCACTGTGTGTCGTGGGAGGGGGCGGGTGGCGGTTCTCCCCCTGGCTACTTGCTATCGGGCCGCTTCAGTCACCTCACACAACGCAGCTCATGCATGATACGACACAGCGGAAGAGCTCCGAATCCCAAACGGTCCGGCCTGCGTGAAAAGCGCAGGAAGAAGGGCGTCAGTGTCACTTGAATAATTCATGTTTCGCTATGATAGCATTGCTGATAATTACCACTCGGTCAAAGAAAACTGCATTCATTCTGAACACAATTTCCGCTTTATGCATTAGACATATCATTTCATCTGTACTATTTCTTTGAAATACTACTGCTGCTTAATAATTCCCATGCACACCAAGTAATGAAATGCCACACTGAGCATGAAATAATAATGAGGTAGGTATAACGCTAATGTGATTAATAACATAAGACCGGCTCTCCGCGTAGAGCGAAAGCGGTAATATTTTTATGTTTGAATGGAAAGGGTAATTTCAATAGGTCATTTCTTCTCTATTGTTGGTACTGAAAGGCGCACGGTCAAGACCAAGAGCTTACCCAGCTCACACAGTGTGGGGTCGAGAAACAACTGTACGTGATTGACAGCTCCCCGACAGCTTTGTTACGTTTGTTTGGGTGGATTTAACCCGAAAGAGAATGTGTCGTATAAAAATTCCCCTTTTTCTTCATTAAACCACACTGTCTGAATGTGTTCAGCAACGGCTGCCCTACAATTGATTCACGTTATATGAAAGAGCTTCACTTTGATATAATTGAGGCTTTAAAACCATGGATTTATTGACAAAAAAGGTTCCATCTAATTAAAAAAAAATACAGAAAATACAACTGAACTCAATAACTTGACAAGTGAAGGCGCGAGGACGTTCCTGTTACAGTTCAAAGAGCCGGCTAGCTGAAATGGGTAAAATAAAAACACAAAAAAGTCAAAGGAGTTGGGAAGATATTTAACAGTTTATCACAGGATATTTCACGTATTGACCACGTTGTTAGTAAGCATTTGGTCATCATCCCAGTAAAGCGTCAGCCTTGGTGTCCAGACATTATGAAATTAGACAATAATTACCTAATAAAAACAAACCAAAGAATATGTGAGGTAATGTGTGAAACTAATGGAGAATAGACTAAATCTCAGTTAGGAACACTCTGAATGTTTATTACCAGCGTCTCCAATGCATTGCACCTGTTATTACACTGTCTTCCAAAAGCATTTCATGTACTGTTTACTACTCCCCATTTTCAAAATGAGGAATATTCGTGCTGCAAGGAATTTCTTGCCAACTTGTTTCACATACAGAGGTGTATTTCACACAGGTGTAAGAGCTCCGGTGTGTCGATGCCTCAGACCCAGTGCTTTCTTTTTCACGGTACCATGAGGCCCTTACACACAAAACCTAAACCAGCTCTGGCAGCGCATAACACCTCCATCTCTCAGCAGAGAAGCTCTACATTATCCTCATTTCTGGCTGACACATTTCTGAAAGAGCTACGTTTAAATAGCTTGTTTAGCTGCATTTCAGCCATTGGCTTGCTCTTTGACTATGAGTTTATTTTCTGTAGGAGCACTAAAACAGGACTATGGGTCTGGGATTCCAATTATTGCATGAACAAATAAGCTCCCGCCCCCAACACAATATGACAACATGTCAAATGGATGGACCGGTGGAATGAAAGAGCAGGAAATCATATTCATTTTGTGCCACAGTCAATCCCTACAGACCTAAGATAAAAGCCGGATCTGACACTAACCAGCTTCTCCGTTTTTTATCCTAATTATTCTTCAGGCATCGTACTTCTTAATAAATGAGTTCATCCCAGCATAAAGTGCTCTGGAGATTAAAGCTGACCAAAGTGTTGTCGAGTCCATTAGATAAATGGAATCGCAACCCTTAATGTAATCAAATGATGACACAAGAATTTGTCGCATAAAGACAGAGAGACAGGCCACATCTGGATTTAGATACACTGGGTAAAAAAACGATTTTCTTTTAAATTTAGCAGCAACAACCGTTATGTGCGTGCCACAATGTGCAGCAATGTTTGGTCGGCCGTTAATTGGCTCGTTAACCAGTGATTACGGTTGAGAATTTTAGTTCTGGATAAACTGAAGATAAAATCCAGGGGAAGACAATGTTTTTATGTTTTGTGAGCATACAAGAAAGTCTTAACTGCAGACACAATAAAAATTAAAAAGGTTTTTTTTTTAAGATTAGCATTCACGGAAAGTCTTTTCCCCCAGTAATGCAGCATTTCTCAGTAACAGGTGGTATGGAAATTCTCACCCGGTCCAGAGACTACTCCCTGTTTGAGTTGCAAATATGTTGTGTTTCAAATGAGCCACTTCCTGGTTGCCAATGAGCCTGAAATGTATTCTGTGAGTGTGGTTTTGTGCTGATATAGTATTACTATTACTGTTATTAAAGTATTTACACCATAAGGACCACAGTATGTAAATGCTGAATTATTTCAGGAGGGAAAAGATCCAACATCATATTCCCACCATAGTGTCCGGTGCAAGTAAGTATTTAAGTACATTTAGAATGTACTGATCCAAGCTGACGCTCAAGTGAGTGTAGCAACAAGCATAAAAAAACATTAGCATTCTAAAGACATGTGGTGTCGTTTGCTTTCACTTTGCTTCACTTTGATTCTCATTCAGGCTGACATTATCTGAAGAGCCTGAACAGCCTTAAATTCTCAGGTCCACATGTGATCCGCCAACACCTGAAGGAAGACACCTTTGAGACACAACTGATCCAAAACAGGCTTTTCCACCAATGGCATCCCTTTGTGAAACACAGTTGGAATCTGTCTCTCCCCAGCACCTCCAAATGATTTTCGGGTTTTGCTTCACTTTTAGTTCCATACCTCAGTACACCCCCACACCACACCATCCAGACACAAACAGTTACACCACCTGCTAACACACCATGTACCTCAAAGATGGAAATATTAGTCTCCATCTTCAATACAAAGCGCTTTATAGTAATTGGGTGCAAAGCTGCTGTGTGCAGGGAACAGAGTAAACACTAATATTTGGACCAACGATTCCATTTAATTTCCTAAATCTGAAAAACACATCAAATTCCCCAAAAGCTAATTGCAAATGTGCTCAGTTAATTGCCTTTACTGCTTCCAAACGCATGCTGAGGGCCTGTCTATTGCCAAAGGCTGACCAGACCGAACCGATCATAAAAGCCTATAGACAACTTCCATTTGAGGTCAGGTTGTTGTTTTGAAGCTGGATGCTCACATGGGATGTGCATACAGGAGCATTAACCGAACAACACCATCAGCTCAGCCACTGGACGCCACCCCTTCGCCAAATACGGTGATTTAGAGGAGAGAACCGGAAGTCTCTCCATGGTAACCCACCGACAAACAGGAGGGGCAAACAATGGACCAGCTAAGGATGAGATGATTGACAGCTCGTTGGAGCTCGCTGCCTTCGCCTGGATTCGTTTGCGATGAGAGCTTTCAACAATACGTGTCATGTTTTGTTTTTACTTTTTAATCAATGGGTTCGATGTAATACGGTAGAAAGGTATTTCCCCACCGCGTCACGTGAAAAAAAAACACCGACTATTTAAACAAATGCATGCTCCAACACACCGGGTCCGTGGATCCTGATCGATGTGCCTCATCGGAGCACCTGCTCACTCACCCACGGTTTACTGCCAGCTTTTACACATTTGGATTTGATCACAGAGGGTCAAACTTAGCTTTGCACGATCATCATCATCATCATCATGATCATCAAAAAAAGAGTAAAGAGCTGTAGCTTACTGCTGTTCGCCTGCCTCAGTTTCTCCAGTTCATCCTGGTCAATGAAAGCCAAGCGAGTGTCCAGCGGGGCCGCGCAGTAGTCCGAGCCGCGGCGGAATAACGCCGTTCGGGCGCGCAAGGTGCCCGCCTGCAAGGGAGCGCGTTCACAACCTGGGACAACTGCACAGGCTGCCGCTGGCACGTCCCTCCAGTCACGAACAGCGTGCACACGCGCGAACAGACGAGGTCTATCCGAACTGATTTTAAAATAATAAAAAAAGTTACTTCTTGTGACGTTATCTCGTTAATTGTCACTCATTCGACGTTTGCGCTGTGTGTGGGGGAAAAAGGCAGCCTCGATCCCTCTCGTCCACAAGCAGTGCTGGATGCCGTCGGTCACAAGGTGTCTCCGCCCCATCCCCATGTGCACGCCACTGGAGGAAATGTGTGATTCACTTTATGATGACTGCTCTGAAGAGCTATTGAATCGTTTACTCGTGTTATTACTTGAAATGTTCTCATTTGGTAAATAGACAATGCTATACTTGATTCATAAGAAAATAATTGTATGTTTACTCGTTTGTTAAATGCTACAAAATATCAGTTGGTAACTCATATGAATCAGCTCGATGTTGTCTTATTTATCATCTGTTCCCACTTCTATTTCTATAGATTGGGTGCTCCCATTGTTATGTTCAATGGTACTGTGACATTGGCAAGTCAGCAAAAGGAAAACTGAAAAGCTTTGCAAAGTATGCGTTTTCAACTACAAGAGAATTAAAATCCTATACTGTAAAATATAGTCTTTTGTGCAGTAGAAATCAGGAAATATCAGGTTTTATGGTTTTAAATAGATAGTGCACAACCTTTTAGGCCGTAAATTCGAGCTCTGATCTTAATAAGAAAGATCTATTTTTTTTAAATAATGTTAATAATAGTGATGGTTTTGTTTTGAAATAGCCGGAAATATAGCTGCTACTGCTCCTGTTAGCTTGTGGTTTGTTTATATCTTGTAAACTGACCAATCGTAGCGTACTTCAGAGACTTGTTGGAAGAGCACTCGTTTTACACACCGACAGCGTTAAGGTGGGCGGAACTTAAACCAACGCACAAAGACTAAATGCTGTCTCCCGCTAGAGAGATTTATGAAACAACCTGTGTAGCAAATCGAGAGGACTCTGGATGTACACTTCCTTTCAGGTTTCAACAGCAAGTGAAACCATACAGCAAGCACAACTCGCCGACACTACACAACAGTAAACTTTGTTGAACACAGCAGGTAAACAACGAACTTAGAAGTTATTATTTGGAGTCGTATGTATACAAAACCGAGGACAGGCAGGTAGCGGTCGCTAAAGTTTACTCGGTTTATCTTTACGTAATTAGCTGCCTAGATGCTAACGTTAGCTTGTTATTGCTTAGGTCAACATGTGTTGCTGAAACGTTAAATTGTTTCATGGAGGTAATTATGTTAATTACCTGACTCAACTCGGCAGTATCGTCATTGAGTGTCATTGTGAAGCATGGACGGCAATGTGTGTTGTATTGGAACCTTTGCTGTCCCTGCAGTTCATTTAGAGAGCGAACCCTTTGTTATACAATGCCTGCCACTTGTTGTTCTGAACGCTTGTCATGTGTACAGGAGGACACACAGCATGCACCCCGGATGCTCCATTTGTTGTTCTACAGCTAAGTGCACTGTGTAAGTATTGAATTAATCCATACTATAGGTAAGGTATTTTTTTGTCATGAGTGCATTCTCAAGATCTGGACATGAATATTTCCAAGTCTTTGTCATCCAGATATGTTCCCCAAGGTTTGTGTATTATTGCAAAAAAAACTGGAAGACGCCAACCCTGTTTTCCAACACTTGTTTCTCGACTCTTGTCTCATTGTTATTCTTGGCACACATACATGTTCTATTGCTACACCGCTGGGCGCTTTGTCCTCCTAAGTTTGGTTTGTGTTGTTTTTCTCTTCGTCAGACATGACTCAGATCTGAAGGCAGGCGAGGATTGAGTGAAACTTGGTCAACGCCACATCCATCCATGTGTATCATTTTCTTCAAGTTTGACCCCCGGCCTGCATCCAAAAATGCCTACAGGTGAGCAGTTAGTAGCTAAGTCCAAGTAGTAAAGTTGCAAACCCTTGCATATCCAAATGGGCAAAGAGTTTTGTCTCTAGAGCGGCTGATAAATGTGTCTTTTATATTCAATTAAAATCTTAAGCACGTCTTAAGTTTAGGATCAAACATTGTAAGATCCCAAAGTACGGACTAATTGGTACCATCTTGATAAACAATTGTCTGTTTTTAAAAGATATTTGAAATTAAAAACGTTGCATGATATTTTCTTTTTTATGCAGCTATAAAGACATGTATAAAAAAAAAAGTTTTGCTCTACTTGTCTCATATGGCTTCAGGGAAGTGTTACAACCAGGCAGCAACGGAATGTATGAATACATTTATTTAAAAAAGGGTATACGGTAAAAAAAAACTTTTTAGGTGTCAAGTCTTGACATCACTGCAGTCACACTCTTGCTATGCTGCAATCTTCTGCGTTTCATCTGATTCCACGATGTTCTACTTTGCCACTTGACGCTTTGACAGTTGCTCACACAAACCGTATAGTGAGAAAAAAGTTAAGGGAAGAGACATTTTCTTTTCTGTTGATTTATCTATTTTATAGAAATGTCAATCTTGCCTGAGTTTTCTTACTGGATGACATGAACAGCTATTGATTTAATTTAAATTATGCACTGCCATAATTGAATAACTGATCCAGCACACCATAATCTTGCTAAGCTCGAGAGTGAACCCTCGACCTGACCAGAGTTCATCTCTGTTCTTCCCTCTGGGAGTCGGAGTCCTGAGATCACTGCCTAGGTGTGTGGCATGAGTGCTGAGTCAGGCCTCCACCTGGAGAAAGGTGAAACTTACTGTGTCCTAATGTGGTGACATCAGTGCCATATCTAGACTACTGGTTGCAGGGGTCGTCTTCTTTATCTTCAGTGATGTGCTAATCAAAAGGAATGTTCAGAATACTTGGACAAAATTGGGTTTAATCAAAGATCTCAGTAACGTTGCGAAACAGTTAGCGGTTAGGAAAATACCCACAATGGTTAAATGGGTTCATGTTCAGCATGAATGACTCAGTGATTACCCACATGCTGAGATATTTCAAAAGTCAATATCCAGCCTGTGCTGATTTTATTATCATTATTCCAAGGCAGTACTGCAATCAACATTGTAATATGATTAAAGCTTATCACTTTAAAGCTCCCTTTTTAGAAGTGGCTGTATAAACAAACCGCAAAAAAGTGTTTTTTCCCCTTAAGAGTATGATTTTACTAATGGCAAATTCTGCCAATTAAATTGTGTGCTCTAACGGAGTTGACATTTTGACCCCAAAGCTGCTTTTAGAGGAAAGCTTGTGTGGGACATGATTATGGTCATTGTATATTGTGGCAGCCCGTCAGTAGAACATCTCAAGCTTTTGCTCGAGACATTAAATATCTTAAGTATATTTTCCCAAAATACCAGGTATACATTGGAGATTCTACATGACTTTGATGCAAGATGAACGTACGGGGTCTTAAAAAAAAATACATATGATCCTGTAGGAAACGCGAATATCCTAAAATACATCATTCCACATGAACCTAAAGGGTCTGCTGCCAAGCCTGCGAAGCGCTGTGTGCACTGAATGGACCGAGAGTCCGAGCTTGGTATTCGTGAAGAGCTTTGATGCCTCACCAACCCTCCAACATGATGCAGCTGGCTGACTGTGATGAGAGTGGCTCGCTCCATCCCCCCCACAGCTCCCCTCCCCTCCCTCCTGCAGGATCCGATAGCAGATGCTCTCTCCGGTGTTGCATCGTTAGTGTGAGCCTTGTTTTGCAGCTCACACTGGTGCCATGGGAACAGCCACCAAGGTCGACCCCTATTAGGCCAATTTGATTTATCTGTTTGCTCTTAACAAGATCTGAGCCCCCGAATAAGATCAAGAGGGGGTGGGGGGGGGCATTGGAAGCTCAGAAAGAACATACAGCTATTATAGAAGACAATATATTTCATTAGCTTTTTTCTTCTTTTTTCTCAACTCAAATTTTATATATATACATCAATTGGTATCATTGACGAATATGTTGGAGATTCGCATGCTGATTCTCGGCTGAAATGCTATTTAATCTTTACAGAAACCTGATAGTGACCAACTAGTAAGGGCACGTAGAAAGTCCCATCAGACACGAACCCCCCGACGCAGCGCATAGGTTTCGATGTAACTCACTTTTTTTAGTTTGGCTTTCATGAATAAATGTTACTTTCTTGATTCTTGTTGTTCTGGTTGTGTACGCTCTTGGTTGAACGCACTTACTGTAAGACGGCGTGGATAAAAGCGACCGTTACACGCCGACGCCCTGATTTAATAACACACGTGGAGGTGTAGTGCTGCCACGCAGCCGTTTGTTTGTCTGACAGCGATCAGGCTGTTCGCTTCGAGGCGGCAGCAGTAAACGTTTTGTAGCCTCGCTTCGGCAGTAAAAAGTGATAGAACACCTGGGCGAGCAGCTTGGCAACACGAGATGCTTTAGCTAGATCTTTCATGTCAGATGAAGCCATATTTTCGTATTTGAAATGGCGTTGAGTCCTTTTTGTGCAGTTTAGAGGAAATTGTTTGATTCTACTTTTTCATCTGAAGAATTGGCTTGCTCTATGAAAATATGTTCCAGACGCCAGGCTTTCATATGCATTTCCCCTCAAATTTGGAAACGCTTTTATTTGATTTCTCCCTGCTCTCCTTTCAAAAGCATCTCGGTGG
Source organism: Pungitius pungitius (assembly GCF_949316345.1). Lineage (NCBI taxonomy): Eukaryota > Metazoa > Chordata > Actinopteri > Perciformes > Gasterosteidae > Pungitius > Pungitius pungitius. The sequence goes on along the minus strand of NC_084904.1, from coordinate 18,325,549 downwards.
GCTTAAAGGGGCGTTAAATAAAACCAGGTCAAAAAATGATAAGGCCACAGATAAACATTGTTGTCAGCATCATACAGTATGTCCCATGTAATAATAATGTTCTCTTACTTATCTTTCCCCTGAGGCACCCCAAGGGCGCAGGACTCCGGGGCCTCTCTGAATCCCAAACCACGACCCCGAACAAATATTACAATTCTTCATACTGTTTGCAGTAAAACCACTTAAAACAAAATTGAATGAACCAGGCTCACAGAATGAACGACAAAAAACGGAACAGCTTCTAAATCCCGTCGTGTCGCTCCCTTTTCCACAGGCTAATTTTGGCTGCAAACCGAGATGAGTTCTACAGCCGGCCGTCCAAAGCTGCAGACTTCTGGGCGAGCAACACCGAGATCCTCAGCGGTGAGTCCGGGCATTTCACTTCCTTCGCATAGTGATAAAATGGAAACCTCCTCGCTGTGTTTTAAAGTCGCGCTCTACACGTTAGTTGTGTTGTGAAGTTCAGGCGTTGTCTTCTACCTGGCCTTCGTGTCACCCGGTCAGTCGCTACGTTTGGAAGGCTCCTTCGGGGGAACGTTGCAACAAGACAATCCCAAAGCAGGCCATGGATGATGCCTTTTAACAACCATAAAGACTTTGTCTTAAATGCAGAGCGATGCAATGTGTGTTGGAAGCTCTCTTTTGGATATTTAGCAGTGTTTGACTACAGTTTTATTTAACCCTGAACGTCTTTCAACAATCGAGGAAAAGTCTGTCTGCTCCACCCACGAGTCCGATTCTCCTCCTCCTCCCCATCCCGGGATATCCCCACCCGCTGTAAACTATATTTAATTGACTGATATTCGATACACGTTGTAGCTGAGCATAGGAAATCAATCATCCTTTTTGGGGGGGGGGGAGAAAGAGATGCAGTGATCGCCCCATCATTCATCAGTCTCTCTTAACCCACCCCCCCCCTTTTTTTCCCACGAGGGGTCAGGACTCCAGTAGCGGCCTCTTAATCGATGGCTGCCTTTATGCCGTGTGACAGGAATAAATGTCTCTGCCTCATCCGCGGGGCTCGGGGGGGGGGGGCTTGGTAGGAGGGGGCCCTGAAGGAGACGTAGCATGACGAGAAGGGAAGTGAGCTACGGCTCCCTGTGGGGGTCCGGCCAGCTTTCCATTTCCTCCCAGAGGAGCGAGGCCATTTGGCTCTCTCGGCCGCTGCCGGGGTAAGTGGACCTGTCCTCATTGATCAACAGGAAGTGCCGTGCGCACAGGCCGTCTGCCTGCTCCATGTCGATTTCAAGGAGAAGAATGTGGAAAGAAGAACAACGGATTTATTGACGGACTGAGTTTATTTAATAACTGCCAAGGCTACACATGATGGTGGTCCAATCGAAGGACTTACTCCTTTCTCATCACATTAAGACAGTCAACAGTGTTTCATAAGACGTATTTGCACTCGGGCTATTGTTGTCTGTATGTCTTACACTAAAAGCACAAGTTGCTGTAATGGTTGTGAGTTGGGGGTTTGCATTAACGTTCTCAACAACCGTTACCTTGAATTTGTTATTTTATTATTAATTATTATGTCATATATTGTGAATTTTGTGCTTTCCTGGTGACAAATTTCCCATTTTTATGTGTTTGTATGATCTGTATATGAAACCCTATTAATTAATTGTCGTTAAGCAATCAGAGCTCTATCGATGGAACCCAGTTCTTATGATGTTTTTAGTTTCCAATGATGTACTTCTTGTGAGTGAGTTGCCTGTGTTGAACACCGGCTGAATCACTGTGTAAAATAGGGAAAAAACAGGATGCTCAGGGTATTGAATGTGAGAATTGATCCAATCTATGGATCACTTTTACTAATCTCAGCCAGTGAATCTTTTTTTGTCATTTTCGACAATAGTCATTATTCCTGAGTTACTTATACCTCTAATTGTTTATTGACGTGCATTCCTTTTACATCCAGGTGAAGTGTGATGGATACTGGAGCTGTGGTTAATAAACTCTACTTTGTGTTTCCCAGGCCTGGACCTCGAATGTGGGAAGGAAGGAGGATCGTGGCTGGGCATCAGCAAGCGGGGCAGGCTGGCTGCAATCACCAACTACATGGAAGGGGCTCTCAACCCCGATGCACAGGGGAGAGGTGAGCCAACCATCGAGATGTGCAAGCTCCAGTCCCTGTCTCTAAGGCTGAGCCCGGCCGCCCTAAGGAGGGAACTCTGCATTTTGCTTTTTTGGCTACTGTTTGGAGGCTGTGCTGCAAGTTTGAGATGAATGTCAATGGATTTTTTTTGCTGTGCATCATCTAAGAAATATTTGTTTGTAACCTTTGTTGTTCTGTAGGATTTCTAGTTCCTAACTACCTCATGGAGAAGGATCTGGACAGCTACTCTTACCTAAAGAAGGTGTCGGCAGAAAGCCACTCGTACAATGGCTTCAACCTCCTCACAGCGGAGTTCAAGTGAGTGAAATCCTGAGAATCTTTAGTGCTGGGATGTGTTTGCATTACTCCATAATGTCAGCAAAGAAATCTAACTGAGATATTTGGGTCGTGACTTAACCTCGACATGATCCACAAAGGCTGCTTCTCATCTGTTGGGCGCAGGTAGAACTGAAAAAAACCCTTCCTTACATTTCTGAAGGAAAACATTAAGTGAAGAAAATCTAGAATTTTCTTTTCTCTTTTCCTTTGTGTCACCGGCTTGACTTGACTGAAGGTTGTGTTCTGGCAGAGGGGAGAAAAACAAAGATTAGTGCACACCAAGATAGTTGTCATGGTGAAGGCCCCTGTAGGCAATCCGCATGGAAACAGGTCTCAGTGTCTGCCAGCAAGTGGTTGATGGTTCAGTTCCAACACATTGCCCTATCCAACTGTGTCCCTGGTGAGAGAGGAAAAAAAATAGAAAATAAATCAAGGTTTCCACAGAGGGGTTCGGTCTCATGATGCGCGTATCCTGGTAACATGGCCTCAAGGAGGATCAGCTCTCAAGGTGGATGTTCCTTTGCTTCAGCCTGTCTTTTCTTTTGGATTTAAGTTGGGCAGAACTATGATGTCAGCTAGTCATTGCTGCCAACTTCCAATATGATGCAATCTATTGAAACAATTGGTCCTTGAATTTCCAACTGACAGAACAGAAGTGACAATTGCTGCTATCAGATTTAATCAGTTTAGTAAATGGGTGAGCTAATGTCTCTCTCTCTCGGTCTTTCAATGTCTCTCACAGACTTGTTGCAAGATGGGAACCGTGCAGCTGTTACATATGCACTGTTTTTTTTAAGTGAACAGAAAATACACCGCTTTGCTGTTGTTTCGTTTGAGATTTTCATCTGTCCCTTCTGGTGGTGTATATGTCTATCCCGGGTTCGGTCCTAAAACACCCAGCCTGATGGGAGCTGCTTTCACTACAGTCAGAGATGACACTCGACTCTTCTTATTAAACACCCTCATTACCGGGCTGCTTGTTTTCCACTGTCGTGTGCACAGCAACTCCGAGGAAAACAAGGCATCTGGTTTCTTTCCAAATCGATAACAACATCTGGTGGATGGCGAGCAGCACTATATTACAATTATGGGGATTTTTCATTCATCTGGAACCAGCACAAGATTCTGGATGGTGCTGTGGAGGACAAAATGTGCCCAACATTTATTTATTTTTTATTTTTTAAACATTGTCTGTGTTCACTCCGCCTTTGTGTGATCACACTCATTGAAATGCACGGATGGAGAAAGGCTGCTCTCTTAATACACAATCCAAACAGACATCTTTCAGCCTGGCCCTAAATGATGCACTTCTCCTTTTTTAATTGTGATACCCTTTAAACCAGTAAAGCGTTGATAATAATCTATAACCATTTTGGGGTTGAGCATACCATTTGATTTGGTCCTGACTTTACCTCGTTGGAAGCTGATACCATGTATATTTACATTTAGTTTTAGGATCTTCTCTGCTTGAAGAAGCTTTCGGGGCAGCATATCAAACATTGATTCTGACTGACTATTTCACGTCACTCTCACTTTGAAGTTAACAACCAGATATTATTACTTTTATTGAATGTCTGTTATAAGTCTTGGCTAGAAACGGATTTGCACATTCCTAGGTATCGCCAGCATTTTAAAGAAGAACCACTATGCATATTTGTTTTTCCAACCACTACTAAATTACTTAATTGGATTTTTGTTCTGAATACTTTTGAACTACAAATAATCATTTTTATTTTGCCAAAGGAGAAGTTTTCCATCAGCTTTTGAGACATTTCACTCAACGGTAAACGGACGTGTAGTCGCTCACAATGCACCAAACGCCATTTCCATGGCTTTTAATCTCTGCGTGTGTGGGTGCACACAAACAGATGCAGGTGTGCGCGTTCAGGTGTGTGGGGGCACGGCGCCGTTGCCCCAGAGCCCCCACCAACAGGCCCATCTACATTCCGAACCGACGAAGTCGAAAGCTCATCCAACCATCTCCAGGCAACTCCGCCACAGCTGGCGATGGGGACACTGCTCCGAAGCGTTGGCATAGAGGACTCTTCATTAGATCGTCCCCCAGCCAGCATACTGATTACCTCTCTTACCGAGATCCGAAAAAGCCCCCACCCCAAACCCCATCCTCCCCCCCACCCTGCTCATTCTCTCTGCTCAGTGGCCTTGACCTCCCGCTCTTCCCTCATCTCAGCCCAAATCAACCCACAGCACACCTGATGTTTCTCTATTCTAGCCGGGGGCACAGAGCAGAAATAGAGCCATCGCCCTGCATATCCTGCGATTGCACCAGGCTCAGCTCGGTGCATATCGCGGGGCAACGTTTGTACACAAACAAAGGGGCTTCCAGGTGTCGTTGAGTTCAGACTAGTATTCCAGACATTTTGTTTGCCCTCCTGCAGAAATTGAAACAAGATTCTTCAGTTTTCCTTCAGTTTACAGGGACATCTGCTTCTTACTGGGCAGCTACCGTTGACGCGCATTATTTGAGGGGTGACTGCTGTCACTCGGGTCAACAGTGGTCAGTGTTGCTGTGTTCATTGTAACCATAGAAACACAGGAAAAGCTGTGGTTTATTTAGACCGGGTAATACTCACAAACAATATAATGTCAACCTTCAGGTTGGAGGATTCTGTCTCGGCTGCCTGGACACACATTGTCCGGCCTTTTCATAAGACCTTCTGCTCCAGGAAGTTTACACAAGACCAAATAGTACTCGTACAAACACCAAAGGACAACCTCTGCTCAGGGGAAACTGTTTGTAGACGAGCATGTTTAGCTCTTATCATTTGCTGTGTGTGTGTTGTCCAATCTTCATTCCATGGCAGTTTTCAAGGAGTAGATTATAATGCACTGGCCAGTCAGATGATGTAGCTCCATTTAATTAGTAGAGTCACTGCCTACTTGTTAAACGCAGGCGCGTGTATTGTCTCAGATCTTGACTGGGAATCTTTCAGAGTCCGATGTTGAAGCGGTGTTGCGCCACACTTCAGATCGACGGATGCCACTGGTACGGTTGTCATGAAATTGACATCAAAATGGAATTTGGCTGCTGGTTTCAAAGGATTTGCGCATCATTTATTATTCACCCTCCTGCATCGAAGCAGTCACTGATGTCCTTGATGTCAGACAGATTTTACAGACGGAAAAAGTTCCCTCTGAGGACTTTGCTAAGAGATCTAACACTATAACTAAATGGTTTTGTGGTACTCGTAGTTGTTTGTAGCACTGGTTTGTATTTTTGGAGCATTCATTTTAACCAGTTGTTCCTTTCAGGATGGATTTTCCATTTTCTATGCCATTAAATATTGCCCCATTTTTATTGCCTCTACAAATGAATTCCTTTTTTTTCTTATGGGGGTGCACTGCATAGTATGTATAGGGTACAAGGTAGATACGTTTTCTATATTTGTGTTATTTAAAGAGCAGAGAAGCCGTGTTACTCTAACACAGCCCTCATAATTACACTTAAAAACTTTAATCATCACCAAATGCAATCTGTGATTTTCCATCTTTCTGTGTCCCATGTAGAGCCAAACAAGACTTTATGTGTTACTATGGAAACAGAGGCAGTCCCGAACCCATCCATCTGAAACCAGGTCTGTGTTTTTACTCTGGTTGCTGTAGAAACTGTTCTCCCCCCTCGGCCCGTGGTCTATTCATCTCGCTTTATTCGTTTTCTGCCTCAAGGTCTCCAAAGCTAATTATTGTACATCTCCAGCAGGAATCTATGGCTTGAGTAACGCGCTGCTGGACTCTCCGTGGCGGAAAGTGCTGCAAGGCAAGAGTCACTTCAGCAGGGTCGTCAGCGACCAGTCCCTGTCCTGCGATGGCCTGGTGCAGGAGCTGCTCAACGTCCTCAATAACAAAGAACTGTGAGTGGTCACCCCCTACCTGGATGCTTCCTCACTGTCGGGTCACATGTTGTATTTATTTTAGTCTGCACACCATCCTATAAGCATACATTGTTTTTTTGTAGATATAAAGGCTTTGGCTGATGATGTTTATAGTGAACATTGCAAAATATCAGCATGTTCGGTGATGTATGTGGCATAGAATGATAAATTCAACGCGTGCAGACAGACGGAAACGTTTAAATTGGACATTGGTTCTCTTTCTGGCTAAAAGTTGCATGAGAACATCTGCACGGTGATTATGAAGTGACAATATTGTGGACAAAGTCGTGGCTTTATCACTATGAGGTTTTTTAGAAAACCAACTAAGACACCAGGAAGTTATGATAGTTCATTTTCATTACTGGAATTAGATGTTTGAGTTTAAAATATCTAATTGTGCTTTTGTCAAACGAGATACGGTAATATTTAAGATGCTCAACATCTATATCCACTCCCAAACTACTATTGTTTATGTGTAAAGGTTATTGTGACTGAACTGCATGACCCGTTTTTGCGATGAGATGAGATATTTTCAGAAGAGCTGTGAGTGAAGACGACATTTTCAAGGACAAAGCAGATTGAGTAAAGACGTTGCCGACGTGGATGATGTGCATGGATGCTTACTCTGTAAGGCTTCTCAAAGAGGTGTGTTGTGGGTTTGTTTAACAGGAACACACCTGATCCCATTCACGAGAGCCAGGGTAAGGATTACACCAAGCAGCAGATCCAGGCTCAGTCGGCGGTGTTTGTTCGCTCCCCTCATTATGGCACAAGGTCAGTGTCGTCCTCTCCTGCTAAATCTCTCTCCTCTCTCTCTCTCTCTCCCCCGCTTGTCTTCACCCGAGGTGACTGACGCAGCAGAGAGAACAGAGAGGTCCACATAAATCCCCTGTGTAATGAAAGGGGAAGGGCGGAGGGGGGGGGGGGGGGGGTTGCTTGCACTTGGAAGCCAATGTGGAGACCTTTCCTGTGGCCAGAAGGTCTGCAGTTCTCTGCCTTCCACCGCCGGCTCACTTTGTACACCGCTGTTGTGACTGTTTATTCCTCGTAGTGGTCCACAGTGTTACTCCTGCCCTTTGCCCGTCTTTCTCTGGAGGTCTTTTTCCTCGTTTTTATTTTTTCGTTTGCTTATGTGTACCATTTAGGACCAATACAATTATCCTGATAGATGCAGAAGGTAACGTGACCTTCACAGAGCGCACCATGCTCAACGGGGACCCGGGCGAATGGAGCACCAGTTCTTTCCAGTTCAAACTGCAGGTGTGACGACATGATGGAGGAAAGCCACTCGGTGCCTTTCTATGTCACCTTTCATTCCCGCCGGCCACCACCTTCCTCCTCCTCCACCTCCCCCTCAAGCTGCACCGTAGCAATCATGTGAAAATGAAGATCCGTATGCACTTTTTTTGAGCTAGTTGATTCTTGCTGCCTCATTGACATCAGTGATATGTATTTCTTACTTTCGATCTGAAATGCATCTTTTGAAAATGTTTGCTAATTTAAGATTGCCAAAGAACAGTTAAAATGTTGTAAATGAAAATATTATAACAAAACAGCAGGGTTGGGTGGCTTCTAAAGACTAATGCATATCAGACTGCTGGTAACCTGCTTTGATGTGTAATCACTGCAGTCATACACAAGGTAATTTATTATTAAATTGTTTCTGGACTACAATTTGAAATTATTTTTATTTTTACAATATAGGAAAACATTGGGACGTTAGTATATTTCCAGAGAACATATAATTTAAATTGATGGTAAGAATTATAGATTAGAGTTGTCTCTGCTTTTTAAAATGTTTGAGTACTGTGATGCAGGTAATTAGTTCTGGTCCAACACTGCACAAGTAGCGTCAGTGTTGTTTACAACATATTTTCCCATAGTTTAATGCAAACCGTTTGAGGCAATTGCTGACCACTACCCGGGTGAGAAAAATTAAGAAATAAATAATGGATTTTACAGCTGTTTGATAAAAAATGTATCAAAGCACTCCCCTCGGTCTTCTATTTGTTAATTGCTGACACGATTGCCCTGTAAGGAGCCCTTTTTTTAACTAACACCCAATTTACTGCTTTTCATTTATATCACATGAGAACACTAGTAATTCCTCTTAGGTGGCAGAGAAACATAGGAAAAATCTTTGCTCTGTTCTTTCTGAAGTTTTGAAGAGGAATATTCCAACTAAAACAGTAACTCAGTTAATATGACTTGACTTTCATTATGATCTACTGTCAGATTTTGAGCCCCTCTTTAGCCATGGGACTGTCTAGGTCCACAGTAATGCTCTAATCTATTTTTACCTTTAAAACTCAATAAATTATGATTAACTTCATATAAATTGATGGAAATTAATGATCACACCATACCCACTATTCAATTAACTTGGTAAATAGTGACCCCAACTGGCAGGTTTAGGTATTGCATTGCCTATAATCCATATGTAGTCTTCCCCTCAACAGTAAATATTTACCTAACAACACCCTCGAACTGTAACATTATTGACAATAAAGTACAGCCTCTCGTACCTTATTGCTTCATTAAAACATTACTATTTTACCACAAACACTGGCGGTGACAACACAAAAGAAAAACCTAGCCGTGTTGTCAGGGGACACGGAGAAAGTCTACCGCGATGTCGGAAGTAGAGCGGTCTGAACTTCCGTCTACGCGACTCATGCTTTCTACGGCCCTGGTTGAATGACACAAGAACGCGTCGATGAAGGCCGTTGCGATAGGCCGGTTCATCGATCATTTATAAAAAAGGCCGGTACCGGGAGGCGGGACTTGAGTTGGTTTGCCGCTGTGTTTTTCTTCAAGATGGCGGTGCGGCAGTTGAGTCAGTATGGCGCCGCGTTGAGTGTATAATACTTTGGAAAGGTAGCTTGTTGCACGAATACCGTCGTGTCATTTTTATCGGTGAGTATGTATGCGTATGTATTAAAACTGCTGTCACAATAGCTCGGCGGGTTTTGCAGCCGTGTACCTCTGTAACGGTACAGCCATATGATCGGTTGCTAACATTTTAGCATTAGACGTTAACGTTACCGGGGGCCCGATGTGCCGCTGGAGACCGAACAGATGCGCTACAACGAGGTCCCTCGCTATTTTATTTTGAGATTAATTTGCTTGTCATTTGAAGATTAATTAGCGTCATATTATGTCAATAGCAACCAAATATTTAACCATCGTCCCACGTTGAAGTGTGTTACTGAAGCTCCTCTGTAGTAGCACCAGTTAGTAGCCTATGTTTAATATTCCATAGCTCTAGTTACGCTGATAACGTTATTCCTAAAGCTGAACAACTTGACTGAAATCTCTCACTGGTATTTTTTTTTTCTTTCTTCTAGCTTCCAGAAGACACCAGTGGAGGATGATCAGTGCCTAGATCCCATATTAAGCTGAATGCATTGTGATTTCCAATAATTGAGACAGTGATTCTGAAAGCTGTCTACATTAATGAAAAGAACAATGTAGTCAGCTTAGCATTTTCACCTCTGGTACGTGGTCTATAAAGGGATGTGCTTCTGCATGCATTCTGGCTTTAGATAAGCAGAGTCTCCAAACAGGTCGGATTCTACAATAAGTTATCCGTTTTGTATAAATTGTAGTTCATTATAGAGAGGAAATGGAAGTAGATGATGTGCTACCCCCTCTCCCCTTGGAGCCGCCTGATGATTTTGGCCGAGATGAGGGCAGAGCACCTCCACCACCTCCCCTGCAAACGTCCAGTGACGCAGAGGTAATGGACGTTAGCTCTGGTGGTGATGGATACACGTACACCCCAGGGGACGGGGAAGCCAACCCACAGCAGCCCTCGATAACCTTCTATAGCGACCTCTCCGATGAGGCTAATCCCATCCCGCCGTGCCCCAGGACGGCCCGCCACGCTCCCCAACTCACCGGGTTCCTACCAGACCTCAAGCTGCTCAGAGATGTTAAGATCCGTGTAAGCTTCACTGAAAGCAGCAATAGCAAAGACCGCAAGGTTTTGTACACGGGTGAAGGGCAGGAGGGAGGAAGTGGTGATGGCTTAGGCAGCGTAAATGGTGAGTTGCATGACTCAAGCGAGCTGGAAGTACCCGAGGGAAACGACGTAGCGGGCAGAAGAGCCGACGAGGCAGAGGTAGACCTGGAAAATAAGGTAGAGTTTGCCGTCCTGGATGAGTTGGATGACCTCTACGACAACTTCCTGGATAATGACGACGCAGAGCTGGGTGGCTTTAAGTCTGAGGTCATAGTTCAGCAGGAGCAAGCAGATGAGGAGGCCGTGGCTTTCTCCTATGAGGTACGTCCGTTCTTGTGTCCGCAGTAACCTTTTTCAGTTTCAGGTACACACCCATTTTGCCCCCAACTGTCCAATAGGAATGATGCAGGCCTACTACAGCCCTATGACATGGTCCAAACAAGAGAAAATTCTGATTCTGATACCACAGCGATGGCATACCTGATATAGAAATAACAAAAAAAAGGTTATTCAGTAAAAAATAAAAGCAATACTAACATCAATAGTGTTGTATTGCTGCTTACCTACAACTGTCACAGTATTGAGGAGAAAATGTGCTGTGCCGTAAAAATATTTCTTATTATACACTGACTTCCAAATGAAAAAGGATTATTGGACCATGTCATCTAATAATAACAGGAGACACCCCTACAAATCAACACAACAATGCCGATTTTAGGGGGAATGCAGCCTAAAGGAGGCCGCGTCACCCACATTAATATACTCCTGAAGCCATCTAGATAAGTTTTGTGTTATTTATTCCCTCTACAACAATACAATGCAGCTGAATGGAGTTCGATTTGTGGCAAACAAAGCATAAAAAGTACATTTTTAATTATGCAACAGTCACTATTCAGAAACTGTTCTGATGATTTTAAAAAAATCAAGAGTTGTAGGTTTTATAGCTATTTGCTACAGGGAAACCGTACAGACAGGGTCACTGTGAACTGGAAGAGGACATTGGGGATCATGACGTAGAAAAAGGGCAGCTGGAACGGAGAATAATGAATGTTGTAGTTATTGGTTTAAAATTGCAACACGCAAGACCTTTGCTGCCTCAGTCAGCGTTTAGTCATCAAATCAAGCAGCGGACATTTATAGAAATGTTGGTTTGTATTACTGAAAATGTCAAGTGAGGTGCTGGAAGAGGTTAGTGCCTTTTTTCTGATGAAATAGTTATAAAAAGGATAAATCAAAGCTGCTCTCATTTGTAATTTAATTTCTAATAAAAGTTGATAGATATATAGGTTCAATATAATCTTTTTCTGAATTCAGTACAATGACAAGTTTTACTTCAATGCTGCCTGGTTTTATTATTTTCTCCAATTGTTCATCTTCTGGCTTCACATCCTCTTAAAAACTCTTACACTGGTGACCCATCCTTTTCTCCCGGCCTTAACCACCCACTCTTCCAGGAGGAGTTTGACAATGATGTCGATGCTCTGCTCGAGGAGGGCATGCCAGTCCCCAAAAAGATGCGTCCGTCAGAGGACAAATACGGCGGGGACAGCGATCATCCGTCAGACGGGGAGGAGGGAGGCGTTCAGCCCATGATGACCAAAATTAAGACTGTCTTGAAGAGTGAGTGGTGGATCTGTCTGTTTTAGAGCTGGGAATAGTGAAACGTGGTTTTAGCACTATGGAATGCATGTAATATTACAGGTTTCATCCCTGATTTAAATCATCATTATTAGAAAAGTTTCCCCCAAAAGGGATATTATAGTAATTATTGGCTTCATTTACACCCCCCCCCCCTCCCCCCCATGCCAGGTCGTGGGCGTCCACCCACCGAGCCTCTACCTGATGGATGGATCATGACATTCCATAACTCTGGTATTCCCGTCTACCTGCACAGAGAGACCAGGGTGGTGACCTGGTCCCGACCCTACTTTCTTGGGACTGGCAGCATTCGGGTAAGATGTCTGATTAATCTACTTAAACGTTCTGCTCAGCTCAGTTGGTGGTCAGTATCTGCCCCACATGACCTCCTCTCTGCTCCCGTCTAATCTATTTCTTTTTTTATCTTGAGGTCATGAAATCGTTCCTGCTCAGCTCTTGAAATTCCTGTTCACATTCTGGTTAAAACCTTGGATTTCTTTCTCCAAACAGAAACACGACCCTCCTACCAGCAGCATCCCCTGCCTCCACTACAGGAAAATGAAGGACAATGAGGAAAGGGAGCTAAATGGAGAAGTGACGCCCATGTCAGAGGAGGCTCCTGTCAAGCCCAGCTACGAAGCAAATGGTGAAGAGATGGTGGACAAGTCGGACGCTACGGGTGAGGAGGTAGACGGCTTCCCTCCCCCCGTTGTGGCTGACGCCGTGCCAAACGGAGAGGGCGACAAAGAGGAGGAGGACGACGCCGCAGCCACAGCCAAGAGGAACCAGAAGCTTAAAGATGCTCACCTCTGTGAAATTGCCCACGGAGCCTTGGGGCAGGTGAAGGCCAAGGTGGAGGTGTGCAAGGACGAGTCGATAGGTAAGGGCTTCTCGTAGGGACCGACTTCTTAAAGGTAAACGTTGTCTTTGCTGCTGAAGGTCATCAATTAGCCACTGAGTTGCATAACTTGATTTTTTTTTAAAAACCTCCTTACAGAACTTGAAGAGTTTCGCCTTTACCTGGAAAAATGCTTTGACTTTGAACAAGTCACGGTGAAGAAGTTTCGTACCTGGGCTGAGCGAAGGCAGTTCAACAGAGACATGAAGAGGAAGCAGGCCGAATCGGAGAGGCCGATCCTGCCTGCCAACCAGAAACTCATCACACTGTCAGTCCAAGATGCCCCCACTAAGAAAGGTAGCGGTAGCATAGATTCAGAGTTGTTAAAAACGTAAACAAACCTGCTAATTGTCAACTTCAGATCTTTGGCAAAAGGTGTGTGAATCCGTAAAAAATAACCCATTATTAGAAAGTATTGTTTTGTTTTTTACTTTGAAAAAGGCTTTTTGTTGCTGTCCATTCAAAGTTTTTGTTTGCTGATGTATTCCAACTTTTCTATCATAACAGAATTTGTCATCAACCCGAATGGGAAGTCTGAAGTCTGCATCTTGCATGAATATATGCAACGTGTCCTGAAGGTTCGACCTGTTTACAACTTTTTTGAATGTGGTAAGTTTTTTTTGGGGGTGGGGGGGAATTTCAAATAAGTTAGCATTCTTTAACCAGTATTTCTTATCCTCTGTAAATTGCTGTTCGCTCCTTATACACAATGTGTAAATTTGCACCATAAAACCCAACTGTATTTGTGCGTCCCACAGAGAACCCAAGTGAGCCCTTTGGAGCGTCGGTCATTATAGACGGAGTTACGTACGGCACCGGAACGGCAAGCAGTAAAAAACTTGCCAAGAATAAAGCTGGTACGTTCTTTTATTTCCAGTACTGAGCTTTGTGATTGTGTATTTGACAAAGGGGTATACATTGTGTCCGAGTTCTGTGGATGCAGACATTGTGATTGCTGTGAAGTCTTTATATAGGAATTTGGCAATGCAAGTCATTGTACTTATTTTTTTTTACACTGACTGGAATGTATTGTGATTTATAGTTTTTAATCAGCTGATGCATATAAAATAATCACTGGTACCTAGTTTGTTTATAAGACTAAAAATGACTTGTTACCAACAGACTTTGGTGGCACCTTCTGAGGCGAAGGCTAAAATAAAGGCTATGTTCTTATGAGTTACAACAGATGGTTGAATTGTTAAATCTACAGTTGTAACATTTGTTCTCACTGGGAATTTGGGGTAAACTTCAGCTCGAGCCACACTGGAAATCCTCATCCCTGACTTTGTGAAGCAGACCTCGGAGGAGAAGCCTGTTGAGGGCGATGAACTGGAGGTAAACCCCCCCCCACCCCTCCCTCTACCCCCGTCTCATTTTCAACCTTCAGGTTTTTGTGGAATAGTTCAAGCTAATGTTGAAGTACGTCTGCCCAAAATTGATTCCTGAAAGCAGGATTTTTACTGAAATATTGTTTCCCCTTGACTGTCGATGCATCCTTAGTGATCCCGTTTGCTCTGCTCCGCAGTATTTTAATCATATCAATATAGAAGACTCAAGGGTGTATGAGCTGACCAACAAAGCAGGACTACTTTCACCATATCAAATTCTTCACGAGTGCCTTAAAAGGTAAGCATTATCTAAGCGAACCCTTTTTAAGGTCACCATTGTGACAGACCTGCCGGCACAATGATGTATTTAAAATGTATGTATGTTTCTTTTCATTTAGAAACCATGGAATGGGAGACACGAGCATTAAGTTTGAGGTGATTCCGGGGAAAAACCAGAAGAGTGAATATGTGATGACCTGTGGGAAGCACACTGTGCGTGGCTGGTGTAAGTAGAGTCTCTTCCTCATCCACCAATGACACGACACAGTGTTCATTTTGGTTTTGACCCTGTGGAGGGAACATGCGTGTAGCTTTGAATGACGTTTCTTTGGTACATGTGCCAACCAGGCAAGAACAAAAGGGTTGGCAAACAACTGGCGTCTCAGAAGATCCTGCAGATGCTTCACCCCCACGTGAAGAACTGGGGCTCACTGCTGCGCATGTACGGCAGAGACAGCAATAAGATGGTCAAGAAGGTAAGTACTCTCTTTAAACCTAGTAGTAAAAGCTGTGGTCACAGAAAACAATTTTTTTTTGGGCTTTCTGTTCGATTTCGATTTCTGGAAACTCATGTAATCGTCCAGATTGTGAATGTCGAAACCAAGTCAAAGAAATAGAATGTATTTTTTTTTTCTTATGCTGAACCTTATGAGCCCTTTGTGCTAAATCAGCCCTTATGGAAAAGTTATGGAATACCACTTTAAAAAGAACTAATCTGATCATCGTTAAATCTGCCTTTGTCTTATTAACAAATTACCTTGTTAACTTCAATACGAAGACTACGTGTCTCGGTATTGAGGATGGCACATGGCTCAATGACATTTAAAACAACCAATCTTTTGCAGGAGAGCTCTGACAAGAGTGTGATAGAGCTCCAGCAGTTTGCCAAAAAGAACAAGCCAAACCTTCATATCTTGAACAAACTGCAAGAGGAAATGAGGAAACTAGCCAAGCAAAGGGTAAGAGAATTTAATTTAATTTTTTAATTAAATAACACTGCACTCACATTTTAGGAAATTGTTGTTTAAAGGTTAGTAATTTTTCCTTATAAAACCATAGTTGTTAATAAAAGGATGAATCTCATTGTCTCTGTTACACGGTGACATGTCCAAATGCCTCCATGGGCCTTTGTCTATTGCAGCAAATCTCGCTATCTTGATTCTATTTCTGTTTTTCCTCTCAAAGCAAAGGACTTTACTTGTACAGACATTTTGTCACCAGGGAGCTCCTTGAAGCGAATCACAGGGTAGTAGCTTTGATCCAAATGAAGCTCTGAATGTAATTTGGGCAAACAGTAACTCTGCAGGGTCCCAATTAGCCCTCTTTACTGCAGGCATCACGAGCACAGCAGTCGGTGTAGTGTGGTCCAAATGACACTGCCAAGAATCGAGCAAACTTATTTCTAATAACTTTCCCAATGCGCACTCCAGGAGGAAACGAGGAAGAAACCCAAGATGACCATAATGGAGTCCGCCCAGCCAGGGAGTGAACCCCTCTGCACTGTTGACGTTTAAGTCTCCGAAGAATCACTGGAGAACCTCGGCACTGAAACCAGGTCACTGTCAGCCATCACAGCCCTTAATTATGCATCACTGACATCTAAACATCTAATGACAACGTGGTTTGTTCTTCGACTGGGCCGCTTCAACTCCTCGCACCCTTGGCCCGTGTTTGATTTGGTTCAGCTGGTAAACGTTGAGGTTGGTTCTCAATGTACCGTCCGCCTCTCAGGATGCAGCCTTGCCATGGCACACAGGGGGGAGGAAATAAAACCAGACACCCAGGCTGCAGAGGAGGTAACATGACCTGATAGCACATGAACTACGTCAAAATAAAAATGCATGCTCGTTTGATTGAAAAACCACTACAGTTTTTTGTTTTGTTTGGAAGTGTCAGAGTACCAGCACCAATTTCTTTTTCCGTTTGTGCTTGAGTATTTGAAAGGGACTACTAGTACTTGTGTATTTATACCATTCATTTTATTGGAAAACAAAGTTACTTGTTTATTGGGTATTTTAATAGTTGGTGTTTTGTGTAACAAATACAAAATGCGCCATTTTCTTTTCCTCAGAAGGGACTGCTGCTGTCCCGGTTTGCACGATTTTAAAAACATGCGTTGTGAGGTGATGACTATTGAGATCTATTGTTATGCACTTGTCCTGTCATATATTTTCAATGACTGCTCATGCTGTTGACAAAAAAAAAAGTTTGGCGTATTTGAGGTGACTTTCATATAGAGGCACTTGTTTTTTTCCTGATTAATTTCTCCCTGGTTTGCTTTTGCAGGACTAGGAACATTGCAGTAAACCCGAGTACACAGCACCGTAATGTTTAGGGTAAATGTTCACTTCCTTAATGCTTAGTTCATGGTAGCTGTTTATTGAAGTACCATCGCCCACAAACATAACCATCCGGTACATTTCAGTAGCTTTTTTTTTTTTTTAGTTGTGGTGCACTCAAATCATGTTGCCTTAGTTGATCCATTTCACGAAGGGCTTGAAGTAGAACATGTTACGTTGGACCTAACACACCCTTCAATGCAAAGTGGAGAGACCAAGCCCCCTTTACCTGATAAAGCATTTATTGTTTAGCAAATTAGAACTTTTCTGAAGACTGCCTCTAAAACATCAGATACTTGAAGGACAAATGCCTCCAGCCTGTGCAGATTTTTAAGACTTGTCTTAATGGATTGTGTAGTTTGTTTGCCATTGTTACAGTATTTTCTGATTACAGGTAGAACGCTTTTTTTTTCTTTTTTACAGAGGCAGCCTTTTTCAAATTGACTTGGTACAGTCATTTAGTGCAACAGAAGCTGATGAATGTGTGTGTGTATACCAAAACTTAGTCTTATGCATTTTACAGGATTAATGTTGCAAACTGCACAGTAGAAACCCCAATATCAGAAGAAAATAAGTAGACCCATTATTTGCTGGAACAAAATGGAAACTGCTGTGCAACTTGACAAATATTTAGCAGATTTCATTTTTTTCTACAAACTATTCATGGCGGCTGTTGTGATGTTGTAGATCGCTATAAGAATGTGCTTTCCCTTGTTTGTCTTGCCAAGTGTGTCAGTGTGAGAAGAAAAAATGCTTTTACATGTGTCTGTTGAGTTGTACCAATGAATTGTTTGAGAAGTTGCTGCCTAGAAAAATGAAGTATGTATTGCAACCTGAGCTCCATGACTTTAGCGATATTTGTTATGCAAATAAAATGTCTTCATGATTAGAACGGATTTGGTTTTATTCCGTCCCAGAAAGAATGCCATGTGAACGTAGAGAAGTTAACAAACTGAGGTTTGGCTATTTATTCTTTAACATTATGTTCTAACACAATCTGATCTTGAGTACTGAATCTACAACAGCACAACTGGTCAAGGGACCATCTGCAGCCCCCAGTTGCCCAAAATACAGAGCAACCAATACCGTACTTATTGCTTAACTTTATTGGAAGCATGAATTAATACTGCATTACAAAATGACTGGTAAGGGTTACACGGTTATTTAAACGAACTAACCCTTTAAAAGTAAAGCCTTGTAGATTTTAACAAATTTCAATACGTTCGGGTAAATTGTAATATAAGTCCCACGCTACCTGTGAAAAAAAAGGGTCATTCTTAAGACTTTTTTCCAATACAAATACCAGGGATGTCTTACTGCATCTGGTCACATTTTGCAGTTGGCAAGTCCCGCGCGCGTATGACAAAGTGCAATTTCCAAATTTTATTCACACTGCATGCAACAGAAGGATCATTTTTACTAAACACCTGATGCAGTAGAACGTCGTGATTTTTTCTGCCATACTAAACCTTGCGATCTGTTAAGAGTATGGGAGCGCACAGAATGTCTCTTCCTTATTGCTTGCTGGCCTCCTGCTGCTGGGAGTTGTAGTCCACCCTCTCCAGCAGCAGGAGCATCTCCACATGCATGGTCTGAGGGAACAGATCCACAGCCATGGCTCGCACCGGACGAAATGGGACTCCGTGCACTCTGTTGGATGGCGCTCTGCACAGACTGGTAAAAGGAACAAATTTGAAATTACCGTTAAATATATATGCAACATGAATGTGGGACTTGTCGCCCTAAATAGAAATTCAACTACAAACAGAATTGAACATTTCTGCTTCTTGAAAACCCGCAGACTCACTCTATGAAGTTGTTCATGGCCGCCTTAGCGTTGCACGCTACATAAACCAGCCTCTTCAGGTGCTCCGCCCTCCTGATGGCAAGTATGACCTTGGAATCTATTTTATGAAGAAAAAAAAAAAGACAAAAACAAAATGAATATGAGACTAATCTCGTTCATTCTTGGCGGTTTGGACCAATGACTCACGTAGGCCCGCCCTCGGTGGATCCACAATGGCCGTGACGTTGGCTGACACGAGAGCGTTGACAATGTTGGGGAACACGTCCTCTGCTTTTCCGCAGTGAAACTCTACATTGGTCAGACCTTCGGACACAAACAAAGGAGGAGCTGGTCAGAAGGAGAATCAGCACCTCACAGTTAAGACATTTGCGTCCATTTGTCATAATAAATAGGTAATTTTGTGAAACCATTAGTGCACAGCACCCATCTTCCAACACAGATTGTAATTCTCATCTTTGGGACTTTGGTGCTGCTTACACACAGACAGGAACAACGTTGATGAAAAGTCACACTCCATTCACAAAACCACCGGAGACTATGGGGCCTCTTACCGTTGACCTCTGCGTTAACTTTGGCGTCCTCCACGGCTTCGTGGCACAGTTCGATTCCAATCACCTTCTTTACCCTCTTGAGAGGAAAGTGAAAAGAGATATAAAATAAAAAAAATTCAAAAAACATGCCAGAACATGCCAACATTTCGAAAGCACAGATGTCGCTGCATTCACGAGAGATTGGCACTTGAATGCATCGCGGGAATGGCATTATTCTTGTCAACAAAGTCACCTTAGCCAGAGAGATGCCGATGGTTCCCGTCCCACAGCACACGTCCAGCACTGTGCTGTCCTGGTCCAGCTGGGCCCATTCCCCCACAGCGGTGTACAGCACCTCTGCAGCGCCTGTATTCACCTGCGGGGTAACACAAAGGTACCAGTAAGACACGCGCCGCAGTAACACAAACCTCCCCCGCTGGTAAACATCAAAGTCTCATACTTGAAAGAAGGAATTAGGAGATATTCTGAACTTCAGACCCAGGAGTTCCTCATGAATGCTGCTCTCTCCAGCAACCAGCTCACAGGGCAGGTCCTCTAGGTTAGGAGAAGTCCTGGGAGGCCAACAACACTCATCTTAGACTGACTGACTCTATTGTCGACTAACAGACCACCAGGATTTTGTGATCTTACCTTTGACCTTCTCTGACAAAATAAAGAGAGGTCACTCCGCTGTCTTTCCCCTCTCCTTCTGTGAAGTACGTCTTCATGGAGCTCTTCAATGTGTTCACCTCCTCTTCTGGGAGTTTCTAAAGGGAGCGAATAAAACCAGTAAGAAACCTAACTGGGGGACAGTGATCAGCTAAACGGGGTCTCACTCGTCCCCCTTCACCTGCGGGTTGAAGAAGGCCACGGCCATGGCTTGTCCGCTCCTCGTGGTCCTCACAGTCAGCTGCTTCCAGTGTCCTTCGTATGTTTCCGGACTGTACACAGAGTATGATGTTGTTCTATTGACAAAAAAAAAAGAAAAAAGAAAGAACTTGGTTCATCCAACAAACACTCGAACTAAAAAAAAAAATTCATGTGTAGTTTGGTTTTCCATATTCATTCCTTGTCACAACCTTGTAACAATACCTGATGAACTTCTGAAAGGCGCTGACCACCCTCTTGGCCTCGGCCGAGACGTGGCGCGTCTCAGCCGGCCCCACCACGGCACAGGAGCCGCCTTTGTACTTTCCCAGGCGGAAACCGACGGTCTTGTCCTCTCCGTCGGCCCCCATCGAAATGAGGAACTCACACTTGTTTCTGTACTCCGTCTGCCACGGTGCAGGGAGGGGAAATATGGAAGAGATATTTGGACCCTACTGCTGTGAAGTATCCCGCAATAACAGAGTATTACGTTTAAGGCGTGTGTCGGTTGGAGCCGACGCGTTGACGTACCTGCGTGGGAGATGGTCGGATGGCCGTCAGAGAACAACACATTCTGTTGTACTTTCCTTTCTGTGCAAACAGCCATGGCAACATGGCTTTGTTGGTGCTCCCAATCTCTCTGGGGAAAAAAAAATGATTGATTTGTACTTTGATGGGCAAAATGCCCACTTTATCCGCAGTCATTCAGTGAAATATGCAACGATGCCAGAAACAACTTCTATCTAAATCTCATCTAAATACTATTCTTCTCTTACAATAATGAGAATAAAAGAAGATACTAGGGCTGATGGGGGTGAATATGGTATCGGCCCCTCAATAGAGAACATTTTGTTCAAGTGATACGGCTGGCACTGTACATCCCCTGCAGCAGAAGACACGCGGTACCACACGAGAGGATCAGCCTCGACACAAAAATGACGCCGCTCACTTGGCCAGCCGCTGCAGAACGCCCACCACCTCCTGCTCCTTCCTCCTCAGCTGCTCCTCGTAAGGCACATTCCACAGAGGAGTCACGACGTTGGCTATCTGGACGCTGAGCGGCGGCTCCTCCGCCCCCCTCTTCCCCCCCTCGTCCCCTTCTGCCCGCTTGGGTGGCGGCTGTCCCCCCGCGACGTCTCCTTCCTCCTGCTTCCTCTTCCTCAGGATGGGGTCCACCTTGGGCTTGGCGTGCCGGACGCTCAGCACCTGGCCCTTCCACTGCATGCCGTGGACCATCTTCATGGCCTTGTCGCGCTCTTCTTCGTTCTTGAAGGTGACGAAAGCGAACGTCTGCTTGCCGAACAGCTTGATTTTGTGCGGGTCGACGCCGTGTTTGGCCAGGAACTTCTTCAGGTCGTTGAAACCGATGAACTTTGGTAGGTTCCTGATCTCCACTTTGTAGATCTCTGACGTGAAGAGGTCCTCTCTGATGTAGCGGTACATGCCGGCGTCAGAGGACGCCTCGGTCCCCCCGTCGGCTTTGTCGTCAGCCTTCGCGTCATCGTTGCCGGAGACCTGAGGGAGGTCCTCGGGATTCTCCTCGTTTGAAGGTGGAGCATCAGCCACTGGGCTGCCACCAACATCCGCCATCACTCTGTCGATACTGTGAAAATATTAAATCAGAAGAGCCGACTGATCTTACGTTCAGAAAGACTAAATATACAGTGTTTTATTTTATTATTTTTTTGTTTTTCTACAATCAAACATTAGGTGGATACATTGTGCTTAATCATTAAACTTGGTTAGGGCAACATTTTAACTTCCCAGTTAACTGCAGTTTTAACGTACCTATAAAAAAAAAACACAGGTAATTAAGTTTTCAACTTCAAGTTCCTTTTCAAGTGAATGCATCACTTACACGGCACACAGAGGTGTCTAGTGTTAACAAACGTGCACGTTAAGTAAGGTTCTTATTTAGAGATTATCTATGTATTTTAGTATTTTAGCTAACATATTAAGGTTTCATGTCAAGTATCAGCAGTGTTCATAATCGATTGCGGTCAAGACAATGCTTTTTATGTACCTACCTTCTTATACTTAACTTCCAATTCCACTCTCACAGAGACGGACAGGGCGCTGCCATGTTGGTTTGACCACGTGCAGCGGAGAACTCTGAACTCATTTAAAGTGGTAGTAGTCTATTTGAAAAGGTCCATCTTCGTCAGTGGGAAATGTTTGATATACTGGATATATATTATGTCGACATAATGATATGTATATCATTCAACACTATTTATTAAAACCATGCGTTTTGTGCTCCAAATAATATTTTCATTTATTTATGAAAACTGTGGACCTTCCATTTAAACCGAAAAAGCGCATCGAGAATACATTTCAATCAGTATTTCACTGGTATCCTCGCCTTGCGATAATCAATTATGCTGATCCCTTGCTCTCCATTCATTGATCATCCTAATATTTCTGGAAACTATAACCTGTGGCGCAGGCACACAGAGAAGCGCTCGCGGCGTGTGTGCGCGCACATACGTAGAAAATTCGGCGCGCAAAATCCGAAGCAGGAAGTGAGAGCAGCTGAGGGGGGAAGCGGCGGCCAGTCTGGGATTTGAATCTATCTCAGTACTTCCATAATCTACCAACATCTAAATTAATATGGCAGACCCGAAGGTGAGGTCGCGCGTTTTAAGTCATCTAAAGCGCTATGTTTGTATTTGAATCGGAATTTTGTGTGCACAGACCGCCGCTGTATGTGTCGAAATGCGTCAAAGTTTGTAAAGAAATGAATTGATGTATTTCGTGATGCTAGTTGTTTTCGGGGCCGTTTCGAGCGACGAAAGTTTAAGCAAATTCTGTCAAATAGAAATGCCCTGTTTTAGATGTTCTACTCGCATTCCGCATTTCTTTCGGGGTTTAGTGTTGACAAGCTCAAAGGCGCCCCGAAGTGTGGAACATGCCAGCATGTCGGGATTAGCATCCTGTAGCGATCGTTGGCTAACTTAGCTGCTTTATGGGGGCGTTGTGCACACGACCTGTTCAGGGGAACTGTTGCAGTCTTCAGCCATTTGAATAGAGTAAGTTAACAATCGAACCTTTTTGACCAGCTGGCCAAAGACGATGTTTTCAGCTTTTCTTTGTCTGCCAAGCACGCCAGCTCCTAGCATTTGTTGGCTAATGATAGCTCGTATAGCCGGAGCCAGTGACTGCGTATTACCGGGCAGTAGCGTGTAACCATGTTTATATCAGAGTGTCAGTCGGCCGAAACATCGCGTCGCCCTCGTTTCTATCAAACGATCCGTGTCATTGGATAACGAGACCCACCGTTAAGCCGTTACCGTTAGCTCTCGACTAGCCTACCGATGAAAGGCCTCGTTAAGCAACTTAACGTTAGCTAGCAACTAAGTTAGCTGCACAATGACAAAGTTGAACAACTATTTACTAATTGTAACCAAGTAAAACGTAACAAGCGACGAACACACGTTTTATTTATCCACCATATCATTCAACCGCCTGACCAGATTAAATGCATTATAACGGCATTGCTATGTCACTGAGTTCGCAGCTAACTAGCTAATAGCTAACTAACATTAGTAACTAGTTTAGCATAACGGTGTAGAAACAATGCTGCCACCCCGACAAAGGAGAGTCCCGCGCCTGCTCGTTTTCTACTAAATTACACTAAATGGATATTCACGTTGGGGACTCTGTATGAACCGCATGTGTTGTAGTGGGCTTTTAACATCAACGTGAGGACATTTAATATAAAACGATGCTGCGCTCAGCAGTGGTGATTTACTAAAGGCTCTGCCAGTTCCCATACAAAAGCTATACTTGAATGAGCTCTTAAACCGCTCCATTGAAGCATGCATGGCCCATTGGTCAATTGTCAGAAGTCATTTTGCTCCAGTGGCTGTGTAAAGAACCGCACTGACCCAATCGCTTTGATGTACTCTGACCCTGGACGTTTTGGGGGATTTATTGTATAACATTCATTGCATTTCCCTCTAGGACCAGGAAGACCATGAAACTACTGCAGAAAATACAGAAGAATCTAATCACGATCCCCACTTTGAGCCGATTGTGTCCCTTCCTGAGCAGGATGTGAAAACATTGGAAGAGGATGAGGAGGAACTCTTTAAAATGTAAGTTGTTATAATATACTCTTGACTTGTTCGCCCCCATTTTGTCACGTCAGGTAATGTTATATATATTTGTATATTTGTAAACCATACCATGTTCTTCTCAGGCGGGCCAAACTGTATCGTTTTGCCTCTGAGAACGACCCACCAGAGTGGAAGGAGAGAGGAACCGGTGACGTGAAGCTGCTGAAACACAAAGAGAGAGGCACAATCCGCCTCCTGATGAGGAGAGACCGAACCCTGAAGATTTGTGCCAATCATCACAGTTAGTCAACTCTATAACTATCATTTGGTCATTTTACAGTTTGTGAGAGATACACTTATTACATAATTATAACAGAAATTTGCATTTCTACCACATGCAAATTTGTGTCAAAAAGCAAGATATGAGACTGATATATTAATAATATTTGATATGTGCTGATCTAAATCTAAATTTAAAGATCCTGCCTGATTAATAGTTCCCCAAGTACAATGGAAAATTGTTTTTGGTAACCACTGTAATGTTCCCTACAGTTAGGCATTTGCAAATACAATCCCAACAATTTCCAGGCCAAACGTCTGCAACCACTAAAGATGATGATCTCATATATTGTAAATGCTTTTATCACTTCCCTCAAAGTGCCTTTGTTTCCCCTCTTGTGAATTACAGTTGTACCTACCATGGAGCTGAAGCCCAATGCTGGCAGTGACAGGGCATGGGTGTGGAACACCCTAGCAGATTATGCTGATGAAAGCCCCAAAGCTGAACTCTTGGCAATACGCTTTTTAAATGCAGAAAGTAAGTATTTATATATTTCGTGAATGTTACACTTGAAAAGGGCCCAAACCAGTTATTTAATTGTTATTATATAGTCCGCATCCTACTGACTTGACAAACACTCTGAAGAAGGCAATTCTGTGCATCCAAACTGAAAGGCAAACTCCAATTGGGCTGCATATGTGCAGCGATACAGCATTACTTTGATGTGCGTCCTCACTAACTACTCTTTCACAGATGCTCTGAAGTTCAAGGGGAAGTTTGACGAGTGCAAGGAGGAGGTCAGAAAATCTCTAGAGGGAACAGGTACATGAAACTAAAACATTCTATACATCATACTTCCAGGTTTAATTAAGTACCGCTATTTATTCACGTCGTTAAATCAAATCTTATTAGTTACCCTACTCTATTTGGGGTAAAGTGGTGTGTATTGTGTGCTACTTTATAAGAGGAAAAACTATGGTAACGTATCTTTTCATGACAAAGTTGCACATAAGGATGCAGACTCACTCTGTTCTTGGCTGTTCACTCCGGCCTTGAACTTTTTCTGTCTGCTACATGAACGTGCAGAATGTAACACTTTACCAGCTTTTAAAAAGTTTGGTGGCTGTATGTTCTGTGACATTACAACTCAGATTAATTTCAGGCTAACACCAAATGTATTCATCTTTAATTTAAATGTATATATCTCATCCACATTGCTGCATGTGTTTTTACTTTTTAATCCATTATGCAGGCAGAATAATCATAAAACATACAATACAATAAACATACATTAAATAAAATCAGGCCTCAGCTTTTTATACTAGTTTGTGTACCAGTGCACAGACATAAACAGAAAGTAGCTTTTCAAGTCAACTCTAAACTACAAAAAAAGGTTTTCAAATAGTCGTTTTTATGGGTTTACGATTATTAAATAAACTGAAACTCCTTCCCTGCCTGGTTGCTTAGAATTGAGACCCTTCCAAACCTCTGGTTCCTGTCTGAATGAATGTCCAAATCTTAAAGTGGCAGTATAAAAGAGAATGTTCTTAAGACAATGAGTGCAGATGCAAAGTAGAATATAAAGTAATGATCTGAGGACAGATGTACATGCCAAGCAAATGAATTGTGTTCAAACGTTCACCGCTTAATTTGTTTTAATGTTTTGCCACAGGCAACACTGATAGTGCAAACAAAGTGGCAGAGAAGCTGGAGGAACTCACGGTAAAAGACAAGGCGTCGGAAGATAAGAAAGAGGTCAAAAAGGAGACTGAGAAGAAAGAGGATGAGAAAAAAGAAGACGAGAAAAAGGAGAACAAGGCTGAGGAGAAGAATTGAGAACCAAGAACTTGCTTTGCTGATCTTCAATTTATCAGTTTTTCCTCTTTTTCTACAATAGACTCTAAATGAACTGAATTTGCATATTATTAGTTTTTTTTATTTTTATTGTCTGTTTTGCCTCGAGACCACAAGTCCTTGATGCCACTGGGGAGAAAATACAACATAGCGAATTAATGAGGTGGGTAAAAAAGAAGCCTCTCCCTTTCCACCGTGGACCGCTTTCCATCCTTGTCATCAGCATCTCAATGTTGCATCTAACAAACTGAAAGGAGGCTTGTGATAGTTCCCACATTGGGGTATTTTTGTTTTTGTTTTTTTGTTCTAAAGCGGAGTTTGCTTGTAGGGGGAGAGAATGATGTAGCCTGCTTGTTAGCAGCACAGTCAGGGACCAGGCGTCATGGAGGTGCGTTACGTGTGTAAAATCCCACGGTGCATCTCAGTGGGCCTTCTTACCCTGTCCACGCTTCCACTGCTGGAAACAACGAGTACAGTGGAGACGGCCCGGTTGATGCCTTATAGAAGTAGTTCTATCTCATTAGTCCCGCTGGGGTCTGAATAGTAGAGGAATCCACTCCGGACAGTTGAGGGGCATCAGATGTGTGCTGCAGATGGCAGGTCCACAGATGGCCAACTGATAGGAGATCAGATGCACTTAGAGAAGCATTTCCTTTTTTCTTTCTTTTGATTATCTAAAAACCAAGTCCAAAGCAAACGGTTCATCGGTTTGGTGCAGCTACGCTCCAACTTGACTTCCTCACCTGGAAATAGTTTGTATTCTTTAGACCATTACATTCCCCTTAAAGCATGTAGAGTATATGTAACAGAGTGTGCCCTATCTAGTCTGTGTGCTCACCACCCTCTCATTTTCTTAACCTTGCCTCTAAAGTGCCAGTGCATCTGTAAATATGTGTCTATGGATGAAATGTGGCTTTTCATTTGCACTCAAATGATTGGAAATGTTTCCTCCACCTTCGAATAAAAGCTGTCAAAGACCATGTTTGCAGTCATGTGAAAATTACTATTGAGTAACAATAAAATATTCAGATGTAAATAAGATGAATCTAGAAGATAATGTATACTACACAATTAACTGCCAGATTTACTTTTCTATAATCCGATTAAACAAAACCATCTATAGAATATAAAAGACCGTGAGATCGCAAGAATCAAGTCAGAGTTGGAAAACTTTATTTACTCTGTTCAAATCATTGGGAAATATTTCCTCTTCACAAAAATAGGAACGGGTACATTTATAGTATATTCTATATTTTGATACATGTTGAATTCCTAAGTTTTAGAAAACAAAATCTGCTCAAAGCAGTCAGGAATGGGTCCCTGACCGGCAGTGATGTCCATCCCAAAAAAAGAGCATTGGACTAATGGCAGTCATCTTTAGGAGGAATGACATCGATAGTGTTTTCATGTGGTCAAGATAAACGGCATATTTTCATAAAACTTAGCAGCTGACCCTCTATTTCATGAATATCAAGATGTTCCAGTTTAGCTGTCCAACTGATCACATCACATTTACCCCCCCACAAAAGTATCCCAGTACACCGCAGCCTTCGAACAGACACCTTTGACAATTCAGAAACGCACGACTCGAACAGAGCATCCTGTTACTTCACATTACTGTGTTCATGGTAAGGCAGCTGAGCGAGACCTTGGAGGAGAGACTGCAGTTACCAGTGAGTTTTGATAAGCGAGAATCTGCCTCTCCCACCGCCCTCCACACTCAGGAGAAAGGAATTGGTGAATGCAGCAGTAATGGGAAGAATAAAAGATCCTGTAAAAAGTTACGTCAATTCATAATAAAGCGAGATCCTCCATCACCTTGTAGCTTGTGTGAAATGTAGCTTTTCTTAGAAGGCAACAATGGTTCATTCTTTGTGCCAATGTATCTGGAACATTTCTACCAATTTATATCTACGTAAAGTTCTGCATGTTTTCTTTACTTCAGCCAGATATAAATAAAGCCATCTGCTTTGGATGTTATCAGTTCATTTTTGTGGTCAAAAGTAATTCATTTTTCATTTAACAGCAAAAATAACTAACAAAATAAAGTGGTTTTCCATCTGTGGGTGTCTGGTAATACTGAAGCTGTACCAGACAGCTGCTGCGACTTGCTTGGTTTGACATTTTCAGCCCCCGTGATGTTGCTGTGACATCGTAGCAGAGTTCCCCATTTACTGTGTCTGAGACACTTTTGGCTCTGAAATCTCAAGGCGACACCTTTTGAAAGCCCAAACCTTGAGTACAGCACACATCAGCAATTCAAAAGACCGAGTTACCGAGGCAACGACGGAATTCAGGATTTTCCCTTTCTCAAACCACATATCTTGTAATTATATCCTTTTTTTTTACACTATTAAGGTAGAACAAGCTACATTTACTTCATGGATTTCTTCCCAATATAACGTCCTAATTTATTAACTCAATTTGTTATTTATCAACCAAAGACTCTCAATATAGCACTCAAAACAAAACATCCATCCCGGGATCAATTAACTCCATAGAAAATGTATCAAACATAGCTTTCAAATGGCTGGCTATAAAAAAAGGAAAGCTACAAAATAAAAATAAAAAATGGGTGACCAGTTATCTTAATTTTACTACATGGGACAATGGCTTGTTTCTCTACACCTTTCGATTCCTTTGATACAACACAAACAACTTACACACAAAACAAGTTCTCTTCTTTTTTTTTTTGTTGTTGAGAAAAATGTAAACAGACAGTCGTTTTGGTTGTGCAAGGCTGGACTCGTTCTGACCTCTCAGGATGAGGTCTTCAAATCTTTCAGGGCGCCATGTTTGAAAAAAAAAAAACTGATGATGCACTGCACCTTTATGAAGTGAATACAGGGGGCTGAGCTATACTCGAGCCCTAACAATACCAAACAAAGACGGAGCCATCGGTAGCCTACTCATCAACTAGCATCTCTGCTGGTTGCATTCATTCCTGAGAATTTTGATAAAGAAGGAATTAAACTTTTCTTTTTACGCTTAAACAACAACACGTCTTTCCCAATGAATTTGTAACGCAACCACCAGACATTACACGATGTCCCCTCCCCCACCCCCCCTCGATACCCCCTGTCTCCCGGCTTATCACAATGGCGTGGCCTGCCATTAAAGATGCTGCTGATCCAACGGATCTCGGGTCTCGCTCACTTCTCAGAGCTACGGCATGGACATGCATTAACGGTACAAGCTCACGTGCAGCACCTGGACTTCTTGAGGTCAAACGACTCGGGAAGGACGCAAAAAGAGTCCTTAGTGAGGACATCAGTGTTTAATTCGTCTGTATAGTGGGGTTCTTTTTTTTTTTTTTTTTTTTTTTGCTCATCCTCCTGCGCAAGCTGGGAGAAAAAGTTTGCACGACATTGGGCTAAGATGACCAGACACTCCTCACGCATAAATGCAACACAACCCCTCTGGTACCAGCACACACACACACACACACACACACGGGCAGAAAGATCTTAAACAGGGAGCGTTATGCCCCCCCCGACTGGCCGTTCGGACTCTACTAAAATGGCAGGAGAGAATTTCTTCAGGAGGGTGAGGTGGGGGGAGGGGGGGGGGGGCGCGGTCGTTGTCACCGGCGGTGGCATCACACGGATATCTCATACGTGGTGCCTCCTACACCCGTCACCTTTTTGACGTTACTGTGGCGACTGGGACTGATGCCGGAGCCCTGGGCGCTGTGGTGGCATTCCATCTGCCCGTTAACTTTCATGGCCTCTCTGAAGGGGCAGAAGAGAAGAACAGCGATCGTTATTCCGCGCAGAAGAGAGGAAGAGAGGCGCCGTGGCAGCATGCAGGCGACTTTCTAAGCAACAACACGGACGATTAGTTTGGAGTGTACTTGAGGCGGGAGGCTGGGAAACGTTAGATGAGTAGGTGAAAAGCATGCAAAAGAAAAAGAAATGAGAGGTATTACACATCTTTATTCATTTGCAAAATAATACAAAAAAAAGAAAATGACATTTTACTAGGCAAGGCAAACATAACTTAAATAAAGAACAGAACATAGGAATTCACACCAGACTGTTACTTAACATGAATAAATGGACATAACATAAATACTTTTTACAATTGCTATTCGTTGCCTAAGTAAAGGGGCGAGCATGCTAGTGCCCGCGTCCAACAGAGGGAATACATTCAGTGCCCACCAGTCCCCCTCCGGCTCCAAACAATGCATGCGGTCCCCCCCGTTGTGACGTTAGGGTTCATACCTTGGGCCCCCCGGGCGAGGGGAGTCTGTCCTCTCATGGGCACTGATGTAGGAGAGTTTCTGGTGGGAGCAGGAAGGGGACCGGGGCATAGCGGGGGAGTGGGCCTGGTGGGCCGGGGAGCGGTAGAGGCCCTCGGGCCCGGCGGCCCTGCTCTGGCTGCCGCTACCGTGATCCGTGTGCAGGGAGGTGGACGAAGTCCGAGGGGCGCGACCCAGCGTGGAGCCGGCTGGGTGCCGCAAAACCGGGGTTCGCTGCCCGTAGCTCACCAGGCCCACCCCCATCAGGTTGTCCCTGGAGCCTCCGTAGGCCGGGGGTGTCGGGCCTCTGGAGCCAGGGCCGCGGGGCAGCCCGTAGCCCCCGTCGAACACGCCAGAGTCCTGGGCGTAGATGTGGGCCTGGGAGCGCCCGTGCAGCATCTGCCGCTTCTCCCTCTCCTCCATCTCCTTTCGCTCCTGGATGGAGGCCATGATGGTCTGGGAGAGGTTGTCGTAGCGCACCGGGGATGGGTCCCTGTCCCTCAGGTGGGGGGATTGCCGGCCCACCACCCCCCTGGGCGGCATCACCGGGCTGTAGGCGGGGGCGACCTGGTGCCTCTGCATGTCAGGTTCCCGGATGTGGCACATTTTGGTGGGCAGGTAGGGCGAGTGGAACCCGACGGTGGGCCTGCCGCGGTGGGCCATGCACTCGCTGGCTGAGGCCGGGGAGATGCTGGGGTTGAGCAAGCTGTCGTAAGACAAGCTGCCATTGCGGTTGGAGAGCGCGTTGGGCGAAAAGACGCTCTTGTACGGGGTGGAGGTGACCGCCTGCGGCTGCAGGGCGGAGAGCTGGCCCTTCTCCAGCCGGCGTGGGCCCTGCTTCAGGCTCAGGGAGTGCGAGTGGACGGGGTCGGCGTCCAGCTGCAGGGGAGAGGACTGGAAGGTGCGGTGGAGAGGAGTGTTGGTGTACTCGGGCAGGTCCAGGTTTGGCTCGGACCGGTAGTCGTGGCCGCGCACACCCTCTTCCAAGATGGCCGAGGTCCTCCGCTCGTCTGGCATGACGATCTGGGCAGCAGGCAGCACAATGACACATCATGACACCTGTCCTTATCACCCGTGGCTATATGGTAGCACTACTAATATTAAAAAAACATAATGATGGATACACATCTTACATATGCCAAACAAACGATGCCGTACCTGCTCTCCGGCGGTGTGGTAGTGGACTTTAGGCATGGTGCCAAAGGAGGGCCTAAATTTGTACATGGCTGGAGTGGAAGGGTGGGTCTTGCCAGAAAGTGGACCATCTTCAACACAAGACACAAGACGAGCAGTTAACGCGGTGCATTTGAGAGAAATGCCACATTATACCAGCATTGATTGAAACTCTGTTCTGAGAGAAAACACGAGACCTGAGCTGAAGTCTATCACCAGAATAAAGACCACACGTATCATCACTATTCCTAAAGAATCAAATAGAAATGGAGTTGCTTGGTAGTCGATCGAAGCCAGTTCAGTTTGCTCTCATTTGCCTTTGAGAAGGAGAGGCTGCAGTCCTCTGAAATACCGACAGGAGGTGGTAGAGCTCCATTGAAGAGCAGAAAGCGTTAACTCCCTGACAGAATGCACCATGGAGCTGGAACAGGTTGATATTATTTATTTATATTTACTATTGAATGCAACCGTACAGAGAAGACGCCCCCACTGGTCAATGCTCCTCAGCTTGAAACCCACCACCACAGCAGGACATGTCTAATTCCCTAATTCACACGGAGACATTTTTTAATTCATGATCATATCCATCTACGAGGCGTCATCGCCACACACGCCACCAGGATGAAAGCAGGTGGTGACTCATGTTGTGATAACTTACTCGGAAATCTCTCCATTGTAACACAAATCTGATGATGATGATTCAGTGAGCAGGACCTTCCTCCTCAATACAAAAAATAAATAAAAATCACACAGACTCTCCAGGCCGGCATTAAAAAGGCCATCGACGTTTATCATCCTAAACTAGAAGCTAGAAGCTGGTGATGCGCAGAGGCAAGAAAGAGCAATCCTATTGGTGGTGACTGACAGGAGACAGCGAGAGCTGCCGCTCCGTTCCTTACCTTCGCTGGAGGGCAGTTGTTTCTTCAGCTGGTTGTACCTGTCAGCTTTGGGAGGCAGCAGTGGCGGCTGGGTGTCTTTCCCTTCAAAGCCGTCCAGGCTGCTTTTGGACTACATGGGGTGCGATAACGTCCAGGGGCAGGTGGGGTGTGGGGGAGTGGGGGGGGGAGGCAGCAGATGAAACAAAGAGGAGCACATGTCAGCGGAAGGGATGGATCAACATACTCTCACAGACCGTTTTAGGGTAGCAAAGGTGCACTTATGGCAGCTGCTCGGCTTGGGCTAAGTCTTTTTTTTAAAGTTGTGGCCAACAGCTGATGCAGTTATTCCCATGTGTTGTGCTATTAGTAACTAATGTGACCCCCGAGCCGCTAGCCTCAGCCGCTAGCCACATCCTCAGATTGGTCTTAATTCACAACCCACGCCATCTCCAGTGACATCATTTCAGGCAATAAATTGTCTCCCTCTGGAGCCACAGGTGTTTTCACATACGCACTAGTTCTCCCGGAGACATGTCAACACACTTTGATTTGTTGGGAGATCCCCTCTGAGTCGGAGGGGATTTTCTATTTAGTGAAAGTTTGTAGAAAATAACCAGAACATGAGAAATTAAAAGAATCTGTAGACTTACTCTAAAAGGAAATAGGAGGCTCTTTTTTATCGAAGCCTAAGCCTTTATAAAGGTTGTGAAGTACTACCTATATTATAAACCTTTGGTAGATGGTATGAATTGAAACCCCTGGCAACGGACTTCAAACACTCTACTTTTTGTACTTTGTCTTTTAAAATCCCCTGCATAGACACAGTATATCAGGTAAAGTTATTTTTCAGTTTCTGGTTATATCCAGTTGTTGTTTTTTTAAAAGTGGAAATCCCCTCATTTCAACTTAAGTGAGCTATTGTGCCCGAGTGTATGCGGCCCTTAGCATAGAAGTGTAGGCCACTTGGTGGTGGTGGAGAAGAACTCACCTTGGAGCTGATGATGGTGCTGTGGATGCCGTTGTCGCTGAGCTTGATGGTGATTTGCCTCTCTGACAGATCCGGTCTGATGAAGGGGGGCTGGATTTTGACGTGGGGCTTTTTCCTGGGGTCCAACATGTACCTGCACAGGAGAAGAGCGACAGGCTTCCGCTCAGTTGTTGTTGTCCGCTCAGTTGTTAATGAGTAATTACTTTAGAAAGCATGTATTTTAGAGTAGAAATTAGTAGAATTTTCAGTGTAATAATGGCATTCATCTGCAATCTTTAGTGAATCTGGGCCTTGCTGAATGCAAGCAAAATGAGAAATACACAACTTTGCCTCATCCCATTTGGCTAGTGCAACAGTTCAAAAAAAAAGTAATATAATTTCCTCACAGAAAAACAGCATTTAGGAAAATCTAATATATATATTTTTAAAAGCTGTCAGTGTTTAATATGTCATGGCATGGAGGCGTTGGCTTGGTTTTATACATGAAAAGTTAACATCATATTTCTTTTTTTTGTGGAATTTCAGGTCAGTGTGTGTGTGTGTGTGTTGACACGGTTGACTATTTCTGCGCTCTGTTTTCTATTAACTGTTCAACAGAGTGATTCAATTCTCTGAGCCATCTGCCTTCCCCCTGGGTTGCTTGCTGCTTTCAGGCAGTACTGGTTACACACCTCGGCAACCACCTCCACAGTGTGTGCGTGCACTCATCCGCCCGTGTCATGTTTTGCGCTTACATGGTTCTGCACGGGTCCTAATGGATGGGTGTCACAGGCTTTAATTGGCCACCCTTGTGTTTGCGTAACCATACACAAACATTTTCCTCTCGAGTGCAGGAATACAGCGCATTTCTTTAAAAATGAGTTTAAATGTGTGCGGACAGAAAGAAAACCCTCAAAAGTACCTACAGTGAATACACACACACACACACACACAATATAATAAAGCATCTTACCTCGGCGCCAGGGGACTACACAAGACATACTGCACGTTGCCACAGCAACCCTTGGTGAAGGGATTTACTCCTCCGCGAAACTTGCCCGTCACCTGAGGAAAACGGCGCCTTGTTTAGTGAAGGCCACAGTCCACACGAGTGCACAAACATATGAACGCACAAAGGTCCGATGCTTGAATACAGAAAGGAGATGGATCCATCATGTGATGCGCGGGAATGAATTCTGTCCACACTTAGTGGACCGTACTTTCGCCCGGACAGAGGTTTGCTTGTCAAGGTCCGGCCAGCTATTTCAAAAGGTGCCCTAACGCGGGCACGGTAGCCCAAAGTCAGACAGCCGCGGGTGTGAATGTTTGAGTCCGGGTGAAGGAGAGCGACACAGCTCTGTTGGCTTTGGCAGGATAAATGACAGGCTAAATGGTTTCTGTGTGTGTGTGTGTGTGTGTGTGTGTGTGTGTGCGCGTTCAGAAGGAGCAGCGCGGCTGCACTCACCTGTTCGTTGGTGGTTCGACCTCGAGCAACAAGTACCATGTGGAAACCAGTGAGTCCCATGACTGGAATAAAGAAAAGCCCCGATATGCACATCACCACCAGACTGGACGCGAAAGGTCAAGCTCAACAACAAGAACAGGACCACGTGCACTGTGAGAATAAATCTCACTGCGTCCTTCAAACAGAGGAAGCTGGTATTTCCTGAAAGCTGCGTCTACAAATAACCGAACGAGGCGCCGTGAAAGGATACGTGACAGTGGTGTGCAACGCCGCCAGCCTCTCGCGGTGGTGGAGAACGAAGATGAGGCCGAAGGAGAAAATTCCCACCATGTGGATGCTCAGCGACAGCAGGAAGAGGAAGAAGTAGCGGTAGTTCCGCCGCCCGATGCAGTTGTTCACCCAGGGACAGTGGTGGTCAAAGTCCTGCCCACGGAGAGGGAGACAGAAATTTGGAATTTATTTGTAACCATGGCTTATTGCAGCCTGGTTTACGTCTCTTGACTGTTAATAATAATAATCGACATGTTCATTAAATTGTTTACTAGGCTTTTACACGCACCCACAAATACAACAGCTGCTTTGAAGGAGTCATTATGTGTAGGTGTGTGTGTTTTTTTTGTCCCATTGTGTGTGTTTTTAACACCAACAGCAATTAACGCCTGAAGCTGCCAAGAGCTGCAATTCGTGCTAGTAATTGCGTTTTGGTTTTTTTGACAATTAAATAAAACACAGATATTTTAGAAAGTATTCATACACCATCGGATATTAATTCTGGAGTGCAAAATCTCCAGTAAATCTGTACCATTTACCAACTGATTGCCTCTCATAACAAGCACCGAGTCAACAACCCAAAAAAAAGCATCATATTGTTGATACCAAGATGATAAATCGCTCTAACCTCGATGTATATTTAGGTTTCACTGCCTGCGTGTATAATTAGCATACTCCGCTCCTCTGCACATTTGTATTCACACACGCACGCACGCACCTCCACGCAGTTGTCGCAGACGCTGCAGTGCGAGCAGCGAGGCGGCCTGTAGAAGTGACAGGTGGCGCACCACTTCATCCGCACCTGGATGCCCTTGATCTCCACATTCTTGTAGAGCGGGGCCCGGAAATCATCGTCCTTGTCCTCGTCCTCGTCGGCTGAGGGGGGGGGGGGGGGGGGGGAAACATACCGATCAACACAAAAACACACACGGGCACGTTTGTCGGGGACAGCGGGGAAAACCTCCCCCCCCCCCCCCCCCACGCTGTAAGCTGTCTGTGGGGACAGCAAACACAGAGGAATTAACAGGTTTTTTATAATCCATTCAGCTCTTAACACTTAGAGGATTAATATAAACTGTTTTGTTTAATTGTCCCAAAAGTTGGGACATTATCAGATTTTTTTAATAAGAGAATGTAACGCAGGCGCAGAGGGTGCTTTGACCCGTAAATTAACACGTAACTTGCGATCTACAGTACGAGAGCACAAGTGACATTTTCACAGCGCCTCAAACTGTTTGTGAGAAGCTTCGTGCGTCGTGCTGCTTTTCCTACGAAAAGGAGCCGCGGTGGAAGATAAAAATGCCTTTCATCCGATCAAAAGGGGGGCACTTTCAAACGATCTCCACGGCGCTGCAAACCGGGGGGGGAAATGATTTCACAGCACAAGGATAACTGCAGGGATATCCAGGTAGAGAGCACGCAGAAAGCAGGAGAATGAAATGAGAAAACAAGACGCAAAAAGGTGGAGTACAGAAATAAACAGTTATGGCTGTGTCATTATGGCCTCGAAAAGGCTCTTCAAATAGACTTTTAGAAACCAGCGACAAGCTCCTTCTTTTCCAAACGCTCGATGCATTTTCAACAGAAAAACCCGTGGCCCGTTTCATACAAACGCACATTTACATTTCAAAAGAAGCTTTCAGTTTGATTCTAAATCAAGTCTTTCCAAATCGGTTCATAATAATTTGCCTGGAATTATTTTTAGTACATGGTCTAATTTAATACTATTGTATGCATATGCACGGACACAATCTTCCAGCAAACAACTGATTCGCTCAATCCTGGAACGTATGTGTGTGTGTGTATATAACGTACTATTGAACGCTGATTGAAAGAGAAGCATTCGGAGGACATTATCGATGGAGACCGAAATGATTGCCACACCACAGCGTCGAAAGCGAGGATGCCTGCTAACTGCCATTGATCACGGGCGTACCACCCCTTGTGAACCGATTAACTGCGTCCTCACACGGAGAAGTCAACTCACTCCGGGTGAAGGCGCAGAGGATTGGTACGACACGGCTCGTTATCGACGGGGATCAAATCATTGACCTTTCAAGTGAGAAATCCTCACACCTGTGCATCTTTTCACAGGTACATTGACAGTAGTGTAGCTGCTGCTTCTGCTAACAAACCGTGGAAGTCAGCGTCCTCTTTGGAGAAGCTGGACACGCACAACATCAATTGTCGAAGGTCCTAATCATGATTTGGATTGTCTCGCTTGACTTAGTGCCCCAAATGTTTATGTTTATGTTGTCCAAATAAACATTTCACAAATAAAAAAAGCCACCACGTGTCCGTTACGTCATTTGGCAGATCCCAACCAATAAAAGTACAATAAATGCCTGTGCCACACATCATTGGCCTGAATGGAAAAACCTTCAGTAGAAACCAACCATTCTCACTTTTACAATCCGGATGACGGAGTGATTTTCAAAACAGATGTCCTTTCTTCATTATAGCTTTATTGGTGGGTCCGCTCCCTGTGAGATATCACACCAAGAGCCCATGAAGCTGCTGGGCTGTCTACTAAACCCGGCGGGGGGGGGGCAGCAGCAGCAGAAGGCCACTGTCACCTCGGGGGGGAGGCAGATAACCTGAGCTTTAAACAACCCCATGATCATTACCCCCTTTTATGAGCAGAGAAAGCTACAAGACGAGTGCTTATCATTCACAAGCACATTACAAACATCCCCGGGGATGGCGGCCAGGCGGGTAACAAGAGTAATGAGGTGAGATTGAGTAGGTTCGATAAATGAGGTGCTTTTAAAAAGGTGCGCCCTATGCGTGAGAGCTCATCAGGAAGGTAAACGTAACTCGTGCTTATGCATAATACGTTATGAAAGATGCTAATATTTCAGATAAGTACTGCAGGAAAATAATGTGTGTTTCCCCCCCCCCCCCCCAGAATCCTTGCAAACAGAATTCAGGGCATCGCCCCTCGACGGACATGCACACGAACCTCTGGGGTAAACACCGGGGTCCATGAAGGTCGCCATGCTGAAGTTGGCCAACACGAAGAGGAAGACCAGGCCATTGTAGAGCGGCACGGCGGGGGAGACTACCTTCGTCAACCAGGGGCACCTAGAGACACAAAACCAGGGCACAAGGGATTAGCTTAGTCGCACGCAGTTCAAACCGCCATGGCAGCGTGATCACAGGTGTGCTTCTGTTCCAGTCGTCATAGTGACGTTTAGTCCCTCAACGAGTCGTTTTCAGTGGTAGAATTGAAGCAATGCTCGTAATTACAGACCCGGTGACAGAGAGTTGATTAAAGCAAGGTAAACAGTGGAAGCAAAAACACGGAAAAAAACACAAAGGTAGTCAGCTTGACTGAAAAATAAGACTTTTCCTAAAAGTCGTTTTGCAGGTATGTGGTCATGAAGAGAAGAGTTACACATTTGGTCACCTGATGAGCTAGGATTGCCTTCACTATGTTTACTCCTTCTTTCATGTAGCTAGAGCTAGTTTAGGTTGCTTGCCATCACATTCATCTCACTGCTATGCAGGTAAATGATGTCTCACACCTCAAAGGAATCCTAATGGGTCAGCGGCCGAGAGGTATCGGCAGAGAAAATCCCTTCAAAATCCACCGGGACTGACGTTCTTTATTGCTCAGTCAATGCTGTGAAATATTAAACTGTGGAGACATCTGAATCACACCCGCAAACCCTCTCAATCACGTGCACTCAGATGTCAAGTCACTGTGTGTGTGTGTCTCCTTAGGGTGATATTATTCAAGCAAACTGTTTGTGAGGTCTCGGTAGAGATGAAACACCCAGATGTGTGAACGCTCGTGGGTTATGCATTGCTGCAGAGATCCTGCAGGTCAGGGACTCAGAGAGGATTTTATGAATTAATAAAGTGTATTTCAAGAGGAGGGAGGAGAGAGAGAGACTCTCTCTTTCACTCTCTATCCTAACATTTAATGATCAACACCCCTACGCCCCCATCGCACACGTAACAGAAGGCACTTTCCCTTTCAAGCACACGTCTCCAGGTTATTCTGACGTGAAATAAAAAAATAAATAAACATAAATAAAAAAAAAAATTGATTTCCTGCTACCTAGTGCATCCTTGGCCCTGGAGATCATCCCCAATCCATATCGCCCCCCCCCCCCCCCCCTCCCCGCTGCGGCAGCCCTCTTTTGCTGTGTTGAATTATTCAGAGCCGTGGCTGCAGGGAGCCGCTGACAGAGAACAGGGAGACGCCAACGGTGAGGAGGTGGGCTCTCACATAACCAGTCTGCACTGGTCTGCAGCTCTGCGAGGGCTAGTGCGGGGTTGGGCTTGACTCATTTCTTCCAAGATATCCTAGGCGCCATTTCAAGGCAGCGGATGATAGCTTACATGGAAATGTGGCTCACTTGAAAATATTAAGTATTACAAGGGAATATTAAATAAACTCCTTCCAGTGAGAAATGTAAATCCTATAATGACACTCTGACTGGGAAATCATGAGCCACGCTGTTAGTGGATGCAACGGGAATATAATTAATCCCAATTATCCGTCCGTCACTTTCTTTAGCTCTTTGGCAGCGCTACACATCAAATTAAAAATGAATATATGTCCGTCACAAAACTAAAAGAATTCTAAATTCAACTTTTCTTGGTTATTCTCTGAATACAATTTCATTTTTTTCGTTTGTTGTTTCGGTGGAATTGACATCGACGGCAGTGAGCAGCACCGGGCCACCCAGGCTGCAAGTAGACAAGGTACAAACGCTTAAGGGAAGAATCAAAGAAAAGCACTGCAGCTCCCCCGCCTTACAAAATCCCAACGTACTCGTCTGTCAAAGGGTTCACGAGCCAGAAGGAAGAAAAAAAAAGAAAGCGAAGCTGACAGCGACCATTTTGGGAGTCCTGGAGCAGACGGAGGAAGCCTGATTGAGGGCCACAGACGCTGGTTAATTGTGTAGGAGTAACAAACAACCACAGAGCGCTTATAGTCACTGCCTTAACCGCTTGTGTAACCACAAGCCGACGGGGCTTTCGTTGCCAAAATTGCAATGATGTAATGAGTTTGGACCAAACTGGAAGAAAAGCCTGAAACCTCTTTGCGGCAGTTCATACGCCAATTATCAGGAGCTGCACAGCTGATCGGATGCCACTGAACATGCCGGGCACACTGCTGGGAGAGAGGTGTAAAGATCTATGCAGAGGAACAACAGAAATGACAATGCCATTTCATCTCCTCGCTGAAATGAGGATTAAATTAAAAAAACAAAGGATTAAAGAGGAATAATCCAGGGCTTGCTCTCCTGGGCGCTGGCAGAGCAACACGCCGTCTCCTCACTAATCTCAGTCCGATCAATACCAGACCGCAGACGGCTGGCAGAGGACCCTCCCTTTCCACAAGGCAGCCGTCGCCTTCATGCATTATTGTTGAATTCAAATGACTTGTGTTACGGTGGACATTTTTATCCAAAAGCCTTAAATTGGCAAGTGCGAATGAACGTGTCAAACGAGGTTTATGATTGAATGTAAATGCAATAGAAAGTAGTCATTTAAAATAATAGCAGCAAAGTATCAGTCCAGTCAAAAAATACAGACTAGTACAGTGTTTTTTTTTAAATAATTAACAGATAACTTGGGAAATTGCAATTATTAAAGAGTCAATTAAATTGTGATTATCAGTGGGATAAGACATCCCAAATACCATAGGTACAGTCACATTAACCCTTAACTAAGATATACTGGATGATATTTACAAAAACTGGATGTATTTTTAAAGCAACAATTACCAATTTTAACAACACGTTTTATTGACAGTGTGTCAAATGGCAATGCATAATGTGAGAGGAGTTGCTGTCAGTGATGAATCGACAGGGAAATGCTAAAGAAGATGTTTCCATCAGGATTCGGTAGAGATCAGAGAGGGTCAACGTCCGTCAGCTCTCCAGACACATGACTCGCTGAGCCAGAATAATGATGAAGGTTAAAGGTCAATGATGAAGGTCTACTCGGCCGAGGGGCCCATACAAATAAAAATGTAACGAATAATAAGTTAAAAGTAAAAAAAATGCATGCAACTCCAACGTTTTCCCCTTTCATTCCCTTTCCAGTCATGTGGTGTACTGACTGTTTATCTGCAACCAACACGGACTGAGATTAGTTCAATTTACACTACAGCTTTAACTCACTCATAAAGCACTAGTTTCCCCTTCTGCAGCTTCCCACTCTCACGGGGCCTCATCTCATCCGTGGATTACAAAGATGCTGCATCCGACGTCAACCCCTGAGACGTCGTGAAATCACATGCTACACACATCCAGCAGCTTATGGACAGAATCTTAGCCTTTGGCATCCGATAACCATCTCAGTCAAGTGCAGCAGCAGCAGCAGCAGCAGCAGGGGTGTCCCTGGGTGGGTAAAGATTAGAGAAAACACCAGGCTTTTGGTTGATGACGACCCAGCTGTCTCTGCAAAAAGAAAAATCCTGGACACAAATCCTCAGGCCCCAAACGCTTAAAAAAAAAACGTCTGTTGATTGAACAGAGTGTGGGTGGAGCACTTTGAAATGATCTCCGTAATCCCACTGCCAGCCTTTCAGATGGATAAACCACTCAGCGGCCTTTGTAAAGTAATTAGGTGATAGCCGAAGAGGCTTTTTGAGGTGGTCGCATCGGGCGATCCACATTGAATCAATGTTGGTCTTAAGTAGGCATTTGAGGGAGTTTTTCATATCAGGACACTTTTTTATTTCGATTTCATTACATTTTAGATCGTCTCTTTAACTTAACCATAATTTCTTGAGCGCTCAGACTTACAAATGATGTTGTTTTAAATGAAATAACCCAACCATATAACGATTAGTCAACTAATTCATTACAAATATATGAATGCTTTTCTGTTTTCCTAATCATTTCTGAGCAAATGTAAGGATTGTGATTATTGTGATTTGTTGGGCAGTAGTGACCTGAATATAATACTTAATCATATAAAACTTACAGGAATATCTGCATCTTTTACTACTTGAATAACATTTTCCTCATAATGCTGAAATGACATTTCAACTGCAGAACTTTTACTTGTAACAGACGATGATCTTCATATAATGCTATTTTGTATTTCAGTAAATTCATCTGAATGCTTCATTCACCAGTGCGTCTCTACCATGAACAGCCTTCTACACACCCCAAAGCTATTTGACTACTCAAATCTGTGCGTCCTTTATTTGCCTGCTTTGGGAATGGTCCAGCCTTTGAAGTTTCTCTTTTAGTGGCTCTGAGTGGAGACGGGGGTGAATGAGGAGGACGGAGTCTGGAGAACCATCAAAGAGAAAACTGAGTAAATCAAGAGAACTTTGACGGCGACACTTTTCTTACATGCAGGAAGAAGTCTTTGTGAAATGAAGGGAGATGGACTAATGGACACAATAGTGATGGGTCGGATTCACTCAACGACATCGCAGGACCACTGGGAGCACTTCTAGGACGGTGTCCAGTCCACCGCTAGAACGCCGTCCAATCCATTCGTTTGCTGAGGCCGGACCCAGTGGGACGCACAGGGCCCGGCCTCAGCAAACAAAGACCCACTGATCCAGAATCAGCTGATAGGATCTCGTCATCCCCCCTTTTCCAGGAAGGGAATCGTTATCATAAGGAAAAAAGGGGCAATCGTATTCCGTGAGGAAATACGAGTGAGGCTTTGATCACCAAGGCTCAGTCCTACCTGCTAACCTGAACCTGCATATTCCATATGCGTACCTGCTACTCAAATTCATTCAAACAAATCGCCCCCCCCCCCCCCCCGTGGTATTCATGAACGGCAGCACCGCTCTCCAGCTCCCCGGGGAACCTGCCTATCTCACGAATGCAGACAGATCTGCATTCACATGTGCTGGAGGTGTGCTGCATAAACAGCTGGATGCAGCACTCCACTCACTGACTGGGCTTCATGAGATTCAGTCCATCGAGACCTAAATCAATCATTCAGTTTTACTAACTGCACAGCAGCAACACTTTGATTTACATTTACACCATTTATGTATTTCCTTTAACTTTAGACCAGTCAATTTCATTCCACACCCGATTTGGATAACTGGTTTGCTGGACCAAATTTGGCATCCAAACTGGTTTTGAAGTCACAAAACCCTGCTTGCTTGTGTAAATCCTGTTTGCTTGTCTTAAACTCGGATTTAAAAAAGGAACTTCTTATCTTCAGTCGATACAAAGGAGTCTTCATGTGTCACACTAAAAGGTGGACTTAGATTATACAAATGTTTATTATGCACGCACAAATTGGCACATTAACAGAGATTCTAGACTAGGGAATGAAATAAAAGGATTTCCCACCATAAGCTCTCCTTTTCTTTGTTTGAATATTCATAAAACATTTATGTGGTCTGTAAGAGTTAAGCAGGAAATGTATCCGACAAAAGAAAACTTTTCTATTTCCCCCGGCTACAAAATGAGGTTAAACAAGCTGCCCACGGTAACTTACATAATAATATTAAAAAGCCCAGTGAGCACTGAAGCTATTACAAAACACACACAGGCTCTGTATGTATGAAGGTTATTTTTTAGTGCTGTCAAACGACTAAAATATTTAATCACGATTAATTGCATTAATTTCATAGTTCAAAATTAAGCACAATTAATCATAATTTTTTATCTATTCTAAATGTCCCTTCATTCATTTTTTTCCATAATTTTCTTTTCATTTCAATGCTCTTATCAACATGGAAAAATGAATTGGCTTGCTTTAAGAACATTTAAAAAATAAATAAAAAAATATACATCCAACTAAGACCGATTCTCTGATGTTTCTTGGCTGTATTTAAATGTCTTTCACTGAATATGATGTTATAAAACACTATTTCACTCATATCCCCTGCAGAGGCTCCAATTAATGTGGGTTAACATATTGTGGAAGCAGATGTCACATTTTGCAAACGCGGATCTCACTTCGTGATAAAAAAATAATATTTCCATACGGGAGAGGGATGTGTTAGTGTGTGTGCCAAGGGGAGGGTGTTAGTGTCACTTAGTTAATGTTCTTCACCCAATCCTCCTACTCACTATCTTTAATATAAAAAAATATACAATCACGCTATCTGTCTAATCCCCTGAATCCACAAAATAACAGGAATTGTATACACGTACTCTCCCAACATGTCCTCACATACTTCATTAAACCTCCAACCAAACAACCTCTGTGCTCAGAATCCAATCAAATAAATGACACGCTGATCAGTGATCAGTGATGGGGGACATGTGTGCTGCCAGTCTTTCACTCTCCCTGGGGGATATTTGACCAGTACTGAGGCGTCGGTCAGTCGGATTAAATTATGTTTTAGCAGCCGAAGACACAGAAGCTCCACTGAGTACAGTAAATATCTGTAGAATGCTGTGACAAAGCAACTGTTGCCTTTGTGTGCACGTTGGGCTCTGCCAGTTGGCAACATCCGTGTGCATTGGAACCCAATCTTGATTTTTGGCTTTTGTCGGGGGGGGGGATGAGTGGGTGGATTCAGTAAACATGGATGCCCCTTGCTTCAGTCAACCATTCTCAACCTGCTCGCTTGGTTGCCAGGCGAAATGTGTACGGAGAGGAAAGAAATGCCTGCAGAAGTTGGCTCGTCCTGGTTTACATTCCCAGCCGCTCTTCTTCTCAGCCCCGAGCACTGCGGCCACTGCGAGCAGCTTTAAGAGCGACGACTTGAAGACGGGCGATATTATTCGCTTACTGTAAATGCCACAATGACAAAAAGTTGCATTTAATTCACAAGCCAGTAAAAA
Source organism: Pungitius pungitius (assembly GCF_949316345.1). Classification (NCBI taxonomy): domain Eukaryota; kingdom Metazoa; phylum Chordata; class Actinopteri; order Perciformes; family Gasterosteidae; genus Pungitius; species Pungitius pungitius. The sequence continues at coordinate 18,280,602 of NC_084904.1, read as the reverse complement.
CACGGCTAGTTAGCGAACCACAGTAGGAACGAGGTACACACATAGCACTAGTCAGTCAGAACCTTGAACTAAATATAGAAGGTTCATGTTTACGCCAAGTCATGTTTCAGTGAGTCCCTGTTACTCAACCAGGGTCATTCCCCTCGACCAGCCCATGGACCGCGTAGATTCACCAGCTCTGGGTGGGCTTTAGCCATCTAGCTCTCCCAGACCCTTCTTATATGGCACGATTACGGCTTTTTTTTTAAATCTGTAAGCGCCATCTGAAAGCCGCCTCAATCCACACCGGTGAGGTCACTCCAATTCTCTTCACACTTCCTGCAGGAAGCCGACGACCGCACGAACACACAAAAACACAAACACAAGCTGCTCTCCATTGAACAGAGCAATGCCAATCTGCAACAGAATGTGGATGTTTTGCAGAGTTAAATGACACACAAAACAGCCGTGCCAGATTTGAACCTGGGTGCATGGAAGACCTGCTTGGACTCATTTGTGTTTTTCCCCAGGTGCAAACTGACAGTCAGGCTTGTAACTTGTCTGAGTGGGTAAAACTTTGATTGAAACTTGTTGCATGTTGCTTCTTTCTGGGCAATGTTGTGTCAGCTTTCTGGTCGTGGTGATATTAACAGTACAAGATTGACTAATTAAATGCGATGACCAGTTGTTTTTCTCAACTCAAGCATGCTCTTTTTGCTATAACAATGTGAACCCATTTCATCTCATCAACTGTAAATGCAATGTGAAGCACAACAGCTGTCACATTGTAAAGAAACCTATACGTTAATAAATAATAGCAATATTAATGTCACAAATAGAACATTTTCCTCACAACACAAAAAAATGTCATAAAGGCTGCAGAGTCACTCTAAGACGCAGATGCAGAAGGAGTCAAGACCCAGCAAATTCTGGTTGTATATCAAATCCGCTTCTTGTTGCCGGATGCTTTGTCTGCCCCCCCCCCTCCCCCGCAGAGCCCATCAACCAAATGAACTGCTCATCAATCAGTTTAATGTACACACACACACACACACACACACACACACACACACACACACACACACACAGGCCCTGGCTGGTGCAGAGGTTGGCAGAGATGGATGGCACAATACTCGACTGGTAATAAAACAAAGGGAGATGTCGACACATATTCCGCCTCCCTTAAAGCCGAAGCTTTGAGTCGGACACCAGAAGACAGACAAGGTTTTCAGTTTAATCAACTTGGGAGACAACAGCTGGCAGAAGTTGACAGTCATCCAACAGAGTTAGAAAAGAAACAAGCCTATACTGCATGCGTTTTTTCTGCTGTGAAATATAAGACAGCCCCCTTGCAGATTGGAGTAATAGTTTATTTATGTGAATTATTTAATTAGACACATATCATTTCATTCTAATCGATCCTTTATGCACCAATCATATAAACTGGCAACTTGTCAAAAGCTTTAGTGCCAGAAACGAGCAAAACCATCATCATCATCATCATCGTGGGAACAATGAGGAGGGGAATTGTTGCTGTGAAAGCTTCCGTTTTCTTTGTGTAAGCTCATTGAAGGAAAGACACACTCTTTTGTCTTGTAATTCTCGCACTAGAGTTGTTGAAGACAAACATTCTTGCGGAGGGGCGGTCAACAATAGAATATAACAGTAGCACAAGCAGAGGCATGTGAGAAAGACAGCCGTCCTGTGTCAGTTATAATCTACAACAACAGCTACATCAGCCACCATCAGCCACCAGTCATATCAGGCCGAGTAGTCAAGTGCGGCTTTGCAGAAAACCTATTTAATTAATATTCTCTTTGCAGCAGACATGAAATACATCCAGAGTCACACAGTTTAACTAAAAACGTTCCTCGGACATGGGATCCGGCTGTTTCATTTGGAGGGTTTTGGCTCTCCGCTCACCTTCAACAGATTTGACATCATCGTCGTAAAAAGCTGTTATTTTACTTTCCCTCAAGAGTTGTAACATGGAAGTCTTAATCCTAAACGACTTTCCATTTGCAGCCCATAATGCTGTTCTTACCAATTTAATATGGCCACTAAACAATTTGGGTGAAGATGGAATACGTACTGAGCACCAAATGCAGGGGTCCACTGTAAGGGAGGCTGGGATAACGTGGTTGCATCAAGTGTGCTGATTTCTATTAATTAAATATTAAAACTGGAACACAAAGGGACATTCAATAGTAAGTCCTTAAAGATGCTCTGAAAATGCCTCAGTCAGCAAGGTGCTTCTAATAGGCAAGAAAAAATTTGAACAGTAAAATGTGTGAAACATCGCAGCCTCACACGCGGCCTCACAGGACTTCATGCTTGTGTGTGTGTGTGTGTGTGTGTGTGTGTGTGTGTGTGTTCCAGTGCATGGCCTCGGACTCTGAAGGGAGGTTTCTGTGCTGTGGTGTGCAGGCTGCTCCATGGTAGCTTCGCCTTAGCATCAGCCCACACACCATCATGACAGGCAAGGCCCGGGACAAGACCCGCTCTCACACCACTGGTGTCCAGATGTGCTTCCCTGTGGGTCTGACTACACTTTTGTCGGTGGAAAATAGCTAATGCATAGCAATGCATATGTGTGTTAGATTGTGAAGGTGCAAATCAAGCCCTGTTAGTATCAGGATATAATTACCGTAAAGCTCATATTATAAACTAAAGTACTTTTAGGGCCATTACGTGCTCGTCAAAACAGCGTTTTCCTGTTTTGAGATTAATTCACTTTCTTGCAAGGAAGAGGGGAAACTATTCCATCAAACTGCATTTTCCAGCAAACTAACCATTTTGCATAAATAAAAGAACATTTAGGCTGTACAGATTTTTTTTGCTAAACCAACTGAGCCAGCATGCAATCTTAAATCTACTTAAGACTCGGCTGAAGCTGCCAATCAGGCTTTTATTTGCAGTGAGTATACAATGTCTAAAAATGAATGTGGTGCTCATTGAAACCAAAATAGAAAACAAGCAACTTTAAATTTGCTCCTCTGTTTTGACGCAAATTACATTTTCAGAATTCCACAGGTTTGAATGGTAGGGTTGAAATAAATTAGAACATATTGTGATTAAGAAACATTTTCTGGGAAAAAAAAAATCCATCTTGGGACACTTCAAAAGATTCTCCATGCAGAATTTGCATGGATTTAACATGAATTAACCCCTTTCCTATACAGTAGTGTCGTTACCTCCATACTGCGTTAATTTATGTGCTTAATAGCCAAGATAATTTGCAGGAGGACAAAGTGTCCTTCAATTCCAGTGTCCTTCACAATCAAACCTGATCCTCCCTGCTTTTCTCAGTTGTTTCTCTTCATGAGTCCCACAGCTGAGGCAGGTGCTTTCACTAAACCTCCCTGAAGAGCTCACCCTCTTCCCCAAACCTTCTGTTTCCTTCATATCTGTCTCCACGCCTCCTCTCTCCTCCTGCAGGAACTCATCAGTGGCTTGTTCCAATCTACAGGAATCTTAATTGTGTATTGTCAAACGAGGATTTCTTTTTATTTGCCATCAAAGGAGGAGATCTGGATCAGCGGGGCAGGGAGGCTGGAAACGCACACTGCCACTCACTCACTGACACACCTAAATGACCATCCACACACATTTTTTTTTTCCACTTGCTCAGAGATGAGTGGGCAAAAACACACAAAATGCATATAACAGTAGGAGCGGGATGAGAAACGAGATGGAACATGGCAGCTCTGTTGGTGATATCATAGTTCCCTGTTTTGATGGCTGTGGGGTACGGAATGAAATGTGACTATCTGCTGATCCTTTGCAACCTTTTCTCGAGGCACAGAAGACACACACAAACAAGAAGTGCTGAGTGCACAGCCAGCGGGCTGCAATCACGACACGTTCCGTAAGGGCTGGGTCTCCACGTGCCCACAAGCTGCAGAGGGAACAATGAGTCCCATTGATTCACCAAGCTTCAGCGAGACAAGACAATGGTTCCTTTTAGCAACAGACTGGCAACTCTGGGCAGAATCCCACCAGTGTTCTCTGGGAACAAAGACAACGACGGGCAGAGGGGAGAGGGGGGAGGGGGGGGGTCAATAAACTAGATTGAACTGTCTCCATTGCAACCTCAGGAGCGGCAGGGCGGCCCGCTCGTGACCCGGGGCACATTCCCGCTTAAACCCAACGGTTGTGTAATGGATGTTACAGCGGCGATTAGCGATTTCCGTGGAGCAGCAGTAGGTTCTTTCGCATCAAGACACATTTCCCACGCCACTGGCCGGTGGACGCTGCGTTGTTGGCAAACCGGTCGCGGGCCGGCAGATGTAAATGTGGGTTGCTTACACGCTCGGGAGGGACGGTTAAGCCCCAACACCTCGAAAACACCTCTTGTGATGCAAACCCAATTGAGCGTTCCGTTCTGTATGAATCCGCTGACTGAAACGTGAGGGAGGGGGCGGATGGCAGCAGAGCGGGAGCTAAGAAGAAAAAGGAAGGAACCGTTTCATGAGTTCCACTTGTACGCTGTTTTATAGGAGGATGGAGTTCAAGGGTTGTGGAGACAAAATGTCTGCCCCAGATCAGATCCGACACATTTCTGTTAAACACTGACAACAACTATTGAGCGGCTGAACAACACACACAGCTTAAGGAGAAGCAACCATAACTAGGCACGTCAGGCCTGACAAGCTTTGGATTGATCCACACAGGGAAAGTCCATGGGGACATACTCAATGGGCAGAAAGTTTGTAGGATTAGAACCTTAATGGATTTAGACTTTAAAAAATAAATAAATAAGAGTAAACCCGAGGGTAAAAGAGTTAGGAATGGATTAAGTGTGTATTTATCTGCTTTAAGCCGCACATTTTCCATTGCTTATTTATCCTTTCACATGGTACAGGGAATTAAAATGACCTTAATTAGCTGAAGCTAATAACATTTTTGGTCTACCTGTGTCTAATTGCTTTGTTCAGTGGTGAAGCAGCAATGGAAAGCACCAAGGCTCAGTGAACAGCCAATTAAACATCATTTGAATCAACTAATGACTGTTTAACCACAGTAGGAACAGCATAGGACTATAATTTTTCAATCCCTATTTCAGATATTGAGAAAATATTCAATTGTAAATACAAATGCATGAAGGTAACCTTAGTCATTGTGGATGGAACCGATGTAGAGCTGTTTAAACAAATAAAAACAAACCCACTGACTCCCTGAAAGTACCGTTTCATCTGGATGGACATATAAACGCCAAAGGGCCGCGTGAAAAGGAAGGCGTTATCTTCTAAAGCGCCTGCTGCTGGCCTACTTCTCTCATTAAGGGGATTCCATCGGAGGCCTCTCCTCCCGACGCTCAGGTCGCGCCATCTGCTCCGACTGCACCGGGGGGAGTTTACTATGGAGCTGACAGCGCTGAGAATTGTGACTCTTAATGGAGCAATATGTAAGGTCCGATCCGCTTAGGGGGCCGTTGAGGACGTTCTCCCTGCAGCCCTCGGCGGGCAAAGAGCCGGAGCGCCGGCGCCCGGCTGGAGCCACGTGCAGGGATGAACGCCGATGTCGGGTCGCAGTTGATTCAACTGCACTAGGCTTTCGTAATAACAACAACACATACACATTAAGGGTGGGGGATTTCCTTACCGAATCGTTAAGCCATTTCTGTAAGGCTCAACAGGAGTAATGAGGAGTAGCGGGTTGGCGACATGCTGGAAGGAAGACCGATGGCCTTTGAGATAAATGCATTTTTCTCCTAATCAACTTACTGTTACTAAAAAGTAACAGCCCCGGAGAAGATGAGAAGGATAACCAGTTATTTGCTAGTCCTCTGCATCTCCTGTTATTCCCTTTCTTGCAGTTTTAGCCCAGTGTGTGCTCTAAGAACGTGGTTGTCTCACATATGTGAGAACCTGATCATAGCTGGTGTTTACATTACATTATTTAGTTTTACAAGCTCAGTTTTGTGTTCAATGTCTTTTTTAAAGACAGATTTGGGTCTATAAATACACATGCTGACCCAATTGTAGGTGGCGTAGATTCACCTGCAAATTCTGTGAACACAGTCTGTTTGAAGCCAGCCAAAAAAAAAATCTCCCTGGAGCAGGCAGGGTGCGGCACGCCAATATTCTGAAAACAATTAGAGCTGGATATTTAAAGAAACAAAAACCCATTTTTGATGTGGAGCAGAAGCATTTCTTACCAATGCTGTTAAACCCGGTCTCCCGTGGTCTTGCAGGTGAAAACCTACATGGTGGAAATTACTTTCTGAGATGAAATACCTTAAATATATATTAATCAATTAAGCAAACTACATTAAGGACACATTCATGCAATATGCATGGCATATTTCAATGGGATCATATGTGCCCACATATACTGCTTGTTGGGAATCCAAATGGCCACAATGAACCGCTGCTGAGCTGTACGGCAGAGTGCACATGTGTATCCTTTTATCAGGTCTCTAAAGGAGGGTTTTTTTTAAACTCGTGGATTTGGGGTTTTTCCACATGTTGTCATCTTTTCCTAATACATCTGAAACCAGGCAAACCCTATTTGGCCCGAAGGAAGGAGGCGTTGATGAGCTGATGTAAGGTCGCCAGAATGGGTGAAAGGTGACAGCTCAAAATCATCACCACGCCGAACAATTGAAAGAAAAAAAAAAACAGCTCACTTCCTCATTGGCATAAAGGAATAGTATATAAATGGAAATGCACCAATTCCTTTTACACCGAGATTTAGATCATTATAATAGACATAATAGATAAAAATAGACATTTTTAGACTTAAATATTTGTGCAAACTAAACTAGCAGAAAACGTTATCAGAAAAAGCTGTAAACTGTTGCTTTAAACTGTGCGTGTTTATGCAACGTTTGACCTCATCATTGACCTGTTGTGATTTGTGTGGTCTTCACTAACAGACACCTTTCAAACCTTTTAACCACCCTCATTATCACAAAACGTACCCTGAGGAACAGTCCCATAGAGGCCAGTTACAGCTCATGGTTTACCTTGGATTCATCCCGATTGTACATGCAGCTCTGTTGCACTTATACCAACACAATTATGTTGACATCTGAGATGCATCTGGGAACTGACCAGTCAATCTCCTGTTGGCTATTATTTAGCAAGTGAGAAGGTGTAGTAATATAGCTTATGATAGCACAAAAACTGTCCAACGGTATAAGATATTAAACCCAGATAGTGAGGCGTCACATACCACAACCCATGAATGAGTACACCAGGAATCCGCTCCACACCCTGTCAGCCATTAGGACCCGGGGCGTGATGGGCCAGCACCCACACTGAACCAAAATAGAGCTCTGCTACTAATCCAACTTGAACAGGTGCTTCTATTTCAAGGACAAAATCCTCTCCAATCCATCCAATGGAATCCGAGGGGGGGGGGGGTGAAACACTTGACTGAGCATGCTGGTTTCAAATATAATGGTCAATTGGCGCTTCAATTTATTGTGTGTCAAGTCAGTAAAGCTTTAGTTGATTGTCAATCTTAATATAATTATGCTTTAAGCAAGCAATCCGCACAAGTGGAACAAGGAACGTATGCAAGTAAAATGAGAATAGTTGTAGCATGGCATATATATATATATATATATATATATATATATATATAGCAAGATCTGAAACTTATACTGAGGACAGAGCAAAAGCATGGGAGCCAGTTCCAGCCCTTATTCAAAGCTGGACTTTGTTACAAAGCCGCTCAGTGGCAGTGTCCTTCTCTACATCAGGAATATAATTATCTCGGGTGTTTACTGAGTCAAGGGTGTATTGGAGGAACTGATTTAGTCAAAGTATTTCTGAACAAGCTTTTCTCAGCGATCATTCTGCACTATCTGCACGTCTACTCCTGTTCTGGGCGGATATTTCCTTGATCCCAGACTAAGGGAATGTCTTAGTAAACTTCGCAGAGAGTGTTAAGGCAACGTGGATGACAGAAGCGAAGAGGAGGGGGGCACATTATCTAATTTAGACTCCCCTTTTGTTTTCTTTGAACTCAAAAGGTCCGGCTGCCCAGCACCAGGCGGCCACAGAGTGACGAGACAATATGGTGCAAGTCTGACTTTGACAGCAGCCACAAGACAGATTGATTGCCCCCCCCCTGCGATCGTGGCCAAAGCACAGTGCGGTAAAACTGGCAGGAAAGCAGCACAGTTTGAGCTATGCTAATTATAATCTTCCCTCTGGGGCCCGAAACAGATTTGTCTCCTTTTCATTACCACCAAGTTGTCCCCTATCAATGGTGACAGAGTGGTTCGAGGTACCCGTTGAAAGGCTGTAATGAAAAAAAATAATTCCATCAACAACCAGTGGGGTTTAGATTCGGACTTGAAAAACGCAGAAGGAGTAATCCCTCCACTCTCCTACCACGTTAAGTTTGTGCAGGAAGCGAGGTTACATCAATTCTGTTCCAGAAGTCTAAATGTGTTATGTTTGTTGTAAAGGGGAGTGTGGTAGACAGGCCCACAGGGCGAGTCACTGGAGCCGGGCTATTCACGAGAGCACCATCACAACCTTTCAAAATATGAATTTCGTGCGGCGTGTGCAATGTTGGCTTTTGTTGCGGAAACAATGCGACATGCAGAAAGAAGGGAAAGGCTGGGGGCATCACAGTGTGGGACCGTGTTCCTGGCTTTTTTTTTTAAGAGCCCTTGATATATTGACAAGCCGTGTTGAGAACTTGAATGTGAATAATGTGGGATTTGCAATGTGTTTTATTTGTAATAAGTTATATCCGTTATAACCAGATAGTCTTATATCAAATAAGCTTACATTTCTTGGATGTTTCTAGTGTCTCTCAGAGACGTGTATTCAGACCGGAAAGAAATCCATAGAAACACATTATGGGTCAACCAATCTTTTCAATGAAGACGACCTAAATCATGCAGAAAGAAGACTAAGAGGCCACACTGGTAGAAGGGTTTGAGTTAAATGCTAATGCCAGCATGCTAACAAATTCACACCGAACGATGCTAACATGCAGATATTTAAGAGGAATTATGTTACTAGTTTACCATCCTAGTTTGGCTCGTTAGCACGTCGATTCGCTAAATAGTGATTATTTCTGTATGGACGCTTGTGGATGTTAATTAAAAAAATGAATGCATAGAATATATAATGGAATGTGTTGAAAATAAAACTTTGTTGAATATGTGGTCGTTCATAATACATATTTATTATATATGCGAGCAATACATGCACTCATGGAACGCATGCAAACTGAAATGATAGGAACGTGTGGTTGATTAAATCATTGAAACAGTAACTGTTAAAAGAACCATCTGGGAAGAAAAAATTGGGACCTATTGAAGCCAAATGCGTCCCAACATTCCCGGAGCCAAATATTCAATCTGAGGCCCCCCAAAAAAAAGCATCTCATCAGCGATGAAGAGTGTGGCGCCGCGCCTTCCTCGGCTTGGCACAGCTACACTCAGCACTCTGTGCCTCTGCTCTTTTCTGCTGGAGACACAGAGGCCCTGAAAACGCCCCGAGATGACAGAGGGAGAGAGGAAACAGGTGGTGTGCGACGCTCTACGTGGTGCATGAAAGAGTGGACATATTGTCAACGGGACACAGCGAGTGACTCTTTCATATCGCCTCCTTCACCCACATCGCTTCTGAGGTGTACCGAGCACACAAGTCGGGCAGCATGTTGACGGGGGGGGGAAAAGTTTTATTTTTCATGCTCCACAGAAGACTTGTTGTGACAACTACAACAGGCCTGACACCATCGGTACACGGTCAGACTGAATCTCTGACGTGACGCCATTGGACGACCGGGACGTGTGGTAATGTGACGATGGCGGGTTTATATCCAGGGAGGTTAGCCACGATTAGTGTAGCTCCTCCCTGTGAACTGAGCCGAGCTGTAACACACTGAAGCATTTCACACGACCCATCTGGATGCAACTCTTCCCCCGCAGTTAACCCCGGTCATGGCTTCGTAGAGAAAACCGTGTCTGTCAATATCACCTCTTTTAAAGCCCCTTATCTTGTCAGTCCACTCGTTATGCAGCCATCCGTCATGTGAAAGCACGTCGCTCCTCTCAGTCTTCCACTGATGTCTCTACAGTTGTTAAAGTCTGGCATTCCTGCCTTATGGGTGCTGGGATCTCACTGTGGTTTCCTCGTGGCTAAAGTATCAGCTCTTCGCCTTGAAGGCCAGACCGTTGATCACCTCCCTTCGTTCAACATGCAAGAATGCAATGCATTTTCCTTGAGGAAGATTGAGTCAGCTAAGGGACTCCTTACAGTGAAAGAGAGTGAGAGTGAGGTCATGCCGAGGATGTGGAATACAGATGGTGTGTTAAAATAGTTTTTTTTAGTTTTTTTTATTGCAAAAAAACTAAGTACAAATAGCATTTGCTGAAGTAATGAGATTAAATTATTGTTCACTTAGTGGGAGACACACTAAGAGACCTTACCATAGAAAACATTTTCTTGATCTGTTTCTGCCACCAGGCTGACGTATAAAACAACATAACATGCCCACTTTCTATCAATAGTGTAATTAATTAGAGCATTATTTATCCTGTTTACCGGCTATGTATTGCAGTGTTCAGCAGTTTTTTGACAGTCCTTGGAGGGTGGGGGGGGGGGGGGGGGTTCAGTCTCATTCGGTCTGCAGAGAAAGGCAGCCAAGTGGGGGGATTAATTGTTCCACTGTCAGCAAGAGGCCCTCATCTCCTCCCTCAACCATTAATCATAAAATGAGGGGGAGGGGGGTCATGGACCAACTAATTAATGAATAATTTAAAAACACCAGAAATCGGATCAGGAGAAGCCCATTCGGACTCCCATGCTGGTGCATACATTGGATCAGCAGAGTAATCTCCTCTCTTTTGGTTTCTTTGAGCTTTTTCTGTCATTTAATACGTCGCCCCGTCAATGTCTTTGAGAGTAACCGGGCTGGAGGGGTTGGCAGTAAACGTGCACGTGAACGCAGGAGATCATTAAAAACGACCACAGACAGAGCCAAGCCTGTCCCTCTCCACTCAACAATGTCGCCTCACAAGAAACTCCCTCAAGTCTGGATTATGACCAGCGCCGGTCTCTCCTGAGCCATGAAACGAAACAGTTCATTACTCAGAACCTTTTACATCCACACCTATTCACAAGAAGCAGAGAGCAACAGCCGTTACTGGGTGCAGCCTCCGCCCCCCCCCCTCGCTCACGCTCCAACGAATGAATGAATGGAGGCTCTATTGAGCCCGGATGGTCCGTTGCTTTAACCCACACTGGAAAATATGACAACCCAGCAGCAGGTAGGGGAAAGAGGCTTGTGGAACGGCTCGGAGGACCCACCATCAATACGACAGAACGCACTGACCCGTGGGCGTCTTTGTAGATGTTTAACCAAACGGTTAGTATTTGTGACTCCAAGGTTAAAAAGGTGGGGCTTTGCCTTGAGTTGACTGGGGGTGCACACATGTGCATATTAGGTCAACTCAGAAGCCTCAGAAGCTTCAAGCCCATTTGGACCAGAGGAGCTTAGGTCCTGTGTTGTACCTTGAAGACAGCTCCAGATCGACCTCAGTCCCGCTTGACAAAACCAGCGTAGCGGTACAGCAACAAACTACTGCATAGATCTGTCCGACAAACAACCTCAGGCAGAGCTGACGTGCTTTAGGGGGCCATCAACCATGTGGCAAAAGCAAACCAGAACCAGCGAAGCCGTGGGCCGGACAGCTAGAGAATAGGCTCCAAAAACTCAGCACCAGCCGTATTCCCCCCCCCCCCCCCCTCTAAGCATTGGTGCAGTTAATGAACAGGGCTCTGGAACAAGCTCTTGTCTCGTCTTCCTCCACTTCGTTGCACTGCCGAGCATTTGTCAGGCAAGGAGGGTTCGCCTCCAATGCGTCACCCCTCTACACTGGAACAGCTCTTTGGTCCGAGAGCAGCGGGACAATTTCACTGGAAGAGCAATAAATCGGACACGTTGTCCTTCGAAGGCAACAGCCCTAAATGTCCTCAAGGGAGTCATTGAAAACCGGCAGCACCATCTTTGAGTAATTAATACACAGCGGATTAACATTTGATTGTTAAATAACAGTAAGTAAGACTGATGTGTAGGTGACATAAGCTCATGAGTAGAGATGCTTACAGGAAGGAAACGGTAGAGAAAACTATCGACAGGTTCAATTCAAATGTGCCCCCATTTTAGCCTCTAAAGCAGATATTAATTGAAACCTAACAGGATTACTCCATTCAGACTGACGACACTACACTGCATTTAACTTAGTCGCTGCATCAGCGTCCTCAAACACTACTTAAAGATGTATATTGGGCTCCATCTTCTACTAATCTCCCCCCAACAGCTAAATCCGTTCTCGCCAAGGAAAGCAAATTACTTTTTCAGAAGTGGTGGTGGAGGATCCCCCACCCGCTGTCTCCCACTACCAATCAAACACAAAAGCGACCTGTCAATGTCCCAATATAAACTTTCAAATACGCGGTCTTTGATCTAAGCCATTGCTTCATCTATTAGAAAGCGTGGCGATGTTGCAATTGTGCTGAACCAGGACAAACAAAAGTTTTCCATTGTAGTGTAAAATATTTATAGCCGGTAAAATGTAAGAGGAACGTGTTCTATTTCATTCAAACTGCTGTCGTGAAATTTAACGTGTAATCAGCACGCGTTCGGGTTGCCGTGACGACCTTTCAAAACTCCTGTGCGCCAACATGCGTTTAACGTGTTTAATTGCTCATCGGGCTCCGTCATATTTGATTGTGTCTTGTGCCTGATATCAGATTCAACCTTCACAAGCAGCTACAGTGGAATCATTGATCGATGTCAGTGTTGTGACTCGCGTAGCAGTGCGATTATAATTAATTGGTTTCAGGAAACACATCCCAGCACATGTAATCTTGCCAAAATACATGTTTCATTAGTCAATGATTGACAAGATTGAGGGTCTGAGATTGGGTTGCACTCGCTATTGATAAACAGTTGTACTTTGATCGTGTACTAAAAGGTGAATGCACAATTCAAACTAATGTAATAATGTCTGTTTTAAGTGTAAATTGGTTGGTAGGAAGCCTCCAAGGAGGTCTCTCAAACGACTGCTGTAATAGACATTTGAAACTACACTTTGACAGACACTTAAATTAGAATTTAACCAGGTTGCACTCACAGTAGCTCGAGGCAGCCAGGTCGATGTCGCCCTCATTGCTTGGCAACAAGGTAAAATTGGACTGATGCCTCTCTGGTTGAAAGGTTGCAAACTAACTTTAGACGACTCACTAGGTTTGTCTTACACTGCTTCAATGTTGCCTAAGACGCCGATTCCATTATTTCGGAATCGGCCCGTACTAAATATGTACAACCTCTAATGAACGCACTTTGGATAAAAGCATTACATTAGAGCCAGGGAGAGTGCATGCATGTTTGGAAAAAGCGGCCATTAAATAGCAGATCATTTTATTTTAAAGCGGCAGATGCGATAGTAGTAACATAATGGTGGTGCCGTGATGATGTGGAACCAGGCGACCCATCCTGCAGGGGATTAGTCAGGGAAAACCAGGCCTCGTGTTTACTTTCCCTTTGCAATGACTTCACACCTTTTCAGAGCTGTGAAAGGTCACAGTTCAAAACACGCTCACACTCACACGCTGCATCGCCAATAGAAAACATGACAAGCTAAAGCCTTAGTCGGGCACCTTGCCCTCAGCTTCCACGTTGTGTGCAAACAGCTCCTTTTGTAAACTCCTGTGTGTTCGTTCTGTCTATTCAGGCTGTTGGGTCACACAGTGGGAGAAATGTCAGTGCGTCTTTGTGTTTGTGTGCCTATATTTGGAGTTTAGCACAAGGCAAACGGCGCGCTGCATTTCTTCTTACAACGCTGACTCTGCTTCTCCTCTGCCTCGAAACTCACCCCTGCCCCCCCCCCCCCCCCCCCCCGTCAACTTAATGCAACACCCACAGACCCACACCAAGCGGTCAAAATAACCGAGAAAAGGCATTACAGCTAATGTCCAGGACTTGAAAAATATGAAGAACTGATGATCAACCAGTTGCGAGATAAGCACCGAACACGCAGCATTAGTCCATCTCAGACCCATCACATCTCTCTACATTATTTATTGAATGATAAGCAGTAGATTAAAAAGAAGTTAGTGGCACCTCCACTTGAAAACGTCTTTCAATTTGCAAGGAGTGATTCTAGTGACAGTCAATTAACAGTTTTAATGGAAATATATTCCATTCAATTCAATTCTTTTAAATGGGGTTAGTGAGGCGTTTTACAAAATAAATATAAAATATGTAACAACAGCCCTCATTTCACACCTCATTGTCTGCTGCGAGGTTTATTTTTCTACACAGGAAAATACTAACTATAAGTGCACTGACACTATTTTATTGTTTTTTGATATGATGTCATTACATTAACCTTTCGTACCTTCAAGCAGTGAAGCGTTGGAGCACAATTACCTTATTCCTGGGGGGGGTTGGGGGGGGGGGGGCATTTTGCTGTTGAACCCTTTCCTTGGTAAAGCATCCAGTTACACCAGCTGCCACTGTTTTTCCAGGACACTCAGTTTATACATAATAACCAGCCGCTGCCAACGATGTGTGTGTTTGTTCATGTAAATGTATTAGCATGACTAGCATGCATGTGCATGTGTGTGTGTGTGTGTGTGTGTGTGTGTGTGTGGTCAAACCACAACATCAGTACTTTTAGTTAAAAATATTTTGTTATGAATACAGGAACAGGTGTGTGTGTGTGTGTGTGTGTGTGTGTGTGTGTGTGTGTGTGTGTGTGTGTGTGTGTGTGTGTGTGTGTGTGTGTGTGTGTGTGTGTGTGTGTGTGTGTGTGTGTGTGTGTGTGTGTGTGTGTGTGTGTGTGTGTGTGTGTGTGTGAGACACTGCACAGCCTGGAATGGGGTTTCTAAAAGGAGGCCCCAATCCTGTACCATCCCGTCTGCTCTGAGGAAACTCCAATATTTGGAACCAAATGAAAATGCTCTGCAGGCCCTGTTTGGATGGATTTGGTTTACAACAGTTTTTTCCACCATCAAACTAATCAGTATTTTTGAGGTCAAGCACCAACCTGGCACACACACCTGCACGTATAATTTGGCTGAGACTGATCCGATCGCAGCTTACAATCGGAGATCAGTGTCTGTACCTGTGCACACACAAAGTCTCAAGAGCATGAAGAGCACTTGTGGTGCACAGGTGTCATCAGCAGAATCCCTTCTCCTCCTAAGCCGCGGGCCCATCTGTTGCGATGTCACAGCAGAGAGGGTTCACATATATAGCCAGGTATTATGAGTCAAAGGATGATCAACAGGCGCTTAAACCCTCTGCAGGGAAAGGACTACGATTATGAAATGTATCAGTTAGGGACATTGCCAAGGAGCAAATGTCTCCATCTCGACGTTGATGGGTCCAGGGTTTTATCAATATGCTTTCCTACAGCTGATGGGAGTAAACTGGCCGGGCCATGTCAGGCTTTTGGATTTGCACACATGGAAGCGTAATAAAAATGTCCTTTGGAAAGTGCTGGCAGGTGACCGGCTCAGTGAGCCCAAATAAGCCAGATAAGCCGCACTGTTGTTTTAAGTGAAATCCACTTGCCTGTGTAGAAACGATGCAAGAAGTACAACTATGCATCCCCCATTGCTGATTGACAAGTCACTGCCTTTACTCCTGTTAGCATTTCAACGAGAGAGGCTTTGCCCGAGTTACAGGGGTGGGGTGGGGTGAGGAGGGGGGTGTTAAAAATAGGTCTCACCCCAGTCACCACTTAGCCTGGCAATATGGAGAGCAGATTGCAAATGAGCACAGTGAAGTGCTTGAATGGCAGCCATTGAAGCTAGCTCTAACACACACACACACACACACACACACACACACACACACACACACACACACACACACACACACACACACACACACACAGAATGTAAAGCAGTAACACTTGGGCAGTAAGCACACTCGACATGCAATAAGGGGCTCTATGTAGGGCAGATAAGGACAACAGCAGCCCTGTGTTTTCTGAAAGAGTGTGAGCAGAAATGCTGATTAGTTTAATGTTTAGACCGCTACGCTGCTTAACAAAAGCACTGACGTCACGGCCTGGACCTGAAATCGTTCTTAAATGTCTACATCAGGACGGCCGAGGGCCTTTACATCTTCAGCCGCAAACTAAAGACACGCCTCTTCAGATTATACCTCGACTAAAAACACTAACAAAATGTTAGTAATGGCTCTTATCTAAGTTGTAAATCGGCTTATTTGTTGAAATTGCACTTTCTTGTTTCTTGCTCTTCTGAGTTTGTTGAAATGCACTTATTATAAGTTGCCTTTTTCTCCACTATTGGAGGCACAGTTAGCAACGAAGGACACATAATATACAGTATTTGAAAGATGATGAAGATGAAGCTTGCCTAATTGGAGAACCTTTTAAGAAAGAGGCAACACCATTAAACTGTTGTTCTGAAAACAGAAACTGAAGGGTGTTAAAATGTACCATAGAGCCGAGGGAAGTGCAGACTCTGGTGTGGATGCTCGGTAGGCTCTTCACCGGGACTGAAAACCGCCAAAGAAATGAATGAAAATGGGCGCCACACCCGCTTATTGCCTGCGGATTACACCCCATGCCAGGTCCAAATGCTCTTTGCTGACACACAGAAACATCCCCAACACAGCAAAAGAAGAAGGATGGACAAGATACAGGCACCGCTGTACACTTCTAATGTTAACTTTTTGTATTAGTGCAAACGGTGTATATGTCTTATTTCGCTTCGCTGATTACTTCTCTCCACTTGAGTCAGAGAACATTTATATTTCTGTGCCTTCATGGACTTTCTTCATAGTATAACCGCAGCATATATATTAGAATGTAATTAGCTCCAGCGTCATGCATAAATCATTGGAGGGAAGATCAATAGCCGTGCTCGTGTGGCTCAAAAAGAAATGTGTCAGGTTGTAGCGGCGGCCTCGCGTCTCACGGGAGAGCAACGTGTCTGAAGACATCACACTTCTTCAGGGGGAGACGCGGCTGCTCCTGCTAACCCACAGACTCGGTCCCGCTGAGCGTTGAGCCCCCCCCCGAGGAGAGGTGATCACATGGGGGATCATTCCAACGAAAACGCAGAGCGGCGCACAGGGTCACAGCGTATAGCACTTTCCCTGTGGCCATCGCCATCGTAGATGTACTTTGTGTGTATACGGGGGGGGGGGGCTGATGGGAGGACTTGACCCAGAGAGTCTATTAGCAGCCTCGACCTGCTTCTCTGCTGCCATTTAGCCTCAATAGGCCTGTCTCGCATGGTGTGTAACTATTCAGTGCTGATATCAGCGCTGGGTTAGAAATTGGATATTGTACCTTCTCTGCCGAGAAGTGTATGTTATGAAAACAAATATATTTCCACATAATATACTTTATTTTATACCAAATATAACTAACCAGTATCATCTTGCTATACAGATATATTGTGCTTCTGGCATATTAGACAAGTGGTCTTGCTTTGTGATTTCACGGAAGTGAAATAGGCCACCTCTCCAACAATGCCTCAACTGGAGGTGCTTAAGCTACATTACAAAAGCTCTACAGAATTGTTACAGTCAACCGCCACCACTTAACGTCTTCACGGGCTCCTGACATTGTGGTCAGAGTTCTATTAGTAATAGTCTAAAAATACAACTCTGTGGGAATCTTCAGTAGAAGCGGGAGGCTCCTTGGGACAGCTGTGCTGCTGCCCTCCTGCAGGGTGTCCTGGACAGCTGTTTGCATGGTCGGTGTTTCCCAGAGCCCAAAGTGTAGTTTCTGACTGCTCAGCGCTTTTCTTTGTGATTCCTCCTCCCACCTTCTGGGAAACTATTTATTTGAGCTTTCCGTCAAAATCAATCACGAGGTTGTTCATGTGGGGGGGGGGGGTTATTGCTCCCCGGGTGGTCATCACTGACACAGCAGTTGCTGCTCTTGGCTACGTCAGGTCTCCCCAAACAATAATTACATCCGTCAGTCACCAAAGCCAAAGACCGAATTGTGAACTGCACTCTTATGCAGTGAGTCCATCTTATATTTTTTAATGCATAGATATACTTTGAGCTTTATCATGAGGAACAAAAGCATTTACTTTTACCTCAGGGAAACTGACAATTCAATTCATATGAAAAACAAAAACTTTTAAATTTGCAGATAAGTGCCACAAACCTGAATGATTTTATAAACAGGGAGCCATATATTAATCGTGCAAGGATTCACCTACAGGCCCATCGGGAGGGCTACTCATTTAAAAGATGGCAGATTGAAACCCACAGAAAAATAGCCAATTCACAAAAGCCCACATCTTTACAAAACACATGGCAGAGGAAGATGAAGAATGAATTAAGGGGGGCTTTGTATAAAGATCGATAAAACAAACAAATGGACACTCACAGGTAAGCCGCCAGATATTCTGATACAAATTCTGATGCTAAAGGCCAGCCTTCTTATGGGAATGATGTAAAGCGATGCATTATAACTGCTGCATTATTAACCTTATGTGGATAAAGTGGAACTGAAAAGAGTTTCTGTCGGAGAGAGAGAGAGAGAGAGAGAGAGGGGGAGGAGAGAGGGGGGGAGGGGGGGTCTGAGATACTGAGCTGAGTAAATATTTGACTGGAGCTTCAACATGGAGATGACCTTTTTCCAGTCACACCTTTGTTATTTTGAGTCCTTACTAAAGCTTTAAATAAAGCTTAGGGCCAGTAACAGAGTCTGCTGTTGGTGTCCGTTCTGATCAAACGGTTTTAGCTTGCTGAACTAAGCAAGGTCACTTAATTACATCAACGCCGTGTGCAGGTCAGATTAAGACAGACTCAGATCCAAATCTGTAGTGGCACTGTGATGTGGCACAGAATCCCTGGTGCTCTGAGCACAGATACCCGAGGGCCCCATTGTAGTTCAGCCCTTATTTGGCTCCGGGTCTATTGATATTTTTGCATTAACTGCTTTGCTTAAGAAAATAATTTTAAAAAAAACACTCTCCTCGGCCTGCGAGAGATAAGCTCGGATGAAGCGCCTTACCTGGAACTTTAAGTTAGTTAGAGGACTTAAGCACTTGAGGCCTCACACCCAGACCACCCGACAGGCCCGTTCACTAAGAACACTCCATTTTAGTAACAGCGGCCACCTGCGTTAAGCTTTTTCAATCTCTGCACATGTGCTGCTTACAATGAACGTGGCGCTCAGACAATGGCGCCTTGATATCATTCACGAGAGCGTATGAGTGAGCTTCCAAACGTGGCAGGCGCATTCGGCAGCATCTGCACACAGCCGGGCTAAAGAAATCCAAGACTCAGCGGATGACGCTTTCGGCAGAGGCTTCAGAGCCCTGCCCTCCACATCATCACGGTCAATAATTCACTACACTTCAGCCAAATTGAGTAATATGAAAAGCACAGCTGCACAAAAGGATCTTGTATCAAAGTATCGAAATTGGATGACGTGGAACCTCCAGAGGAGTTTGTGGTCTCCCCTTTCAGAACGACCTTCACGATCCAAACCGCGGCAGGTATTTCTCTCCAGAGCGCCGTCAGACTCACTGCGTGAGGTGGCAGTGGACCTGGAAATCCACAGAGAATGGAGATGCCTGAGGCCTGACCACATTTGTAAATTGTGAATTTAACCTCATTCTAAAAAAAAAAAAAAAAAAAAAAACCTCACTGTCAAGCATGATGCCATTATGTTTTCAATAGACATTTGACAAACGGATAACACAGTGGCCGGCTCTCCGTTAAACCGATTCACTGGCGTTCACGTTCACTTTGGCAGCAGCTCAGCATCTTGGCAGACTTTTCATAGACAAACAAACCAGTTAATCCTGCTTTAAAACAAATCAACTATAAAGAACGGGCTGTATTTTTGCCCCTGTGAGCCTTTGTTGCCAGAGGAGTCCATTGCACTTTTAGCTATGCAAGTCTAAAAGTATATAAAACAGTTGTTGATCCAGTGAACCACAAAGGGACCGGAGAATGACCACATATTTATAGAATGTCACTGTGTTTAATGAAAACCCATCGGACTTGTTTCATCAGCTTGAGGTTTTATGTTTCAGAGTTAAAAAAAAAAAAAAAAAAAAAAAACGTCATCAGAATGAAACCACCAGAGCCTCAACTTGCAACTCGGACTACCTGAGCTCTCAGCGTGATCTGTTTCTACTTATTACCAGTCGTGGCCTCGCTCTGGCAAACAGGGTGGAGACACCCTTGGAGGGAGAGGCTGGAGGTCTAAATTAATCCCACATGTTCCCCAGGAGGAGACTTTGCAGGAGGCCTCGGGTTTATTCGAGGCTCTGGGAGAACCTCGCTGCGCTTTTCCCGCACTTTTTCGCCCACGCTGTGATTTCTGAATTCCACATGGATCCATTTAGCTCCACCATGGCATCACAAGGCACAATTTACTTTTTTGGCAAGCACCGGAGCGCCACAAAGTCAGTGCTTCAGAGAGACCAAAGAGGACTTTAAATAGACACAGAGAAAGGAAACAGTCTCAAACTCCAGTGGGACAAATATGCATCTAAAATATTCATCCAACTCATCCACAACATTGATTTCAGACAAATTCAAGCCGTTGCTTTTTAAAGACATATTCAATTCTTAATATTTGCTTTAAAACCATGCAAAAGACCACGCTATCATTTTGATTTTATCACCTGCTGTTACAGATTATGATGTATTTTATACATGCAAATCTGCACACAATGATCTACCCCCCCTCCCCCGTTCAAGACATATGGTCTTATGCAGATGGCCTGTTCTTTGGAATTAGCGGTCGTGTTCAATCCTTCCACTGGGAACGCATTGTATAAAGCGTGAAGGATTATGCAATACATTTGTTTCAGTAACAGCGGTGTAACAGTAGACAAACAATGTCATTTTTGGTACAAAGATCATCATTAAAAATAAGCGTTAAAACATTATATTTGTGTTTTTTCGTGTGTCGAGTAGGAGACAGCAACATGGATTATATTGAAATTGACCGAGGAACTAAATCAAGGCAAACTCGCCCCCGACCTGCAGCTTGAGGTGATTCAGGGTTGTCAATGCTTTGCGTTTGTGTGGCATGTAAAGCAGGCAGCCGGCCTGCTCCGGGATGCACGGTAGGGAGCCAGGGCAGAGGATCTGTCAGCATCATCTTAACCTAGTTGTCAGGCGGTGACAAGAGGGCAGGGATGGCAACGGCATTAGAAGACTTGGCCTTTTTCATTCTCTTGGCCTCCTCCACTCATCGATACCGATGGAGGCGGTTTTTGCACTGACCGTATTGAGAGCTCTGCTGGTCAGGCCCACGTGAAGCATTGAAGGGGAAAGGCCAGATGACCCGTCTCTTTTGAGTAGGTTTGGCTTTGCACATGGCCCGCAGTATAAAGCTGGTTGGGTTTGATCAGGACTGTGAGCGGGAGAAGGGATGGCGAACACGGGAGTTATTCTGGTATTTAGATGACACTATAGGACCTCCATAGGAGCCATTTGAAAATGGCTTCTGTTGGGCCCCTGATCACATCGCTGTCAAACAGTGAGTGGCTGAGTATACTATGAGTGATGGAGTTCAGACACAGGAGTAAAATATAAGTAAAATATAAATCCAACAGAATCCTTCCAGCAACATCTCCGTTTCTATTTGCATCACATAAACCACAATGACATAAATTATGTGCTACAAAACTCAGTTCCTTTTTGTTTAATTCCACCACAGGACACGCACAGTCTCTCTACACGGCTATGATTAGGTACAAAGATGCCTTGAGCTAAAAAAAAAAACAAAACACATGCAGTGCACAAACAGTGATCAATCAAGATCAAATGAATTGTAGCACTGAACAATTTCTCGCTTTAGAGACCCCCTGGAAATCTCTTAAAGGACCTCTGAGGCCCATGAAGACGATTCAGGAGTCATTGGTCTCTGCTTTCATCATAACTATAAATCAGTGCCTGGAAATCCAAACAGCGCTGACGGAATTAAACAGAAAGTTATTCAGATTGGCGTTACGTGACATCAAAGCAACGGAGCTTCAAAAAGGACTTTTTGCTTCTGAGTGGTCGGGACTTTAGGGGATAAGTCTTTCACTTGGACACAAGCGTGGTGGAACAGGGTTTTCTGGCTGCCACACCATGTAGCCGCTGTACAGGCTTTAAAAGCTAACTCGCTGTTTATTTCCAACGAGCACATTTCACATACATTTGTCTATTGTGCCTTTTTTAGGAATAAACACACAATGGAAAGATGATTGCAGCATCGAGCATGTAAAATAAAACCAATGTGCAAGTCAATCCCGATGCATAATGGGTGTTTCAGGAGGCTTCTTTCCGTGTTTCCTTTTATCCAGAAAAAAGGTGAGAGGCGTTATTGCTCCGAGCCACTGGTAAGAAGTCAAGACTCTAAAAGGTTAGCACAAAGAGCCACATGTGTGAGAAGGAACCCTGTCGTTATCCTTGTGGTGAAACATAAACCACAAACAGAAAAAGAAAGAATAACCGGCACACATGCTCAAATATGGGGTCTAAAGCATAAAGACTCTTATGCTGAATAAAAAGTTCCCCTCATAAATGTGGCCAAATCCATTACTCAAAGAGAAATAAGTTGGCCGTCCCCTTGAGTGACTACTGAGAGCTGAATTGGAATAACCGCAGTGCAATAGTCACTCTCCGAATGGTCGCTCCGGGTGCTGATGGATGAGGACCTACGGAGGAAATGACATCTTTATCTAATCTGACAAAGCTAACCGCGCCGCACCGACCTGCTACTGTTTCCATCCCCGGTTATCTCAACAAAGCAGGACTCTGCTCCGCAGCGGATTTTAGGCTGAGGGAATATCTGGTCCCGGTGAGCCTCTGCGTCTGCGGGCTACTTTTGGCCCTGCCGAGATAAGCAAGTTTTATCCTCTGTGCGACACGAGGACAGGATGGATTCTTATCCACCTCAGCTGAGGAGCCTAAAGCTGCGACAGCGTGTGAGGAGAGAAGAGGAATATCGATGAGCTCGCCTTCAGAGTAAAAATCTCCCACTCACGGGTGTCTCTTGGAAGATTTTGCAAAGCGCATTTAGGAGGTTAAAGTTGGGCAAGTAGGACCCAAAAGTGAAGCTGCAAATAGATATAACATTCTCTGGTTTCTTGGTGTAATACATGTTTGTTTCGTGAGCAGAACGAGCTACAACAGCATATTCATGACATGGCGACGGGTCATTTCCTCATCCCGAGACACGCTCTTTTCCTTGGGACATCTCAAACATGGCAATATATCACTATAAATAAATAAATAGACAAACAAACTAGACCCGAAAGGCAGCCAAGCCGGTCCGGCTGCCACGCAGGGCCCAGACAGCACGGGTCAAAACCCACACAAAAGGAAGGCAAACGGGCTCCAATGGAAACTGACGCCGAGCAGTGGAGCATTAATGGTTACAAGCTTGTTTGACGAAACCCTTGGACAAAAAAATGTAAAGGACGCATAGCAGCTCTGCATACGTGATAACACGCGGGTCGGGGAGTAAGATCGATGAACCACCATTCAATTATGCCTTTAGACTTTCAATTAATAAAATATGGAACGCCCCAATGTTACAAAGAGCATGCTGGGGAGGGGACGGGTGAACCCCCGGAGCCATCTGCTGAATGTAAAATAAGTTCCATTCACATAGAAAAAGCCAATGCTAAGCCTAAATATATTAGAAAAAAATATTTGTCACAAAACGGGGGCCAGGTATGTTGAAATCACACATCGACAACTTATAACCTGCTGATCTTATGAACTATGCCCTCAAATTCGCCAGCAAGACGTGTTTTCCTGACTTTAGACATTTAGATATCTCCAAAACGACTTAATTGATTTTTAACCATTCAAACTGCAGTTGACACGTCCATCTCCCTTTGACCTTTTGCAATTTGAACTGTGAACTGTGAAGAGGGGCCCCTTCTTTAAATAAGGACCCAAAGAACACACGGATGACCAGAACTTGAAACCTCGAAGCGCCCGGTCAGGTAAAAACAGCAAAGTGTGGTAGTTAGTGTAGAAATCACAGGAAGGCCTTCTCTCAATTTCTATTGAGAGTCATCAAACTAAGGACCAGTCCAGAAAAAGAGAACCTGGTGGCAAGGGCCCGAACTGAACGAGTTAGATATATAATCAACCCTGTAAATGGCTCTTTTTTTTTAACCATAATGACCTAAAGGGTTAAATACATGAGCACTTGTTTTGACAGGTCTCCTCTTTTCTCTGTTTCGGCCACTCTGCACTCTCTCAACCAACATCGGAAAAACCCTTTTTTAAAAGCTCTTTAAGAACAGAGATCCAAAACAATGCGTCGGGTCGGACCTGAATGAGGAGCGACTCCACCGAGGTGCAGTGAAAAGGAGGAAACAGATGTGGAAGCTGGAGATTAGATTCCCTGATGCCTGGTGACTATGGCTCCACCACTGACCACCTCTCTCACAACTCAGCTTCACGCAGCACAAGCTGCCCGAATCAAGTGTCTGGACAGCATTCGCACTGCTATCCGCGCGGAGCCTTACGTTTGGACAATTATTGCTTGGCAACAAAGCATAGTGGCGGGCTGCCTGAGGGATTACTTAATAAAAAAGGTAAAAGAAAGCTTCTTCGGTGTAGCCGCACAGCGCAGGGACGACATTGGACACCGCGTAATAGAGTCTGGTTAGAACCAGGCTGGGATAATAGCATGACTTAACCATGACTAAGAGATGAATTCATCATCAGGATATTTTGCGATGTGTCGCGGCCATGGAGGCAGAAATCATTCCGTCCTGATGTTTTCTAATTCAATCTGTGTGAGAAAACACAAAGTGTCAGGCATCAGCAATGGACTGAGTGTGGTTCTTTAACCCCCCGCAGGGATAACGTTGGGGTTTCCAAACACAGTTGGCAACATGGAAAGGTAAAATGTTCACCTGCTTTTCTGATTAATCTCTTGTGGGTTCCAACACCACTGATCACAGTCAAAGGCACGGCCAGACTGGCGTAAACGCGATGGACTCGCTGTGTGTGTGTGTGTGTGTGCGGACGAGGAGACGTGGCCTAGTTTGGACGTGCACTGCTCCCCAGGGGGCTCCATTATCACGACTCAATCCTCCGGACCTTTTATCGAGAAAAGAAAGAGCAACCGAGTAAAGTCTTAATCCTCACCCCTTGAACCATCTGCTGGGGGGAGGTGGACCTTGGTGAGTAGATTTTTTAAATAAATAAAAAGAATAATCCGGCTCCTGCTGTTTGCAAACAAAATGCAGATCTCTAAATCACAACACAGTCTTTTACCCCCCCCCCCCTCCTCCCACGGGGCTTGTACATCAGTCGACTTGTTTATGCAAAGGCCCTGGAGACCACACAGAGGAGCGCTAAGGGTTTTAAAGCTAAAATCCCACACAACGACGCAAGCGCACAAACACCATATGACCTGAGACTGAGAATGCAAAACCACTGAAGGTGCAGCTCAGGCCTTTACAGTCTCTTCCTTCCTCTTTTCTCTCCTTTGTACAAGTGAAGAACACATTTGGTGTTGCACTCTTACATCTGACAGATCCGTGTCAAAAAACAACACATTATTTACTGATACAAACACAGTGTTATGCTTTGCCAGACACCATGACGGCTTAACTAAAGGTCAGTTCTTAATCTCGATTAGAAGAATCCAACATGATTTTTAAACACCTCCTCTGGGCTTCCTTGGATCCGGTTCATAATTCCACTGATAAGGAATTCACGTGGGGGTCGCCACCTGGGGATTTAGACCACATCACTGGATCTGCTCTCATCTCCCGACCTACAGGGCAAAGCGCTGTATTACAAAGTGACACCTACACTGTCCTTCATCAGGGCTCTGCAAAGCTGATGCTGGCAGATGGGACTTATTGTGATTGTGTTATTGTCCTCTGCTTGTCAGAACATAATAGAAATTCGGGTTTAATTTTGACTGAAAAAGGACCTGTGTATAATCTGTCGAGGGGAGGGGAGGGGAGGGGGGGTATAATCCTGAAAGCTAAATGGGCTGCACCTGTGCTGGGTGTTGGTAGGGAACACCTATAGGTGAAGGGCTCCTGCAGGTCTCCGCTCTGGGAGCCCCAGGGGGGGGGGGGGCGTGATCACAGTGCCTGTTGGGGGGGGGGGGGGGTTGTGTGACACTCTCTCCGTGCCCGACCGACGGAGTGAGTGAGTGAGTGAGTGAGCATGAGTCACACACCACCGCCCGCTGAGCCAATGCAACCATTTTAATAGTAATCAACAACGGCCTGCGGCATTATTCCCCCCCCCCCCACTGGAAAGTGAGTAACTGCGGCCTAAAAGCTGCGGCGATAAGCGACGGTGAACTTGCGTGGCTTGTTGGAAGTTTGCCTCGCAGGTATTGAGCCCGTGGCCGAACGCTCTCTCCATTCGCAAAACGCTCGGAGGTTCCCGGTCGGCACCGATAACGATTGAATCACATCGAAGCACTTCTTGTACCCGAAATGCGGCGGAGTCCAAGCCATGCAACAACAAAAAAAAAAAAAAACTTCCGAGCTGCGAATCCACTCTCATGTGTGCAATCTGTGGGGCACAAACTGTGAAAGGGGGAGGGGGGGGGGGGACAAATCCCGCAATGCATACGAACGAGAAGAAGAAGAAGCGATGGAGACAAAACTTACGTGAAAACGAAAAATAAAGTGGTGGATCCCACAAGGAGCGTGGCTGCAGTGGACACTGGGATGTATTTACTGGGTTTAAATCTCTTTCCAGCGCTGTTGGGCATTCTGTAATTTCCACATTCCTCAATTATTTATTCCGATTGGAGTCGCGTGTAGAAGGAAAAAAAAAAAGATCCAGTTTTCCGTTTTGTACGTAAAAACCCTTCTAAAAGGCGCGTCTTTGCTACCGCCGCAGCCGCATAGATCCTACAGATAGAGAGAGGCACGGAGTCCACGGCGCGCGCTCACTGGAAGCCTGCAGATCCCACCCTTCCAGTCCAGCCCACTGCTGAGGTCACTGAACCGCTTGAAAAGGTGGAGCCTCCGTGCAGAAGAACCTTCTGCGGAGTGTCTCCACGCCGCGCCGTGTATTTGCACTGCGGAGATGGCGCAAATGCGGAATAATTATAATCGTCTCCAAAAAAAAAAAATTGGAAAAAAAACCGCTCACCCGACTGCATTCACATTTGCTGTGTGATGAATGAATGGGAAATCAAAATGACTCAGAGGGGAAGAGGACCAGTCCACGGTCTCTTGTGTGGAGGGAGAGACACTAAACGGCCACTTGGAATCCTGCGGTTTAATGTCGCTTCATCTAATGCGCGGGCACACATGGACACGCCGCCCGTAGTTGCTTTTGCAGAGAGTTTTAATCCGCTATGTGTTATTTAAATATCAATAGGATTCTATTCTATTTGAAATCGGTTGAAGTTGCTAAAATGACTTGTGACTCCAGCTGTAGTTTCTACTATAGATTTGGGGATCACAGCGCCCTCAAGCGGCTCATTTTGGAACCTGCGCAAAAAGCGAAGAAAACGCAAACTGCTCGGGGTGGAGCGGAAGTCGTCATCGGGAAAATTAATCGATCGGTAGGAGTGACGACATAAGCCCTGATGTCCAAACGTTTCTGAATGAATGTAATTTGCCAGGCCAAACATGTCGTAATTGTTTACCCCGTGTTTCCCTACCAATTTGCGAGAATATTCGTCAAAGTGAAGAAATTGGGCCTTTTTCAATAGAACCTTTTAGAGTAGGTTCCTCTCTCCAGAAAATGAGACATTAGTGGTTGTGCTTTATAACCCTGTGTACGAGTAGTTAAACACACTTAAAAGACAAAGGAGATCACCAGTGTGTGATGTTAGAAAATACATTTCTGGGATAAGTGTTGTCTTAAAGAAAAATCCCACTGTCCTTTGTGCAATAATATTAGATTATGATCAAGGTGTCCAGATAACGAAAGTCAACAAAAACGGGGAGGTATTTTGCAAGCACTACAGCCCATGGTTTAAGTTAATGGATTTAATTCAAAAAGTGGTATAAATTAAACGTGACACTGCATGATTTAACCTCCTCCAGAAGGGGGCAGTAATTCAACACTTTAAGGGTGGCAGCTGCCGCTACACCTCGAAGAAGAAGAAGAAAAAAAAACGAAGTAGAAGAAGAAAGAAGAAGAAAGCGAGCCACCGTAGTGTAGGAAACCGCTGCGTTTATTAGCTTGTTAATTTTAGTTTCCAGCTGACGACAGCCGCCCGCCGCAGGTCGGGGCTCAGAACGCGTGTTTTGCATCCGTCGATGGAGTTGGAATAAAACCCTTAAACCCCCGTTGGGTGAATAGAAAGCCACGCATTTGTATAGCGAAACAGCGTTAGCACCTCCGTAAAAGGTAAACCGGTTGAGCTCAGCTAACGTCAATTAGCTAGTAGCTTAGTTTGGTTCCTCCTAACGGGGTCGACGGGATGTCGTACAGGAAAACTTTGAAACTTATTTGCGGGGTCGCCGGAGGCTCGGCCGTCCTGGTGTTAGCCGCCGGTGCCGCCGCAGAGTACCGCGGAAACCTCGGCGAGCCGCCGGGAGAGGCGGCCGGTCGACGGGCGATATTCGGAGTGCTTCGGGCGGCGCAGCCGGCGTGGACCCCCGCCAGCCACACACCGACACCCACCGGACACGCGTGGGACTTTAACTGGGATAAGTACGTGCCTTCAGGCGCCCTCTTTGCTGATTGATTAATTGATTGATTGATTTTCGTCCACCCCCTCCCTTTGTGTTCCCGTCCATCAAGTATGGATTTAAAGCTCAAAAATAAAGTAGTTAATCAATTTAATGGCAGCTTCACTATTACGGGGACATGTATGTTGATTTTAATCTGTAAAGGTTGAACAGGTTGAGCTGTGGGGGTTTTGGTTGCGATACTTATTTCTGGACGAAGTTGTGCTCAAGCCAATCGGCTATATTACACCCTTTAAAAAAAGAAACAAGTTAAATCATAGCTTTTGTTTAAACTAGGTTGGAAATTCTTAGTCTTATACTGATCATCATCATCTTAAGTCACCCCGTTAAACCTGTTTTCCGCCCCTCAAGTTAATTAAGACAGACAAAGCCTCTTAACCTCAAAATCGGCTCATCTGACCTGCGTTGCTCAGGAGAGACCCACATACACTGACCAACGGGAAGAAGACCAACGCCCCGGCGACCGAAGACCCCAGCTCTGAGCAGGACAACAGTAAACCCAAGGCCACGCGCAACATCCTCCTCATCAGACACTCCCAGTACAACCTGAGCGGCACCGTCGACAAAGAGAGGATCCTCACGCCGTTGGGTAAGCGTTTTCACCCTCGGTCAAACTGGGGGTCACGAGTGCATGGCGATGCGTGCACTGTACCAGCAGAATGGCGCCTTTGCTTGCCCGTCGTCCCGTCACCATTTTCTTCCTGACAAGTCTTCTGAGTCTTTTCAAAGGGCCCTGTGTCTCCGTTCACAGGCCGCGAGCAGGCCGACTTCACCGGCAAGCGGCTGGCAGCGTTGGGCCTCAAGTACGACGTCATGATCCACTCCAGCATGGCCAGGGCCACGGAGACGGCCAATATTATCAGCAAACACCTGGCAGGTAGTGGATAGATGCCTCATTTTCTCATTTCAAAAGCCTTTCTCCCCCTCTACAAGTCTGCAATAGTTGGGAATGTAAATTATTTAAGATAATAATATTGCTCAGTGAAGCACATACATGATTCTCTTGGATACTTTGTTCATGAACAATAACTGAAATCATGGTGCGGATGTAATGTTACCTTTTATATTGGCGATATATCAATTTTTAGCTACTTAAACCGATGATAGCTGAACTATATACCCTATCTTTTTTTGTACGTACTAACCTGGGCGAGTTTTAAAGCAGGTGAAATGCAAATGTATATTAACATTTCCCCCCTGCCCTGAATGTCCTATGGGTCCAGGAGTGGAGCTTGTTAGCTGTGATCTTCTGAGAGAGGGGGCACCGATCGAGCCCGTTCCACCGGTCACTCACTGGAAGCCTGACGCTGTGGTGAGAGAAAATGCATGCACTCTACCTCTACAGTGTGGTGTAGACCTGGTTTGGGTGTCTTTCTGCTGCCAACTATGTCTGCAAAGTGTTTTGTCTTTAAGCTGCAAAAATAAATGCATTAGCCATTTTGCCAGTGCAATGCCCCGGGAATGTGTCACAGGAAGAGTTCATTTCCAAAATGTTTAAAGGAGTCTAGTAGCCGATGATCTATATTTCATTAATCTGATTATCCGTTATTCCCCCAAGCATCTCCAGCCATGCAGGAGTATTATGGTTTTCTTCCAACAATTTGAAAACATTAAACAGCTGCACAGCGTTCCTCTCCAGAAGATGCAGTAAACAAAAAACTGCTGAATTATCGATAGTACAGAGGACCTACTTTTAAAAATAAGAACTTGTATCACAACAGTCTCATGACTGACCGACGGTCCATCTATTTCAATCCTAAAAATAACCTATGTAAACTGTACTGCCTTTGGTGATTCAGTGCCTAAGTGACATTTTCCAAATAGATCCTCATAGGTCTCCTTTTGGAAACCGAACTCTCTGTGCATTCCCTGTGTTTCACGGCAGCATCCTAAATTTGCCTCTGCCCTGACTGAGGGGGTTCAAACCGAACCTGCTTATTTTGACAAAGGTGGCTCTCAACCTCTTTACCATCCTCCAGCAGTACCACGAAGATGGGGCGCGCATTGAAGCAGCCTTCCGCCGCTACATTCACCGGGCCGACCCCAAGCAGAAGGAGGACAGCTACGAGATCATCGTGTGTCATGCCAATGTGATCCGGTATTTTGTCTGCAGGTTTGTGTGGGCTTGTTGGTCCGGGCTCAGCCGAGGCCACAGTGCGGTCTTCTTGCTTTTGCTAACCATTGTGTATAAACTATGCAGCATTGTTTTTCTCTTGTCACACACACACACACACACCTTCCTCTATTTCTTGTTGACCGTGCAGCGGTTTTAAAAAGGGCACGTAGTTTAGTTAGTTTTGACGAGGGTTTAAAAGGTTCCAAATAACAACTTGTAGGGCAGAGATCACAAAATATCACATTTTCCTTTTGTCATATAAGTTCCATATCTTGTTCATACCGTTCCTTTTGTTGTCTCAGGGCTCTACAGTTTCCCCCAGAGGGCTGGTTACGAATGGGCCTGAACAACGGCAGCATCACATGGCTCACCATCCGACCCAGCGGCAGGGTGGCCCTCAGAACTCTGGGCGACGCAGGGTTCATGCCTCCAGACAAACTAACGCGGACCTGAAAGGCTACAGGGACTGCGATGCCCAGTCCGTTGGTTGCAAAGCTCAGTTTTCTCCTTAAGTGTCTTGAAAATAAATTTTAATGTTCTTATTTTGTAATTGAACTATCCCCATCTGATGAGACTCTATGGTTGGGATTACTTCTGTGCCATAGAACGCCAGCAGAAATGATCAACAGCTGCTCCTGAATGTAAACTGAGGATTTTTTCATAAGTGAGATTTTTAAACCAAAAAAAAAAAAGTTGTATTTGTATAGTTGTTGTAAATGCAAATCTTGGTCTTAGCGTTACATCGCTCATCACAGTAGGTTGATTTGTGAAGATAATTATGTTGTAAGGTGCAGCTGTAGTTAATAAAAGGAAATGATTATTTGGATATTTCTTTTAAGTTGAAAAATCAAGTACACATTAGCAATTAGGTATGAGTGTTTTATTGAAAGCCAATGAGACATACAGAAAGAATTTACTATGAATATCCACTTTTAATAAAGCACAGAATGCTAAAAACAAGTGGTAACTTTTCGCAAAGTTCAACGTTTACAAACATTCAGAGACCAGATTTAGATGAGTTACCACCTGAGAGCACAAGAATAACAGTACAATCTTCTCAGGGAAGTTTGTGCTTCTGGATAAAGGTTTAGTTTACGAAAACTACATTCAGAGCACTGAATATTTTTAAATGATTGGCCATGTTTGTCCCGATGTATCCGATATGCCCTCCTACAGCAGTGAATTTATCTTTTAACAATACAGCAAGCTTTAGTACATTCAAATTCCATTGGTACCTGTCACGTATGAGTTTACTGAAGCCAATTTGAACCATTAAAGAGATTAATGACACAGCTTAGCCATTAAACTCCTTAGTGCTGGTTCAGAAATGAACACTGTATCAAACTACGCTTTTTTAAAGTGAAAAAGGTCGCAAATTCTGCCGATCCCCCTGGGAATCAAGACTATGCAGCGCTCTTCTAATCAGTTGGTTCTCTGCAAGCATAAGGCAGATGTCTATTATAAGCACATTTTATTTTCTGAGTTGTGCAGTCTTTCGGCCCTCTTGTGATTACAGGTGGTCTAAGGCCGCTGGTTGTGGCACAAAGGAAAAGACAAGATATGTCCAGGAACCACTGAGGAGAGATGGAAAATGTATGCATTTATTGAACAAAATTAAAAACATGGATGATTTCAGTCTAATCAGTTTATCCCGTTTCCCCCCTAATCATCTGTGAATGACCAGTTCCAGATATTTCATGAATGAGCTAGAGAGTGCGTCCAAACAAAGAGCTGGTCCATCCATTCAGAAAATTAAGGCAATTCCTGAACTAAGGAAAACATAGGAAATGGCAGTCGGTTTTAAAAACATTACATTTTTGTGCTACTGACCAACATACAAAAAAATAACTTTTAAAATATTGACAATTTACTTTTTTCTTTTTTTTTTAAGAATATCCTCAGTGACAGAATTCTGTTGAGGATTCAAAAAGGTTGACTCGGGCTATGATACAGGTGGTTCACACTAATAACATTACCGTCAATTCAACTCGGCCCACATTCGTACAGTACATAAATTATCACGTCTTTTTTTTCTTCTCCCCTGTTTTTTTTGTGTCTTGAGTTTACATCACAACCCAACGTGATGAGAATTCCTGTATAACATAAGAGCAGTACCGAGCATCATGAATACAAATCTTCCAAACACTTGTGCATATTTCTGTTAGGTTATAGGGTTTGTAGCCACCTCTGTGCGGCTGGAGTTAGTGGGACGGGGGGGGGGTTTGGGGGTCGGGCGAAGTGGTCGGTTAGACCGCCGGCCCGTTCAAGTGCTTGAGGCGGATGCGCTGGATGTAGCTGGCGTTGGCAGGGCTGTAACGGCTGGGGCTGAAGTCCGGCGAGGCGGCGTGCCGGGCGGGACTGAAGCGACCGCTGGGAGACATCTGGCCACCGACCGGGGACCCGAGGGTCTGTTGCGGCGTCCTGAGGCGTGGTTTTACCACCGCGGGGCTGGGCCAGCTAGGCGACACACATCAACGCGGTCAGTCGTTGCTCTGACAATATTGTTACCGTGCGGTTAATACTGAAAAGGTTCTTTTTTCTTCTTGTTTTTTTAAAGTCTTTACTCCGATTTAATCAGCCACTGAGAACAACTTTTATACTTTCTGGGGCAAGGCAGCATCATCATGACCACACGGTAAAATTAGTACACCTATAATAGGCCACACCAACTAACCTCAGCATGTCGGAAGCCGAGTATGACTTCATTGTGCTCTTCCACTTGTGAATGCTGGGATACTTCACGGGATCGAGGTCTGAACCCTCTATTGCCGACATGACCTCTCTGTCCAACCTGGAGGGTGAATCCCTATAAAAACATCAATTAACAAGATTAATTGAGTGTAGTATTGTTATTGTAACTGAGGTTTTGGATCATGCAACCCATTGGTAACTGGATGCTGGTCACATTTAAAGCTGGTGTTGCAGTATACGGGTCTGACCAAGTAAAGGAGACTATAGATTTTGACACCGTGTGAAACATTATACGAGACATTTTCTATTTGAGGATCCATAACTAAGAGCAAAGACAACATCATGCCGCCGCCCCCCCCCCCCCACAGGACGGACTCACCCTTCGATGAAAAGTCCTCTCCAAATGTGCGGCGGGGTCCTGGGTAGGAACTCATTGGAGTTGTCCAAGGACTTATAGGAGGACCCGGAGGACCCTGAGCTGCTGAGGTCCCTCCCCCCATGGTCCCATGACTTGGACCGAGCGCAGAAGTTGCGCCCCCCCGACACCGGACCCTTAGTCCTGCCCAACGCCTCCAGACTCTCCTGTGCTTCAAAGAACTCCTCTGAGCTGCCGCTGACGCGCCGCTCCTTCGTCCCTCTTCCCTCGGTTCTCCGGCCCGGCGCCTCCGCGCTCTCCTCGTCCTGAACGCTGCGACCGAGAGACAGGCGGTTCAGCCCGCCGCTGAGCTCCGCCGCCGTGGAGGAGGAGGAGGAAGAGGAGCCGCGGGAGTCCCGGACCTCCTTATGTCGGCTCCCGCCGCTGCTCCGCCGCTCCCTGGAGTCGGCGGGGCGGCCCTGCGGCTCTTGCAGAGACATGCGCTCGAACTCCGCCATGAGGTTGGAGATGGGCGACAGCAGGCAGGAGGAGGACGGGGAGGTGCGAGACGTCACCTGTTCTCCGTTGTGAGTCCCGTCTCTGGAGGAGGAGCACAGCCCGTTCTTGCAGACGATGCCGTGTGTCAGCAGGCCGCCGCCGCAGCAGCGCAGCGGGTCCTGCTCCGCCGCCGTCTCGATCAGGTCGGCCCCGCGGTGGTGCAGCGCCATGGGCAGGATGTGGAACTCGTGGCCGCCCACTGCTCCCTTCAGGCAGTCCTTGGACGCAGAGGACGTGATGCTGGTGAGCGCTGCGTTCTGCCGGTTCTTCATCTCCTCGAGGCTGATGTCGTCGCCCTCGTCAAGGAAGGCACCAACGGAGATGGAGTTGCAGAACTTTTTGAGCTTGCCTGAAAGTCAGAGATGGCAAATAACCAAAACAGAAAATACATCATTATAGCGTCATTATTACTGTACGGTCTCCCTTCCATACAATAATGTATCGTATGTGAGCTACGATCTAATTCTCTGGGACGGTACCGGGAGAGGGCGTTCTGAACCGGTTGCTGGTCTCGTTCTCTCTGGCCTCTCCGTGAGCCCGTGGGCTGAAGTCCTTGTTGCCAAGGTACTCGTCCAGCTTGCGGAGCCCCTCGGCTGACGAGAGATCCACAAAACTGTCGAGAAAGTCCCAGTACTCGGCCCATGGGTGGCCCATATCATGTGCTAGGTCTCTGAAGAGCAAAAGATAATTTATAAGTTAGATTTAAAAAAAAACTGGACAAAAAAAACTTTACTACATTGTGCTTTTCAACCATTTCCAGGACTACTGTGATTCAGTTGTACAATAGATTTGACTGAGCTCACTTTGGAGGGTGCAGTTTTATTGTGCTACACTGACAGTTGTTTCTTCTACTTTTTTTTCACCCAATAATAAAGATAAGGCCTCCTGACTATTGCCTTTTAATGCATTAGAAATTGCATCAATTTGCCCAGTGGCATCACCCTTCAGCAGCCTCAATATATATGAAAATACAGAGAAAGTTATTAAGGCTTGATAAGTAGAATGAGGTCGAGGACGTACCTGCCCACTCGCTCTACTCCTCGGTCGGGGTCAGACTTCAGGATTTGGCGCAAGCGCTCCGCCCTGTCTCTGGGTGGCGTCTTCCAGGCCCGACGGAAATCATCCGCCTGCAGGATGAAAAGAATACGCGATGGTCAATAGATGATTTCCATGCATACTTTATGCAAATGTTAGGTATGTATGGACAAGTCATCGGGTAAGGAACTTGCTTTAGAAGGACTCAGTGGGCCGGCGAAGGCTGCGACTGTCATCACAGGATCCATTGGGCTTCTCGCCTGCCGCTGGGTCAGCGAGAGACTTTCTGAGGACTCGGGCGACCACAGGCCACCAATGATGGGCTGAGAGGTGTTGTCGGTGGCCCTCAGCAAAGGGATATAGCACCGATCTGTGAAACCAAATAGAAGACATAATACACTTGTATTTTCATTGAGGGTAGATCTAGAAGATCATACCTCATCCATAAAGAAATGCATTGTTCCTCTCTCCAGCGTCCGTACAGTACCAGTCGAACACTTCCCATTCTCTCTTATCCCAGGCTGACACTCAGCTTTAATTGCAAAACTGAATGGTAAGCAAAGTAGTCAATAGTACACAGAGACAGTTAAGTAAAGACTCAGTTATATAGCACATCAAAATGCTAATGAGGTTTTTAGAATAATTCCTTGCCCCCCCCCCATGGTTAACACAACTTCAAAAATAAACTGACGCAGGTCAAATACAAACTATAGGATGTAACATGCTGCTTCCATTTAATAAGGCCTCTACTGTGTAAATACTGAAGGCCACTTGCCTGTGTCCACCAGGAAGCAGGGGAAAAGAGGAACAAAACTGTGCAATATTTTCAGCAGTGTGTGTGTGTGTGTGACCTTACCCTCCAAATATTCACTTATTTTCTCCTTCACCTCTTTGGTTTTATTTCTT
Organism: Pungitius pungitius; assembly: GCF_949316345.1. Lineage (NCBI taxonomy): Eukaryota > Metazoa > Chordata > Actinopteri > Perciformes > Gasterosteidae > Pungitius > Pungitius pungitius. Next base: position 18,244,310 of record NC_084904.1, on the reverse strand, counting down.
CTGCTACAAATGAGCTGTGAAAAAGAACATAAAATGCAGGGATGAATTAGTTTATGCAGCTGACAACACACAACCGTTGCTGGATTAGCTGGGGCCAGAACTTGCTCATGGTCATCTAATTTTAGCCTTCAACATGCAGCGAGGGATTGTTGCCAAAAGATTAAAAAAAGCAAGCTCAAAAAGGTCACAGCAGCAAGACCTGAGTAGGCGAAAGTGTACCCACCCTCGGCCATGACTGCCAGGACACGAGAGTTCAGCAGCACTGAGAGAGGCTGCTAGACAGCTTCCACATGTACACAGTCAGAAATACAAGCAACTAGAAGCCCGGCCACGTGGACAGTACCACGGTGCTCGTTGGGCATGTAACAAAGTTCAACAAGTGTTGAAAATGAAACTTACATCACACGGCTTCTGGCCTTCCTTGTTCTTGCAGGTCTTATCGCTGTCGGGATGCGAGCACAGGACATTGACCACGTCTGGGCACCCGAACTTACAGGCAAAGTGGAGCGGGGTTTCAAAGCCCTGGAACAAACGGACCAACAATATGAACACAATCCTACCAACAGAATCGTTTGAACTGAACGGAAATGATGTAATTGAATCTGGTTTTGCTGGCATAGTAAAAACGAGCTTACAGCCTTATCTGGAGTGTTGAGGTAAAGATCTACAATGTAGCGGATTCGTTTCTGCAGCATAGCTTCCTTGTCGTCTGGATACATGAGGCGCATGAAGTCTGGGTTTTCCAACGTGTCCAGCAGCAGCTGAGCGATTCCTGCCTGGTTCTCCTTGGATGCCACGTGCATTACGTTATACCGGCAGCCCTCCTAACCAGACAAAACAGCGGAACAACTGTGTGGATAGGAAGATAATCCTCCTTAATCTCCTGTCAACAGGAAAGAATGCTTCATTTTGCCTAAAAGCAGCGACCGACCTCAACATCACCTGCTGAAGTAAGGGATTAAACACCCACGTTTAGTGTATTCCTGAAGGACTTCTCAGACAAGCACAATTAAAGCTGCCTCGTAATTCACAACAAGTTTTATTTAAATATATATATATATATATAGAAAGTTCAATCTGAGATGAGCACGCCAAAACACCTCAAGAAATCAAATGTTCACCTGCACAATAGTGGGATTATCCCCTGAACCAATGAGATGGCGCGGGTTGCTCCAGACCAGCTCCTTAAAGGTCGCCTCGTCACCCTTCTCCACAGCTTTCCTCAGTTTGCCCGTCAGGTCTTGGGGGCGTGGGCTCTTGTAACTGTTGGCTCGCTCCCGGTTGATGGCATCGACCTCCATGTTGTCTGGTGTGGAAAGGGAGAAGAGAGCGAAACAGGCGCTGCGGTGAAAAAGGTATTCCAAATATTGTTCAAGGATAGTGTGCCCAATGCATCATTTGGGATCAACTACAATTGACCTGACACAACCAGGAAAGAATAATGGCTCCAACCACTGCGTTGTGTAGTCCTTTGGTTCATCATAATTGTGTTGATAATGACACAGCTGCAAAGTGCACCCCTGAAGTTAACTCCATTGGGCAACCCATGCAATATACAATGTTTCCGTCAATTATTAAGATAGCAATATGTTGACGGGGGAAAAAAATGTGGTCTTTGTTTGAACTCTGCTTCTAGTAATGTGCACCCCTATAGGAGTGCTATCCTTCAACATGACCAAAAAGATCAGTGTGCCATAACTTGATGAAACCCAGATTGAGCATCTAAATGCATACCAGAATATTTCTATTGAGTATTGATTTCTTTAGCCAGAGAATTGTATCTACTAACCTTTACTAATGACCAGGCCTGGTTTGACAGGAGATACACATGGTGTAGATTTGTTGGGAGAGGGAAAATAGTCACAGATCCCTTTCGCAAACCTCTCAGCATCCTCACGGTTGGGGAAGGCTTTGAAGCGGGCTCCCTTCATCGTCTTGACAGCTTGAAGTGCATCTTTCTTATCTGTGTACACGTGGGCCCTCTCTAGAGACAAATAAAACCCACAGAGAATCAGCTTTTATCCATTTCCACTATTTCTCCTCGATCTGAAGGTCTCGTTTTTTATTTATTACTTATTGCAGCATCTTTCTATCTGCTGCTGAAGGTATTTTTTTGCGTTTGGTTTAATTGCTATTTTCACTTCTATTCATACAACATCGTATTTTCATGGGGATCTACAAAGTGCTGCTGCTGCTGCTGCTGCTGCAATACAAGCTGGGCAAACATTACCAGCATTGATTTTGTTTTGCTCGCTAAAGGTCTGTTTGGATCAATACTCTATTTCGAAGAGTTCATGCTGTCCTACTGCCTTTATTCTTACCACTAAAGAAATAACAAATGTTTTCATCCAATAAACAAAATGTGGATATCGAACTAAAGCAGGAGCAAGTATTCAAAACTATTACCCAAACGGGACAGACAGTAGACATCATAAACAAACAAGCTTCACAATAGTCTTATAGGCTACACTTTGGCCGCAAGTCTGCATAAAAACAAAAGTTTAACATATCAAAGAAAATGGAGGTCTTTCTTCACTGAATGATACATTTCTCACTGTGTGAAATTGTACTGACTTTACTATTTCCCAAAAAGTCTAGTCATGGTTTACAGTTATTGTTTTCAGTGTTTATCTAAACTCTTTGATTCCAAAATTCAAGACCACCTTGGCCGTGATCTTGACCCTGTGATTCAAATCACGATTTGCAACATCAAAATTTGTTGGATGAGTAACAAGAAGAGTATGTCTTACCATTTCTAGCCAGAACATCTTCCAAAAGTGGACACACTCCAAAATAAGAGACTGGGGACACTTGCGCTGACTTTGAAGGGGTTTGCGTTTTGCCTTCTGCAGAGCTATTTGGGGATGTGTTTACCGAGATCTCCTCTTCTTCTGGAGGGTTGAGACCCACACCGTAACCAAAGTCCAACTCTTCGCTGGATCCCTCAGCGAGGTTGCTGCATCTTGCAGCAGTGGTGGGTGCCACTGCTGATGTGGCATATGACACAGGTTTGGCATAATCTGCATTGGAGGCCGCACCGCCCAAGACCCCTGCTGACGAGCTGTTGTCCGTTTCAGCCACGCTGCTCTCTGGCCCGGCCAGCACTCGAGCTAACTTCCTCTCAAAGGTGGCTCGAGTGGTAGTGGTAATGGGACCACACTTGAGGTCTGCTCGGGCAAACTCCTTGCGCAGTTCATCGTCACTCAGCCCCCTCAGCCTGCTCAGAACCACCTCCATGCTTCAGCTCCCTACAAAACAAAACACACCACAGCAAAAATCACCAACAGTTGACAATAAACTAAAAACTCTACGAACATACGAAATGTGATACCAGTCTCTACTTTTTTTCTCCCCATCTCCAACTAAATATTAAGAATCGTAACTTGAATGTTTCAATACATACTTCACCACACGTACCAAGCTATTATACTACAAAAAACTATTTAACCACTATTAAACGTCATTTAAAAATATTTAAATATAAATATGTGTCAGGTAGACAAACAGCAGCAGCTAATAAAAAAAATAAGCATACATTAAGAAAAAAAATATTGAATGGCATTGAAAAGTCTGGAACCATAGCCATAAACAGTATTATTTAGTGTACCCTTTGGCTTGTCCATTACTCATACCATTTTAGTATTACACATGAACCAAGACAATGGTCAAGTCGTGAGTCAAATAAATGACTGTGTTCCTCGTTTAGAAAGCAATTAGCTTGCATTTTAATACTAAATGCCGTCCATGCAACACTCATCTTATTCCGACAAACTGTCACATTGGGAGTTAAAATACATAATAATAACAAGTACATTTCTTCAGTCAAGTATTTGCAGGTGACCCGGGCGAATATATTAGATCTTGTAGATATTTTAATGATGCAAGTGTTTCTGCAATTTAAGATGCCTACATTATAAAACCATCCAACACTTTATATCTTAGAAATAACCACACTATTGTGGGACTAGCATCCGCTAGCTTACATGCTAATCAAGAAGCCGGAGAGCATTGGCGAAACTGCTCAGATGAAAATCTAGACTGATGAGAGTAAAGTACACAACTTTCGGGTAAAATATGAACAATCACGAATAAATAGAAAGCTGGATACCTTGCTGGGACAATAGTCGGTTCATTCGCACGCTGTCACGCCCGAGTATGTCATACGGTGTGTAACGCGACCAATCTTAGTGAAGACGTCGATAAAAATCAAATTGTACGGGATGACATCAAGTAACAAACGTGTCCCTATACTTACCAATGAACATTGTTATTTATATACACGAAGCAGGGGGTGGAAACCCTTGTTAATTTTGCACCGATATACTGTGGGATAGACACAAAGCTAGAGACGGTCTGGAATAGTCTCATTGTTTACAACATGTTGTGCGCATGCTCAGTTCCAAGGGAGGGCGCACGCTGCATTCCAGACCTGTGGGAAAACTTAATCTTAGACCACCTGATGGTGACAAGAAGCGGACATACAAATAATTGTCACTTTCCTATCTAAAAAAAAACATACCCAGATTAACCAAAAGGATTACAACCGCCCATTGACACGGTTGAGTTACTTTATCACAACGAACGCAGCGCCACGACAGTGACTTCTAAGCTCACAAAACGTGCTTAAGTCCCTACTTGACAATATAATGCTATTGTATGACTCGTGAAAGCTTTGTGAAGGACATGTATTTACGCGGAGCAACAATATGGTGTCATCAGAAAGCTCCCTTTAATTGTATTTCTAGGACATTTTAGATTTACGTGTTTCCCCGAAGGCTTGAATGTAGCATCATACTTAGCACTTGCAGACGTGACTAATCCACGCAAACGATAATGTACCCGACTCGGGGAGAGCTTATTCTGGTCAAAAGGGGGAAAAAACGAAATAATAAAAAGGCGGAAAGGTAGTGAGGGTATAAAAGCAACAGTAAAGAAGATTCATTAACACACTCCCATGCAGGCCAACTTGGTCAGGTATGTATGAGGCAAGCCAACTGCAAGACATGCAGATTCTATAGATATTTAAGTATGGGAAGAAACCCATTAGACCAGAATATATATTCGTCAGTCAAAGTGGGACGCAAAGAAAATTAGGCTGACGTACGTTAGCTAACTTACATAACGTTAATCCGTTCAAGGAAACAGAGTTTGACAAGCATGCTAACAGTCATTAGCTCCTTAGCAAGGCAATAAGCTAACCACCCATGTCACCGGTTAGCAATAGCATACATGATGCCGTACAATAAAAACACCATAATTGTATTCTTACCAGTCACACAACATTACACAATTATCAACTGCAAAGCAAAGCAATTTACATATATCACGTTTTAGTGCCATGCCCACCTCCTCCTCTCCTCCTCTCCCCCGGCTACTGTTGCTAGGTGTCTTCACCGCGATGGTTTCAAAATGCAGACACCGAGGACCCGGTTCCGGCCAAAAAAGTGCCTGATCAAAATAACGACTGCAACGTGGTGAAATGACAGAATTTTGGACATTTAGAATATTGTTGTGGACAGCCCATAATGAATGAGAACAAACTATAACGACAGATGAATAGTGCAATTTTATGATAATTACAATCACATCTCCCAACACAAATGTTAAAACATAGGAATGACTCAATTCCAATCTTTGAAAAAAGCAGATACAGCAACATGAGCGCAAGTGCCAAAGATCAAATGTTATTGATACCTAACGTTACAGTGAATAGTTAGGAAGAAGTAGTGCCCACAAACAGATCTGAACACATATAAATACATTTGCTTATTTTTTGCCTCAGTAAGTATTCTCTTCAAAATATGTATTGTCCCTTTGGAAAGTCCCAAGCATAGAACTGTTATCAAAAATCAGTTTAGTGTGGGAATGAACACTGACACAACAGCTGCAGTGATTGCAGAAAGCTTCTCTGTACCATCCAAACGCCTCTTTACACTGACGACCTAGTGAAGCCAGGCCAGAAGTACTTTCTGCTTTTACACTATTACACGTTATTGACTCTACAATCTTACCAAAAAGGAAATTTATATATTAACCTGTAGAAACAATTAACTTATCCCCATATCCATGAAACAGCCATGAAACAATAACAATTTCGTATATACTTTGAAAATATGTACCAAATGCAACAGAAAATGAACACATCTGCTTGCACCTGCTGTTAGAAGTAGTAACATTTCTGCCTCACCGTACAACTCTTCTTTCTCGGTTTATAGGACTCACTTATTTTACAATAAAACCATTCTTCAGTTAAGATTTGCACACACACAATATAACAGATTGCACACCCTCAGCAGAATATGCTCATTTAAATCAACTGTTAACAATCCTTTACAGCATATTAAAGATTGCTTAAGGCTTTTTTGCGTAAATAACTGCAGTCCATGCTAGACAAAACACCTCCATTTACAACTGAGATTATTGTTTTTAGTTGAATGTGAGATGGTTACAACAAATGTAAGAAACACTGAATTTTAACAAGAGCCAATACAAAAAGAACTGACCACATTTGCACATGACTTTCAACATTATCAAAAATGATTGATGTTTCATCAACAGCTTAGAAATTATGTGGATGTCTAACCATGTCAGTTAAATCATAGTTGAGCAACTGCTCCTGCTCACAGGCACAAAGAAATGGAAGAACAGTTTCATAGCCAGTCTGGTGACAGACTAATGTGTTTTTTCTCTCACAATAACACTTTTCAAAATAATGTCAAGCATCCCTAAGCAGCTTACACAGCCACTGGTTTTATATTGCGAGGAGGATGATGACTGAATACATTTTAGAGAGGAAAAATTCCAACGTAAAATGGGAAAACCGGCTGTTGAGATTAGCAAAATCCCATACTTGACCACATCTGTATCTATGATAACTAAACTCAAGATGGGGGATCCTCTTGGAGAGGCTGTCAGATAACTTATTACTCTAAATAAATAAATGTGAGAATAGCATAACAAAAATATAAACAACCGTCAAATAAAGAGGAAAGAATAAAGCTATGGCATATTCATTATAACTCTGAATGAGCCCATCTGCGCAAATGGGACAATGCCAAATGTTGGCAGCAATTGTTAAGAAAAGAGAAAGGGAATAAACGGGCTGAAAAGTGCCTTTGTGGATAAAACTCCACTCTCCCTCTTATGGCCTGAGACAAGTTATTTTATTATGACTACTGTTGCTCTGCTTCATTGTTATTTTTGCCATCCATATTGTTTAGAGCCGTTGAAGATTCAGAGATGTTGTTTTCAAGCTCCAGTTGAGCCTCTTCTGCGTTTGTCCATGAGCTCATTGACTCATGCACTGTTACTGTGTGTTCCTCCATCTGCTTTTGGAGGCTGTCCATTTCTTCCCTGAGAATACAAACACATTACATGTATTCTGGCATTTAAAAAGCTGCTAAGCATTACATAACAAAAAACACTTCATGGGGGCTGAGCTAGACAGTGTGGCACACTCACATGCACTAAAAACACGCCAGGCTGGCCTGTATATGTTGAAAAGAAAGCTGAAGCTGCGGCAGCAGGACACAGAAGGAACTCCTTTAACCAGAGTATTTGGTTAGTGCGAGAGGCTTACTTGAGTTGCCGTAGACAATTGTGCAAGTTGTTGAGGGGCTCTTTGTTGACAGATGTCGATGGTTTCAGCAACTCATCCAACAGGGAGGCAGGCACTGGGCAGTCTGGAATCTTAACTGGTGTCACTGGGGTGGATGGGTTCCCCTCGCTCATCAGATCCATGCGCTGCTGCTCAAATAATGAAAAACTAAATTTCAGGATTGTTTCTCACTTGAAATTATTTATGCAACACTTTAAAGCTTTGTAATGTATGCATTGCTAATAGAAATGAATGTGTACACCTCAGCTCAAACGACACTATTTACAAAAGGTAAAAACTAAAAGACACAGACACACTATTAATTTTTTTTTCTTCAATTTTGTCTGATGATAGCTGATATGTATATTTTACTAATGTAAAAAAGTGTGTGTGGGAGCCTTCATTCCAAGGCAAAGAGTGACTGAACACTAGAGCCCGACTTGTTGATGAGTATGCCATGTTTTTACCTTCCTCAGACGACTCTGCTTGAGGTCCTGTTTCAGCTGTTGGTTCTGCAAGAGGACTGTCTTCATGCTGTTCCTCAGCTCACCCACTTTGGCCTGAAGCATAAACTTGTCCTTCCTGGTGCCACTAAGCTCATCCTGCACCGATTCCAGCTCCACTTTGATGTTCTGAGACATAGAGATTTAGCTTTACAAACACTGTCAGTGAATAAAGAAGCGTTGTTGAAAGTGGAAAGTGAATCCTTGCCTGCAGAGCTCTCTGTAGGTTGTCTAGCTCCCTGAGCTGACACTGCTCCATCATCTCCAGCTGTTGCTTCTGAGCCTCTATCTCCCTCTGCCTTTGCTCCACCTCCCACTTCAGGTCCTCAACCTGAATCAGCAGTCATTGTTAGACATTAGTGTCACAAAATGGTGTTCTCCCAGAAAAATGATATAAGCACATGGCCAAAAACTATAATGAATTCAGGTTAAAAACGCAAAAAAGCACAACAAAATTAATTTAATAAAACAAAAGCATCAAGTTCATGGCGTTCCCTTTATCACAATTTTCAAAAAAATCAGTCATCAGCTTATTATTTCAGTCAGTCTCTTACCTCCTGGTTAGTGAGGGGCTGCTTGGCCATTTCCTCGTCCAGTTGTTTCTGCAGGATCTGGAGCTGTGAATGGGCCTCAGCAAGCTCCTCTTGGAACCTGGAAACCTCCTGAGTGTGCTGCTCATCCTGAGCTCTGCAGGGTAAGACATTTGACAGTTTAATGACAAATGAGTAGTAAGATATAATACATAAGATACTGAAGCAAGTCACTGCATTCTTTAAATCAGGCAAATGCACATACTGTAGTTTGTGGGATTCACTCTGCAGAGCAATGACCAGGTCCACTTTAGCCTGCAGGTCCTTTTTGATTTCCGACAGCTCCAGCATAGCTGCCCTGTAGTGCCGTCTATTGTGCGCTGCTTCAGCCTTTGCTGTTGCCACCTGAAAGGACACGTGACATTAGTACAATCCGAAAGACGCCAAAAGAGCACGGTGTTCCAGAAAAGCTCCTAGACGTACTACAAATACATGTCACAACTAGTCTATTTCCTACTGTGCACCTTGTGCCAGGAAAATTGCCGTCAAACAATTCAAATAACGAGACTTGTGAGCTGGAATGATTTAAAAGGCAAAATAAAAATGACGTGCAAAGAGAACACACTGCATCCTTAAAGCTCCCACCTGTTCTTTCAGGTCATTGACTTTGGTTTTCTCTTTTTCCAGGGCAAGCTGGAGCGTTTGAACCACCTGCTTCATTTGCTGGTCCTCCTCCTCTTTACGCTTCAGAACAGCTTGAACCTGTAAAACCATGAATAGGTTTTGTTCAGACAATTCAAAAATTGTATATACTTTATTTTTATTAATAAAAAAAATAAATGTCATTTTTCACCTGTAAGTTGAGCTGAACAAGATCGGCCTCTCTCTTAGCTAAGGCAGACTCCAAAATGTTGGAATGCTCCCGCAGTGTATTGTGGGACTGTGCCAAACCAGCCAATTTCCCCTTTTCATGTTCAAGCTCCAGTGCCAGCTTCTTGTTGGCATCTTCTAACTTTCGAATCCGCTTCTTGAAGCATCGAGACTCTTGAAGCTATGGAAATAATTCACCTCATTATTACAAAGTAAAATACAGGAATTGAGTGAATAGACACGTGAAAGCACACTGCTCATACAGGGTTGCAATCAACATCATTCTAGGGAAAACACGCAATAAACGATGTTCACCTCATCCTCAAGCTCCATGACCTTCTCCTGGTACTCCTCCAGCTCTGTGGAGGTGAGAGTGATCACTTCCTGCAGCTCCTTCTCAAGCATAGTCTTGCTTTTGCCCACAGTTTGAAGCTCAGCCTGCAGAGCCTTGATCTTCTCCTGGAGGGAAAATAAAACCACATGGCACTTTCATACATTGTGGTTACACGTACAGTTATTCCTGATTAATCCAAATGAAACTACAAATATCTTTAGGTGTAAGTTGAGGATAAGCGTAGAATAAATGCCATCCTTTTTCATTTTCATAAATAGAGTACTGATCTAAATGTAAAGGTCGTACACTGCAGATTGCTCTGCTCACAAATGTTGTGATTTCAAGTAACTGTCGAAGGTCTGGCGGATTTATACAGTACCTGTAAGGCCTGGCTGTTTCCCCCCTCCGACACCTGGGCCTTGAGCTTGACCATCTCTGCCTCAGCGGACTCCTTGTCAGTCAGAGCCTCTTGGAGCCTCCTACTCAGGATGCCCACAGCGTTCTCGTAGGCCTTGTGCTTGGCCTTCATCTCCTTCTGAGCACTGGTCAAATCGGTCCCGAGCCGCTTCACGCGCACCTTCTGCTCCGTGATGGCCCTACATGATGCAGATGAGCATTGAAGTTAGAAAATGGCCGTGGGGGAATACAGTTGTTCTGACAGTAGACCATACATGCATAACAACGCAAGTGGTGTGCTTTTCTTTACAGATATAGATGACAAAGAGAGTGTGTCAGGAAATGAATAAGCATTCCAAAAATAAAAATAGCCAATATTTATAAATATCACTTGATAAGAGATATGCACCGTGGTCCAAATAATTACCGTGGGAGTCATTCAAGCGTTCCATATCTATATGCAGCGGACTACTCACTTTTTGGCTTCTCCTTCCAATTGCTCCACTTGTTTCCTCAGACCTTCATTCTCTTCTGTGACTGCAGCTAGTTGGCTCTGATCAAACTGTAAAGACTAGATTGGGAGAAAGAGAGCAAAATTCACACTGCAATGAGATTCACACTATACCTTCTGACAACATATGGTTTATTTACACATGCTTATACTTAACCCAAAAACATCAGGATTTACTTTACTTTGATTGTCAAAGTTCTTAAAGTAAAATTTGACCAGGAATATTGAACAAATATTCATAATGACCTGGATCTGGGTTTCTAGCTGATCCCTTTCTGTCTGAATGGCTTGCAGATGGACCTCCATGTTGTTCATCTGCTCCTGGACTCTGATCACCTCCTTTGCAAGGCGGGCCTGCTCCAGCTCTGCATTCTGCTTCTCCCCCTGAACGCTCATCACCTCCTGCTTCAGGTCCTTCACCTCCGCCAACAGGCGCTTTTTGGTGGACTTGAGCTCACTGATCAACTGGTCTTTGGAGCTGGCGTCCCGACGGTAGGCCTCCACCATCACCTGTTGGGTGGATATCCATGCGTCTGAATAACGGACTGAGCATTCTCTTCTTTTAAGCAGTGCTCCTCGGATTTGTCTCGACTCTCTGAGGCAGTGGGCAAAATACTTCAACATCCAGTAGATACAGTGCGAGAGAGAGAGAGAGAGAGAGGGCTGCAGCATTTGAATTCCTCACTGCCTCACTTCTAAGCTCCAGAGATACTTTCCCCATGGTTACGGCAAACAAAAAGTTATCAGGCTTTACTTCTTTTAGCCTAATTAACTGTGCTGGTTCCTCTCATGAAAACACAAATACTAAATGCATCAAGACATTTTATTGTGATTTTCAGGATGAAACCAATGGAAAACTGATGTATTTTTTGATCATGTACACCTAAAACCAGTAGTTAAATCAGTCATGTTACACCAGAGTACCTCGCATATTGCTGATTTTCAATAACAGTTACTTCAGATGCAGTAAAGAGCCAAATTTTTCTTCTTTAGCACTATTATGCTTTCCATGGAATTTTTAGCAGTTCCTAATACAGTTTGGTGGACGCACCAATGCATGTTAATTCTTTGAGTCTGAAAAAGGCTACAAAAGCTCAAAGCTTGATGGAAATCTAATAGAATTCCCTTTTCTGTCATTCTGTCAATGAACTCCACCCTCTTTTTGACAGCCTGTTACTGCAAAATAAGCAACATCCACCCCTCAGCTGAGGCGTGGCTGTCATCTCTGCCAAGATGACAGCCATCTGGCTCCACATCACATCCTCCCATGACAACACCAGCCATAGTCCGCTGGGAGATTTTTTTTTTTCTTTCATGAATAAATGTAATGAAAATAATAAATGTACGTCAAGTCCACAGTCTCCACTGGCTTCGAAAAACTTTACAGACAGCTGTACATTGGTACCCCGTACTGCGAGAGCGAGGAGGAGGCCTTACCTTTTGTTGTTGGAACTGCTCCCTCAGTTTCTGAGCTTGTTTCTTTAGGGAACCATTTTCCCGTTGAAGCGTTTCAATCTGTAACAAAGAAAAAGGCCCTTCATTATTCACTACATTTTGGTGGAGGGGTAACCTCCAACCTACAAAACGAATTCAAAATCTACTTGCAATAAGCGTACATTTTCACAGCGCAAGCTAAATGGAAAACACACACCTTTGGGACAGAGGTACACAAAGAGGGATCCTGAGAAGTGGTCTTCTGTAACAGTTTCTAGCAGCTCAGAAATTCTTACACTGATTTATGACAAAATAACTGCTGCTCACCATGCAGAGACTATTTGACCATAACATACTCAAGATGTCACAACACAAGTAGATGGGAATATATTGATGCCAAAAGAACCACACATGGGAATACCCATCATTTTAAGTCACTGGTAGTGGTTCAGTCGTGCTTGCATTTGTACGTCCCTATGACATTTTTATATTTTCCCCTCCCACCTGCATTCATACCTGATTGGCTTTGATCTGGACTTCCTGTCTGAGCTGATCCAAGATATCTGAAGCCGCCAAAACATCCTCTCCGAGCCGCTCGGCGCCCTCGTCCAGTTGGTTCTTTTCGGCCCGGGCCGCCTGCAGCGCTACCTCCAGGACGATCTTCTCGTTCTGGAGGAACTGGATGCTGTCGTCCTTGGCGCTGCCGTCTGTCTGCAGCTCAGCCAGCTGGGCCTCCAGCTCCTGGTATCTAGCTTCTAGGTGGTTGATGAACAGCTCTTTGGTTTGCAGGTTGTCCTGAGTGATGGTCAGCTGGCGCATCAGCTCCAGATGCTCCTTCTGGAGGGACTGCAGCTGCACATCCTTCTGAGAAAGGATCAACTTTGCCTAAGAAAGATTTCAAAAGGCAGTTTAGAAAACATTACTATACACTTTTTACAGAACACAAGAATTGGAAAACAAATGGCTTGACTACCTGCTCCAGTTCCCTTTCCATGGTGCTGGCTGTGTTAGCCAATTTAATCAAGCGTTCCCGCTCATCCTCAAACTCCTCCAGTTTGTGCTGCAGATCATCTTCCACCATGTTTTTTGCATCCTGGATCTGCTTATAAGCTGATTCCTGGGTCAGCATGTCGGCCTAAGTCACAGACAGTCCAATGTTTTAAAACAACATGCTTAGCCGATTAAAAAGAGAAAGATAAAAAAAATTGTTGTGGCAATTTAGAAATGCACAATTTTATCTGGGGTCCTTAATGAGCTTACTGTATGGGTTATTTCCTCACTGGAAATATAGACCAGACAAACCCGATGATAGCATATTCACAAAGGGGATGTTGGAGAGAATACCTCAATGCTCTGCAGCTGGACAGCAATACGCTCTTTATCTTTGATAGAGCGGTGTTGGGTCTCTGTGAGTGTGTGGGACAGAGACACATTTTCCAGCTTCAAATGTTCCAGAACACCAATCTGAGTCATCTGTCCAGCCTGGGAGAGACGAGGGGGAAAAAAAACGGTGAAAAGTGTCATGTCGATTCATGTCGGTCAAATGTCAAACCGTGATGAAAAGCCAACTGCATTAGCATCAAGCCTACCTGCATGTTGGCCATTTCGCTCTGCAGTCGTACTCTGGCCTCCTGGGCCAGAGCTAGCTGCTGCTGATACCACTGCCTGAGCTGCTGAAGTGAAACAATCTCCGCCTGGGAAGTCTTCATTCGGCTCTGAAGGGTGCTTCGCTCCAGCTGCACCTGTTGAAGCTGGCTCTGAAGACCACCCAACTGCTGTCGTAACTCTTGGACTGCAAAAGTTAGACCAAATTGTATTTCAATTTAGGAGTTTGGATATGCAAACCAGAATGGGGGGGGGGTCATTAGAATGAGAACAATCCATTTATTGCCAAGCTCAGTTTTCTCGGTGTAAGTCACAAACCTGTGTTGTCTCTGGAGGTTACAGTGTTTTGCATTTCCTCCACCTTCCCCATCAGCCTTTGGTACTGGTCTTCAGCCAACTTCAAGTCGTTACTTAGAGAAGTCAGATTGGCATTCTTGCCCTCCAGACTGCCCTGGAGCTCCACCATAGCCTTCTCTAGCTGGTTGCAGTTTTTCCGCAGTGAGCCAACCTCTGTGTTGAGGGCCCTCTGCTTCTCTTGGCTCACCTCCGCCTCCTCCTTCTTTGCATGCAGTTGAGCATTCACTGTGGCGAGCTGGGCCTGAAGCTCCGTCTTCTCTTTGAGAGCCTGGAGAAAAGGACAGTGACGGTTAGCTCTTCAGCCCCATTATCTTTGGTTTCCAGGATAGTTATCTGGGCGGGGAAATTGACAGCCATTGGGCTAAATTTCATCTTTTTGGTCGGTGTGATAAATGAACTGGTCATTAGCAGTACACGGTACACAACATGGATTTAAAAGAAGCTCAGTTCATGTGCATGAGTGTAAGCAAAATTAAAAGGACTTTGGTGAATTAAATAACAAATACTATATATGAATAACAGTTTCCATGTTATTTTGTCAAAAGCTGGAGAGAATAAGCATGGATGGGGGGATATAAAAAATGTATCTTATAATACCTGATTGGCTTCAGATGACAAAGATTCTAGCTGACCCTCCAGTCTCATTTTCTCTTTCAGAACCTGCAGCATATCATCATGGCCCATGACTGAACTCTCCAAAGAAACACTGCAAGAAATGTGAAAAATATGGGTGCATAAATTACAAGACAAATGGAAGATTTTGAACAGTTCAACAGCTTTGTATTTCTTTCCTATCGACGTTGACAAATACCTGCTAGAGAAACTGTCTCTGCGGCTTCGAGGCTCCCCAGTGCCTCCTCTCCCCTGCTCCAGCTCCAGCAGGTGCTGCTCTTCACTGGCCGCCTGCAGCACCTCCTGCAGGGAGGGAAACTGACCCATGGCCTCCGCTGCAATCTCCCTCCCTTTCACCGTGTAGGGCCCCCGCTGCATTTCCACTGCTGCGGTGAGCATCCCGTACGTCGCCCTGGTAGACACGCTGCTGATTAACGAGCTGTCACTGTCGTTGCCGTCGTTCCCCGGCATCGTTCCCGATTCGCTCCCGTCTATTTCGGACACATTGTCCCCAAACTGGAGTGAAGCGGCGGGCTGTCCGTCCGTCTCAGACAAAGTGGACACTGAGCTGATGGCGGATGACTGAAGGGAGCTCATAGTGTTGTCTGCTGCTCTGACTCCGCCGCTTCCTCCTCCTCCTCCACCACCTGCACCATCAGCCTCAGGAGACTGGTAGTCAGCCAAGGAGTGGATCTTGCTTGGGCGGGGTGATCTGGACTTTCTTTCCTTGGAGGGGGGAATTCCCAAGCTACCCAGTTTGGGGCCACGGGGGACACTGGTCCTCAGGAAGGAATACTCCTTGGTCATGGACGTAGTGTTGGCCCTGGGCAGATCCTCGGGATGCAGCATGAGCTCTGGATCCAGGGTGCTGAACGCCGTGCTCTTGGTGCTGGTGCGGTGAGACTAGAAATAAAACCAAATGAACAATGTTAATATAAATGTTCGGGTTTACATGATGCTTGAGCTGTCAACGTTTTTTATGGAAACACTAGGACCTGGAAGGGAAATAGAAGGACAGCTGGTGTGGTCCGTGAAGTGGACACCATTAACTCACCCTCTCCTTATGTCTCTGCACTCTGTACTGTTTGAGTTGCTCTTCCAGACGCCGACGAGCCTCCAGGCGGATCTTCTCTTCATTCTCCATCTCTAGTGATGGCTTCTGGTGAGCTGAAAACAAAGCATGTTTGGCCCAAAAAAAAGGGCCCCTATCAGTTTTATTACATACTGCACAACGCACTATAGCTCTTTATTTACACAAGACCTGGTGTTCTGACTGTATAGGTTTGAATCCTAATGAGGTGACTATTGGTCACGTTGATTCCAAGTAAAAGCCTGTGTAATGTTGTTCGTTTAGGGTCAGGAATCTGTCCTCACTGCTCACACAGCAGTAGTAAACAAATTATTCAAATTGGAGTTGCCTTTGTTAACCCTTGGGAGGCACAAACCAGCACAACTAGTAAGTTGCAGACTGCACAGCAACGTTCAGCTTTTTACAGAGAGAACATGAATACATGTTATAACCATATATTTAAACAGTTACCGATGCTTTATCACTGTTTCCACTTGCATGGTTATTGCATGCAGATTTGAAAAACTTGAATTCAGTCATGACTGCATCAGCTATGTTGCAAATATTGTCAATATTGCAAATCCAATCTAAATACCAAGTCTGTGCCAATACATAAATTAGTACATTTCATAGCGGCAAACAATGCACCGAAGCCTGTCTTTACAATCCTCCCAAAACATGACATACAAGATGGGTTAGTTCCAAAATGCAGCCATTAGTCAAAATAGGGTTCCAACGAAAACACCCACACCAAATTCTAATCAAACAATCAAATGCAATCTTGGCTTTATGCAAAAAGGGATTGGAATCAAAAGGAAGTTAAAGCGGATGTGAACATAAACCAAGAAAAGCAAAACATCCCACGGCAAAATGAGGTTAATATATAGGGGGGGGGGGGGGTTTAGAGGGGGGGATTCACTCCACATAAGTTTATGCTTACACAATTCAGTCTCCTGCAAAGGCATACTGAGTCTGAGCGACTGCAATGAGTCACCCTTGTGAAGCGTGATCTCAGCACTAGCCCCCTCAGACCTCTCTATCATCATGGGTGGAAAAGCAGCCAAACCTGGGGAGGGCTCTTGTGTCTGGGCGTTAACTGGGGAGCTGGTGGTCTGGGGAGGGGCTGCCATAGGCAGGCACCCATTAATATGGGTGTTCCCTGCAGCACTGAAGTCTTCTGCCAGTGCGTTTCCATTCGGCATTACAGCAGAACTGAAAAGACCTGAAAGAGAAGTGAGAAGTGGTATTTGACAACTAGTCAGGGTAAGTTCTGGTCCGCCATAGTGCAAGGGGGAAGTTATTCCACCTGGAAAGCAGGCTGAGCAACTCTATTCAACTACAATAGCTTTAGTCAAAGAGGTGGCTGAGACATTAATGCAGCATGTGGCGCACGGTTGGGGCTGATCTTACAAGACAAACAAACGGAAAGGCAGTTTTAGTTTATTTTAAATGACACTTTATGTGTGTGCAGTTTTGTCTGTGCTCTTCTCAGCGGTTTGAAATGGAAAGGGCTTAGCATAGGCTTAGCTGTGGGATTGTTTGCATATGTCGCCAGGCCACAGTAAAACTAATCTGATCAAACCACACCTACATAGTACACAGCTAAATAGTTAAGATTTCTTTGAAAGAATTCATACTACAATGAAACTGCCAAACAAAAAAAGAAATCCCAAATGCTACTTAAGGCAACATCGTTAACAGAAACAAATCCAGCAGAGTATTCAGAGGAAATTCTGTTTGCCTGTTAGTCTGTACATCACCAGTCGAACTAAGAGAAAAAGTACGGTCTTGGCAACAGACGGCACACAGGTCTCTGATGCATCGACTTTTACATTCTTTCTATATTCACAAAGTATATATTCAGGGATTTCCTCCACGCTAGACTTAAACTTTGGCACCCTTCAAACGGCCTTTCCAGTTGAATTTAGCGTTTATTTGTCGTATCGGCTCGTAGTACATTTAACACGCAGCAGGAAAAGGCCTCGGGCCGTGTAGTAACCACGAAAAACAGGTCACGCACCGCAGAAAGCAAGTGTTTCCAGTTACATGCCTGAAGCGGGAAGATCTTTGCGGATCAGGGAGCAGAACTGGACCCCGGCTAATACCAGGAAGAATATATTCCCCAAACAAAATGAATTCTAGTCTTTGAAATAGCTGCAATTTAGATTAGGGGCAGGGAGTTATTATCAGCACTCACCATTATGAATGCACTCTTTGGCATTTTGTGTGTTGTCCAGCCCTTGTTGCAATAATTGCGTTTCACCGTCCTCTTTGGATTTCATTGGATGGTCTTCTTGGTGAGCATTAGCCTCCATCTGAGCGGTTTCTGATTGGTGGTTAGTGTCCATTCCCCTCATGAAACTCAAGAAGTCACTGAGTTGGTGGCGCCTCTTGGGATACGAAACGCTCACAGAACCATCTTCATCGGAGGCAGTCCAGCTGGGAGCATGTCAGCGTCCAGGAACACAGACAGCGCTAAATAAATAAGGAAATAACTCAATATTGCACGATATCCAGGAGAGGTTGTAGCTCCATCTGTTTTTAGACCCGGAGGATGTTAGGTAACAACGCCATTCAAAACGTAAGCTAGAGGCATGAGTTTACAAGCTGGCTTGGTAGGTTAAGGGGATTGCGTCGCGTTAAATTTAGAAAAACTAGCGAGTATAATTGAAATCCTTTACTTCGACCCATTCGCAGATACCATAGACTCCGTTGACGGTGTGTGCAGCTGTCGCCTGAAAGTGCGTGGCAATATCCCAAGACGCCTGCACGTCTGAAGCCTCACAAGCATCGTCCGCTTTGGCCACCGATGACAACCCTCCGACTCCGAGGCGGTGTTGCTAAGTTAGCTAGCTGTTAGCATACGGCAAGCGGCGTTCACCGCCGTTGAGTACGGGTTCAGTGTCAGTCACCAGGCAGAAGCAGTCAAAACGAGACAGTGGTTGATGCGCGTAGCCGACGTCGCGTGTGATGGGTGATAACGTGCCCTTATGTGTTGACTGGGTTTAGTAAAACTGTACCGGCTGTTGACAAGGAAGAAAGGCGACTTAAGGCTGGACTAGCGTTAGCTAGCTTGACAGCGGCTAGCGAGCTTCGTGTGTTTACGGAGGAACCTGTCATGCTACATTTGCTAACGTTTGCTAGAATCGCCAGTGGAGAAGATGGGATTGCTCGAGTCGTTTTCAAATCAGTCAACAGATTACTGTCTGCCGCGTAAGTGTGTTATAAAATCCCAAGTGTAATTTGGAAAATGACAGTATCGCCAAGTGTAGCAAAACACAATAAATGCTCACCCGTTTGAGAGCTTCGCCGTTTACTACGTGGCTGTTTGGTGTCCGTCCCTCATCCGTCCGACGGGAAACAAAGAGGAAAAAAAACACATCTGGAAGAGAAAATAGCTCCTGCTCAAAATGTTTTGTTTATTTTTTTTTAAATAAGAAAACAAATCTTTAAGATAAATTAATTGAAAATGCATAATAAAATGTGTCAATGTAATGTATACGAATGATACTGGAAGGGGGACTCCTGGTGGATCTGGCGCATGTGGTACTTGCAGCAGACTTGTGTTCACAGACCTGCGCCCCACTTTTCAGCAGTGGTCCTGCTGCTAACCCGCCGCTGCAGGTGTCACCTCTTGCTACCTGCTGTCAGTGGCGGTTTAAGATGTGCATGCAGCCTGACGATGAACGGAATGTAAAGATGGCATTAATAAACAAATCATTTGGCTGTATATTACCACTGCCGCAATAATATGATATTATACAGTATTTTATATAAAGGACTTTAGTTCAAATGGCATATAAATATGGCCCCACACAATCCTGTTGATCATGGGGGCAATATATTGAAGGTACTTAGTCAGCATTACTTCAACAGCTGTGCACAGGAATAGATTAAGAGATGCACTATACCACCTGTAAAAGAATAACGTTTTGCAGGGTTATTTTTGTTTGATCATATTCTGCACATGGGCTTACATATAATGAGGGAAACAACAATGCTCTTCACTGTTGTTTGCCCATGCATAATTCATATTTATATTAATCTGTGTGATAAGCAAGCAAGTCTGAACTGAGTTCAATATTGGTGTCCAATGGGTACTAACACTTACACTAAGACCCTCTTATCGCACATTTTTATCTATTCTAAATGTCCCTTAATTTATTTTTTCCCATAATTTTGTTTTCATTTTAATGCTCTTATCAACATGGACAAGTGGATTGGCTTGCTTTATGCAAATGTTTTATTTTACTTAAAAACGATATTGCAAAACAAAATGAAATTAGCACATTTCAGGTAAACAAGCCAGCCGTTCAAACAGACAAGCCTGTACACATGTAGTCATCCACCCCCCCCCCCCCATATGCTATATTTCTCCACTAGTTTGACTTAGACAACACTTTTCCTATACAAAAACAGAATACAAAAATAAAATATATTTCGGGAAAAAGAACTATGAAATTAAAAGTGCAACAACATGGAAAAGTTAGTTTAGAATTCTGCGTTTGTAGCCCATTTTTCTGAATCATTGGAACTTCATTTTCAGATTCTGTAACAAGATCTGGCTCTGAGTCACTTGAATTGGGAAAGTATACCTGAAATCAGCTCCATTTCCCTCATTGTCATTCGATGATTCTTTGTTTAAAGGGAGTCAGAATGTGCAGAACACCCCTCAATTGCAGATTCCTCTGGTCAACGTGTTTATTCAATAGAAATTATTTGATTTAGTTCAACACAAAATAAAAAATAAGCAGTGGAGTAGTAGGTGTTTACAGAATGAACAACTTACAGATGTACAGTACGTTCAATTTCTACGACAAGAATTATTCAAATATTGAGAGTAGTACGCCAGGTGTATGGCAGGACCAGTGCAGGGACAACCTCCATCAGATGTAACCACCATCCACAGGAAGTTGTTAGGAGGGAAAGAACAAAGACTTCGGGGAAAAGGCAAAGTTTGTAATTTTGGTTTATGATGACAGTAATAGTAAAGTGACTAATAATAATAATGATAACAGCATCAGGTGTGCTAGAACACTCATATATAGATTGTTTACTTATTACATTATAAAAAAGATATGCTTTAAAAATGTGTATTTTCAATATGAAATGGCAAAGGCAATAATAGTGAGTTATATGGGTACAGATGTGAGCAGAGTTCTGTGTTTACAAGTAATGTTAATGTTTGAATTTTAAGCATATTGTTAACAGCACACAGTCTGTAGTTCCATGTTTATGACGTTTTAAGATAAAAATTAAATGCGTAGAAATCAAATTTCATCGACTAGTTAATTAATTATTATGAAAACGTTAATAATGATATCGTCTCTCTTTCAACGTTAGGTTACAACGTGACACATTATCAACAAATTTACGTTTGTATAGCACGTTGATGTTTCATCCACTTTTTTTGCCCGTTGAAAAGACGCTGAAATGAGGTCTTGCAACTTGTCTTTAACTTTGGTGCCATCTAGTGACTGTGTCCTGAATGACATTTTCGTAGACAAAAGACCGATCAATGGTATGAAAACCATACAACCTCATACATTCAGACATTAATTGTTTGTTTTGCTTCCACCCAAAACATGAGCATAATACAGAAGACCTAAACATTTGTAAGAGAGGACGTTTCCAGTTTGTTTTTCCAACGGCCCTACTTTTTTGGATGTATATATAGATATATAAAAGTATAGTATAGTATGTGTTTTTAAATAATTGTGTAACGGACAAAATTTGATTTGTTTACTGTTTTAGATGTAAACGATTTCCAAAATAATTGTAAATTCATACATACATTAATTTAGATTGAATTACCGTTAGTATTATAGCGAATAATATACTACAAATAATACAATCGCGATGCAAGCATAACAATAAAAAGTTTTTCTCCCTTTGTCTGTTTGCCTACATTGGGAGAAGGACTGGAGGCTACAGACATACAATAGCAAGTTCTAATGATGTACAGTGTGGTCATCATTTATTGCACTGCCTGGAGCTCCGGTCATTGGCTAAAATACAGCACGTCATTTACGTGTGGAGCCTGTTTTGGATAGATGTCTCACACACACACACACACACACGCGCGCACACACATAAAGGTTAAGGTAAATAACAGCGCAGCTTTTAGCGAGGGATCTGGACCCGTGTTCGCGTTCGCCCATGAGCGATGGAAGCGCGCTCCCGAGGCTCCAGGTGAATGAGAGGGGAGCAGAGGAGCGGTTTCGCTGTGCGTCGCACTAAAAAGGAACAATTGGAGGAAAATGAGTTGTGTTACGTCGCTTGGGGCCCATGCGTTTATGACAACATACCTTCTCTTCGTGATGGGATGCGTTGCACAGAAAGTAAGTTGACAACGCGCCGACAATTATTCACAAGGCTTTACCTACAAGCACCGCTGAGGACCCGCGCGCACATGCATGGAGAATCAAGCCACGAACTCCGTTCGTAAATCGCGATATTCAACAATGTTTGCTCCTCGGCAGAACATTCTGACCCCGGAGGATTTCAAGCAAGTTGTCCTAACGAAAGTTACATGCAAACAATCATTTCGGCATGTATCTGAAACACAAAGAAACAATTTGGTCAACTACATTTTAAATTGAAACGCAGTTCCTCTGTTCTGTCAACAGTTCTGTGACTTAACGTACGAAACACGGTCGTAGGCGCGTGGCAAGAAGTGGTAGGTAACAATATCCAACCTTTAAAACTTAAAACTTTAATAGGCTGCTGAAGATGGATTTTTTTTTTGATAAAAATATATGACGCCTGTATCAAGTCTGAAGTTTGTCGACTGACTTTTTAATTTACAATTTTTGCAATCGGGTTTTGCGTGCGTTCCGACAACAGAAGACGTAACTTTCCCTTCTCCGAGTGGAGTTTGAGCCGCTGTGGGAATTGCGAAAGTTGTGTAAGAAAAACCCTCTTATATCATGCAATACGATTTTTGTTGTTGGTTTTTGATTTGAAACAGAGTCAGCCAACACATCGCCTCATTTAACCCAACCTGCATGGCAAGGGTCAAGCTCTATTTTAATGAAATTAATATTTGTAAATCAAAAACACAAACATTTATTGAAATTACCAACAACATGCTAACTTATTCTTGTGTGCCTTTGCCATTTTTTTTTGCTATTTTAGAAATGTCCCAACATTATATTCTCAAGGGCTTTCAAAGGGATGTTTTGGTGACTCCGGCATGTTGCTGATGTTACTGCTCTTCACACAGTTAGAGAATGGCAAGCAGCTGCCATGAGAACCACACTGAGAGCTGTTAAACTTTGTGTTTCACTTTTCATACTCATTTTCGCAAATTCCCAAGCTGTGCCCCTGGTGCGCACGGAGGTCATGATCAAAAGTTTGTCTCTGATCAAACCGAAATCCAAGCAGTCTCGTTCAATCAGACCGTGGTTCATGTTTGACATCTTAGCTTCTCTTGAGGTAGAATTAAAACTCCTGCCAGGTTAGCGAGGCATATTTGTGTATTTAAGGCTTGACTGGTTAAGTTCTAAAATAACCTTGATGCCATAACCTGAGGTGTCATTCTATCATTTTGTATATATGAATACCTGCGCCACGTGACTAAGGATGACAGGACTTGTCGGTGTATGTCCTGTTTACATAGACGGTGGCCCACCTGTGCCTTGGTTTGCTCTTCAAGAAAGGTGATAACCAGTAAACATTGATAGTTTTGTAATAGTGGGCGGATGATTCTCACACTAAAAATATGCTATGTGTTCCCTGTGGTCATGGGAACGAGCAACAGTACTCTTTAAAATGTCAGGAATTTTGTTTTTTCTATCGCAGGTGACTAATTTCATTGAGCTCATTGAAGTGAAGCGCCCATCGTCAGTCAGCCCGTCCTCTCATTCCATATCCTTCAGTGTTTGATTCGTGCACCAACATGGCCCCGTTAGCGACGGCGCCCGATGTCATCGCACGGAAGGATTACCCTTGACCCAGGATAGATCCCCTGTAGAACATCAAGAGCACGTTGTCAGCTGGGAGAAGCTTCCCCCTGTCAAGAGTCATCCTCTTCCGCGGATGGAGAATGGCGGCTCAGCGGTGCAACTCTTGGAACTAGACAACAAAAGCCCTTGGTATATTGAATTGTCAGCGTCTCCAGCTTTAGTTCCCGTGTGCATAGGGGTGCTCACTATCTTTGCAATTATCTGCCTGAGGGGGCACGGTAAATGATGTCTTTGTCCTCTGCTCCCCTTTTGTATTAAGTTGATTTTTGGAACGGCATAAACAAGCTTGGAATTTTTTCTATCCCCCCCAGGAAACAAATGGGAGGCATCCTAGTGTGTCAGTCGACAATTCAGTGCTGTGGTTCAGGGAGGGTAAATTTGTTCTTTGTTTTGTTGCTGCGCTTTGTCTTCCTGGGACGGTTTTATTCACGAAGGAAAGAGGGGACATTCATCTGTAATTGTGTTGAGTTGTGGGACCCCGGTGAATTTGCTCACTCCTCCCATGAATTATCCGACAATATGAGTCACACGTTCTGTCTACAGATAAACATGTCAGTGTGGATCAGTGCACGGCTGTTGGAGATTGGATGGAAAGAAAACCTACCCGGGCAGATGCAGGAGGTTGTAGTTCTCAATACTTTCTATGTTATATAAATATACATGCGAAAGCATGGGGGGGGGGGGGGGGGGTTTATGGTGGTATTTTTTATGATGCCACCGTGTAAAGTTTTGCGGTTTTAATTTGGAAACCAAACTAAGATGGTAGTCATTTACCAAACTAAAAAACACCTATGCTTGCCTATTGCTTTTACTTTATATCACTAGCATTTTCCCAACAAAACACCAAATCTCTTTTTCTCTTGTAAAACAAAACACCAATGTAATATGTAATATCCGGCTTCCTCCATAGCAAATAGCGCTTAGACTTAATGAAAACGTTAAATATCGTTCTTTTTGCAATGAAGAGATATTTTATTTTTCATCCAGAAGGATTTAGAAGTCTTAAGTGATTCTTGAAATCACTTCAAGAGGAGAAATGGGATGTTAAGCCTGGTTACTGGAATGTTATACAGATCCAAACAGCATAGGATGAATAGGAAAAAAAGAGCTTATCTGACAATTTTGATGGCGTGGTTTCACTTTGAACGGGTCTTGTCTCCATCTAGACTCTGATTGATTGCCGTTTAACTGTGTCACACAGTTGGCTTCACCACTGGGCTTCCCACCGAGGTGCTGGCGAAAGAGTCATTATTGTGGAGGCATTCACTGGATCGCATTCCAAAATCTGGGAATGGTTTCTCCAAACGCTTTAAAAAACCACCGTGAAGATACGGTCACGATTCGCCACGGGGTTCCACGGACTCCCTCTCCGCAGCACTTTATTTCACAGGAAATATGTTATTATGTTTGTACACCCCAAACATGGAGGTGAGAGTGTGCTTTCTCCCTTCGCTGTTGCCCACCCAGTCGCACATCTGTGCGAGTTCGAGGACCACAGCGCAAACGTTTTTTTTTTTTTTATGGCTTTCCACCTCTCCGTGTCTGTGACGGCTCTGCAAATAAAATGTTAATCAAACACGCAATCGCTCAAGGAGACCTTTCATAAGTCACTGAGGATGCGCGAGGCGGTGGTGTAAAATGTGTTGAGCCAGCACAAAAAAAAAAAAATGGGGGGCGATCGTAGAAATGCCTGGGCCTGATCCGCCCTGCCGCGCCAGTTGTTTGTAAACTTCCTCGGGCCTGACCCTGCAGCCGCTGACATGGGCCCATCGGGAGAGTCGCTGACATCACAGGGGAGTTATGGGATACGACCCCGGCCTCGAGCATTAGCGCTTTTTACAGCTGTGGAAAATGACCTCAAGCTGTTTTTTTTTTTGCATTTGGAGGCAGCTGTACAACATTTGAAAAAACAAATAGTGCATCTCGCTGATATTGGATTGCAGCTGCTGACTCGGTTGTTTAATTCCCTTCTTCAAGATCTTATCCAAACTTCTTCTTAGCTGCATGCTGCAGTACACCGGTACATGGGAAACTAATGTTTTTTTTCAAAAGCGATTGACGTCGTGTGGCGGCATGTTGTCCAAAAAGCTCTTTTTGTGTCCCTTCTAACATGAATATGCATGAATATACAACTTGATATTGTGTCACCTCAGATCTCCAGCCCCGTCTGAGTACTTGATTAAATTAAGGATAATGGCCCACGATTCGGCGCAGACTACAAACTATCGGTGCACAAAGCTGGGATGTTGGTATCGGTCCAGACCGGAGGAATTGGCTGTGATCGGAAAGCACCCTGAACTGCTGCAGCTGCTCAAGCACTAACCCTGTGAAGCAGTGTCGCTCGCTTCTCCAGTAAACAGGGCTGGGGAGGATTCCTGCCCCCTTTTCAGGGGCCCGCCTGCCTGTTTATGAGCCAGTCCGAGGCTGTTTGTGCGTGAGAGGCAAAGTGTGTGTCTGTGTGTGTGTGCGTGTACTAACAGTACTGCAGCAGGAGCCAGCTCGTGTTGCAGAGTTTTCACAGCAGTCGTCAGCCTGGGTGGTTTAAGACAGCCGTGTTACAGCTAACCGTTTAGTTCAGACTTCTGTTTTGTCAAAGTTATATAAGTTTTATTTTTTGGCTTGGTCACCTTCACAGTGGTTGATGTTTTTTTGTTTTACAATTTACATGACAAGGAACTATTGCTAAT
The DNA here is from genome assembly GCF_949316345.1 of Pungitius pungitius. Taxonomy (NCBI): domain Eukaryota; kingdom Metazoa; phylum Chordata; class Actinopteri; order Perciformes; family Gasterosteidae; genus Pungitius; species Pungitius pungitius. The sequence goes on along the minus strand of NC_084904.1, from coordinate 18,217,838 downwards.
ACTATTTTTGTTTTATTTCTCATCTTTTTTTTTCTGACATCCTGCCTTCTCCAAAGACATACTGCCGCAGAGTGAAAACGGTAGAACAATACAATTTGTCAGGGGCCTCTAAGTAATGAAAGCAGCTGGTCTGATGTTTCACTGAACAAGTCATTTCAGACAATTATCTGCTCAGTTGATCTACTTCTGTCCAGGGAAGCCCCCGTCAGTGGCACAACTGGGCCATAATGACCAGCCGTCTCTTACATAAACTTTCAGCCATGCCTTGTACTTATTAGCGTCACTTCAATAAAATATTATCTGCCCCTCGCCCGTTTGTGGATGGGGGGGGCTCACCGAAAAGGCATCCCTGAATTATCACCAACCTGCCAGTGGAGCGGCCTGTGACGTAACAACAACGGCGATGTTTGGCATTATAAGCATGTCCCGTTTCCTCCTGACACGGTGGCCCTTCGGGGGCCCTTTTGTGTGTAGTCTAGCATGCACATCCCACGGCGCTGGGGACCTCCCGGCAGCCTCGGGCAAGATGACGCGGTCTCCGTTTGCGGCACAGTTCTCTTTGATCAGATGCGAGATTTCAGAACTTCTTAGAGACTGTTAATCTCTGAATGAGCCTCATTTGCAACCTGCGATTGTTTGCTTTTCTGAAAACGTGAGTGACGACAAGTCTTTGAGGGGAGTTGAGGAAAGACGAGCAGCGCAAACAGTATGAACAAAAATTCTTTCACCACTGGACATTCTTGCCCTAAAAGAGGACACGCTGTCCTTCTCTTCCCCCTGTTATGCCCCCATATTGTAAAGTTGTCCCCCCCCCCTTGCGCAACCTCGCTGCAAACACCGTGAACCCCAAATCGGCTTACTCCCTTCAGCCTCAGCAGGAATGGCATTTGGCCCGTTCAAATGTCATCCATAATTCGTCCCTGTAGTTCATTAATTCCTAGTAAGTGTGTAGGCATGCCATGTGCCAAAGTAATTGCTTCAAAATGTCTGAGGAAAACAACAGATTACAGCTATCCTAAAGGACTTCAGTGATCCAAATTTACGTTTGATTTTATTTACATTGTGGAAATGTGGAGAAGAAAAAAAAAGTAATTGTCGTTTTGGCCGTTTCAATTTAGTGGAAAAGTGAGTAAACATTTAATTTTCATTCAAAATGTCACACACTGAATCTGTTATCAGAAGAAGAGGTCTGAAGAAAGCACGGGTTCAGCTGTGTGGTGTTCCCTCAGAGTTTGGCAGATTGTGATTCACGATGATCTTTTCTGTAATGGAATTCCAATATGAGAATGAAAGTACAGCTTCTAAAACTCAACAGAAGCCACAACGTTTTTCTTCAGTCTTGTTGGCCACGGTGCCCCTCTGTGCCCTCGCTGACCTCCCATGGGTCTGTTGCATGCGGTTGCCGGGCCGTGTCCGCTGTGTAAACCAGGGCTTTTGGTTCAATCTTGGCGTCTGAAGGGCTTCTCTTCCAGTTATGATTTCAAATTGCATGTAAAATCTTCCGACTCAGGAATGCCTTTTGATAAATGCATTCAGACGGGAATAAATTGTCCACAGAGCAATCAGAGGGCCTGTCTGGCTCCAATAGACCTTAAGGTTTTCTTTGTGTCGTCCCCCCCCGTTGCCGTCTTTCTCCCCTTCCACATCCTTTTTTATACCTTTTTAGCCCAGTCCAGAGCACAAGTGGCGCCCGCGGGCCGTTGGTTTCGCTACCTGCCTGCCATGGGTGTCCGCCAGTCGGGTCATTCCCACAGTCCAGATCTGAGGCCAGAAGGAAAGCCCATAAACACGCAGGCCCCCCTACTATGGTCTGATCCTCGGCTCCCTGGCCCGGCCACACATCTGCCTCTGCTTAGCTTTCAGGTCCCATAGACACACACACCTGGGATGAATTACAGCCAAACATGTTTGAAGAAATACCCTCCCCAGGGTTACCCAAGCAGGCAACACACTGGCTTTGAAATAAAGGCAGTACTGCAGAGTTGAATAGTTCAGTTTCAAGCTGGTTTATGTTAGTGAGCAATCGGTCCCTTTGACATAAGGGAGCTTAATCACTTAGTCTTCATTATCCGACAACATTACTCATTTTAGAATCCAGGCAGAATGTAATCTAATACTGGCAAACTAAAATGATTATGCACTTACTTGATGACTCACGTTGCAGGTATACTTTGACTGTGGTGCCAGGGTGGATGTGGTGGACGTCCAAGGCCTCATTCTGTCCCCTGGCTTCCCTTACAACTACTCATCCGGGACGCACTGTGTTTGGCAGTTCTTTGTGCCTGTTGATTACCAGCTTATTCTGGAGATATTTGACTTTGATGTGTTTGAAAACCATGACTCTGCCCAGTACTCTGCTTTCTCCAATTTCGCAAAGGAAAAGGCAGACCAAGAGGGGACTTTCACTCCTGGCAGCTTAGAGGTAGATAAAACTCCATCAGCAGCAAAAGAGCCCATGCTTCAGCGTGTACGGGATATTGCAAAGACTAGGCAGTCCTCCCAAAATGGCCGGCGCAAGCAAGTGGTGGTCCAAGAACGGTCCACGAAGATGGAGGTCGCCAAAGTCTCAAATTCCGCCAAAAGGTCAGCGGAGACCTCCAGTGGCCTTTCTTCGCCATCTCCCCCCTCTCCCCTTCTCCTGCCCGGTGCGGTGTCTCCGGAAGACAAGGCCGTCAACTCCGTCTCCTCGTCTCACGCCAGGGGAGACCTCAGTCCCGGTTCTAACCCGATCGCGGCTGCGCAAGAGGCCACCGTCGCCCCGCCGCGCTCCACCGACGCCCCAGCCGCCAGCCCGGAAACCCAGCACTCGCTGCTGGACGCCTGCCCCCACGACGTCCTCTACATCTCGGACCTCATCACCTTCTCCTCCAGGTTCTGCGGGTCCAACCGGCCTTCCGACAGCCAGCTGGTTTTCGGCTCCACCCGGGAGATGGTGGAGGTCATCATGGAGCTCATCACCACCACCCACTGGGGCCGCGGGTTCGCCCTTCTCTTCCACTACCACAACCTGACCGAGCCTGGGGGGGACCGCCGTGCCTCGGCTCCCGCAGCCAGCAAGGTGGACTCCTTCCTGGCTGCCGTGAGCGGAGCGGCCTTCTTCGCAATGATACTTACCAGTGCCCTCTGCATCATATTCAGGTAACTGCAGTATACGCATTTTATTCATAGGACGAGCAAAAATATAAAATAGCATAGACAATAGATCTCAATAAAAATACGATAACTATTAATATTGCATTTTCTAGACCAAACGCATGCCATTTAAAGGATTTTAAAAAAAGAGGGAAACTAACAAAGTACAAGTTGAGAAGTGTGTATATAAACTCAGCCAGTAGGTGAAGCTTTTGTTGAGTTATGATTCATACGAATGAAAGCCCTGGAGATATGGTGAGTCATTTTTGCAAAGCAATATAAAAGCTGCTCTTCCATATTTTTTTTATTTTTTTTGTGGTTAAAACTAGCAAATGTTTTGTACCAGTAATAGTGACTCCAATGATTCCCCTACTTTCCCTTTAGTGTCATCATCAGTTTGACATTTTAGTTTAATGTCTGGAACATTCAGATTGACCATCTTGAACTCCAGTGCAGACGTTTCTGTTTTCTCGAGGATGAAGTTAAACTATTTCTTTTACCATTTGGCCCTTTTTCATCCATTGAATGAAAACGGGCCAAATGCCTTTCTGTTTTTTTGAAATATAAACTCGAGGGGAGTCCTTGAGTATTCTTATCTGGGATTTCTCCCATGAATGGAAATGGGCTGGTCTAACAGTAAATCACACACACACACACACACACACACACACACACACACAGATGTACTTACTTGCACATACACAATCACCGCCTTGTTATGTTGACTCAGCTGGAAGCGTTGGTCCCTTATGTGGTGACCCTTGGTGATTAGTTGGGTTTGGCTGCAACTGCGCGGCTTCCTTGATGTGGAGCACTCTCACCATGGACAGCGGGGCATTCGAGGTAAAGCACCTGGCATCAATTCCAGCGCAGGCTGCGTGAAAGTGAATGGGCGGGGGAAACGGGGACAACAAGGGGAATGAAAACTCATGTGAGTTTGGTACCAATAGCGCCGCGAGACAATCAAAGGGTGTTATTTACAAGCTGTTCTCTCTTGTCCATCCCAGGGGACAATGGACACAGAGGTTTTGAGGTTTTGTAATACTATCCTGGTACACTGTTTTACCCCGCTAGTCAAGTTAGATTGAACGTTTAGAAAGGTTTAGATTTGGGTTAAATACTGGCCTTAGTATTCAGTGTTGTGAGAAATCTCATCCTTTAGGCCCAATAACTCCACAGCTTCTCACTATTAATCAAATTGTTTACACATGTCCAATAAAAAGAGTGCAATTAGCAACACCAGTCATTCAGAAGCTAGGAATAGCATCACATAGAAACTGACAGTTAGCTGTTTGTTTTTTTCTTTTTCCAGTGTATAGAAAAACCTGTAAAAAGATTAGCGTGGCGTGCAAGGCAAAATGTTGCAAGTTTAAAGCAGCAATAACACAGCAGGCGTTGCTGCTCTGGCCCGGCGGCTGATAAAGAACTCATTCAGCTGATTTGTTATGAGAGGGTTCTTGCATTTCCGCGTGTTTTCATTGCTTCGTGTGGAGAACAGAACAGGAAAGCGGGATAATAGCAGACAATTGATATTGGTTAGTTTCCCGCCTCATAAGATCATTTAGTGTAACGCCACCTGTGCATCTGGGGATGGAAGGCAGCAATAAAAGGGCTGAGCATCCCTACAGGAGGAAGAAAGCATAAACAAAAACATCTCGCGCAACATCCCCTGTGAACCTCCAGGTATGGAGATTATGGAGCATTTTACTTCATCATCCAACACTGCACCAGAAGTTATTTCCTTTTGAGTTACGTGGGTACTTTGTAAATAAGTTAAATTTGTGTACAGTTGTATGGCATAGTGTCCATTTTAGAATTTGTGGTTGAATTGTAGACACCATAAGATTTGTTGATTCTAAACTAAATTGTATGTTTTTCAGACCCAACCTGTGTCCAAAAAGAGAAAGCTCCTGTGCATCCAGCACCTCTGAGGTACGGACAACACTGTGCACTCGCTCCTATCAGTTCCCGTTGTTCTCTCCCCTACTGACCATTGCCTTATTTGTCAGTTTGACATTCCTCTGCAAACCAAGCATTATCTGGGATCACTGGGCATTTCATGTAATATGCTTTGCCCCTGATGGCTACTGCTCTAGCACTGCCCCTCCACTCCCCACTCCGCAGCACAACCTGAGGTTCACATCCCATCATACAGTTTGCAAACAAATAATGATGCACCTGGATATAGTGATCTACATCATGTAATAATGAGCTGCTGATGTTACTGTCATTCAGATTCACACATCTTAATATCAGGCGAAATCCAGCTTCTGTGAAAACGGCTGCATGAAGCCTTTTTGTCACGGGGTCATGCAGAGGTTGTTTGAGGCTAAAGGGAATTGTGAATAATGAAACGCACGCCGTTGTACCCTGGTTTTGTTGGGCCTCAACACTTGATTCCCTCTCACAACACCTGTACCCAACACGTTTGGTATGAACGTAACGACGCACGGGGGGGGGGGGGGGGGCGGCTGACTGGAGTGCGTTGTGCTGTAATCTGGTGTTTTGCGTAGGTGCCGGAGGGAGTCCAGAACACGGCGGCTGAGGTCAGCGAGCTGCAGCTGATGGCTGAGAATCGGAGCAACCTGGAAGCAACCACGGAGCACGACAACAACAACGACAGCCCGCCGCACACAGGTCAGGACGAAATGCGTCTCACAAGGTGCGCACGCACAATGGGTCAATCGCACTGATGTTGCAAAAATGAACATATGTTATTTGTCTTTTACCATGTAGTGGTAAAAGTGCATTGAGTACCTTTTTCTTTTTTTTTTGGCGCTATACAAATAATAAGTATTATTATATTTAAAAAGATATACTATATGACTACATACTTGAAGACTACAATCATTTTAGGAATTATAATAACACGTTCAGGAATATAAATCTTATCGTTTACTGGCAAAGCAATGATCTGTTTTAGTTTTAGTTCTGTTGTTTAAAAGTAGAGGCCTGGAGGAATGTGCCTGAACTGCAGTGTATCTCTAGGTGGTGCTCTTTCTTGTGGTTATCTGCTCGTGCTTCTTCTAATACAGGCAGATGGCCACCGACGTTTTCTTCCAGAAGTTTTCTTCGCATCAGTGTTATTAAAACGAGGCAGAACTTTGAATTAAAACAACTCAAGGAACCCTCCGGGGACTCTGGCTTCGTCTTTAGAGTCTTTAATGAAGGGGGGAGTTGCAATAGTTTAATACCAGCACACAGACTTGATCCTGGAACTATCCAAAGGCTTCTCTCTCTCTCTCTGTGGGACTGAACCCAGGCTGAGAGATTTGTGGGTTGTGGCATTTAACCCACAAAGCAGTCTGGGAGTAGTTGAAACAACGGGGGAGTAAAGTCCCTCTCTGTGTGTGTGCTCCAGTCACGGTGTAAGGTTACACCGGAACACATTGCTTATGAACAGGAGTTGAGCTGAGCCCACCCATTCGAATACAACACCATGAATATCATGTCTCTTGAAATAGTGTCTTTTGTTCTTTCTGTTCCTGCAGTCAGTGCAGGTGGGGACATTTCCCAAAGTGCAGAGGTGGACCTTTCCTGCAGCGGTTTGACTGAACTCGACCTTGGTGCAGATGAGGTTTTTATTGTATCTTCAGCCACTAGCCCAAGCAGGCTGCCCTTCTCGCCTCACACGGTAAGGCACAGTTTCATGCAGGATGCACGTTTTTCCCCAGTTAGGACTTATCTTACTCCAAAGCTGGACATTCATGAGCTGGTAGGGCGGCTCTGCGGATGTCAATCTCTGCCAGTTGCTTGGTCCACCGCTTGTTGACTGAAATTGCTCAACAAAAGTTCAATCTGAAAAGAATAGTCTTGATTCTATACAGTGGAGACTAAAACAGCCTTTTTGATCTCGAGGCCAAACCCGCAGTGGGTGATCTCTTCGCTTTGAACAAATGAACCCTGAACCCTCGGGCATCAGTGGAGACATGGCTTTGATAGCTTTGAAATGACCCAGTGTTCCTAAACATAAGGTAACAATTCTACACGCTCATACCTGGTACAGTCTGGAACTACGAGGACGAAAATGGGAAATGAGTATAATTTTAAGATGAGAGAAGGGTTAAAAAAAACAGTTCAAACAAGCATGTTTTTCTCCGCTTTCTTTTGTATTTTCCTGGAATAAGAGTTGGCGGAAAAAACCCCGCTCTGGCAGCTTTATGAAGGACTGGCAAGCTTTCCTGCAGCCTAGGCTAATGGAGTATTATCTAGAGAGCCAGATTCCCAGCTCCAATTGTGTGCGTGCGTGCGTCATGAACACTTTGGCACGCAGTGTGTGGTCTCCCTGTGTGTCTCCTCAATGCTGATGTCCATGTAAACAATGTTTTTGAGAAATGCTGCGCGGGTTAACAGCAGCCAAGCTCTCCATAAAAATACCACATTTATCTTCTCGATGTCGTTGCCAGGTGGACTTGCCGGTCAGCGTGATATTATCATGCCACACACCGCCGAATATGCAGCCGTGCTTCAAGCCCTCAACCAACATTTTTGATTATTTTGTTGCAAATGACCTCCAACAGATCGAAGCGAAGTCAGGATCAAAACATCCATCGCTGTCCTAAATTCAGCCGACTTAAGTCAACTGTTTTATTGGGGAGGGCCAGGCTTTTTCCAGTCGCCCCTCCAGGGCCTTTGACCCCACCTTTTTGACGCCATGGCTTGTAAGCGACTGTGAGATCGCTGATTTCTCCCCTTGTGTGTCGAATCTAAAAGTTACCATTGTGTTTGTAGAGCTTTAGCGACTAAAAGAACATGTTATTTAAACCCCGGGCTAATTCTTGTCTAGACAAAGCTAGCTGCTAGTGACTCTGTGTAAAGGATTATCTGGACTCATTCTCTGTCTGATGGTTGCAACCCGTAAAACCTTCCCCTCCCCCAATCAACGGCAGCTGACCGATCAGGGAGGATAACCTTTGCACATCTCACCAGCCTGTGAAGTATGACATAAACAGCTCTCAAGCAAAGTATTCTCAAGAATTCTCTCAAACAGTGATTTGTATAGAGCTGTAATGTACAGTTCACATGGTTCGAGGTGTGACCACACAACCGCACAAAGGACTGAAATCAATCCCACCCCCCTGCTGTTCTCTGGAAAGCTTTACTTAATGAAAAATGATTTAAGGTCGGTACGTGAGGCACAAATGCTTAGCTGACTGGTTGTGTGACTGAGCTAATCAGTACAGTTCCTTGTGGCTAATCCATTAATATAGAACACAAGACAACAGGGAGTTCAGGTGTTTGGAGGAAATGTAGAAGGTGCTGTAAGCTGCTAATACCGCACCACGAGGGCCATGTGATGCAGTAAGACGAAGGGTTCTCTTTGACACAAATGTAAGTGTTATTGAAATACGGAGTCATTTTCTTACTATTTGAAAATAGCACCAGTCAGATACAGGGCCATGTGCTGCGCCAGGTAAAAGTTACAGGTCCCCATCCGTCTTGGAAAAAATGTCTTCCTTCATATTGACAAACATGATTTTTCAAAAGCAGTTCAAAGTCAAGTTGAAATTGCAGTGAAAACTTCAATAAACGAAATAGTATGCCTTTAAAAGTCAAACTTTTATCTTTGAAAAATCTAATTCAAAAAGCCATTGCATAATCGTTCATAAAACATAATACATATATGCTATATGGATCGTGCTCAAGAGCCCTACAGGCCCAGACTACTGGGTCCAATGTGTACTTTTATGTCTGTTTTAGCAGAGGGAGAGGTTTCTTCGTCACAGCGACACCGGCCCCAGCTCAGCGGGCGATTGGCCCTCGCCGGACTCCGCCACCTCGCCCGCTGGCGCCAGGTCTCCCAAGGGCGTCGGCTGTGCCAGGCCCAGGGCGTGGAGCGTCCGCACCTTCCAGGACTTCCTGCCTCCACTGCCACAGCTGCACAAGAAGTGGTGCAGCTGGAACTCCAACAGTCCCTTCACCAAGCTGGTGGACAGCGTCAGTAACCGAACCTTTTTGATGTTTTCACACACAGGGGGTTGATGAGGACCCGTCAATCAGATTACATTTTCATCCTGTCTCTACTACTCTCTACTCTATTTCTCAGAACTTGGACAAATAAACTGTTTGAATTACACCAAATTATGCAAGATGATTTTCTTTTCAAAATGTTCTTGTCGTATTGGAGATGCAGAATGATCGAGATCCATTGTGAGGAATCTCATGTCATGTCGTTCCAGGCTCCGTCCAGCTCGGGGGCTGACTGCGGAGGGGAGAACAGAAGGAGGGTCTTCTCGGACGTTCACCTGGACGCTAACGGGGACAAGAGCTCCGACTCGTCCATCAGCAATGCTTCCTACCCTCTCTCGCAGCCCGCCCAGAGGCAACGGCGCCTCAACTCCACCAGCAACCTGCGCCGCTCCCGCTTCACGGGGCCCTGCTTCGGCCTCCTCTCCGGGGCCACGGAGCCGACCAAAGCCCCCGGGGCTCCTCACGCCGAGGCCGCCCCGTCAGAACCCGGCCCGCTCCCATCTCCCTCCAGCCAGAGTCAGATCGAGGGCGGCCCGGCGGGGAAGAGGCGCGACTTCCCGGGCGAGAGCGACCACGTCAGCGTGCCCGTGTTCGCCATCTCCGAGGAGGAGGACCGGCAGCCCCTCGTCCCGGCCGAGCAACTGGACCGCGCGTCCGCCTCTGCTCCCGCGTCGAACGGCTCGCTGAAGGGGCAGCGCCAGGGGGCGGAGCCCGTCGGCGGAAAAACTAGCCTCGGCCCGCAGGGCCAGCGGGCCAGACCGGAGCGGAGGGCGTGGGGGAGCCAGGCGTCGGGAGGGGTCGGCCCGCTCTCTCCCGACGCCCTCGCCGCCGTGACTGGGTCGAGCGCCGCCTACGAGAGCAAGCCGCCCCTCGGCCGGCCCGCGGCAATGTTCAGCATGACCAACCAGGTGTGAGCGGACGCGCTTCGCGCAGCGGGGCGTCCAGCGGGCCATTTGTGAAGTCACTTTGTGTAGCAGGTAACCTAATACGCCTTTGACTTCTGCAAGGCCATTACCCAGCATGTTCTGTAGCCTCCCGCCGCCATAGTCGTCTCCCTCTAGTTGTTTTTTTTTTTTTTAAGTTAAAGTTTGGACAAAGATGGAATATTATGTTGCTTACCGTGCCATGGCTGCTGGGGTATTATTTGTTTAAAAAAAGAGGTGACTGATAGCAGACGAGAGCAAATAAGTATTTTGTAAATGTGAGTCCTCTTCAGAACCCTCAGCTGTTAGGAGCACTTTATAACCAGGTTTATTTACCACTTTGATGCTCTTCGCTTTAAACAGTTGCCGTGTGTCAGCTAACTGCTTTCCCCCTTAATGTGGTTCTTCATATAGTTATTTCTTTTAGTACGAGCTAACAAATGCTTATTTACCCAAAATTGTACTACAGAGCATAGAAATGTACATCGATAATATTGCAACAGTTTCTTCATAACAAATGTACTCCTAAGGCTGATACTGGATTATCAAAGGGAAATCAAAATAAAGTGATTGTATAGTAATTGAGGTATAAACATAGTATACTAATATTCACTAGTATTTAGTATTAAGAGAGAAGTAGCAATCACAAGAGTATTTAGTATGAGTTCTGAATTAATGTTAAATTTTAATAAAAGCTATATCATTCACTTGCAGTGTCCTTAATCTGATCAGTTATTAATCAATCAGCAGGAGGAACGTCAAAGAAAGCATATTTTAATGAAACCTACTACTGTATTCATGCCATATTGTACCAATATTTGCAATGACTTCTGAGATACTACACTAAAACATACTAGGACTTTCTTACATCATCTCACTAGGGATTGTTAGAGGAAAATACATTTTTTATATTAATGATACAAGACATGTTTTAATGTCCTTTTTTATTGATTACTACAGGTGTTAAAGTACTTTTGACTATAATTTGACTTCTTACAGCTTTTGACATACAAAACTTTGCATTTTCAGATTTTTTTTCCTACTGTTGAGTTTTATGAACATATTACTCGCTATGTTGTACAAACTTTTGTAATTTGGCTTTTTTATTGTACTATACAATGACACGTGTACACAGATTGAAATTAAGGCAGCTTACTGTGCAATGGCTGAAACACTGCATTTAAAAAAAAAGACCATTGACTGCATCGTGAAAAGGAAAAGTTTCAGTTTGTGATAGTGAACAAGGGGACTTGGTAGTACTACAGAAAGCATTGCTTAATGTTATAAAAATGTTGTGGCTGGATATTTAGCAGATTTTAATCGCTTGGATGAAGCTTTACCCTCTGGTGACACTTGGTTGTACAATACGCACGAACAAAGAAAAAACGTTAATTTCTCTGTAGGCTCATATCCACGATGTCAGACACTTAGTCACAACCTGAGCGGTAAAAACTAGCACTTTAACGGTGCTCGGGGGGCATTACAGCAGTCTCGCTCAACACTGGACCAATTTCAAAAATATCGTCACCATTAGTTTCAAAAGCATGGTGGAAAACAGGCTTGAAAGAAAAGTAAATTCATTTTGTGTTAAAATTGACTTGGCAATAAACTGGATTATGATTCGGGATAAAAAAAAAAACTTTCCAGCATCCGCAGATAAAAATGAGAGGCAGCTTCCTGATTTCGAAGACTCGTAAAAAGACAAATAAAACATTAAGGGGAGGTACTGGTTTCTACAGACCAATACGTCTTTTAATCCAATCTGTATTCATTTCAAAAATATTTTAGCATTGCTAATACAACAAAGGATAAAGAGGCATTCATCAAACTCTTATATTTTCTTCAACCAAAAGTCCTCACAACACTTTCAAATGTGCCTAGTGCATCTATCTATTGCAATTTAACTAGAACCCAAGAACTATGGACCAACGGTTCAAATAGTGCATTTGAAGCTACGGTTCCAGGACTTCCATCACTCAGGTTTACAAAAGAGTGCTTTGAACTGATGTGACCCATATTTCCGGGAGTTGTGATGAGGTAGAATGAAACCCGCAAGCGTGGTCCGGACTTTAGCAGAAAAAGTGAGTAAATATTAGTATACAACCCTCCCTCCGTCACAGGGAGACTGCAAAGCGCTCCTCCAAAGCCTCTTTATTACCGTTTCCTGATTGGAGCGGCTGGGAGTTGGCTTAGGGCGCCTAGTTGTCCCGGTGGGGAAGAATTAAAACCCAGCCACTCTGTCGGGGGGGGATCGACGGGCCTGAGCCGCCGAGGAATGCCAGTGTGGACCGTACATGACAGACGGGGTGGAAAAATAAGACAAACTCAAACCACCTTGCTAACACAACAAATTAACTGCCGTTCACTAACGTGCTACGGCAAGAAGACTTTAAATGAAAATATGAATACTAAATTCTAAAAACAAGTTCTATCCTTATTTAGTATGGCTAATGTTAACATTACTATAATAAAAAAATGCGCAATTCCACAAGGGTGTCCTTTAAAAAAAATAATATATTTTTCTTCCCGATGAGCAACATGTAATGTTGGAATCAAACTCTACATATGATTAACACATCATATTAAAAAGGAGCCAGAGCATCAACATCTTACGCTGGACTAAAGCGCTTCATGATTCATGTGAGACTCCAAACATTTAGTACTGATGGACTGAGCTGACGGCGGATAAGATCAATAAGATGACGGTCATAAAGGGAGAGGCCATCAGATTCAACATCAATGTTGAGTGACTAAACAGCAGCTTTGTCCACCAGAGAATATCCAGACAAATAGTATCAGAAAAAAAGAGAAAAACTAAAATTCCATCAAAATTCTGGCGGCAGGTTTCAACGTCTATAACTGAAACACAAATGATCACAGAACGTAGTGTTGTTGTATCGGCGCGACTCTGTGACCTGTTGGTTTTGCTATTGTACGTATTCTGTAAAGATTTGCATATGAAAACCCTACGGGTCAGTAAACGCAACATTGTAATATTAAGCATTACTGGTAGCCTGGAGTGCGACCTTTCTATTCCTCTCCAAAGTCTACACGGAGTTCCTGCGCACTTCACCCCAGCTGAGCCTTTACTGTAAGGGTCAGAGAAAGCGTCCCTTCTGCAACTTAATCACCTTGGAGATGATTATCCGGAGAAAAGCATACAACAGAAGCCTCAATGCCCTCTGACGGCCTCCCAACACATTGATCCCCTCTCCAATCCTCTACAAACATCACATGGGAGTATAAATCTACCCCAGCATGTATGCAGGGTTTTGTTGTGGCTTCTTGCCCTGGTCCAAGAACACACAAATGCACTGGCACAGCAAAAGTCCCTCGGAGGTGAGACTTTTTTCCCTTTCAAATGTCGATCATGGAAACCAATTTGGTCTTGGCTCAAAACTGTAGCACTTCAATCGGTTACTGTAATTCAACATGACGTGGAGAGACGTGCATTATTAACTCAACATGCCATAGGATTGTTAAAACCGATCACAATTAAAGAAGGTTAATGGACACAAGATGTTTAAAGCCTCAATGACAAAGACTGGAAGAGATAAAAAATACAAAAAGGTCTCAAACAATATGTGCAAGCGTACATAACTGGCCTTAATCCACACAGATTGCCTCACTCGCTCTTAATCGGAGAAAACATTTCTACCGCACAGATCAGGAAGTATCTTTAACAAACAACTCTGGAATGACCCAGAAATGGTGTCTTACCTAAAATGACCTTTTAGGCCAACGCATCTGAATTTAAAATGGTGGCTGGGGTTAAATGCGCAGACTGTTCTTTACTCTAAAGATCCGTTTAAACGTTTGCATAGCATTATTTCACATAGCCACCGTATCGAGTAAGGCAACGGCCACTATTGTAAATGGGTAATGATTGTAATTTCTGCATTAAGTTATTGCATAAGCTCTGGAAGGCATTTAACTACAACGGACACAAAACGCAAAAAGATTGTGTCTACGAGATGCTCGGTGGTCTTCATTTGACAGTCCGCTCTGCTCCTTCAGCTCTTGAAACGTGTCTGCTCACATATGTGGTTGAATTTCCTGAAATTAAAAATGAAGAAAAGAAACCACATAAATGAAGATCTGCATGTAAAAACACAAAAAAAGCTAAGCGATGAGATGAATCTTATCATACAGGTCTTCAAACAGCAGACCACATGAGGGCCTACAGCACCCGGTTTATACAAGGCCGCCCTCTTGTGGTGAACTGAGTGAACTACATGAATAGGACCAACACAGTGTCTCTCGGTCATGATGTCTTAGTTATACGACATTGCAGAGAAAATTTCCGTCACATATCCGCTAGAGGGCAGATGAACATACTAAGAATCAGATGGTCTAAGGGGTTCTTTATATGTAAAAAGACTTACATTGCATGATGTGCCTTCACCTGTGTACGACAGTTGCGTCCCCAATAACAGTTGGGACGAGAAGTAACGGCAGCTGAGGAAAGAACATTAAATAAATTCATTACACCGGATATAACATGAACATTTAGGGTCAACCTTGTGAAAGTAAAAGTGGTCTAAAAGTTCCCACTGGCTTTTAAAATGGTCCTTCTGACCTGGCAGTTCAGGCGTGGGGATGTTCTGTCTGTACTTGTAAGCCAACTCCTTGAACGCCCGCAGCCCGCAGCAGAAGCACAGGATGGCATTTGGAGAGATACGCCAATCTGACGGAGAAAGAGTCCGAGATGTTGCCACTCTCTCTCTCGACTTCAAAGTCCGCCACCAACTGCCGCGGGTTATTGACAGAAGACTCACCTGACAGATAGTAGTTACCCTGCTGGAAGGCCTGCAAAGACTCGTGGAGCAGATCTCTCCACGACTTCCCTCTGGAAGACAAGTAGTTCTGGTGGAAGGACAGAAACACACGCAAAAAAAACAATGAAACATCTTAACACTTAATACACGAAGTTGATATTTTTGTAACCTGGAGATCTCAATTAACATTACAAATATCCAAATACTAGTGTTTTAAAAGCATCATAAATGTAAAAATGTTAGGCAGCAGTTACAATGAACTACCCATGTTCTAAACAGTCATCTCTGCTAAGGAGTAAAACGTATCAGATTCCAATAAACAAATGAACACAATCCAGGTCTTACTTGGAGGATCTCTGATTCATAGTTATTGTTGTTCAGCACCCCCTCCAGGCATTTATCTGTCAGATTGAGCTCTGAAAGAAAAAGGAAGATTGCTAAATGTCTAACAGGTCAAATCCAGCAAACTACAACACTTAAAATAGCAGAACTACACCCGAAGGGCTGAGCACCTTTCTGTTTGGATTTGCCTGCCAGAGAGCATGAGTCACGCCAGTCGGACCGCTGAATGGCGTTTCGTGCTGTACAATGATTCAACCAGACTGACAGGTGGCGTAGAAGGAATAGAAGAAGCCACGAGCCACTGCTAAAGGAAACTGGAAGCTGACAAATCCCTGTTTTAAAAAGTATTCAATCCAACCACTGAGTTGTGTACATGCTATACTGCGATTCTTCTAGAGGAACGTTTGTTCCTCTGACATTTCTTCCACACCAATATGAAGGGAAACATTTGTAGTGGACGCACCGTGTTTATATCCCGAGGCTACAAAGACATCACAATTACAGGTATTGCATCTGCACACTATTGGGGTATCAGCCTCTTCCATTTAAACGTATATTCCCATCAGCCCCACCCAGCAACGGGCCCCTAACAGCGGAGGCCCCTGAGGCGGGATTTGATGAAACCGATACGTACCGCTGAATCGAGCCAGACAGCCTTGACAGCCGATCCTCTGGCAGCCCCAGTACATGTGACAGAAGGGTCGCTGGCACAGCACACCTGCCAACACGATGCACACAGCATGAGGTGTGTAATCTATAGACACAATCTATCATCGCCTCACAACCTAAATCCTCCATGCATTCTCGCTCCGCCCACATTTACTCCATTTCTATTTAACTAGTTGCATGCGGTTTTCTCAAAGACGTTAAAATAGTATCAACGCCGTTACAACTGCGCAGGGAGGACTAACAACAACCACCACCCACATCGTTGAGCGATGACCTGCTCGCCGGTCGGCTCGGCCCGTCGGTCCGGCATCGGCTGGAGGCAGCAGGTGCAGATGAGGTGGCAGCCCTGAGCGGGGCAGCGGTACTCCTGAGACGCTGCAGACAGGACGGGAGCACAGACGTGGAGACGTGAACGGGAGGCAGGAAGATCTTCGGATGCTTTCACCAAGTCTCGCACATAGTTTCCGCCATTGGCATTGTAACGGAATGTTCTACCCCGTGGCTTCAGCCGAACCAGAGCGACTGACCGTCTCATCCGATACACGCGCATGATCACCTGAGGGGATGGCGGAGGATGTTGAGGGTTGCTCCCCCGTAGGCTGTGCGGACCCCTCCTCAGTGGGCGGTTTGGGTGGAGGAAGTGTAGGTGGAGGGTCTGGCAGACAAGGGAGCCAGTAGTTGGAACCGGTGGATAACAGCACCTGACCGACCTCCCTCCGGTAGCCGGGACACTGTCGGCACACCACCACAGGCTGACTGGGGAGCAACGCCACAAAACGACATCATCACATATTTATGGCACAAAGATTTTGCCTATGAGACAAAAAAATGTATCTGAAAACAACTGACAAAAGATATAGCTTTTTGTTAATTTAGACTATTTCAGAGGGAGATATAAAACAAAGTCAGTAGCCACCACGAACACTGGTTTCCTCCCAATAGAATTGTTCGGTCCTTACCCAATGTCTGAGGAGTCACTGTCGTTGTCAGAGAGCTCAAAGAGGTAATCTGAACTGCCCTCCTCATCCGAGAACGAGCGCTCAACTTTGGGCTGCAACATGTCCTGAGTTATCTTGTTACGGCTGTCCATGCTCTTTAGGTCCTCATCACTGCGGCACTTTTCTGTCGCACAGACACACAGCTACAGAGTCAGAGAGAGTCTTCTTCTTAATTTATACCATTTGGGAAATCAGACACGGTAAGCAGGTCTTGCTTACATGCCAATCCTTCTCTCATGTTTGTGCATCAATCAAGTCAGCTTTGGTGGGAAACAAAAACCTCAGCCAAAGCTGCACTTAGCAGACAGATTCATTATGTAAGGCCATTTTTAAATCCAGTTACACGTTTTTCCGTTTCCAGGGAATAAAAGGTGCTGGCATTATGAATGAAACAATAATCGATGATTACAAATGGTATTTTTCTGTGCAAACCTGGGTGCTGGATGAGGTAGGCCTCCACCAGGTTATTGAGGATGTGGTTCTTACGAATCCTTTCCACCGGGCAGCGGCAGGTTGGGCAAAGAGAAGAGCGCTCCATCCAGCCCGAGTAGCAGGCAGCACAGAAGACATGCATGCAAGGCTGCAAGCTAAAAGCAAAAACAAGAGACCAAGAGTTAAACTAACTATTGGCAACATGCTGCATGTGCACAAGGTACCTTCCAAGTCCTCTCTTTGAAGTCATTGATGATCTTACCTAACGCAGTCATGCAGCAGGTCTTGACAAATGACACACGTCAGGCTCTCCTCCATCTTGTCAGTCTTAGTCACTTCCACAGGAGGCTTGGTCAGAAGACCTCCTTTAGCTGAACAGAGCCGCTCTGTGCTCGAGGTGTGTGGCAAGTCCAAATCACAATCTTCCACTGTAAACACAACAGTCAGTTCCGCATTTAGACAGAGTTGTCTGGTTTGGCTTAAAAAAAATGAAATATATATTTTTTAAATCGGCTCTGGTAAGACATGAAGGGCAAAGTGGCGGATCTCTAGGACGCGGTGTGCGGACACCTGGAGGGCGCCTGCCGTTTTGGTTAATGTATGTACAGCAGCGCAAAAGGGCCAAAGGGCAGGCTTAAAGAAATTTAAGAGGGTGCAATTTAAAAAGATACAGCCTCAGGCAGTCCCATCACTAGTCTCAAGGCTATGAATAAAATATAAAACGTGCCAATCACAGTGAAGCCTGACGACATCGACACACAAAAAACTGGCTTTCGCCAGAAATCACAGCATTATCTGTATGGTGCAGGACAGCATGAGGTGAACAAACCAAATCTGCAACTACAGCTGGAGGGTGTGGGGTTTTTGACAGTTAAGTGATAATAGAAGGAAGAAATAAAAAAAATGTTTGGTGATAAAACACTCTTACTATATTGGTTTCACTAACAGTTCCTCTAAAAACTAAACGTTTTTAGAGGAAGTTATGAAGCAGAAGATTAATGAGTTCTTGTTATCTGCTGTTTTCCGGATAAGCAGGCAGAATACCAAGTATCCAGAAGCAGTTTTAATGCTGGTGAACACAGTGGACGACCATGCGTAATGGCGTTGCACAGTAGCGGTACTCTCTAATCAGAAGCTGCATATTTGCAGATGGCCGCTGGGATTTAATAAACTGAAGGAGAAGCTCTTCAAATAGAATAAAGCAGTTGTATAAAAAAGCCAAGGAAATTATAAAGTCAGGACGTCCCGATATAAAATGAACCAAAAAATAATGTTAGCAATCATGGAAATCTAAAGAAATAATAATAATAAAGACCTACTGTAATCAGTTTTCCTCCTCTTGCTTTCTGGCTCCGTGTCATCTAGGAGTTTTTCCTGTGCTGGGGCAGCAACTTTAGCCTGGTCTGATGAAATGGAGAAAAACGTTGGTCAATTCCTTTTGTCGATACACTTACTCTTATCATGTGGTAAGTACAGTGAACAAGTTCAGTATTGATCAGTTGCAATCAATTGACTTACATCAGCAAGTCTGTTTACATCAATGACTTCATTTAGAAGCAGAGTTATCGTAGTTATACTATCATCATATCAAATACTATACAGCATAATTATGTTATTTTATCAAATCAAGCACCCCTACTTTAGACAATTCATTTCATTTAGCCCATAATTTTGTTACTTGTGCCTGTAAAGCAAAAGTTTGTCATTCAAGTAAATGCTTGTGCGCTTTCTTTACAGAAGACCAAAAGCAGATCTGCCTGTTAAATATGAAGCTACAGCCTGTAGACGGTTAGCTTAGCTGAGGCTAGCTTGGTCTTTTCCAAAAGGTACAAACGACCGATTTTACGAGAATTTATGCACCAAACTCTTTCTTGGCTGAAATAAGTCACTTCCTGGAGGCTTGCCATCGCCACGGCGTTACCAGGCAACCAGCTGAGACTCACTGTTGCCAGACATACCAGAACATAACCACAGGATCTTAAACTGTAGATAATCCCAATCAATAATTATTATTTTTATACGTCTACACACTGGTGTAATAAATCAAAATGGGATGCATAGTTAAATTCCAGAAGGGAAAGCTGATTATCATAAACTCTTCAGCAGCGCGTCAGCAGATGACCTACCTGAAGCGGGACAGGCCGTGGTTGCCACGGGACCAGAAGCGCCATGGCTCCCGACACAGAAGAGGGACGAGGAGGTGGAGGGCTGAGGGTCTTCCAGGGGTTGATCACGAGAAGCCTTCGGGAGCATGACGGGCTCCACTGAGAGTGGGAAAGGGCCAGGACTGTGGGCTGCCCTCTCCATCTCTGAGGTTTAGATACAGAGTGGGGGGGTTAGTAACTGACAGCAGTGGAACAAAAGGGGTTACATTTGAGAAAAGACTTGCAGGGAATCACCTGGATACTTACCATAACCATGTTCTGATGCAGCGTGCTCCATTTGGATGGAATGGTAAACGTAGGCAATGTCTACAGCGGGACAACAGAGGAAATCATTTTTCTTGCCTTCCTCTATTTCATATAAACGTTATTGGCAAAGAAAAAACCTGAACCACTGACTTTGTTCTGGCTCACTTTTCCTGTATACAAAGTAGATGATGTCGCCGCTCTGTAGCATGTGAGTTTGCTTCTTGACCAGTTTGGACATGTTGATCACTGTACCATTAGTGCTAAAGTACATACAGACAAAAACACAACAGGGCATGTCACTGTACAAAGGTTTTGAGGCATTTCCAAAATAGGGCTTGTTTAATATAATGCATGGTACCTGGTGTCTTCAAGCCACACCAGCCCCGAGCTTTGGTCTTGCACAATCTTGCAGTGCTCCCCTGAGACCAGTTTGTTGGCTGGGAAGGACAGATAACATCCTAGCAGCAAAACAGGACACAGAAAAACACTCAGAGTAGACAGACTACTTGGGCTACTTTGTTCAAATGGCAATATAGTTTGAAATATTCAGCCTATTCGTTAAAATAAACACAAATGAAAACTATTGAGTCCATGGACATCTCTTTCAAGCCTTTTATTGCCCAGACACCAATTAAGGCTAGACACTTTGCATTGCAAAAAAGTAGACCCCCAAAAGGCCTCGACAACAAAGCAGACACAGGGGGAAATATAGGCCTAACCTTTTCTTTGGCAAAAGCCCATACACGAAAAAACTACTTAATATTCTGCACACATGTTCTCAATGGATGCCTTTTGTTGTCATCACAAGGGGCTGTCTAAGTTGGGTGCACTAAAGAAGGCTTTGTGTTTTCAAGGGGGAGGTTTTTTTTTTAAGGGCTCCAGACACTGACAGCGATGTCTACAGGACAGACAGGGGACGGCCTTTTGTTGACAGACATCGCCACTTTGGGTAGCAGGTTAACGAAGGTTTAAAAGATGTACGACAGGTGACGATGCGTCTTTATTGGCCTATTCCAAAAATATGTTACGTATAGAAATGAAACCCACCCTTTTTCCGGCCAACTGTGCATTCCCGGTTAAAAAGCAGGATGGTTTCACTGGAGTCCACTTTGACGAGCTTTCCCCAAGGGCGTCCCCTCCGGTAACCGTCCATCCTCAAAATGATTCTCTACGAGAAATGATGAGCAAAAACAAGTTTAGCGTAAGGGGAATACTGGTAAAACCTGTGAAAACATTTAAATGAGAAATACAATCAAACAGTAAAGTATTTTCTTTCCAGCCAGATGGAGTTTCTCATTGAAATGATGGTAAAAAGAATAAAATATGTTTAATGAAAGAAAGCAACCTTAAAACTCATGAATTACTTTTTAAAAAGGGAATCCACCTTTCCATTCATCTAAAACACAGATTGAATTGTTTAATTATTTAATTTAATTTAATTTCCAATTATACAAACGTGATTTCAACTTAATGAGACGTTTAGTTTTTAAGTCCCATAAAATTGTTTTAGGTCAATGGTTTATACTTGATTAGGGATCCAGTGTTGTGGATTTATAACATTCTTGTTTTAATGTTTTCCGACGTAAAGTTGGTGTTAACAACCTTTAAGCAGACGTGTGACCTGTCAAATAAAACGAGGCTTACTTAAAACTGAAAGCGTCCTTCATCACAGCCGCTAACGAAGCTAAGCTAACGCTAGGCTCGGTTGTCCAATGGAGCGTTATTTGCCGTCTGTACCGTTTGACAAGCCGGAGACACTTCACTTCACCCCCATCGTCCGCTATCGATTCGAAGAAACGGGGGGATTTCATCACACGTAGAGTGAGCGAAAACAACTTCGGTCAACAACAACACGGAGCTAACGGGATTGCTAACAAATTAGCAGCCGACCGCAGTGTTGGATCCACGCGCGAAGGAGCACGCGAAGCCCGTCGCGTCACGCTGGTCCCGTGTCTAAAACGGATACTTTACCGGCAAAAACGCTCGGGTTCGCCGTCCCCGGTGGTTCGGTGCGGTTTCTTCTCCTCGTACTCCGGCTAAACACAAGAGGCGCTTCCTGCCAGGCTCCGGGGTGACGTCACGGCTTCATCAGCTGATGGAGGAGGGGCCGCTCGTCCCCAAACACACGTTTTGACGAAAGGCTCAAGGCTGAAGTCCATCGATACAAACGCACTGGGGATTTCCACCTGAAGATGAAGAGTGAAGGAGTTCCACTTGCATCCATTTGAGACTGATAATAGTCGTGAGGGTTACTGACAATCGGTCAAATGCAGGACCATTAAAATTAAAAACAACAATTAAAAACACAGCGACATCCCTTATTGCTATGTTTAAACAATGAGAAAATGAAACCTTAGCATTTGTTCTTTCTCCTACTAAAATATATATAGGCCTTTTTTGCATTGCAATATCAATTTGATGTATCTATTTTAAGCTACTGTATATGTGTATTTGGGTATCTTTATGTTCCTAGTGTCAAACAAAGTTTGGAAAAAGACAAAAAAAAACCACAATATCTTTTTCCCAACCCCTTCTTGCATCTGGTGGCTGGCCTCTCCTCAGAAACTACAGGGTCCCTTGGGCCTACACGTTGAATAAATTATCATGGAAACACCATCTTGCGCTACTGGCTTCACCTCACTGGTGTATGAATTAATTAAATGACCCACCACATTTGCATTAAAATGATCACCATCACTATTGGCCTAATTATAGATCTCAAAGTAAAATAATCATGAATACGTTGTTATATTCATTTAATCAGTGTCGACAAAAAAAACACAATTTACTTTACATAATTACGGAAAACACTGGCAAAAGCAGCATTGAAAGAGACAGCGAGGCAGACTGCAGGCTTTTATCAAATGTAAGTCCATTTGTAGTCATTTATATGGTCATATTCATAAAATTAATCTGTATTAGATTACTGGTATTCACCATCCATTTAAATCATGTGTGCAATCCAGACGTAACAACTCAAGTAAATCTTGGGTCAAAATCCAAAGCAAGTAGAGTTTTGAAATCCTTCAACATTACTTGAATATTTCCCTTTGATGTTACTTAAATAAACTTTTTTGGATCTGGATTTATCTGACGGATGCCATTTTACATAAATCCAATCTTTTTATTCTTCAACCTATTACAAAAAAGGTATCGTTTGGGCATGTAGCGTTTCAGTTAATTATTAGTTGTAAGCACTTTAAGACTTATTTCCATTCTAAACTTCTAAGCTCAGATGGTTTTATTCAAACTGTTTGAGGCTGGAGATCAAATTGCAGACAAAGAGGCCAACTCCACCTTACAGTGTAAAAAATAAATAAAGTGTGTATTGTTGCATGTGTATACATTTTTTTTTGTCATTTTAAATGTAAATATAGTTTTTACACATTGAAACAATTATTCAAATGACTATGCGTATAATAACAATGAATGAAATGGCCTAGTGATCAACATTGTAATGATTAATAGCTGAAATCTTGAGCTACATGCTAATCACCAAACAGACACGTCAGCAGTGAGCATGTGAGCACCGGCCGAGCTGCAAAGTCACATATTTCCTTCAGGATTCGGTTAAAATCAAGAACAGAACTAAAAGAGAGTGAATAGTGGATATACCATAACTTGGCGGTGGGTTAAGACCAACATGTCTCTCTAACAGAAATAGCGAGCGAGTTCTTAGTGGAGGACTAATCCCTGCAACCCCCCATCTATTCCCTGGCAGTGCATTATTAATGGGCAGTGTGGAGCCGGGTGAATACAGGGGCCTCTCCGCACTAATGCGTTCATTCCTCATTGTTAGACGTCTGGTGAGGAGAACGCAAACACATGCTGCCTTCTTAAAGCATCGTTCCCTCAGATGCTCAGATGCACATGCGTGCAAACACATTTGCCTGCAAAACAAAGGTGTGCCGTCCCTGCAGAATATACTCTTGCGGGGAATTAGTATGTGTTTATCATTCAATCTTGAAGTTAGAATCCTCTGCAGATCTCTCTGATAAGGTCACGACCGCAAATTGAATGCAGACTATCGAGTCGCACACCCACGCTGTCAATCAGCCTTTCCTAATTGGATCAACGATTACTAGTGGCAGCTGTATAAAACATCAAATGAGTAATTAAATGAAATAATGAGAAAATAAACCTTAATGTTGCCAAATGGGAACGCAGGCGAGCTGAGGAATGTGATTTCGCTGTGCTCTCGGAAATTATCTCTCTCCGGCTCGGGCTAATTGCTGGAGGATGTCCTCTTAACTGAGTGTGAAAAGCTGTGTCTAATTACGGCAACATTAATCAGGCATTAGCATGTTATCACAAGGTTAACTTATCAGGAGGGGCCCAGAAGCAGCTGGAGATGCAATTTACCCACGCTGCACTGGGCCAACTGAGCCACAAGGGGTAGTGCTTGTTCTTCCAGTGAATCATTACTCAGCCCCCTGGAAGCCCAGAGCTCAAACCAAAGGCGACCATGTTGGATTAAAATGTGGGGACATTGATGTTTGGAGATTCCTCGGTGTTGATTTGTAATGTCCCCAATCAATATCGGCTATTTCCCGCTAATTGTGCCGCTTGAAAAGAACATTTATCCTCAGGGGATTCGAAATGTTTGCTCATAATTTGTCCACATCTTGCTTTGCACGGCCACACCAAGTGAGAGATCTTTACTATGCACTGTAGGAGGAATTACATGGACTGAACTAATTAGCTAAATCAATGTCAAGCAATTGTGTGCTTGGTGGAGCTGTTAAGTCAACATCAAATAAAGACTGATAGTGGTTGCATCTTAATTTAAACCACTATACATATAAAACATTACCAATCACTGAATGCAAAATTGCCGTAACAAGAAGCCTACATATTGAATTATGCACTGACAAAAATGTACTTTGCTTGGTTTCAACATATCAACAAAAATATACCAGATGAAATAGCAAAAGAAGTGTATGCGCAATCTTGAAACCATCACATGCCAAATGACCTACATGTGTGCAGATTAAAGGTCATTTCTGGCAGCAGTTTGGTCCTGTGCACTGACTTCATTACCAGCGGCTCCAGAGCGGTCTCATCAGGATTCCAGCAGGGCAGAGAAACCGTACCTCCAGCAGCTCTGCCAAAGGCGTTCATTTGTCAGAGAGGCATGGAGATCACAGGCCAACAAATCTCCCACGTCTCCCAGACTGTCGAGCTCTTTCCCTGCGTATCAAAGACAAAAGAACAGAGCCGGGGAGCAAGAGAGCAGAGCAGCCATTCTGTGCAGAGATGCCCTGCTCTTTAAACCCCCGCCCCCCCCTCCCTCCAGCGTGCCCTTTGAAAACGCCTGTTAGCCTGGGTGAGAGAGATTACAAGCAAATAAAATTACATTCATTGTGATATTTGATTTCATATTAGACCCAGAATTATAATTACACCACACTCAAGACTTTTCATTTAAAAACTATTCGCCGACAACAAAGAATCAGAGATGGGAATGAGCAGGTTGTGCATCGAGCGAGTGAGTGCACATTATCAGGCCTGTTTCACTACAAGTAACAATAATGTGAGAAGAATGGAGGCGCTAATAAGAATTTAATCAGGTGAAAGAGCGGATGTAATGATATGGAACTCAGGGCTTTATTTTCATCTGTCAGTCTGTTTGGTGCAACGCCAGGAGAGCACGTTGGGAAGACAATGCCTTTTTTTAATATTCCTCCCAAAGGCTGCAATACGGTTTTAAGGGCTCACTTCTTACCAACCAAGAAATGGGTTATATTACCCACCACAACTCAGCTGCAACCTGTCTGACGGTCGGGGGATGCACCGAAAGCACAACGGTGTGTTACAGGGGGAATGTGGGCATATGCCGCCTGGCTTAATCCAACAAGCACAAGGGAAGAGATAAGAGACATTCTTGGGCGGCGCAGAAACGAGGCATGAGAAGGGCCAGCTTGATAGCAGTACTTGTTGTTCTGATGTGTTAAATAGCTGGCCTTCAACACCCCAATCAATCGCTGAGTGAGCCACTGTGTAGCCAAGGGTTGTGTGTGATAGCCAGATGGCTGAAGTCAATGGTGCTCTGCCTCGTCTCCTGTGTCACAAAGGGATGATCATGAATCTGGCCACTAAAAGTTAAAAAAATAAAAATAAACAAAACACGGCAGAATTGTAACAAGTCATAGTCAAAGGATCTAAGGACATTAGCTGGCCTCGGGAGGCCGTCGTGCACATTTGTTTTTGTTTTGGCTTGCACGGCTTGTTTTCGTCAGATATGACACGCAGTGAATGCAGATCTCACTGTGTGTGACGATGCCCACCAACCGCTGTGGGTGCGCCACTCCTGCGAAGCAGCCAACGCGCCGAATGGGCGCATGCGACAAACGTCTTGTGGGATACAAGAGAACGTTTTGAACGTGCTCCGAGACCTCCAGAGGCCTGCGCTGACTAATCTGCAAACAATTCGCACTGCAAGCCCCATTGCAAGTAGAAGAACAAGCCCCTTAAGCTGTGACATTAACGAACACAGTGAGATAAGATGGGGTTTGTTATCTTGGTGCATGAAGCTCCTGCCTAGATTGGAGATAAGCCCCTTTCAAAGCGCGTTCGCTGCCAGACAAATCTCCAAAGAAGCAAAAGGAGGCGGGCAAAGCAAGGCCCGGAATGCTGAGAAGCCCCGTCAAAGCAAGTCTCACGAAGAATAAGATCGCCCTGCTCCTCTCCAACGTATTTTCTGACCTCCTTTTTGGGTTTTTTTTGTGAGAGAGAGAGAGTTTTAACTTGTTGCTGAGAAGAATGCAGTCTAAAACCAGCAGCCATTCTGAGCATAGCATTGTGTGCCCTCCTCTGTTTAACGAAGCAATAATAATCCAATATGAATGAGGAGAACACCCACACACAAGGATGCTCGGTTCCTGGATAATGTGTCAAACTGAAAGAAATATCATTTCATTAAATAGCGACTTCAGGTGTGTGAGAGCACTATTTTGATTGTTTCATATATGGAGGGAAGCTTACTTGAACATCTGCTTCTGGTATTGTTGCCACACTGACGGAGACTTTGTAAAAGATTAACAATGTGTAACAATTGAAAGTCATAAATACACTAGTGACATAACTTGGCTAAGCTTCATGTCCGTTTTCAATGAACAGGATTATGCAATCTGAAACAACAAACACAACAAACTCAATAAAAGAAATCTTGCTGCCAAGTTTACAATTTGGATGCTTACTTTAGTGAAATAATTGAAAGAAAGTCATACGTCACTGTATCATCATACATGTGTTTTGAGACCTTTTCAAGCCCATATCACAATGACTACTTAAACAAGTAAGACATAAAAATCAGAAATTAGCTGTAAAATCGTTTTACATTAGTCAAGACATTGATTGAGTTGTACCTTGCTTTTAAAAATGTGTTAAAGTACTAACTTTTGCTCTAATTAGTATTTTATCCTTTACTTTCCACTCGTAGATGGCCCACAGATTGAATCACAGTCACAAGCAAGCTTCTCTTGTTCAAGAGCTCTTTGTGGTAGAATATGATCTGACTGCAGTAGCAGGAGTGTATCCAGTAAATTTAGATCAAAGAGTTTTAATACTAACACTAACGTATCTGTTAATTACCGCCACCCAGACCCTCGCCCAAGCCTATCAAAAAGCTAAAAAAAATGAATCGGTCTCTAATATATCGAGCAAACCGAACAGAAACCCCCCCACATGACTCACCAGAGCTGGATACAGATGCTGTGCTGTGGCCAATTGAGTGCAGCGGTGGTCTCATTCCAACAACTGGTGCTCTTGTTCCATCTAAGGCAACATCAACAGTTTCAAATTCAAGCTCTGTGTTTTCAGTAGAGGGTTAGCGTGGTTTTACGTGGAAAGACGTTTTAATGTTTTTTTTTTATTTTGAAATGTGTTATTAATTCATAGGCTGTGCAAACAATTTTTTTTGGTCAATTTCATAATTTCACATTGGAAAGGAAATCCTCACACGTGGACGCCAATCGCTAGGTGTTGCGTCTCTGCCAGCGTTCAAACTGGATAAACGCTTCTGAACGTGCCCCCCCCCCCCCCCCCCATCCACCACCACCACCACCACCGGAGGGGACGGACTAAACCGTGGTCCTCTTTCTGCGGCTTGGAAAGAACCTCCGCCTCCCTGGATGCCAAGCGGCTCCGAGGCGATCCCAGCGGCGAGAGCCAAGGAACGCTCTCGCTAACTGAGCTCTGGAGAAATACGGTCACGGAGAGATCCACATTCAAATAAACTTCACTCTTGGCCCGCGCACACAAGCCATGTTGTCACCAGCTGGCAGAGCCTCTCACCACCGCCCCCCCTCTCCTCCTCCCCTTCAAATACTGAGCCACTTTTGATTAACGTCTCCACAGCTAATCATGTGCGTTGGCTGTGCCAAATTGGACGGGCCACGTATGGCTTTCATTTGCCTTGAAATCTCTTCTTTAAAAAAAAAAAAAACTAATTTGAAGTCTCAGAGCTTCCTTTTACGCCAGCCTACCCTGCCTTAAGTCTTCTCTTGTCCGGTGCCCACACATAGAACAGAGAGGGTAGTGTGGCGGCACGGTGCCATCCTGCGGGTCCCCTGAATGAGAGGACTATCTCTGCCAGACGCGCCCGGCTGCATAAATGTTATTCATTTTTTTTATGGTTTGTGTACATAATATGGCCAGTGTGGGGAGATTGTGAGGTTCCACTAAAGGCTGGAAAAAAAAAAATCCTCAAAATTGAGTTAAAAGTGGAAAACTTATTTTGGCTGGTGGTGACTGTTGGGAACTTCCTTATTTTTCATCTCCCTTTAATTCTCCTGCTCTCCTCCCTGCTCGAACTTGCTCTCTGAGGTTCCAGTGTTCGCAATATACACGCGCTGTGTTGGCTGCCTCCCCCCCCCCCCCACAGCCATATCGGTGGCAGTGGCGTGAGACAGCCGGGGGAATATTTGTCATATGACCAGAGGTGCAAAGACATTAGACAGCACTTTGTCACCAGGGTCTGGAATTCACACCATTTGGCTGTTTCCAAGTCGGCTCCTTAACCGCCGAGCGGCCTGCTTTCTGTCAGCTGTCGCTCTGTTGACATTGAGGGCTAAAAAAAGACGTGGAATGATGTACGCTACCGGCCTTTTTAAGGTGCTCAAAACAACATGGAGTCGACAAAGAGAGCCCGCAGGACAGGGACCCGCGGGCCAAAGCCTTTGACTCTGTGCTTTCTCCTCCCCCCTCCCCCCCCCCGGTCCACCGTTCGGATTCAGTTCAGTGGTTTAGAATGGATCTCGTCAGGGTTTTTCTATCCCCCGCAGAGTGATGGGCTTGAACTCTGAGCAGAGCCTCTGTCTCCCAAATCGCCAGGCCCAGCGGAGGCCCAAGCAATCCAAATGTGATGGTGGCGGGGGGGGGGGGGGGGGGGGGAGGGGCCTCCCGTCTCATTACCAATCTCCATTTCAAAACAGCCTTCAAAATGGGAACTAATGCATTATCTCTCGCTGGGGGAAAAGTCGAGGGAGCCACTACATAGTGAGCAAGAGAGAAATGGGGATCGGGATAAACCATTCATTTGTTGCCCATCTTATTAGCTTGGCACTGTGTTATTAGTTGCCATTGTGCTCTATAAAAGCCCCTTAGGCCTGTTCCACTGTTCGCTGAATCTGGGGTGAGCTCTGTGCCAAGCACTTTTTGGAGGTATTTGAAACCATGAAAATTCTATCCTAAACCCTCAGCAGAGGTTTTTTACAGATAAATGAAGAGGATTAGTGGAACAATAAAACAATGTCTTACCTCAGATACCACCGTATCCTATTAATTGGGATTAAAGTGGAGAAATGCGTAGAAAAAAAAACCCTCAATCTTGTATCACAGTATGACATTGACATGCCCTGCCGTAGCAACAATGTGCCATTTGACAGAAAATGTGTTATTATACACAAATTATGCACAAGTAAAAATAGAAAATCATAAACAAGGCCTGGAAGAAAAAAAGAAAGAAAAAAGCCTGGACATGTGAAGAACAGCTTTGTAAAAGAGCTGACAATTGCAGAAACAGTAATAACCTACCTTGGGTTGGATATGCTAGGTAATGTGTCAATTGATTCCCATCCGATGACGGACTGTGTGTTGAAATAAATTGACCTTGCCAGACGATGAGTGAAATTGATGGAGCTTTTCATCTCCGGAGGGCCGTTCCACACTCAGCCGTAAAATGGACAGAGCCCAGGACAGAGTGATTGAGTCGAGGGAGAATGTAAGGTGTGTGTTTTTGTTCTTCCAAAGCTTGCTTGGTAAATAATAGTTACAGGAAAAAAATCACTATGCTGTAGCAAGTACAGGGGTTAAGTACCTGTTGTTGACTAGATGATTAGGACTAAGAGCACATAGTGCCAGAGTGAAGCTGGCCGTCAGAGGAATATGTGGCTCAATTACCAGGAGCCTAAATTGAAAGTGATAGTGATTTAAGTCTTCCCAATACGTCAGCCTCATTCTGGCAAACAGTCTTTTCAAGGAGCCCTTTAAGGAAAAAAAAAAAAAAAAAGAAGAAGAGAGAAACCGCCGGAGTGTGTGAGAGACACAGGAGCGCCATTGATTTTCAATAACATCCCCTAATGACCCGGCCACGGTTTGATCCACGCTGTCATTACGGGCTGATGCCATGGGACGGGGGCCGCCGCGTCTCACGGCACACGGCAGCGGGGATGAGTGGTCGAGGCATTATCGGGATGAATCGTCCGTCTGTGGACAGGCGGGGCGAGCGGGCGCGGCCCGAGGCCTCGTCAATAACGGGACGGGGCGCCGCTCCGGAGCGCCTTTCCGGCCTCATTAGAAAAGCAGATGAGCGCTCTGCATGAGGAGTGGGGGGGCGGAGGAGGGGGAAAGAGAGAGAGAGAGCCCCCCCTCCTCCACCATCTGATAGCCGGCCTCCCAGGCGTTGCTCCTCTTAATGAGTCCGGACCGCGCGTCAATATGCGGCTGGGCTGCCAGTCGATAGCGGTTACCTGCAACACAAACACTCAAAACCCGCTTTTATACAAAATCAATGTCCTATTAGCCCCTCCATGTATTGCCTCGGCCCAATCTCATCGATCCCCCTCTGAAGAGCACCGCGGCCCCATGTGTGACAGATTATGGTCAAATGATCTCATGGCGTAGGCTACTCTGCCGGCAGAGTCTGTTGCCTTTATGATTACACATTGATAGCTTGAAATCAGATGAGCAAATACTCTGAGAAACGCTGAAAACTGAGGCACAAGCATTATTGGCGAAACCATCAACCGAACATAAACATTCCACTCAGTAGGTTTGGCTTACAGACAAATTCAGTACAAAATTCAGCGCCGACCACGAGTGCCGCCGTGAGGAAGGACCAGCAACAAATGTATGACATTAGGTCCAAACTTTATTCCGTACATTTTAAACCAAGAATGTTCATTTTCATTTTTTTGCACGCCTAAAACTCTACTTGTTTTGTATACAAGAGTCTAAGAAAAACAACTGCACAACACCACAAGGTTGACAGAGAATGTCCTTTTGCCGCCCACTAAAAAGTGTCCTCCTTTTCTGTCCGGGGCTGGTCCAGTTTTTGACTTGGAAGTCTCAATAATTCCATCATTTTTTTTTTATAAACAAGTGTTACTCCAAGTATCTTTCAGTATCACCAGTCCTGTCTGCTCCCTCCGGATGATTTCTTCATTAGGGTGCTGTGTGCTGCTTTGCATAGATTGCAGATGATCCTTCTAGGCCCCCCTACAACACCCTCTCGTCGTACTTCTCATCCATTGGCCAGGCATGTCTGTTGCCATGATATTCAACAGGGAGGTTTTTCCCCAAGTTTCATTTGATTTTGTTTTTCTAGAAATGGTTAAAAAGACTAATAAATTTACACTGTAATTTTGCAGCAAAGAAATATCAACAAGTTATTTACACAGGTTTTCTTTACAGAGACTGAACAAAGACCTCATAATATATATTTATCTGCATATCTCAAAGGCAAAACAAATGAACAAAACAAATCTGTAATGTAACATTGTACATTGTCACCATTGAGGATATCCTGGTACCATGAGGTTAAATTACTGAAGGATGAAACCAAATCCAGTCTTAACGGCGGGTCATAACGCATATGTCTCACAACCAACTGGGATAAATATTGTAAAAGGCATGACTAATGCACAAAATACATAAAATTCATAGAAATGATATCTATACATGGAACAAGGATAAGAAATGTACAAACTCATTTCGGGACCTTTCTTTTTCCACGGAGCTGAAAAAAAGGTATTTGATTAATATATTAATAATTATCAAATATTTAAGCCGGATATAAACATACACGTATTTATGTTCTCTCGACCGACATTATTCAACCTCCAGTCTACTAAAAATAAAGTCATGGCATGTGCCTAATCAGCCTTCCATACCTTTGCTTTGTACAATCATACCCTTTCCCTTGGGAAGTTTTGCTCTCATCTGGTTGAGAGCAGTGCATTTTGTTCACAAAAAAAGGTTTTTGGGATCCGGAAAGCGGGGATGGTGTGGAGTGCTGTCCGGCGAGGCCTGGTGCTGAAGAACTACTAACGGAGCTACCGGGCCTCGACCTCTTTGGGGTTGCGAGACGGGGAGTAGTCCCGTGGGTCCTGGGTGGTGAGGGGGGTAGTCCTCCTTGGGGAGGCTGGCCTGGCACTGCCGGCTGGCACAAGGGGCGGGGGGGCGCTGAGCGCCGCCGTCGGCGGGGTTCTGTTCAGGGGGCCGTTGTGTCCCGTGGAGGGGCTCAGCCTCGGGTAGTGCATGCCGCCTAAGTGGGGCATAAAGGGGGGCATGTGGGGCAGGTGACCCTCCATGGGGGACTGGTGCAGCTGATGGAGGCGCGCCCTGTCCAGCTCCTCCCTCAGGTGGAGCCGCTCCCGCTCCTCCGCCTGCTGCCTCATCCTCTCGTGCTCCCTGCGCACCTCCAGCAGGTGCTCGTGGTGGGAGTAGTCGTGGGCCTCCCTTTCGCGGTAGGCCCGCTCCTGCTCGTACATGCTGGGGAAGCGGTGCCCCTGCTCGGCCCGGAGCTGGAAGTCCATGCGCCGCTGCAGGTCCAGGCTGCGGTAGGCCTCCCTCAGCGGGTCCCAGGGGAAGGCCTGGTGGGGCAGGCGCTCTCGGCCCGCCAGAGGGCTCACTCCCATGAAGGGGGCCATGCGCGCCCGGTCCAGCACGTTGAGGCTCCCCATCTGGGGCATGCCGCTCATCGAAAGGGGCAGAGAGTGCGCCATGGGGACACCGTGCATGCCGGATGCTGGAATGTCATTGCCCCGCGGCGAGTGGAGAGGGTGCTGGTGGGACAAAGGCGGGTGGTGGTGGTGCGGGTTTACAGGCTGGCTGATTTGAGCAGAGAGGACTTGGGATGGCGGCGGGGGGGCAGGCTCCGAACTCACCACCATGACCTCCTGCTCCTCCTTCCGCTCCTCCTTAATCTTCATATCATTTTTCACCTTATGGAGGAGCTCCGCGGGTGGGGGCTCTTTCCTCTCGCTGTCCTTGAGGGTAGGCGGGGGCCCGCTTGCCATTTTCATGCCCTGCTCATTGATCACTGCCTTGGAGTACGGGGAGGGAGAACGCTGAGCGGGTTTGATGGAGTCTTCTGAGGACCTCCTCTCTAGCATCTCCTTGCCAGGCGAGCGGCTCTCCTTCACCTTCACGTCACCCAGCGCGGACGACTCCCTGTGGCGCTCCAGCAGCTCCTTCTCCGCCTCGCGGACCCGATCCACACTGCCGCTGTGATGTCGTCCCGAGTCGCAGGAGTTCTGGCTGTTTGAGCGTATCAGGCTGCTGATCTGGTAGCTGACCGGCGCCGAGGCCGGGGATGAGCGGTTGGAGTGACGATTGCGATCCACAGAATCCCTGCAGTGACACAACACAACTGTTCGGTTAGTTCCAGTTAAAACAAGCGTCACGTTTTGTACAGAGATGCTTCCAATGATTTTTTTGACACAACCTTTCTCAGAGCTGCTTGTTTGAATTGTGTCTGTTTTTCTTCATTTATTTCAGTTTCCAGAGATACAACTAATGGCGTGGAGAAACGTCAGTGTATCTTTGACATCTCCAAAGCTGATTAGATTTTTGCCCAATCCTCATAGTATGCCGCTGGGAAGGATAACGAGGCCACCTCTAGAGTTGTGATAATGTAATTCAGTGCTTATGGGAATAGTTTTATTATTGGGTTTAAAAACATTCACAATTTCTGTCTTCCACATTTGTTGTGTGTAAGATAAGAAGATTTCTGATCCTTATCATTGAAACAATAAAGTAAAATGTTCATTTTACTGACAGAATTATAGTATTTATTGCTGAAATATTTTTCTCCTATATATCCTCCAATTAATCCCTAAAAAGTACATAACAAAAGCACAACTAGCGTCTCCCTCAACCCCACCTGTCCTTGTCCTTCTCCTCCTTCCCGACGGATGTGTCTCTTTTCTCTTTTTCTCGCTCCCGTTCTCTCTCGTGGCTGTTGGCCGAGCTGCTCCGCTCGTTGTCTGCGCTTTTGGGCCACTGCGGCGGGGTGGGGAAAGATGGCGGGGTGCGTCGAAGTCTGTTCCAGGTGTCGTGGTGGGGGCTGCCAAACGTGGGCAGTCCTCCTGGTCCCTCCTTGGTGCCAAACATGCTGTTGGACCCTGGAGAGAAGGGGGGAGACAGACAGACGAGGGACCCACTGTAAGTTAATTGGGCACAAAACCTTCTTGAGGACAAATAATACGAGAAAGACTCGACAACAAAAGCTGCTTTTGTCTTTGTCTCTGAAGGTTCTCTCACTGAAGCTGTTTGAAAAAGGTAGAGGTTAATGGCTCCCCCCCCCCCAACAGAGAAAAAAAACCCCTCTACTCATTTGCTTTTGGGCTAAAGGGCTTCTCACCCCCTCCTTTCTTGAACTGGATGAACAGGGGAGACTCACTTGCCCTCTGGAGCTGAGGGCTGTGAAAAGCCGAGGGAGACCTCAGCATTCCACAGCACGTCTATTCCAATCACATCCATTTTCACAACAGGGTGACCAATTTGGCACACAAAAAGAGGAGAGATAAAGAGAAAGGGAGAAAGGCATGGAGAGAATGATGCAAGGGAAAAGAAGAAGCCCCCCATGGTGGCGCAGAAGGGGCTTGTCAAATAATTAATAGATGAATTGCCACCAAACAGCGGAGCTGGGAGGGCCCGTTGGCTGCAGCACAGCCAGATTAAAGCCAGACTGTTGGGGACATGGTTGGTTGATGAAGTGGAGGCGGGGAGGGGGGGGGGGGGGTCGCAGTGGCGTGTTGCGCTGCCTTGTTGGGCCTCCCTGTGCTGGAGCTGTTTTGACACAGAAACTACGGCAAAGAGTTTTTCCTCCCCTCCTGGCTCTCCCTGTGGTCTAACGCTGTCCTGCTCTGTCCTCTCACTGGCCATGGGGGCCAGATTGAAAGGGGGAGTCGGTGGAGGAGGCTAGGGGGAGGGAGGGGGCCAGCGCTTACCAAGCGAAGGGTTGCCTAATCCTCCGAAGGCACTGCTTGAAAGGTTGCCGAGGCCGCCATAGGAACTGGAGCGACTGAAAGGATCTGTAAAATGCCAAACAGGGATTAGCAAAAGGGGGGTTGGCTGGCGGTGCTCACCCCCAACACCCACCCGTTCCACTCGGCTTTTCTCTTACAAGCGAGCTCTTTTTTTTTTTTTTTTGCGCTGCCACCCTAGCTCTCTGCCTGGTAATCCTGCAGTAGCCAGGTAGCCTGGGTGCTGGCTTCAATGCCACTAACTGGAGTGGAGTGGCCCTGACCCCTGCTAGGGCGGTTGGAAGAACATTGCTGGATGGGGAAATTAATTTGGAGTTGTTGGAGCTGTGCTGAAAATAGTAGTGCTTGGAAAGGGGAATTGGAAGCTGTAAAGACAGACCACAATGGTTTAAATGGAGGATCGGCGTGTGATGGGCTCGGCCGACGCAGACTAGAGCCTCACAACAAGACAAACATTTACCCTGAGAAGTTAGTGGACAACATTCATCAACTGATAATTTGCAGCCCCCTTTTAATTCACCAAAAATCCATCAGGAAATGCAGGACTTATCCAAAGATTAGGGTTTAAGGATTTTCAGCTCTGGGGATTGTTAATATATTAGAAAAGACAACAATGAAGAAATCTCCTCGGCTTCACAAATGAATTCCCTGGTCAGGGAAATGCTGCTTTCTAAAGCTTCCTCTTCAGAGCACCATGTATTCATAAGCACAAAATGGAACAACTGGAGGGCTTATTCCATGACAGCCACTTGCCACTCCAGAACCAGATAGAATGGTGGAAAATAAATGATGCAGGAAAAAAATAAAAAAATCTTAAACATCATTAACTACCTTCCATTACTTTTGTTAATAATAGTTTCTATATGTTTCTGGTTTTCTTGTAAAAACCAAACCCAGTATGTTCAGTATGTGCAGCGTAAGGAATAAAGTGAACAACAAAGCTGATTCTGATTCTCTTATCCAGCAAATAGAAAAAAGTTGCACCTCATATATTTTCGACAATGGAATATGAGGCTGGTTAATACTTTTTAATGAAACCAGGCTGTCTGGTTATTTGATGGCTTCTCTTCCAATTACCATGAGTTGGCTCAAGAACTGCCGCAACTGACTGACTGCGGATGCCAACTAGGCCCCATATTAACCCTCATATCAAAATGACAAATATCTAGCCTTCAAATGACAACCTGGTGGCTTGTAATGCGTTTAAAATATGTGTAAAAAAAGACAGGGAGAGTGGGTGAGGGACAGAGAGAAAGGGGAACCAAGTGTATAAAAAGATCATAACATGGGTTTACTTACACTTACCTGCCAAATGGCTAGGAGGCAGGAAGCCGCTGGGGTGGGGGACGTGGCCATATGGAGAGGGAGCAGGGTGACCGGAGCCTATCAGAGCACAGGGAATATAACATCATCATCCAATCAAACAAATCGCCATGCAGCGGCAAACCAAAATTATAATTCAGCAGAAAACACAATTCGGACCCCTATTTAGCCAGGATTAAGAATGTAAACGTAAATCAACATTAGAAATGTCTGCAACAGCATCACGGACTTGCTGAACATGCTTGTGAGCTTGATCATTGGGAGGCCACTGGGAGCAAATTAGCCATCGACATTTGACTTTTGTTGCAGCTGTTGCGCGAGTCTATGGTGGCTCATTGAGGTCAGTTTCCGACTGTGCAACAAGCTGGCCTCTTTCACAAGGCATGGTTACCATCACTCATATTCTATGAATTGTTAATGAAAGAACCAATTACAGCTGTGCCTCTGACACACCACTGCATAATTACCAGTCAAAGGCCGCTCGCCTCTCTGTTGCCCTCCAACGCAGAGAAAATCAGTCAATTACCTAACTGAGAGTCATCCATATTCATGGTCATATCTGACTCGCTTTACTGGCAAAACATTTGCAACAAAGGACCTATAATTAAGTGAACATTACACGAGATCCGCCAAAATAAACGATGCCTTTTCATTACAGTGGTGGAACGAGAAGGGAATTATTGATTCACGCGGCTATAAATTCCAGACAAAGACGACGATTTGAATGACAAATACGTTGAAAATAGGATGACATCAGTGTTTTGACTCATTTGTCTTTCCAAGATGGACTTCATCCCCTTTGGAGAATCTACTAACCTGATGAGGAGAACATGGGTCTTGCCAAGTCATGAGTGTACGGAAACCCCGGGAAGACTCCTGGAGCCTGGGGTCGACTGAACAGGTCCAGCTTCCCATTCATGTCTAGTTTGTGAGGATCCAGCTGCATTTGCTGTAATCGAGAGAGGCAGAGGGAAGAAGAGGCAGACAGACAAAATGAATGAGGTTGGTAGGCTACAGTACCGACACATTTCCAACCACAGAGTGAGAGGGATTTAGCCTCGGCTACATTGGGGAAGGAGATCAGAGGAAGACAGAGATATCAACAATGGCTCCATGTCTCCGGTTCTGGCCCACTGTGTTACAACAAATATATGTAAGCTGATTAGGGACACTAAATCCTTGGGAACGGGGGTTCAAGGCCCGACAAAGACTGACACCACTGGGCATGAGGCATTAGCAGAGGACCTCCATGGCAAGGCCACACCATCCTCTGTCAGCCAGAGGAGTATTTCCACGTAAGATTTTTTGTGTGTGTTCAAATACAGCTACATACTACATCAACTACTAATTCAGAGTGCTTTAAAGAGGCGGTTGATGATCTTTCTGTTAAGGTGGAGTGAGCCATGCACAGAGCCTTTTTTGGCTGCTTTGAAAGTTTAATGTTTTAACTGCATTAAAAAAAGAGGAGACGCCATTTCAATTGGAATTGGTATTCTTATTAGCTTTTGCAGCATTCTGTCTGTAATCTGCCCTTTCCACCCATATGGTTGTTTTAATCCAGTAACACAATAGTAGAGCATTTTACAGTTAAAGATCCAACTATGACATGAGCACCCCTACTCATTCCATTACCAATATACTGTATCTGGTTTTACATGACAGCAAGATTCCTGAAAGACACCATTATCCATCTCACGCACCTTCATTTTCTGCTGGTGGTGGTAGATCTGCCATGCGATCTGGACATGCACTGCACACCACTTGCCAGGTTTCTACAAATTTTGAGAGAAACTGAGGTTAGCCTGCTGGCTTTGCTACAGGGAGCTAAAAATCGATTCTGGCATTGAGATTTTCTGGCCAAACTACAAAGTGGGAACTCCTCCGAAATTTTCAACCAGGCAATGGATTAAGAAACTCGAACCCTAACTTTAGCTCAATTGAGACCGTAAAGCTATCATAAAATGAAGCCAATACCCTGAATTGTCTTGATCAGGAGTTGTTGAATAATTTGCAGTTTTAGACTTTGTGGCCTGGCCAGAGAGATGAAACAATTTACGAAACATGAACGGGGGAAACCACTTACCCTGACAGATGTCCTGTATGGATCTGTTATCTGTATGGACAAACGGACAATCAATATCATCAACAACAAGCACCAATAGCCCAAAACGTGCAAAAATTTGCATTCACATTTCACTGCGACACAGTGAACTAACTGCATGTGTGGGTTTCATCATGAGACACAGGGGAGGAGCAGACTGGGTCAGGATGCTACGGGCCTGGTGCTTACCCGTGGATCCTTCTGTAGCAGTGTGTGAGGTACTCCTCCAGGACGTCCCGCAACGTCGATGGAATTAGAGGCCTGACAGAGCGAGAGAGAGAGAGAGAGAGAGAGAGAGAGACACAAGGGGAACATGGTGATCCACTGTCATTCATTGCAAGGCCCATGCACTGTGTTTTTTTGCATGTCATCTTTTAAGCTAATCATTGTCTTGTCTCATCTGGTCCTTGATTCTAAAATAAAATTTGATGGATTGATCATTTGAAACATTTGTAGACCAGGAAAAGAAAAACTTAATGTCTCACGTACTGTGATGTATTTTTAGCATGACCATTTAAAAATTATTCTCAAAAGAATTTTGAGCATTAAAATGAATACCTTTATTTAATTGTAATTTGAAATTTTGCATAATATTTTGCATAATTTAAATCATAGAGATCACTTCCACTATCTAACGGTCCACTTTTAGAATCTCAACACAGAGTTGAAAAATGCTTGATGTCTTGGACATGAAAACGTGGGAAGCCGTTTTAAAACCACTGGAGGTTCCCTCTAGTCAGTGAAAATAGCATCACTCCTCACATTATGTCCTCCTTCAGCAGTTAGGCCCGGAAATGTCACGATGGCCCACTAATCCTGGATGACTGCTACTGCGTGGCTGACGTCAGTAGATGAAACTGCGATGAAGCCTCGAGCCGTGCCAGAGTAACACATCCCTGATCTCTCCGATCTCCTCTCTAAGTGCCGAGATCAGCTTAATTAATCCACCCCTACATCAGGGATGGGAAGATCCTGCAGGGTGACCTGGGTCACCAGACCGCACAAACAAGCCTACACCCCCCCACCCCCACCCTCTGCCCTCTACTCCCCCCCCCCCCACCAAAAATAAGGTTCTCTCCAAGAATACTTAGCAGGGGCTTTGGGCTGTTTCTTGAACCATCTGGAGGGGCCTCCAACAAAAGGCCCCCCAATGAAAGAGCCCCCTGGGAATATGGCCAGCTGATAAGGGCCAGCTTTGATTGGTGGCTTACACCGGGTCACAGCCGCTGGGCATCTGCAAGACAAGCTCACACCCTCCCACTTATTCCTGTTCCTCTCATCCCCACCACCCAATGCGTCTTCTTCCCTTTGCTCTCCTAAACAGACACACGTAATGTCTCTCTCATCTTCAGCATGGCCTGCCACAGTTTGCACAGTCCTGACACCGGTTCAGGTCCAGTAAAGACTGAGTATTAAGGATGGATTTGAATAGGATGGGGCGAGGATTACTAAATCCTGTATAATATCTTCAGTGTAAAAACGACAGCCCAGACTTCTTTACTGGTTATTTCATCAATGGATATATCCTTCAATAATATCTCATTTATAACACATTCACATATTCAGTGTTGTCATCCAAGCACAGACTAAAGTACCATATTTCCACTTATTAAATGAGTTGCTTTAGTGATTTTGAGTGTCTGTAACCTTTTGACCCATGCGAGCTACCATTTACATACAATAGGAAAATTCTGTTTTTGCACGAGCTTCCTTATATTGATCCTTAAATCATCTGTTTGCCAGTAGATCGCTGGTAGACGGTGGGGTTGTGGAGCTGACCTTGGGCTGGAAGGCTCCTTGCAGCGAGCTGAAGGGTCCTGAGTGTGGGAGCAGCGGGGGCATGCCTGGCATGGTAGGGGGGTAGGACGGGAAGAACTGGGGAGAAAGGAGGAGGGTCGGAGATACAAAAAAAGACACAAAACAAAATCATACAGAGTGTACGTATGGGACACAAGACCACAGCAACAATCCATGCTCCAATGGCTCCATTGAAATATGGGAAATATTTGATTTGCGAGAGGCAATATGAAACTCACGTTTGAATGTCGGATGAAGGGATTGTCCAGTTTGGGGGCGTATTTGTCGAACTGAAAATAAAAAGAGAAAATAATTAGGACAGACAATAATATATTTGACCAAAATCCATCACATAAAAGCCTTAATAACAACATATCATTATTTTACACAACAAAAACCAAACCTATTCAGAATAATAAGCCCTGGAGTAAAGCAGCTGGCTTGCCCTGTTGATGGGTTTACGGCATGGTCAGATAGGCAGTACAATTACTAACAATACGACCACTTTAGCAGAGAGCCAACAAGAAGGCATTCTGCAGGATTTTCCAATTGAGCATGAAGAGGTTTGGCGTTGAGGCCCAGCTCAGAGGTTCAGAGCATTTTAAAACCAGAACCCTGGTTTCTCTTTACTGAAACATTTGTAAAAATGTGAATTAAATTGCCTTTGACTGCCATGGATAACTTTTTTTTTTAAATTGCAACTGATGGTATGAATGTGGGAGGAATGTTTGGAGCCTGTTGTTTGACTTTCTATGATTCAACCTGAATCGAGTAGATGACATTTGCAATGGGAAACATATTAGGACAGACCAGCATGAAACTGATGCGGCCTCGACACGCCGCATTGACCTGAGGAAGGCTTTTCAGCAGCTCCAGCCCAACATCATGATCTCAATTGAAATGTTGTAAAATTTAAAAAAAAAGAAAAAGATTGTAATCATGTACTAAACCCATGGGAATCCAGTGAGTAAGCTGAGAAGCAG
This sequence comes from Pungitius pungitius, assembly GCF_949316345.1. Taxonomy (NCBI): domain Eukaryota; kingdom Metazoa; phylum Chordata; class Actinopteri; order Perciformes; family Gasterosteidae; genus Pungitius; species Pungitius pungitius. Next base: position 18,176,488 of record NC_084904.1, on the reverse strand, counting down.
GGCACGAGGGAGGGAGGGAGGGCGAGAAAGGAGAATGTTTCCCAATGTATGAATGGGGACTTTATATGTCTGTTCGTAAGCCAATACTGGCTCTCTATTTCGAAAGAGCCTAATTGCAACTGACAGTAACTTATTCCTTTTCCGCAAATACACAAACCATTTGCAGGTACTTTTTGCGAGTGTTTTCATAAGGCTCTCTTGGCAGGCGCATATGTTTTGGGTTTACATTAAACAGGAAATTGAGTGGGTATGAATCAGTGTGTGTGTGTGTGTGTGTGTGTGTGGGGGGGGGGGGGGGGGTTGGCTCAGTGGCTGCAGGAGAAAGGGGCCCCCTGGTGAAGCAGGGCCTTTTTACATTTGCACACAAAATGGCTGCAGTGGCAGCAGCGGTGTTGGCGGGCCCCGTTCGTGGGCGATAATGGGCCCAAAATCAAAGACAGACGTCCTGCTGAGAGGAAACGCCGAGCCAGCTTCCGAGCTCGTTAAACAGCTCTTCTGCAGTTACGAAGGCGCGGCCTGTTTAATGTCTGACACGGTCAGAGGGATTTTGGCCGTTTTACGATCTAGTAAAAAAAAAAAAAAAACTCTTGCCCTGGTGATTTGTGTTGCCTGTCACAGTTTTATTGTAAACAGCTTTGGCTAATTGAAGTTTAATATTTCATTCTATAAAAATTAAGGATATGGCTTGTCCTAAGACATGGGGGGGGGGCGGGGGGGCAAGGAGACAGCATAGGAAATACACTGACTGCTGCCATTTGGCACGCCAGCTGCTTGAGGGTGCTAAACAATAAACAAAAATAGAGGCTTCATAATTTCATTAATTACAGCCATTAGCTGAGCACCGATCTGTGGCTTAAATGACATACAGCGTCTAGATAGCGGGAGAAAATAAAGGTACAGAGATTGAGATTGAGAGAGAGAGAGAATATGCAACACTGGGCCAGACCTGGTTTGCCTTTTCATGACAATACATAAAAAAAGAAACAACATCATCATCATTACTAATGCCCCTCTAGGAAAATAGAAGAGACGAAAAAACAGCATTATTACCGGGGAGAGGAATGGAGGGGGGGAAGACATGGGTTAAGTAACAACACAGTTTCAACTAAAAGGGAAAAAAAACAGCAGAAGACATTAATGGCAGTCTCCAATCCCATCGTAATGGCACAACGAGAGATGGGGGGAGGGGGGGGTTATGTGCTTGATAATACCAGCATTAGTGTGATGAGGTAAATCGCCTGTTTGATCTTCAAAGAGAGGACTGCATCCTGTACATAAATCCTACCAAGTAAGGAATTAACAGCAGGCGTGGCAGATATCGTGCATGTGTGTCGGCCTTTTTTTATACTTATCTGAGACTGTGCCATAAATACCAGAGCTTTGATTTCTAATGAACAGGATGGGGGTAATCTTGCAGCGGGGCCTTAATGGGACCACAGGCTCTTAATCAGAGGTCATGACATGATGGATTAGATCTATTAGACTAATGCCAAAAAAGCTACAAATGGATGCCCCGTCTGAATCGACTGTCAGAGACTGGTGAGATTTTAAAATGATGGATGAATAGTTGTAACCTTTTTTCCCCCTTGTACTAATCTGAGAGCTGCCAGTGTCTGACCGCCGCCCCCTTCCCTCCAGACGTGATGGCAGTGAGAGCATGGAAGCAATTACAAACATGATCAAAATAGTTTTGCAATGATGTTGCCCCCCCCCCCCCCCCCACTCCCCACATCCCATTCATCTACAATAAGGTAATTTGATTCAACGGCAAAGGCTTGAAATTGGTCAAAGTGGAGCACACGGACAACACGTGGCAAGGAACTTTCCTCACGAAAATACACAACTCTGCAGGAATGCATTCACACAGACACACACATGGGTTTGACTGCGCCTTTGTTGCTCCTTGTGGGAGTAGGCAAATGAAAATATTCAAAACGATTTAAAACGTGTCCACATGCAAACATTTGAAAAGCCAGCCTGCCTGTCATGTAATACCCCTTTTTGATCCTTGGCAAACACTGCACTGCAAAGTCTGCGTCAACGTTCAAATGAAGGTGATTCACTGATAGCACATTTTGTAAAAGGTGCTTTGGCAGACAGGCATTCTACGAATCGATGTGCTCGGTTGGGATTGACCAACCTGAACAGCAACTAACCCGTTCGTGGACGAGCTAGAAGGCGTGCTGATATGTGTGTGTGATAAAGAGTGTGTTGCAGCTAGCGGGCTAAATCTGCACAGGAATTTGTTCTTATTAGACTAGAAAAAGACTCCCAGCTTCTCATCAGACCTCAGGCGTTAGCAGAATGCAGAAATCAAAAAGAAAATTCCAAATGAATCAATATCATATCCTTTGAAGGGAGGGGTTTCTACAGCTACGGGTCATACTGTGAAGGGAGGAATTGATTGAAGACGAGATTGGGAGGGGTGACAGGTGGGTGGGAAGTTACGGGCTTCTTTTCTTTTTTATTAAATTTGATTTTTTTTTTACTTATCCTCACATTTCTGTCTTGTTTACGCACCATGGTGGGTGCGGTGGGCGGGGTGAGGATGGCGGCCGGGGGCAGACTGGCGGGGAAGGGCGTAAAGGTGTGCTGGTGGGTGTGTTGGTGCTGGTGCATGTGCTGGTGTTGGTGAAACTCAGCCCTCAGGAGCGAAACGGGGGCCAGTGGCGAGGCGGGCGGCCCCCGGCCCCGCTCTGAACTCTGAACCAGGAAGCGGTTGTTCAGCTCCTGCCTCAGGAGGCCATGCTCTGTAAGAAAGGAGAGCGAGGAAACCCCCCCCCAAAAAAAATAAAATAAGGGTGGGGTGGGGGTGGGAAAGGGGGGGGGGACAAGAAAAAAAAAAAAGGCACGGGCGCCCAGTGAGTCTTCACAACAAGGGTAGAAGAGAAAGAAAATAGTCACCTGGCATTCTCTGTTTCTCCAGCTCATGCTGTGAGGGTTTTCTACGTGGGGACTCATTGGTGGTGGTAAGAGAGTTGCCTGTGACAATGTGCCAATCAGAATCCCCGAATGAGGCTGGCAATACATGATTGGTTGGTTGAATGATATCAACAGGCTGGTATCTAAGGACAAGAGAGAACCAAGAGTCATCCCAGCAGAAAACACACACACACGCACGCGCACACACACGCACGCACACACACACACACTCTCGCCCTCTTTCAGAAAGTTGCAATGCACAGCTTGCATATTTATTACATTTAGACGCCGATCCTCGCTGGATACATTTGTTTTCTTTGTATGCAGCATGAAAAGCTTGTTTTGGGAAAGTAGTTGGCTATCATATTTTTTATCACATATTGTCAACCAAATTCTTGTTGATGATGTTGGATCAGATTACTGACCATTCTTTTACTATGTTCTTCCCCAACAAAATAAGGCAGCACATTAAAACATGTGACTTACGGAAGAGGCAGCCGACTACTGCTTTGATTTACTTGTGCCCTTTGAATAAATTGTTTAATAAATATTGAGGTTATTTGATAGATCTGTAGCTGCTGCGCTAACTTTACAGCTTCCAGAACTATAAAGGAATATACTGACATTTTCAGAATGAGCTACGAACATCTGTATTTAATGTGCTACATACAGTGTTTTAGAGATTGATGTAATGTTGTAAGGTTATCAATTGTTCACCTTGTAAACTAGACTATTGTAACCAAAACTAAAATTCCTTTAAACAGTCTATGAAAAATGTAACTTAACTGACATACTGAAGTTACATTTTTCATTAAATCAGTGAAAGAGGAAATAAACCTACATTTTTATCATAACAGATATAAAACAGATATAAAACTTATGTTTGGATAGACCGTTTTACAGAATCAAAGGATAAATAAGTGATGTAATAAATGGACACCTAGCAGATCAAATATGAGCACTTAACTTTACTTTGTAATCAACTCATTTATACGGGTTTAAGTGTAGTTATAACATACATTGGTAGTATTGCACTATGCATAACGTAGGACGTTCTTTCTTAGAACTGTAATGTTAACACAAGTATAGTACAGTTGTGCCGTGAAGTCTAGTACGACTGAACTTAAAACACAACCTCAAATATAAAAGAGCCAATATAGAAACTGTTTCATAGGCAAAACAATCTGATTCATACTCAACAAATTAGTGCAATAAATAAAAATATGTAAGCTAATTGAACTAAAAAATACAGCGAATGTCCTGTAACGGCAACATGTATCCTAGGAGTTTGCGCGTGCAGTGAAGCTAATCATTTCTACCGACCCTGTGAGATGCGCGGCTTTACCTGGGTAGGGGTTGCCGGCAGGGTGCCCGGGCACCACTAAGCTGTTGGTTGGTAAGGTCGGTGGTGGCGGCAGTGTGGCTGGGGTTGCAAACATGGCCGGATGGCGATGGGCCGGGCTCCGTAGGGAGGAATAGTGCGAGGTAGAGAGATTAGCTATGGACAGAGGCAAGGAGGGGGTGGATGATGGGAGCCCGTTGATGTGGTGGTGAGGGGAGGGCTGCAAGTGCTGTTTGGGTAGACCCAGCGGACTGCTGCTGTGGCTGAAGATTTAATGGGAGACAAAAGGCAGAAATCAAATCATTATTTATGCAAACTAACAAGCAAGTTAACATTTGACATTTTCAACCAAGCACAACATGCCTCATTCTTGTACACCCCCCCACCCCCCCACCGCCGGACCCACGCAACAACTCACCTGATGTCGTGGAGGCTGTTGTACTGCAGAGGGTGATGCACCTGGTGGCTGATAACTGGCCGTGGGTGGTGCTGAGGGGGCGGAAGAACACGGGCGTCCTGGTGCAGGTGGGGGTGAGGAGGGTGAGGCTGGTGGTGGGGGTGAGGGTGGGGGTAGGGGTGGGATGGCGCCCTCAACAAGGGAGGGGTAGGGGCAAGGGGCACGGCGTGCTGCTCCCTCTTGACGCTGAGAGGAGGCGGGGTGGGGAGGTACGATCTAGGGGGCTCTGGGGGCGCCGCCGCTGCAGCGGGGGCGGGGGAGCCCGTCGGCGCCGAAGCTGGGGTGGGGCTGGGCACGGCAGGCGTGAAGGGCACCTCGCTGACGCTTTGCTCCTGGCTGCGCTGGAGCCCCGATACTTTGGCCGAGCTGCAAGTCTTGACCTCCGGACTGTCATTCGTTGGCACACCTGGGAACACACGAAGCGGCAAAATGTCAAATGAACATTCGTGAGCTGCAATCTAAAAACGTAATCTGATTGGGTCAATTATGTATTGACTGGTCGAAATGTGAAAGCTCCGTGTGCTGTGTATACAGAGGATCAATGGTGAGTAAAACTCACTAAGCTGTCCAAATGTCTCCTACAAAAGTTCCTCTCGTTCTCTTCTCCCGAGGTTCTATTAAGTGTTTAATCAGGTCATTTTCATGCTTGACGATAATCAGATGATCCAATTTTCTTCCCGCGATCGAGTCAGTATGAATAAATCACAGCTAATTAAAGTTAAATGTCGGCCCCTATTCAAGGCTTTGCTGAGCACACAATCTGGCATGAAATAATTATGTTTCAATTGTGCTGTGAGGAGAGATCGTGGCCCTTTATCTTGGCCTTTCTACCCCCCTCCCCCTGATCTTTCAGGGGATTTAGGAAACCACAGCAAAGCCCTCTGAACTCAACCACTTTGTCCTTACCATTCATCAGGGGGCTTTTCGACAGGCGAGCTTTTATAATCAGCATTCCACTGAACAACGACTTTTTATACTTAGGCTGTTGCAGTTTAATAGTTAGTAATTATATGCTATTGTAGAAGGAAAATTAAAGCATTTCGACACCTTTTACATACAAAAAAAAATCTCAAAGCACTTATGATTCAGAATTAAAAAAAAGAAAACGCATTATTTCAACAAAAAAAAGCGGAATCGACCACAAAGAATTGAAGTCCTAGGAGATGGTAACTGGTGCTACAACTACATTAGCTAAAATACTACTAAATCTTCTCATCAAAGACGCCAGTGGTGAAATTTGATTTAAGCAGAGGAACATCACACAGAAAATCAGAGAAAGTGTTCACAGGCTGAAAGATTCAGAGGAAGAGAGGAGACAGCCTGGTGGAGACGAGGCTCTCTAAACAGCTCTAATCTACAGCCAAGATGCAGCACTACTTCAGTCAGAAGGCTCACAAGCGCCGCAATTAAAAAAAGAACTCTGCGGGCCTTCTCGACAGTTACACAAAATCAGAGGAGCCGTGGGCTGCTGTTGAGCCAGTGAGAACTCTACATGCAGCCCACTAATGGAATATCCAGTCCCTATTAACAGGCTGCTTAATCTTTCAAGGATCACCCATAAAAAGGCCAATAAAAATGCAGGGCAGAGCTTTTATTTTTTTTAATATGTTGAGTACCCCCACCTTTGCTCTCTGCGTTTTATAGGAGAACTGGGGCTGGCTAAGGTGTCACGATTTTCAAATGAAATCCGGGGGTCCAGGCGTTCTATAGACCTCCAGATTTATAGGGGGCAGAAATTTGGATTAAACTGTCAAGGCTCTGGTCCCTGCGAGGGGGAGAGAGAACGAGACCGAAGGCAGAGACGGAGAGACGGGGCACAGGCAGACAAACGGGGCGGTGACGCAAATATCCAGTCTAAATGTCGCCGTTGGCTGATGTTGCCGTGGCAACCTCTCCTCTCAGACACAATGCAAAGCGAGTGATACCGAATGGAAGTCTCACCACGACCACACGGAGAGGGGTTTCTAATACTAATGCTGGCAAGCCAGAGCAACAGCCAGCGCCGGGTTATCTTAACGATGATTCTAATGGGCTCTAATGGAGGAAGGAAAGTGAGCCCGGACCAACCCATCCCTCATTAAAACCCCTCTGCATCCACAGATATACAAACAAAATAATCCGTTTTCAGTGTGTTTATATTAGACGCATTACAGCCCCCGACATCTTCATATCATAGTGGGGCAGCACAAAGAGACATCATCTGACCATATTCATTGGAGATCAATATTTTATTTTTTAACATTCTAGGATATATTCCAATGCAGAGTTACAGTGTGATAGACCTTTAAAATGCACGTCTAGCTTCCTTAGCAGCAATCCAATTGAACAATTGCTGGTATAAGACACTGCCACTGTGCACAGTTTTAGATTATTGCCTTTACAGCGCTTTGTGTCGGCGGCAGCCATTTTGTGTGTAACTTAATGCGCAGTGTTAACAAGCTGACAGGAATGTCTCTCTGACACATGTCACCTAAGGGCTAAATGTGGCCACAGACACCGCCCCCCTCGCCGCAAAGCCGCACAACTGTCAATTGGAGAGCATTTCAGCAAACTGCCAAGTTCTGCATTCGTTTTGATCTTCTTTTCCTCAGGCGACAGAGCACACATACCAATCCCTGCATTCACATGCCGAGGGGAACAGTAGGCGAGCCACAGGCAGTCATGCGAAACAAATGGCAGACCAGTGTTTGATACAACAACAAAAAAAAAGAAAAACGTGCTGTCCTGAAGCCCTGCCCCGCGAACCTGAGCAGATGGTGTGAGTGACTCAGGCAGGTTGGAGGGCAGCCCGGCGGTGGCGGGTTAGGGGGGGTGGGGGGGTGGCGGCCCCCCCTCACACTCTGCCGTTAGCCGGGTTAGTGCACCACAGGGACGGGGGGACATTCCCAGGGGGTTGTTGGCTGGTCTGCTCACCAGATGACATCTCGTCCCAGTATTGATCTTTTTATAGTTGGTCCAGTGGCACTGTTTACTCAGGGGAATCGGGCCCTGCCCTTTGCTCGCTTGTCTGAGTTTGCGGGGGGGCGGGGGGGGGGGTTCAGGGGTTGCAGCGGTAGTATAGGACACAGGGGCTGCGGTAGCAGACGGACAACAGGCCACTGGGAATCGCTGGTCATGACTGATGTGTCCAGCGGGGACTCTGGGGTGAACAGTGCCGCTACACAGCTGTTCCTGCTCACAATACCCCGTCACCCTGTTTGTCCCGGTGGAACATCTAGGGAGCTGGCACCGTTCTGGTCCTATGTGGTCTTCGTGTAGCCAGATGGCATGGCCTTGAATGGCTTGGACCAGTCTGGAATGGCTTGGCGTTGAGCTGGACCAGGATGGGCCGGGTGTCATCATCAAAGAGACTTCAGTGAAGGACAACAGGGCTCCTCACTGTGAGCAGGATTTGCCTCTAAGGCCTAGTCTGTTGACACATGCCATTTCAAGAACACAATGCACAAGCCCTGTAGGGCAGTCCTACATTATTCTACTCTCAAATGCTTTGAGTTGCAAAACTACAGCCTTTCAAAACATTCCCTCGAAAACATTTGGCTCAACCACTTTGTTTCAAATACACACCTGGCTACCTGCAAATGGCCCCAACGATCCTGAATGAGACAAGGACCCTAGAGGAGATCCTCATTCAGCCTCCGACTAAAACCCTTAACAAAGTTATGCTGTGAATGCAAATCAGTGAGTAACATAAATTACCTGCTCACCATGCCACAAAGCCAGTATATACAAGAGCTAGGGAAATAGAACCTGCATGCAAAAAGCGTGTTCAGAATAAACACAAGGGTATGCAAATTCTCCCCGTAGCACGAGGGGTTGGGGGCCAGGAGAAGATTTAGGCCACTGGGTGCTCTCATGTAGTAGGCAAACACTGCGGTTCGCTCCCTCCGTGGCTTTGCTAAGGCACAAACAGTCAAGGCACTGATCAAATAAGGAACACGAGCAGACCGATATTTAAATAAAGCTGCATATCTGCCGAAAGACGTTGGAGGATGCGGGAGGTATGTGAGAACGCACGCCGACGCCATGCGTCTCCCACTGCTCTCGACGGTTGAGCTCACAATGATTTGGTTTTTGTTCCTCTCTAGACAAGCAATCTGCACAGAGCCGAGGCTTAGCTCATGAGTGAGTGACTGTGGAAGATGGCTATAACAGATACTGGCAGGAGGCAGGAAACCGCAGTCTTGGCAATCAACACTTTGTTGCTGTGAGGTATTCTTTCATTAAAAAAAAAAGGTGGGGTGATTTCAACAAAAAATATTTTGTATGAGAGGAACAGAAGGGCTGAGCTGTGTTGAATCATTGTGCTAATAATAAAATCATAGGAGAAATTTGCAATGGCTTGCTTTCCCTCACACTATTTAATCTGCCTCGAGCATCTCCAAGCTGGTAACGAGGGGAGCCAAGGCGGCGTTTTTGCAAATCACTCAGAGATGTTAATGGGAGAGTGGACGAGGAAAAAGCCCGGCCAAGATAGCTAAAGAGTGGGGACAGCTGGCACGTTTCAATTATTTCTCTCTGTCTCTTTGCCGCAGCTGACAAAAGGAGTGGATGGCAGCAGAATGGGGATGGGTGTTAAGCTGTAACACGTTTACAGTCAAAGCCAAGGCATAAATTGAGAACCTAATGTTCATTTCAGAGAGCTGGCAGCTCGAGCTGCGGGGGGGAATCGGTTTTTCCTGTGCATATTGGATCCCAACTCAAACACCGGCCATATGGCGCGGGGCGCATATGCACAGATTCACCTCTCACGGCATCCGTGCCAGTGTTGTGAAAGGGAGGCAAATCACGCCAGGCACATCTTCAAATTCAAGAGGAGGGAAAGACAGACCAGCGAAGAGAAAGCGTCTAAACGTTGACTGTGTCGTCTAAGGTCCCGCGGCCCTCTAAAAGCAACGTGGAACCGTCATTAACCTCTGGCTGCAGAGCTGAGCTGGAGAACACAGCTGGGTTTATCCACAGTGCGTGCCACTGGGCTCGCCTGAATAAAAAGAGGGTGGACATCTTGGATCTCAGGGACAGAACAGCTCAAGTCTCGTGGCTCCTCTGACACAGCCCACCCTGCCCGTCAGGAATTTGACCTCCTTTCGCTGTCACCGACCCCAGGGTGACTGTTCTTAGCCTGAGTCCGCTGGGGACGGACAGGCAACAGGCAGGGAAAGGGGGAGGGGAGATCTGAACGTTAAAAATTCATCTCATGTTTAAAAGCAGAGGAGCCTTCAGGAGTTATTTGCGAAATGATGCAGGCACTCGCCTTATCATTTCATTAATTAGCACGGCGCGCCTGCCTGATGGACTCGAACGCCGCAGCGGCAGCTGTCTCGATTGATTACGACAGTGGACGTGGTGCTGCAATTAACGAGGTGACTGGAGACAACGCCTGCCACTTCTGGTAAAAGACTTAACTCCTGCTTCCAACACCACCGCACAGCGGTGGGAGGACAGTTGCAGCCTCCCTGCGTCTCCCATACCTACAAGACCTTCATCAGAGTCTCTCCGCGGGCCGATGTGGATCGCAGTGTGGGCTGCAGCGCGTCAGCGCTACTTAGGCTTGCATAACGCCTGAAAATGATCACTCTGGTGCCCCGCAGGAGAGCTTTCTCTGTGAGCCCACCAACTGGTTGGTAAGGGAGGTAGGTGAGAACGATACGTGAGACACAATGACAGGAGAGATTTTGCCAGGCGAGCACCAGGTTGGAGCAGAAAGGAAGGGGCGTGTGAACAGGAGCGAGGCTTTCCATCCTCATTTCATGTAGGAACATGCATGGAGCCCACATGCCTCTAAGTGGATGTAATATTCGCTTTCAGCGCCACACTGATTACTCTTCAATGGAAGGGAAATGGCTGGGTGAAAATCCTTCAACAAATCCTAAGTGGCATGACAGTGGGCTGAGAGAGCCTGCATGCCTTTCTGTTCCTCCTCCGTCTCCATTTTCACTACCTGCTCAGAAAGTAAAGCAACAATGGGATGTTGACAGCTCCTAACCAGCCGCAATACCTCATTTACTGTTTTGACATCTGCGGCCATTGCAACTTGATGCCATGAAAGTGGTAGAACAAACATCTTTGCCAACATATCATGTTTCCTCATGTGTTATCAGATAAAAGGGTTGGTCGGTATTTGAATTTACAAGCTGCGGTTCAGACTAAAATGTTGCCTGAGCTATTCACCTGCTTCATGCAAAAACAGCAGCCATTTTAAAAATATCAAATGATGCCCCCTGACAGTAGTATGCAGAAGCACCCGTCTTTCCAAAGAGGTGGTATTCTATAGGTGTCAACGGCTACTGCCCGAGATCCGTCAATCAACTACCACACTTTTGCATTGCGTTGGGCTGTACAAATATGACCTGCACTCCCCACAAAAGAAAATACTGTTTGACTACCAAAACTATATGAAAAAAAAAATACTTTGAATGCACTATTTTGTATAGCACAGTGAATGATGATCTTGAGTGTAGGGGAAATGTGGGTGAACGCAAAAGGTTAAGATCTTAGGGGACTATTTGTCCAAAGATAGCACACCCGTGTGCATTAAAGTGCTTTGGATTAGGTTTCGCACATCTCCGGGCGAAAAAAACAACACACAGTCCGGTATAGACACGCTGATGAAATGAATGCCTCTTCTATAGGAGGAGCCTGCTGCTGAGCTGCTCCTGGGGTGCTGTTGTGTAATTAGGCTTACAGATGGAGACCCAGCAGCTGTTCAAGACCAGACTAAAGCTGCCATTTCCCCACCCCCCCCACCCCCCCGCTAACGGTTGCACACCAAAATAACTGCTTTTTTTTAGCCTTTTTTTTCCTGCAACAATCCAAGCTTGATGCTATGTGAAAGTAGACTTCAGTTGTGGTTCTATTACATGTCACGGCTGATGACACACTCCGAGGACAGAGGTGGAGATGTTTGGAATAGCTCTCATACAGAGCTCAGTTAAACAAAACACACACACACACACACACAATTGTCCTCAAAATCTCTCGCCTCTTTTCACTTCCATGTCCTCCACCATTGCAAGAAAGGAGCGACAATTGGAGGGTGTATCAAGTTTCTCCTTTGCTGTCCTTCCTTAGACCCCATTCATCATTCTTGAAGAGACAGAGAGAGGATGTTAGTGAAATTAGGGATAAAGTGACCCAGGCGGAGGGAGAAAGAGGTTTGTTAGTAAGGCAGGAGAGATGGAAGTGGGAGAAGATATATATATATATATATATATATCTATATATATATATATATATGTATTCTGACCTTTAGGGCTGCTGCTGACCTAAACCCAACGTCTCTTATGCCTTAAGCCACACATGCAGAAAGCGGTGTGAGACCCTGGCTCCCTCAATCCGTATGGACAAGGAACATTAACAACAGCCTGCACGCTTTCGGGGCTGCTTTGAGCGGCCCGCATTTCACCGCGGCGTTTCCAAACGCGGCAACTGAAGAATTGATTTGTTTGTCAGTTTGGGGAAATGCGAGTGTGTCTGTGAGCGGAGTGGGCTGCATGGCGAAACCGGAGCGAAATTGGACTCCGCAACGAGCGTAATCGCTGGGGAGATGAAACAGACTACGCCGGGGAAAAGAAAAAGAAGGAAAAAAAAGACAACACCAGGCCCCGGCAACGTGTCGAGCAAGGCAGGCTGGCACACGGGCCAAAAACACAGAAACACACTTTTCTTTCTGCTCGACATATTTCAGACAGCAGATGACAAAACAACACTGAAAGAGTTAGAGGAATCCAAATCAATCTGCCAAGTGTGTCTGACCGTTTCATGAATCCGCGTCGAAGCGGGGGCTCCACATCACATCAAACCCCCGTAAAACCTCCTGGAAAGGCCCCCCCCCCGCTTTAGTGGCCCGGCGCTTAGATTATTGTGTGCGGCTAAAAGGTAAGTGCCGGGGGTGTCACACTTGAGAGTGTGTTTTAAGCACCATAAAGTCAAAACCCAGATGGCTCATCTTCCCTGAAATACATGTCCACTCTACCTTGGCTCCGGTGGCAGCTGCTGCCCGGATTAGTTTAGTGCCGGGCCAACCCAGCACACTAATACAATGTTCCTGGGCTGATAAGGAACCCAGGGCACTTCAGCACTCGCCATGCACTTAACAGCTGATAGGTCAATACCTGTGTCATTAGCGATAGCCCTATATAGATCTTTTCCATAAACGCGGGGGGCCCATGATTTTGATGTAATTTGTCAGTGTTAGGCTTCAACAGATGTGCCCTTTTGAAAATATCAGCGCTGATAGTTCTGGACTGAACTGGAAGATGACTAGTTTTGGTTTGCTGGTCAATAAGTTTACAATAAATATAAATAGCAGGTTCTTGTGCCAATAAAACACAAAAATCAGACCCAATCTCAATTTTATACTGTATTTTATAGAGGTGGAAAAGACAAATTTGGACAAAAGGTAAATATTACCAAAACCGTATATATCTGTCCGGCCCTTGCCAATACTGCCAATATTGCTCTGTATACACCTTCCCATTGGTCATGTGAAATTGGAGATATTTCTTTCGTTCCGTTCCAAAGCCAACATCAGTGAATTTCCAGTTCTGCTCTTCGCCCGTCGACACAGCAGCACTGCGCCAGCAGCCAGGGAGGTTGGAGCCCATGCTCTGTTTAGTGGGGTTTTACAGCCATTCAGAGGCCATTAGGGGCCCCGCCACCGGGCCCCAGCGCTGGGAATTCACCATTAGCCAAAAACAACAGCCAAACAGATGACCGCTTGAATATTGGAGTGGACCACTGTGCATATTATCTTCTTTTTTTTTTTACTTCCCTGAAATGGCCAAAATTCCGCTCTCACTGTGTGTCAGTGAATTACCACCACAAACACTGGAACCATTAAAGGCCCTTTTCTCCAGTGAAACAACAGAACACAGTCCCTTTCTCAGCGGAGGGTGTTGGGATGCTGCTTTAAACAAGTGTTGAGTTCAGGGCCTCAAACCCAGCTCCCTGTCATACTGTACTGCAACATTGCTTCATGATAAGACATTGAAAAAAAACATGGATGCTAATATGCTGCAACTGGAAAGGCATGTACCGCCGAAACAACATATTGTACGTGGACCACCTGGAAAGTCTAGGAAAACATTTCATACGGCCTGATGATTTTTCAGCTTAATCTAGGATCTTGTTTCCTGAGCCCATCTCGATTCTACCCAGAATCCTCGCTGAGGCGTTCTTGCAATACGTGGATTTGTCTTGTCCATCATGGAACCAAAAGCGTTTCACATCCGTTCTGTTCCTGGCAATGGTTTTCCCCATCTTTACAAGCCCGTGTGAAGGGCTTCCCAAAATGTCCAATCCATTACAAGCATGTTTATAATATCCATCTCGGCTGACAATGGGTCCCCGTGCCAGCGATTGTACATTATCCAAGCTTCGCGTTTGGCCACAATCGCCTACCATCTGGCTTCGTCAATGAGCGTCACCGCGTCATCTGCAAACAACATTGGCTCCGTACCGCTCAACACAGATGAGCTTAAAACGCGCATGGCGGGGGAACCGGGGATCTTCAAACAAATGCAGGGGGGGAGGGGGTGGGGGTGGGGTACCCACTCTCTCTGGCAGAAAGGCTGGAGTTTGGAATAAAGGATTAAAAACAAGAAAAACAAGTGATCACAGGCGACACGATTTACATTTCAGGCCTGACAGTAGTGATAAGACGCTGGTCATGTATTATTCCAAGTGAACAATAGGAACGTCTTCCACACTGCAGCCGGCTGCACTGGAGGAGAGGGAGATGGAGATTAAGATTAGACAGAAGATGTGGTGAGAGCTACAGCTCTCCAAAGTTACCCTAAATTCTTCCCTTTATCCTCTCTAAAAGAAAAGAAAACACAGAGCCTACATCCATTTTCGCCAATGGTGATTCCCAAACAAGATGAGAGTCAACCCAGTGGTTTATGCTAACTGGGAGGCTGCAGCTTATCTGCTACAAAGCCTTTTATAGTCAGGCACCGTCTGATTTCCTCCCTCGCTGGGGAGGCACCAGCTCCCTTCACACAGCTAAGACGAGCAACTAAGAAGGGTTGGGTTCATCACACAGCTTCAATGGGAAACATTGATTTGTCCAATCGTGATTTCTCTGCGATGCTCAGTGTGCGTAGGCCGAAAGCTCTATATTCGCAATGACAGTGATGGTCGTGAACTGATTTCAACATTGAGAATCTCTCGGGGCGGCTGTGTTGTGGCGGTTCATAGCTGGACTAATAAAACAGAGTTATACCTCTGGGTCAAAGCCACATAACCTCACATGTGCTTTTCTTCAATCATGTTGTACAATGCTGCTGATGGCGTGGCAAGCAAGGGGCCCGGGATGGCAGTAACCTGGTATTTCATCATCTAACCCAAACTGAAGGGACAGCACTGAAAACCCCAAAAGGAGACATTGGCCTCTGTTGGGTATAGCAGATGACCGTGTACCCTGTAAAGCTCTCTGTATATACCAACCTGTTCTTAACAGTGAGATGCACAACTCAAAGATGTTGCACCCCAGGCATTATACACTGAAGCTGTAATAGTGAGACCGGGGCCAAAAGTGCTGGTCATGCCCCCCGACAACTTATCCGAAAACTCCCCCGTGGCCTGTAGCGATTGTGTAACTGCTCCCTCTCCACAGCTGGAGCTAAATCCATATCCAGTCAATGAACACACAGTCACACAATGAGGCCTAATCACAGAGCCCTCAGTGTGACTCCCGTTTTCTGTCACAACAGCTGTCCACCACCCAAGGGCTCGCTGACACCGATAGGATTGACTGACGGGTGTCAAGCGTTCTGACGTGTAATACATTATCGCTCAGAGTTTGTTTCACGATTGAAGCTCGATCAGCGATGAACCAATACTCTAAACGGGGGGCTAAGTTAATATTTCATGCACACCAGGGTCTCCGCACCGACCAGTTGCTTTCCTAATGGATATAATAGTGCTCTACAGGGGCCAATGAGAGCGCCCAGGGAAAGCATGACATATCAGCACTGATTTTACAAGCTTTCTAATTGCCGTGCATAGAAAATCAGGAGTGTCTTTGAAAAACAAGCGGCTTGTAAGAGCCTGTGCAGTTTTGACATCACATCCTGAAGCATATAAGACCAAACAATTCCCTTCAGCCCTTCAAGGTGGCAGGCCATAGAGGGATTGTGGGTAATGTGGCTCGCTCCCTCTGACTGCCTGCCACTTTGAGCTACATAAATAGTACATGACGTTGTAATCGTAATTTAAAACGCCATAAATATTGAAGAATTAAAATAATTTATGGACCACTGCGGTGCAAATGGATATGTGTGTGTGTGTGTGTGTGGGAGTGTTTTGTCTCCTTTCACTCCTCTCTTGCAGTGTACGGTGAAACGCTGGGCAGCGGCGGTGCAAGCTGGGGATTCTGTAATTGCTTTTTCTGTCCCCGAAGCAGGTCTTCCTGCTTTAAATCAAAAAAGGCAATCTCTGTCAGTAATGGCTCAATTAATAATTAAACACCTGTTGTCTCTCCGCCAGGCTCCCCCTATTTATTTTCATCTTTCAGACAGGGATGGCTTCACGAACAGCGTTAGCACTATCAATAAAGGGGACATTGATATCGGCCCCTTTCCCTTCAAAAAACGAATCACCCAGCTCATAAACTGTCCGATGCCTGTGAGGAGTAATAACGCAGAGATTAATAAAGAAACAAGCCATAATCTTTCTTCTTCTTTTCTATCCCCGAACTGAAGTGTTATCCGCTCTCTGTTCTCTGCTCGGTGTTTGTACCGCTTTAATATTTAAATACAAATCAGGAGAACACACAAAGTACCGTTGAAGCTCAGTAACAAGTGACGTGGTGCTGGAGGCAAGAGGGATGGTTTATTGGATGTCTCGCAAGCTGCCTGGATTTGGTCAAAGAAATTCAACGGCCTACTTTCAATAGGAGCGTTTGCTAATCTGTCTTTGGGAAGTCCTTGCGGTCCTTGTGTTTTTACAACAACATCCAGCCAGCCAGCCAGCCAGCGACACTCTTCATCCACCGCCACTCACTCCTGATTCAACAGTGGCGAAAAGCTGATTAGTTGGTCACAGGGTCAACCTCCATTCATTATTTAATGGGTGACAGGCTGCACACAGTCAGGCAGGCTGCCGAGGTTAGTGATACATTACAGTGACCTGGCCAGAGGAGAGCCGCCCAGTCCAATACAAACATGCTCTATCAACGACTTCGCTGTGGCTGATACGCCCCCCCGAATCCCCTCTGCCCCCGACCTTGCCGCTCCCTTTTTTTTTCTCAAATGACCAGCATCCCTCCCTTCTCTTTCATTCAGAGTCCAGCAGGTGGGACTGGGTGGCATTTTCCTGGAAGCATGCACTGTAGGGGCAGGCCCGTAACTATGGCTGGTGAAGGTAACTGAGAGGAGGAGAAGGAGGAGGAGGAGGAGGAGGAGGAGGCTGTTGCTATTTTATTGACATGCAGCAAACAGCAGTGGTGGAACAAAGGCCACTCAGCACCTATTGAGAGAGCGGGCCTGCACCCACAGCGGTTGATTAACGATTCGGCACGGGGACACTGGACTGTGTAGCACATAATGAGAGCTTAGGGAGCATGCCGTGAGCTGATGGGGGAGGGAGGAATGACAGAGGTGGGTCTCAGATTCAAGAGGGAAGAGGGGAGAGAGAGGCGGGCTTCAACCATGAGGAATTGATTTCCTACAATAGAAGATTGATATATGAGAAAAAGGGCTCAAAAGAAGAAGAAAAAACAAGGGTATGGCCAGAACCTAAATCCTTAAGCTACAGCATTGCTAATGTGTTTATATATAAACAGTTAGAGGATAAGCCCTAAATCCACTGCCAAGCTAAATGGTTTATGCATCTTGTTTGTTTACTTCTGTGTCAATTAGGCAAATTGGTCCAACATCCCTGACGAGCAAGAGATCTAAAGTGAGTGGATTTTCATTCATGTCCAAAAGCCTCTATTTCCCTGAAGAACCACGCTAACTTCGTCCTCACCTTTCATGTGGCCTCAGAGAGATGTTAACGGAGTCAGATGTGCATGCTGGCAGTTGTGTGTGCCCTTCCCCCCTCTCTTCTTCTCCTGCACACTCTCCTTCTTTTGTTCCTCTGGTCTAATCCAGTATGTGTGGGCCGGTAAGTTTAATGGAAACAATTTATTAAGTCCGGCTTAAAATGCCATCTGCAGCTAAGCCTCGCAAAGCCGCTAAGCTCCTGGTTTCGCCCCGGAGCTTGCTGTGTTCACGCTTACTGTAATGCTCTGTTTAAAATGAGCACAACGGGTCAAAATTAATCAGGATTACAAGGGCACAAATCCACTTCAGAAATGGGTTTTCTACCAATCTTGCTCCTGCTGTCCCAAGATGCCCCAGGTTGGTCTGATGGACCGCACACCACACAGGCTCACCCACTCACTGGAGCAGGCAGCACCTAGCTAGGATAGCGGCAACCCGGAGTTCAAGAGGGGGGGCAGGGAACCCCGCGGGTACAACATTCAACATGGTCACTGAAGACGCCAAAGTGTTCTTCCAAGACATTTCCGGGCGATAACTCCCTACCACTTCGATAAGCTTTGCATTGTGATATGTTACAGGACGGGCCTACCAGTGAGGTGTTTATCTGGGCTCTGTGGAGGTGCCCTGTGCATCCTCAGCAGCTACATTTAGCTTCTCATTTGCCTTCGAGCAAGTGAAAACGCTCATCTCTGGGCTGCAACTCAATAAGAGCAGGCCTGAGTGGAGCATAAGTCACCATAGCGCTTTACTTAAACATGCCATCCTCCAGGAAATCAATAACTTGCAGGAGGTTTAAGACTGGAAACAAACAAACAATAGCAGATAACAATGTTGGGTAATACCTGCCCTTTGCTGTACCTTCCTCTCTGGCTCACCAGCACAGACAGAGCCTTCAGCAGAACTAGCCGTCGCTGTTGGGTAACAGGATCCAACTGCGTGGTGCGCGGTGTGTTATTACAGATGCGATTAGCTGGTTTTATCCGTACTGTAATCTTGCGATGTGGAGATGACGAAAAGCAAATATGAGAGTAAAAAGGCAACGGTGTCTGGGTTTCGGCCAAAGCCATGTTCTGTGTGAATAATTACAGCACTCTGCCGTCGCTGATTACTATGTTGGTCTTTCCTCTCCTCTATTAACCCCGGACCGTTTCATTAACATGACAGACTGTGGGCCTGTGTGCAATTTGGACCTAACCTCAACCGTTTGTAGTCGTAACTGCTCGCAAAAATAAAAGTTCAGAAAGGGGCACTGTGTTGAAAGTCGAGGAAGAGTTAACTGAAATAACACTCATTACCTAGAGAAATGTACAAGCCAAACATCATCACAGCATTATATATTTATGTGCGCCATGATGTTTGTGTGCATCTGTGAGTGTCTCCAAGCCAACAGCACGACAGGCCCGGTGATCAGAGGAAAGCTGGCTTTTCATTGGTCCCACAGGACCGTGAGCGAGACCGGTAATGGGACACATACGCTGCATTCTAAACCAGAGGAAAACAGCCTGTGGGCTGCTTTGTATTATACACACACACACACACACACACACACAGAAGAAACAGTTTAGGCCAAAAACAAACACTGTCCTCAAATCCATTACAGCTCAAAACAACATTGGAATGGAAGAAAAGAGCCGGCTGGGGGCAGCTCTGCCATTGTAGCGTGATAACATCGTCACCAAATCACTTCCTCAAACTGTTTATTTCTTTTCCGCCTCACCCTTTCTAACCCCTAATTCTAAGCTGGTGCCCTTCTTACACATTACCCAAACAGGATCTGGATGATCTGTGTGACAATCAAGAGAGACTCCTGAGAGACTGATTGGATTGTCTGGATGTAATTCCAAAGTCCTAATCCTCAGCCTTGTGTGCACATTAGCAAGATCCACAGAGCCCTCGGTCTGCCAGCTGACACGGACGGGGTATTTGAGTGTGTATGTGCCACTGTACTAGCGCTTCTTCACATGCAGCCATGTTCCGTACGGGCATGCAGGGGAAAATAAGTCAACATCCTGACAGCAGCAGCAGCCCATCTGCCCCGATGGAGAATGGAACAGGGTCTGGACACGGACTAGTTATCTTCTAAAGCAATGCAAGTCTGGAAGTCATTGTCATTGTGAACACGGGTTTCACGAGGCTGACGCTGGTCACGGGTCAACTCCATCACACAGCCGACAAGCCTGGTTTCCCTCCTCCTTGTCCGCCATGCTGTTCCACTTAGCAGTCCCAACCGTTGTGCTAAACCAAGCAACCCCTTTCTGAGGCTATTTAGAGAGAATGTCGCTTTCACAGTGGATGTTTTCATGTGAAGGTGGATTCAATTTGTTGTTTTCAAAAGGCAGGAGATACATTTACACTGATGCTCCTCTTTTGCCGGTAACAATTACCTTTATTCATGTGCTAATAATCTATAAAAAGTGCTACCATTAGCTCACAACATGTTCAACACGTTAAACACATTACTACAAACTTTTCTACGATTTTTTTTGCCCCTTCTGTCCAGCAGAAATCCCCCCTCCCAAACTCTCCTCACATAACCTCAGTAAACACTTGTCTACCCTCCACCTCCTTCGCCCTCAGCCTGTGTTAATGGCCCTGCTTCCTGCCCGGGGGGGACGTGGTCTGCATGCTGCTATCTGTCACTAGTAGGCTGATCGCGCCTCTTCCTTCCCCGCCTCCCTGCATCCACTTGACACATTTTAACCCCCCCCCTAACCCCCTCCCTGCTCTGACCTGGCTAGCATCATTTAGAGAATATGCAGGTGTCGACATTCTACACCAAGATAGCGTACACCAACACATGTCACATGTTGGACACACATGTACACACAAACGCACCCAATGACGTGAGATCATGCATGAACGTAAAAAATGCAAAACCTTTATAATCCATATACGTGCATATGTTAGTGCACAACACTGAGTCTATGTCGTCTGGGGGGCTGACAAAGCTCTTTCTCCCTTTTTCCTTTGGCATCTATTATGGTCCAGGCCTGCTGTCAGAGAGCTTGTATTGCCTGAGGGAAGTTCCCATTCGGGGGGAGCATGTGGCAGGGAGGCTGTAAATCCCCTCTAATGAACCAATATGTAGGAGGGCTAAGCCTTTGGCGGGGTCGTCCAGCAAACGCCACTCTGTGCTTAGGCAAAAATGTATGCATATGTAGTCACCAGACCGTGTTTATATCTACTGACATTTACATTTAAATGGCAGCTGCAGGATTAGAGTAGAGGAGATTTAGACTCATTCGAAAAACACAATTTGTTGTTATTAGTATGAACGAGGAAGAACAGGTTAGACCTAATGGTGAAAGAACAGGGCAGGCTCTTACCTTTGGGTGTGGTGGGGGAAAAGAGCTTCTCCGATCCTACATCCGACACCTGGGAAAAAAATCAGAACGGAGACCATGAGTGGATTTGTCAGATGAGCTGAATCGGTAAACAAGTTTGGTCGATCCAATAAAAAAAACAATAATTATAAAATGGCCAAAATATTATTATCATCAGAATTCATCAAAAGTACTGCAAGAACTGCAAGAAAAAGTCCATCTGCTATTTCAAAATACTAAATCATCCAAGGAGAAGAGCTCCTTCTCTACCCGATGGTCCCTGCTGAGCTTTCTCCTGTCGAGGCAACATTAGGTGGCACTGTTGTGCCACCTGAAAATCCTCAGAAGAAATGCCGTCAAAGACGGAAGACGCCGGTGAAGTGGCTCTGCAGCATCAGAGCACAAAGGCTCCTGCACGCTCACAAGTCGCATTTTGTTCTTTGAACAGAACAACCAATCGCATGCAGAAGATGCGGTTATACTCTAAAACCGGCCGGTGCTGGAAGTGGGCAGATGCTAGCTGAACAACATGATTGTTGTTACTCGTATGGGTGCTATGACAGTGAGCGCCGGAAACCTCGGGCTAAAAATTGAGGTTAGCAAACTTGAGAGAAAAAAACCCATCGTGCCATAAAGTGAGTGGAGCCGTTCTGACCTAAACACTGGCAGGTATTTTCTCTTCTGCTTGAGATGAATACGGTGATTCTGGCAAGCAGCAACTATATCAAAACACGTGTTCTCTGGCCAGATGGGAAATGTTTACAAACTCTGACCAAAAAGGACTAAATCAATGCAAAGCCTTGTATAATGCAAGATACTAAAGAGAAAAACGGTGTGCTCGGAATTTTATATTAACAAAGAAAATCCGCCTCGGCCTGAAATATGAGCCTATACGGGTTTTCCCTCCGCTTTGCTCGCTTCTCATCCGGGTTCTGCACACTTCAAATAAGCTAGAGCTGAACATACGTTCAGCCCAAAGGGCCCGATTGTCCTTAACTGCCATGCTTGTGTTTTATGCGGCACAAAAGGAGCATATGTAAAGAATGAACAGTGAATCAGAGCGAGTGCAAGAGCGACAGAGACAAAAAGAGAAAGCAAATCATTTTGTAAACACAGATGGCCGTCCTTGGCATCCGTGTTAGCTCTCCACAAGTGTTTTGAGGACGGCCTCTTCTTTCCAGGACCTCCCAATTTCTTCTTCACTGCCACTGTGTTGCTGTTTTCCCCCGTGTTTGTCTGTCTGTTTGTCTCAACAATTTGCTTAATTCACAACGTGGGCCACATGAAATACTGATGAAAGCCATAGTGGAGGACAACTAAAGCATGATGCAACGGTTGTCTCGGCAAAGATCGCCGTAAAATGATCCGTTGGAAGCTATGGACCCAACCCGTAAGGTAAATACAACACGGTGACTAATGACATCAGCAAGTCGCTCGTCTTGTCTCACAGCCGAATCATGATTTTAATCATGCCAACATTATGTTCAATGCTATCAGATTCTTTCAGTGTTATTTTAAGCAATGAACCTCACCCTTTGCTACTGTGTTCGACGTTAATCAACTACAGTCTGTTGTACATTTCGTCAACCATTGTGTTTGAGGAAGGTCAAACGCTTGATGCAAACCTCGGAGGTCAATAACACCTCTTTAGCGGAGGCCAAATACGCAGCTGAAAGGAGATATTTCCTGTTTCCTCTTACAGTAGACGAGGCGCGAAACGTCAAGAGGAAAGAAAAGAGTGCTGTGCATTGCCCTGTTTCAGTCTCCCAGAACCGGGCGCCAGGCTACAACACAGGCTCTTTGTTAGCTTTGGACGACATTAAACGCTCCAGTACCAAGCCTCAGCAGCGCAGCAGCACAACCTCAGCCCTGAATCACGGCCCCCGGAGGCCCTGGGAGAAAATGTGGGCTCAGAATGAAATGAAGCTTGTCAAATGGACACGGGAGCTGGCTCGGGGACTTGCTTAGTGTGGCACGGGGTCGCAAAAGCAAAAAAAAAAAAGACAGGGCGGGTCATGCCATGACTCAGTACAGCAGTTAAAACAACTGTTATGACCTGGGTGGTTATCCAGAGAGCAATGCAGACACAACGTTCCAGGGAAAGAGAACATGAAATGCCGCGTTTGCCCCGTGCCAAGAGGAACTAGTTCTCCTCATTCCTGTTCCTTTGAGTGCGCAGTGAGCCGCTTTATTTACCAAGCATGTTCCAAGTAACTTAAACAACCAATATCTAGGTTTGAAAGCGGTGTTTTGCACCTGCCAAGCCTGCATGAGTCAGTCCTGTAATCCACAATTACAAGGCCGCCTTACAAAAGCACTTCTTAAAAAGGCATGTCAAAGCAGAGCCCTGATTTGGTGAGCTGTTGTTTTTGTAGAACTTTGTGGGTTTCACTGGTCAAGTTGACATTTTTTCACGGGGCTGTGCTGCTGGCAGTCTGAGCTGCCTGCGGTTGCGGTGTACAGAGGTCATGTATAACAAATTCTTCACACTCTCTTTGTTGAGGCAACCCTGACCGACGGGGGGAAAGACGAGACAGGAAAAATATATAAAAAGAAAAAAGAGAGGAACAAAGGCCAGCTTTTCCAAAGGAAACAGGGAAATATAAACATAAAAAAAAGAAATAATGGGGTAAATTCAAGCCACATTGCCTGGGAGCCAAAAGCCCTCGGAGCGGGCCGCAGGAAGGCTGACCTTTGAGGGGGCCGTCTGCTATCTGAGCCTGGGGCTTCAGGGGGCCCGGCCTCCCCTCTGGAGGGCCGTCAGCAGGCCTCAGCTTTCCTTCCCTATTCTATTCATTAGCCATGCTTTATGATTCAGCTTCCTCTGAGCCACACAAGAGCTCCCTTAGGAAAGAGACTGCTGGAGAGAGGGAGAAAAAAAAAGGGAGTGAGACAGAGGGAGGGGGGGGGGGAAGCAAGAAGGAGGTCATAGGGCCCAGCCGGGGCCCAGCTCTCAGCAGCTGTGAAATCCTTCCGTTTCCTCGGCAGGCGTTAAAAGAATAAGAGGGTGAAAGAAAAAAAAAAAGAGGCCAAAGAGGGAGCCGAGCCAGTAAACCCTGCATCAATGGGAGGGTGCTAACTCCCTAAAGAGCAACATACCGAACCATAATTCTCAGATTTAGCAAATGCCAAATTACAAATTACACTGCTGTTTGTTTTAAAAAGTCCCCAACTTCCCTGAGCACCAATGACTTATTGGCTGCAGGAATCCCTTGATAATAGCAGAGCCGCGGAGCGAAAGCAGAGAGGCAGAAACCTTCGCTAGCAATAAGTGAGACATTTACAGCGAGGCAAAATGCACTTGCTGTCACAGCAAAGATGCGGGGGCTGCAGGGAGGGAGAACATTCACCATGTACACACATCGCTTCTACTTAACAACACAGCAAGCTAATTAATTTAGAAAATCGGAGACACGCTTTTGTTAAAGCGCTTCCGTGCTTAATGTAAGCACAACGGTGCAACCGAGAAGGAAGATGCATGCAGCAAGGGAGGTCCTTATGATCAGCAGAATGACCTTCAGGCATAAATCTATGAAACGACGTTGATCAGCTAAGGCTGTGATTTCACTCGGAAGTTCAGCAATTACCCAGATTCAATTAACCTTATTTAGGACTGCTGAGAGACCAATCTCTCTCTCCCCAGACACCGCCCCCCCCCCCCCCCCCCCCCCACCACCACCAACCAGACTCCCTGCTTTATATCAAACGATCCCCGGGCCGTCCGTCCACCTTTGATCCGAGAGCTCTCATTGCATGCCTTGCATTCCTTGGACCTGAGTGAATTATTTCCAAGCAGGAAGAAATCTTGGAGCCAGAGGTTAGGTATACCCAGACTAAATAAAACCAAATTCCTCATACCTTCCCTCGCTTTCCCCGCAAAGCACGTAAAACCCTTCGCTTCCTCGGTAGGGATTGAATTTTTACCCAGCCTGGCGGCGTTATCATAATAGCTGTAGCGTAAAAACAAAGAAACCTGTAAGTAGGCTTTGTTGTGGCTGATGTCTGCAAAGACTATAATTACAATTTAGTTCTGAGTCATTCGCCGCATGCTATGTTCTTGACAGATTATTGTGGGAGAAGCAGTAAGGTGGCAATCTTAACACTTAGACACCACAAACCGAATGCGAGCACACACTTTCAACACATTCGACCGGCGGTACAAAAAGATCTGATTTTACGTGATTGAGTAGGTTTTGCTTTCTGCGTATGAAAAGGTCAAACAATGATCTTGAGCACCGACGAAAAGGAGCTTATCAGCACTGATATGGTTAAAGAAACACCCATCAGTCAAACCCCCCCCCCCGGCAGCGGGCGGGTTTTCTTCTGTCCACATGGGAGTCGCCCGGTGCTTTGATAAACACTTCTATCAGCACCCACTCAGGCCCCTCTCGCCCTTTCACCCCAGACGTCCGCTGATGCTACTTTAACAATAGATACAGACGTCTACGGCTTCTGAGGCTGCAACAGGAGACACCAGATTAATTATCCCCTGTGCATTTGCCCGCACGTCGTTGTAAAAAAAAGACGAAATGACCTCCCGAGCGGCCGTTTATTATAAGCCGCCGCCGCGCTGTGCATTCCCAGCGCTGGGAATAAGCACCGTCTACCTTACCTCCAATTCCCCGCCGCCACTGCCGCCCCGCTCGTCCGAACAGGTGTGGGCCAGTCAGACTGCAAACCCCCCAGCGAGCAGGATGGGATGTACGGCGTGAACAGGGAAAAAAAAAAAAAAGGGAGAGAGGAGAAACCTCCCACGCAACTGTCAGCCAAACAGGAACTGGCCTCAGCACCGCTAAGATGATAATGAATGAGACCGTGGCCGCGTAGGATGGAGTGGTCTCCTCTGGCGCACACGCACAAAACACACAATTAACTCAAGAGACATATTCACAGGCCACAGACAGCATGTGTGTGTGCGTGTGTGTGCGTGTGTGACGGAGGGCCAAGGCTGACAACTCCTGCTCCCTCTCCCCCTAGCAACATACGCAGGGATATGAATGCCGGCAGAGGAGCAGGGGGGGCTTTGTGTAAAATATTACCCGTCGTCTCGCTTTCCCCGCCCCGCCCCGCCCTTCCCTTCCCTCCTGTGGCCGTGCAGCAGTTGCTAGCCCTTATCACGGCGGCCTGTCAGTTTAGTATACAAATTAGAGGTCTATCAGGGGAATGCAGGGGCCTGTTTCATCAGCAGGGAGAAGGGCAGAGGCATGCATTGCATTAAGGCCTCCGCAGACGGAGAGGGTCACAAATCAACGCCTCAGCAGGCCCACAGCCAGCACTAACCAGATAAGGAGAAATGAAGGAAAAGGGACAAGGCATATTTCAACCGAGAGAATCCAGACCCCCTCCAACTCCCGGCAAAGGCCCCGGAATGAAATGTGGTGAGGGGGGGATAAAAAGACGGTTTAGGTCACAAATCACGATTCCAAACCCACAGATTACAGTGTGACCGCCCTCCCACTCAGCTGGCTGTGTTCCCGCGCTGCCATGGTTTCCCGGTGGGAGGAGCCGGGACACTCGCCTGCCTTGCCAGCCCACTTGATTGGAGCCCGCGGAGAAGACAACAAAAGACAGCACTTCTGGGAGTGTCGGCCTCTCTCTCCCTCGGCAGCCCGGGCCTCACCCTAATGGAAACTGGGCTGAACCTACGCAGCCGACCTTGAGCCAGGAGGTAACACACGGTGACAAAAGAAAATTAGGGCTAGCTGATGCCCACTTTCTCCTGTGACGTGAACCTGGGCACGTTAGTACCAGCAGAGACAAAACGCCCGCAAACAGCTCTCATTAAGTGGCATAATGCAATGAGGCACCGTCTAAATTGCGGCAATAAAAAGCCGACAGACAAATCATCTCAACCATCGCAATCCATTTGACTCAATTAATGTAACACCAGATCCAAACTCAGTGGTTAATAGCATGCGCAGCTGCCCTCCCTCGTCAGGCTTAGAGTGAATAAAGGGGGGGGGGGGGCACCAGGAGAGGGAGTTGGGAGTATATATACTGTATATATTTTAGGGGTGAGATGAGGGCCGATGCAGCGCAGCCATTGTACTCTGACTAAGTCCCGTTTGAGGGCACAGAAATGAGAAAGGAGAGGGAACGACAGCACGATAAAGGCAATGGCACATTGGAAAACAAAAGCAGGAGATAGCACTAGCTCTGTTTGGCACTGGGGGGAAGGGGGCGTGGCCCCCCCCTTTCTTTTTTTTAAATGTCGGAGTACGTGCCAGCAGTGATAAGGACGACATTTAATCTCCCGGTGGAATCAGAGGGCTGCTTGTCATTACGCTCTGGCCACTGATATGGATCAGGGCCCCCCGGTGGCTCCTCCGGGCTCTCCAGGCTTCTTCGCAGCTGAGATGGCAGATAGCCCTTTAAGGCACGGCTCGCTGCTCCCCGATTGGCCGGTCAACAGCCACATCCGAACCCCAGCTCCCCCCCCGGGGGGGGCGCCGTGAAGAGGTGTGACAGGCCGGGTCACGGAGACTCACCGTCCTCATATCCACAACGGCCCTTTTGTTGTAATGCCTTCCACCCCTGTTGTCAGCGCGTGTGTGTGTGCGTGTGTGTGTGTGTGCGTGGTGGAGAGTAAGAAAGCCTTTTCTGGATGTTATTGTCTGAGAGGCAGGATAACAGGCAGGCAGATTATTTCAAAAACAGCCTTCTCCAGAGCCCTCACAATGCGGCACCGCTGTTGCTGTGGAGAGGATCCTGGAGATAATAATAATATTCCTAGTCAGAGCCGTTCCTGCAGCAGCGCTGCCTTCTAACAGAGAGATACACATCATTCTGACTGGCTCGTTGTGACATAATCGCCCTGCGGAGGGCTGCAGGCAAGCTTGGTAGGCAAACCACCTCTCACTGCAGCTTGTTAAGAGAAAGGTGGCTTTAAGCACAGCTCAATAGAAACTCCTATTGAACTTGTTGTTTCTTTTCAGTGCATCTGAACAATGCCTAGGTGAGTCATACCCCACCTCGGGCTACACAAGTTACCTTCCTGCTTTCTTCCTCTCTCTAAAGATTGTGCTGCGCTTTTGGATGAATTTGCTAGGGGGGAGAACTGGGGGGGGGGGGGGGGTTGGGGGGGGTGCAGGATCTTAAATAATACGGTGCTAAAAAAGTTGTGACCCTTTCCCTTGCCTCAACCCACATACAGTGAATGTGTTTCGCAGTGAAAGACAGCACACAAAGAGAAGAGAAGGCAGAGCTGGCACCGCATGGAAATGTGTGGCTGGCCTCGGTTTGGTCCTCCAGGCACGGACACCTTTAATGAGAGGGAGAAATGCGCAGCAAGAGGCAGATCTCACCCGTACTGTGCCAGAGATTTGGAGAAATGTGAATCACCTTCCCTCTAACACGGATAAGTATTGTTCTAATCCCAGTGGGCTAACAAAACTATTGGGGATCCTCACACCGATTCTGCATCCTAAACCCTTTCACGGTGCACACACTTGAAGCATCTGACCCCTGACCTTTCAGCCTCGCTCTCTGCTGAGCTCAGTTTAACTGTGCGATGTGAAGTGTGAAGCTGTCGATGCTGCTTTTGTAACCGTATCTCTGTTCTGCTGAAACCGCAGCTGAAATGAGTTGATTGGAATTTAGGAATTCGTCTTGGCAAGTGGGGGGAGTTGAAAACTGGAAATGGGGCAGGGAAATGTCCCATCGGTCTTACATTACCGCTCCTCTGGCACTTTGGGCCACACTATCCACCCTGCTAGCACAAACAAACATGGTATGCACTATATAAAGGCGTCTCAGACCTTCAGAAGGCCCCGGGCCACGTTTGAAGGGGATGTGGCACGTTAAGTGGAATTTGCTTTTGATGCAGACATCAGGACTCAGGTTTCTGGCAGCTTCAACCCAAGAAATCCCCCTGAGGCCTCACTGCAGGGTTGGACAGGACCCCTTACGCCCAGGCAGCCAATACCATTACTGCTCAGATCGGCTCATAGAAGGGGGAGGATGACAGTGGGGCGAGGCAATGTTTACAATTAACCAACTTTCCTTTTTCAACACAGAGAGGTGAGATTGCTACTGTTTAATATTTGCTTTTCACTATTCAAGAGCTGCTGCTGAAGTCTGTTCTGTTAAAGGTAACATACATTTTTTATAGATTGTGGTCTCTTCTATCGCTTAGCGACAAGCTTCCCCCCCCCCCCCCCCCCCTAACCTTTCTTTCGTGACATGGCATGGCGCTGGAGCCCTTCTGTCATCTGTCACTGTGACGCTCCAGATCTGTGACTTAATGTGGTTTGGGTGGGAGTGTATAAATAACCATGATGACATATCAGGGAGGACATGCCGGGAGCTTTGCTGTGTAAGGGAGAAGGTGATGTGGGGAGAAGGGGGTCGGGGAGGGGGGGGGGGGGGGGGGGGGTAGCGGACTTAACTGCGTACCTCCAGGGAGTCCAACCCAAGCCAGTTTAACGCCAACGCGACAACTGCAGAGACCTTGGGAGGGAGGCTCACGGCTTTAGACTTCACACTTACTGTGTAACATCATTCTCACACGTCACACTGTGACCTGACCTTGACAACGGCCATGTGGGTGGTGGTGGTTTCCAATTACAATGGTCGGTCACGACTGCAACCGTATGGGAAATAGTTATTTGTTGCATGGTCTTACGATAACCGTATATAACTATTAGTAATAGTAATTATTTAATGGGGGTCAGTTCGTTTTAGAATTCAGCTCATTATTGCGCACTCAGCAAACAACACTTTTACTAATTACAGAATAATACCAGCCTAATCGGTAGTTGTCAATTCTGCTTTTGTGAGCCCTAGTGAACTTTGTATAAACCCACCGTCTGTTATCTCTGATACCTTAACACCTTTGGAGGAATTTAATCTGGCAGCCATCCGAAGCCAAATCCCTGGACAGAAGAGGAGGATGTATTTGATGCGTTTTTATTGCTAGAGAACATTTAGAAGCAATCACTGCAGAAAGGACCATTAAATTAAGTTGGTCATGTGTAGTGTATATGCAGAGCATCATTTGCTCCTGATTAAAATATAATGAAGCAAGTGAGTGCAACTTTGTCTTACATGCAACTCCCTAAATTATGTAAGCGGTAAGAAAAAAACCACAGGGAAAGAATATTCCCTGGAGCACTAATACCCTTTTCGGGGCTTGTTCATGATGGCGGCAATGAATATCTTAGAGCCTGTTAAAAGCTTTGTTTTCTTTGGGAGTCTCTGCATATGAATGGACTAAATGAGCGAAATAAGCACGCCAAGTCACATACAGGGGCCATTCTTTTCACCTCCAGTATGGTGGCTCCTGGGATGTTATTGGAGTGGGAGTACATAATATACATGATGGATTTTCTTTCAGTGTGGCAAGGTTAAACAACTCATTAACACAGCACCGCATCGCCTTAACACACCAGTTTTCGGTCAATAAAACAGACCTGTCAATTTCCCCCTTAAATAGCATCTTAATTCGGAGTTCTTTGCATTTCAAAAGGACGCTTGCTCTATCCACCGATTTTTGTGGTCACATAGCTGTCTGATGGGCACTTTTCAAACAAGAGATGTAAAAAGAAGTAAAAATGTGAACCAACTTAAATATGATTCAAATCAGACAAGGAAAAGAAAGATAAATATTAAAGATAATTCAAAAAAGAAAAGTAATAAGAGTTACATTGATTATACGCCAAATTCAAGACATTCTGTCATAACTTTGAAACTTGTACTTTTATCCTGAGGTACTTTATGGCAATCCTTCTTTCCTCTTAAGTCATTTCAACATCTGCACGTTCCAGAAACACTTGGCCTGGCTCAGGTGGCTCCTGTCTGTATTTGAATAAGAGATATGCAAACAGATGAAGTCGAGGCAGCGGCTTGTGTGCTCAAGGAGCCTTTTCTCACATTTGAGAGAATCCTTGGCTTAGTTGGTCCAGGCTCCAGGGCCTTTATACTGCATGCTATTCATCCAGCAGAGAAGGAGGGGAAAAGGTGTGTTTGCTTTTCCTGTCTCTCAGTGGTAAAGATGTGTGTGGTTGGATAGTAGAGGCACACGTAAACAGTCCCAAATGCAAAAGGTGAACATTATGGCCAGCCGAAGTAAGATGGGGTGTGCCAGAGAAACCCTGAAAGCACATTTCTGCGACTACAATCAACGATTTAGTTGAAAGAAAGGGATTCAATGAAGTGTTGAAAGACGTTAGTCTGGACACAGAAGGATGGATGTTGGGTTTTTAGCTCAAATCCACCTTAATTCACGCTGTAGATATGCTTAACAAATTGGTTGGAGTACAGTTAGTCAAGGAGCTACAGTCATTACATAATAATAGATTTTACCACCCTGTTCTTTTTTAAGGTCCGTGTGGTTTTCACCCCCTGCCAGCCACCGACATGTCACTGCCACGTCATTGTTAGTATTCCCCAAATACTCCGATCCCTGCCCAGGCCGTCACCCACATTCTAAACTCTCAGGACCCTGACGGGATGCCACTGTGGGGAGGAAAGAACTACTGGTACAAGACCCTCGCACCCACCACAGATCAATACCTCCAAGCACAGTTATAGTACACACACACACACAAAACAAGCAGGCCGGGATACTTCCAGTGCTCCCACTTTCCAGACAAATTCTGCTTTCATTATACTTTTTCTACTGGCGTAGCAACGGCTCCAAAGCAAAGGGTCTGAGTAGGAGAATACAGGGGGCAAGTAGGGGGGGCTACTCCCGTCTCCCTCTCCTTCAGAGACTTTAACCTGCTTTTCTGACAGTGTCAGCCCTCACCCTGTCACTGACAGGTGGCCTGTCCCTCACAGCAAAGTCATTTGCCTTGCACAGCAGTAGTTATGGGCATTTAGGTTTCCGGCGTTACAGATTAGATCAAATAGAGACACGAGGCGGTGGCAGAATGCAGAGGTGAGAGCTGGAGGGGAGGGGGGGGAGGAAAAAAAACGTCCTTCGATCAAATAAATGACACTGTAAGCACATGTGACAAGTCTTGTTTGGGGCCGTCCCCCGTTCAGGGCCCGAAAGGCCAGCGCCGCCTCGTCTCCTCAGCTGTGTCTGCAGGCGACGTGGGCGAGTGACAGCGGGAGGGAGAAATGTCTGATTGCTGCCACAGCCAAGAGTGAGAGCAGCCCAATTATATTTCCCGTCCCTCGAGAGCCGGCCGGCCCCCCTCTGGTGGAGCGAAGCCCCTGCCATCTCTCCTCTCCTCACCTCTCAAGACACTGCAGATAGATAAATAAATGACAGCCCCACTGAGGCTTGGCCCAGCCTCCCAGAATACATCGCAGAGGCTGCCTGCCTGTCCGTTTGCCTTCACCTGGCATTGCTGCAGATAAGACATTTTTTCACATTATTATCGTTGCGTCGTCTCCTAGGCCCTGTTCACCCGCCGAGTTGTGGCTGATGATAGCGGCAGAGGACCTGGAGAGACTTGAAGGAAATGTCTCGTGTCAGAGTCAGCATAGCCTAGCTTAGCAGAAATTTAACAAGTTCCCTGGGCTCTGTCCGTTCACTCTCTGGCGGAGCACAGAGTCAGGACACGGCCTGCTGACAGCCCCCCCGGTCATGTCACTGTCACTGACACTTGGTGGGCCAGAGAAGGAGGAGAGGCAACGGGACGCAATCCGACAAGACTCACACTTAACTACACAGCTGATGGTTGCTACGGTTTTAGAAAGCAGATTTTATCTAATGTAACTCAAATGTAGAGCGGCCAGAATCGCTAGCGGTCAGGTTGCCGTCCTCGCTCTGTAAATGACTATCTTGGGCTGCCACTGTGAAAAGGTTCCAGCTTGACGGAGAGCCAAATATCCCGGGATGCTTCTATTTTTTGGGGGGGGAGTAATGATCAGGTGGAAGCCAAAAGAGAAATACTCGAGCTTTAACTGCATGTATACCAGCACCCCCCCCCCCCCCCCCCCCCTCCACACACTCTCACCACTCCCAGACGGTTAAACCCAAAACCAGATGTTGTGGATCTCAGTGGGGATAAAAAAACAAGGCAAATAAAAGTAGAGGACGGAATGGAACGCATTAACTATAATCAAAAAGAAACAAAAAGGAGACCAGGATGCTTTAATTACTTCTCACATATAATTTGGTTTTGTGGGAGCAAGCATGGCACTGCCAAGAAAAGAAAGATGAAAAGCAACTTAAATTACATGAGGAGAAAGTACAGAGGCCCATCTATTCTCCACAACTGCAGACAAGGCTGATGACTAGCCCCAAAACCATGGCTGTAAAATGTCCATGGATGCAGACTTTGGATGCAGACCTGCTAGATGTTGTTCCGCAAGTACATGACTGCAAGAGAGATGTTGAAATATAATAACTGCAGATTGGCAAAAAATGTTTGTGCGACACACAGCCTGCAAGCATCCCTACTAAGACGATCGTTTTCTGTTGTTTTGCCTGAGTATCCATCATGTAAAATGTGTTTTTAATAACTTGTCGCTCGGTTCTGCCAAGTGGCCGAGGATATGCGTTTTGTTTGGCGGCTGGAGAGAGCTTGGACGACGCCTGAGTGAGGTGCTCTACGAATCTACTTCATAGCTGTCCTCTGTTTGCAGAGTCTCTCTTGACTCGCTGGTGTTGCCACAGTGCTAAATTGCACAGCTGTTCCACAATCTGTGGCGGTGTTAATTACCCAAATGTGAGCGGCAGCTCGTCAGTTCCTCGCTAACGAAGGGGCTTGCTTTCCTGCGAGGGTGCCGTATGTTTGGCATGTAGGCCCGTTTCCACCCGGCGCTCCCCAGGCTGTGCACGGACCACCCGACACATCCACATCCCGGGGAAGATGCATCTAATTAAAGCTCCCGACTCGGCTCTGCTTACTAAGGGGTAAAAACACGCGGGCCCGGATTAAAAGACGGAGAGAGGGGTGTGGAGTGCGATATGACGGGGGCTTTAATACACTCTGAGTGAAAGGGCTTAGGAGCAAATATGAGAACTCTCAATTGTTAGATCCTAGGAAAGGCTGCAAGGAAACGCCGTGTGAAGTGATCCGATCAGTCAGCGTGTGTCATTCTGATCCCTTGGCACTTTCAAAGCAGGCAGACAGACAAGCAGGTTGTTTCCTAGGAAAGTGGATTTCTAACACTCCCGGTTGGCCTCTCTTCCGAGGACATGTACAGTACATCCACCCTCAACCATTCAGTCCATGGAGTGACGGAACCAAACAGCCTCACCTGAAGGGCAAAGACGTTTAACGGTGGGACCAAAACTCAACACAAATTACGATGTTCCACTTGCTGCACGCAGAAACGTACCTTCCTTCCCCCTCAAACTCTCACGTGATGACAGTACATAGTACAAAGAAACCCTCTCAAGTCAGACTATAAACTCTTAATGCACTGCATTGCACTGTTCAAAACAAAGGTGTTAAGAACTCCCCTCATGAATCATACTTGCTGGCTAAAAGCCTAGCTGCAGTGTGCCACCCACCTCCGGTTGTACATGAACAGCGCAGCCTGAGGTTGCACTGGGAGAATGCATAATGAATGCATAAAGCTAGGTGTCATGGGGGCTCGTATGGTGCACAAAACGATGGGGCAATTAGGCCCACACGACACCTCGGGATGGCGTGATGAAGGACTCCTGGGCTCGTCTCCTCCGCCTCTGTTCCTCTATCATTAAGGATTGAGCAGCCACATCTGGCTAATGGCACGCCTGGGGTTCCTGCTCAAACACTGTGCCACGCCGTGCACATTTAATTACGCCTCATAAAAGGTAACAAAAGACACGACCTGCTCTCAGGGAGGCACCGTTTGGAAAAGAGAGAGAGAGAGAGAAATGAGTGAAGGCGAGGAGCTGGCCGGCTACCAGAATTACAGGTTGACCCGTGGTCGGCTGCTTCAAAAGAGGGGGGAATTCACTCAAGTGTCTCAACCTCTCCTTGAGATTGGCCCCGATGAGCCGGCTGAGAGCAGAAGATGCTCAGTAGTCGGGAATCAAAGGACCTTCCAGTTTGTCTCCCATTCTTCTATTAGGTCACGAATCGCACTAGGCGCTGCTGTCAACGGCTAATTGCACAAGGACTGGGGGGGGATTAAAGGGAGACTGCATTATCTGAAATATCTGTGGGATTTAGCAGCCGTTTGAAGTGAAGAGGGACTTATTTGTCAGGGGGTGGTGGGGGGGCATAGAAAACAACAATAACAACATCATAGGAGTGGGGCGGGAACAGCGCGGGGGAATAGCGCCGTGACCCGCTCACCCTGCCTGTGGGGCGCGGTGTTGCTCAGCAGCTCCTGCAGAGAGTTCACAACATTCAGCTAAGTGCATGAAACACACATTACCCACTGACTGAGTGACTGGCTGACCTATGCCTTCTGTAGTACCTGCAGGTATTCAAAAGACCTTGGTTGGCTGCTTTGTGCAGCTCACAGTTGACATTTCAAGCTGAGAGGACAGGGGAAAAAAAAAAGAAAACTGAAGACGGGAATAGAAAAAAAAAGACACAAACCGCAGGTTTCTAACTCAGCAGACGCCCGCATTTAGGAAATAACACATAGGAAGAGACGGGGGACGAAGAGCCGCGGCTCATTGTCGGAGCAGTCCATTGTCTGGCGGTGTGAGAGCTGGCTAACGCCACGAGAAAGGTCACCGGTCACTTCCATTTGGACCTGCACATAAATCCCCCGCTGTCTGGCGCAGTTAATAACACAGCGAGCTCCGAAGGACCTGCCATGCGATTTAAAAAAAAACAACAAAAAAAAAGGGGAGAAAAATGCATTTTGTTTTGACAACAACTCCCCGTCCCTTTATAGCCACGGGCCTTGCTCGTCCCTTTGCGTTATTTATAACATGAATGTTAAAAACAGGGGACTGCTCTGCGGCGGCGTGCATTAACAGAGAAGCCTGCCAAACGCCTCGCTCCACTGCGGCTTCCTCTTTTGTTAAGTCTCCCCGTGCTTTTGCTGTAGAGAGAGTGTTTTATGGCGAGTCCCCTGTCAGGATTAAGATGTAGATCCAAGTGCCACAGGGACTAGCATAAATTCTGCATCTCCCACTGTGGAATCACAAGTGGTGCAGCTCGGGAAGTGTCCTTGAAGAATGAATAACACCGCGTGCTACGTGTCGTCTGTTTCATAGTAACGACGTGTCCTCGGAACTATGTACAGCCGGTGTGGCCCATGAGTCTGTGAGTGAGGGGCTCGGAGGAGGACGCCATGACTCTCTTGGACACGACATTTTGCAAAAGGCCACGCACAAATACGGCTCACATATCCTTTTCTTTTTTTTTTTTAAAGAAAACAAATGAATGGTATGCACAATGGCTGAGGCTGTGTCAGAGGATCCACAGAAACCACATTCAGCCCCATGGAAACATTCAATGGTGTTATTGCAACGCAGCGGATGGACCTGCTTTCTGCTCAGCACATCAGAAGAGAACCCCAGGAGCATGAGGGAAAGCGCTGGTCTGAGTACAGGTTCTTTTTTTTTTTGGACTGCTGGTTTCAAGTGTCTGCAGAATGAGGGGTACGTTGTTTTAATTCTACAGCACACTTGCATATTTCTTGCAGTTTCTCGCCGCGTGCAGCTTAAGTCTCTGAGTATAAGCCAATTTGGATTAGCTCCACATTTTAGACAGGTTCCAGTTGGGATTTACAATACTTTTAGAACAAGTTCCTCCCTAAGCTTAGCTTTAAACCTAAACGCATCAACAACATATTTATCTGACATCTTTTTTTTCTCCTGTTAATTCCCAGATTGTTGCATATCAAAGCTAGAACTCATCCTGTTCCAAATAACTTAGAAGGCTCAGGCATTACTCCATAATACCAATCATTTTAAGGTTTTAAGCACTCTCGTCACTACGGAGAACACAGTGTTGCATCCAAATGCTTGGGTTATTTTCTTCAACGTCTCTTAAGCTCATTTTTTGCACGGATCCAGAATAAGTCTCCATTTCTTCTGCTTCTATCTCATATTCGGGCTTCAGGGGGCACAAGGCATTAGTCTCGTGATGCTGGGTTTGTCGTGTCTTCCCCAGTTCTGATCTGCCTGAACTCTTACATTACAAATAGCTGGAGGATTTTTCACCCTCTTATCACATTTGCCAAGCAGGCCTGTCTCTTATCAGCTTAACGCTAGAGATAAATGGGCTTTTGAAGATAGGAATAAGAGAGGTTTTTGCAAGCTAATTCCAGAGCCCCATCTGCAGTAGATTATAGATAGGTGCTGGGGAGCGGAGGAAGATACATATATTAGTATGTAGGTGGTGGAAGTATCGGCTAGAAACGTGACTAAGAACAGAAGCAGAACTAAAAAGATTTTTATATTATATATTTTATATAGTATTTCATTGACCGCGTCACCTGGTTTTGCTAAATTAACTTGCTGCAGAAGAACAAGCAAATACAAAGACTTATTTTTTACTATTGGGCATTTTGTTCTTGCAAATAGAAACCAGTATTTCTT
This sequence comes from Pungitius pungitius, assembly GCF_949316345.1. Taxonomy (NCBI): domain Eukaryota; kingdom Metazoa; phylum Chordata; class Actinopteri; order Perciformes; family Gasterosteidae; genus Pungitius; species Pungitius pungitius. The sequence goes on along the minus strand of NC_084904.1, from coordinate 18,139,065 downwards.
TTTTTTTTTAGATCATTCGTCATATGGTTCACACAATTGTGAATTCATTTTGGAGAAAAGCTACCATAAAGCCTTAATTTCATACTTGCTCAACAATTTAAAAATGAAACTAAATGATTGAATCGTTGTAGTAATATGGCCGCAGTAATAGGATGGGAAAATAGAGCATGATTCCTTCAACAATATACATCTTCGTCCCCGTCTTTTATTCGAGTGCTGATATATTTGGACTACACCTTCAGGCAGACAGTTTGCTTTAAAAGGTCATTTAGACGAGTTTAACAAAAAGGTGCCAGTGAAAGGGACATCTGAAGAGACAACAGAGAAAAGGCCACAACTCGTGATATTTATAGGCTTGCTATTTACAACTGTAGGAATATTAAAGTTAACCTGAAAGCGACAACAAATATAGCACAGATTAACGGTTGCTATGTAACACAACACTTGAGGGTCCCTATGGAAATATTAAAGTAATTCCCTGGGAGAGCAAAAAGTAGGGCAAATCACAATAAGCTCACAATTGCGACGAGCGTCTAAGCCCCTATAGGATTATTATGGGAATGTTAAAGCGAATTATTTTTTTTAAAGGCAGGGGCTCGTGAGCAATAACACACCCCAGGTTTTATTTGTGTATATATAAGCGACAACTAAGTGTCTGTATAGGCTAGAGACGTAAGTGTTTAACTAACATTAACAGGCGACATGTGATCCATAGTCTGACCTTGATGGCTGCTGGGAGGGGGGGGGGGAGATAACCTAATTAAACCGCTCCCCTCGGTGTGGTTCGGACACGGGACAGACTCATACCGTGGTCCTGCGTGGTGTGGATCTTGAGAGCGCGTGAGAGCGACCTGCAGCACAACGACGAGACGGAGAACATCAGACACACGGTGGACTGCGCTCACATGCAGCGCTGCTAAGTGACGCGATTAAATATGGAAATATGTCCTTTTTGTTTCATATGTCGATAAAATGTATAGTAACTTCAAAACATTTTGTTTTTTAATTATCAAAAATGATCTATTCTCCGCCGAAACATCCTTTTTTTTTAGTTTCTACCAGTACGAGTGAAGGAAGTCCATCCAGAATAAAAGCAACCTTTCCTAAAACGTGAAACCTCTTTCTAAATGAGAAATGTGTATAAGTATCGTTCGGATGTTATTCGAGCCCCCTGTTTGCGTACAGAACGTGCGCGGCGCCTCGTTGCGGAGAAAAGCCTCCCAACAATGAACAGCGCATTCAGACGTCGGCTGCCAAGGGTTCATTTCGACGGAAAAACCCATGTGCACTGGGTTCATTCTCAATATTTTGCCTCAAAAAGGGCGACGAAAGCAACCAAAAAAAAAAAGCATCGGTGGAATTTTTCGAGCAGAAATCCTTACCGAGTCCAAATGCGCAGCGATGTGTCGCTGAGGATATCCAAATCACCCGGAACCGGAGCAAAGGAGAGCGCGCATTCACACGGACCCGCACGCGAGCCGTATTAAGGTTAAATCCAAGTTGGAGAAAAAATACATTGTTCAACGGTTCGACGATTCACACAAAATAACCGTAAATCTTCACTGAAAGGGGGGTTTTTCCCCCCTCCTCCGTCTCTCGAAAGAAATGAGCGGCGAAGACCTTCAGGAAATAGTAAGAAAAACCATCTCCTTTTGACTTCGCTCAAGTTCTTTAGGGTAATTATTCGCTTTCCCTGGTAGAAAACAGTTGGATCTTCGTCAAAGCCGGAGCGCCTCTCGCCGGATTCCAAGTCGGACGGAGAGAGCGCCGATGACAGATCGTTCCGCGATAGATTCCCCAAGTATTTGTCAACCTCGAGCAGAAAACGGGACGAAGCACGTATCCACAGGCCGCGCGGGGGCTTTCTGGGGAATCAGGGGGATCATCTGACGGTTATCCACAAGGTCCCGGCGCGTTTAGTGCGGCGAGAAGTCTCCGAAAAACGCAGTGCGCTGCGCTCCGCTCCGACCTGCTCTCCGTGCGCAACAGAGAGAGAGACTGAGCTGCGCGTCAGCCAGGGTGTGTGTGTGTGTGTGTGTCTGTGTCTCTGAGTGTGTGTGTGTGTGTGAGAATCTGTGTGTGTGGCAGCAGCTGTTGAAAACGAGGACAGGACGAGACCAGAGCAATCAATGTACGAGGGCTTGATCTGATTTGTTAACGCTGTTCCCAGGATTTGTTTTTAACCCCTTTGTACTTGTCTTTATTGTTTTCTTTATTTAGCAAGGTCAAACCTGGTAGCCAAGACGATGTCTGTACATCATCATTTTAGTTGGTTTAGATGTGTGTTAAGCATATATAACGATGTATTATTATTGTGTATGATTAATAATTGAGCTGCAGATATAAGGTGATTTAAGAAGTTCCATTAAGCACCCCAGACATGTGCAGTAACATAGTCCCATACTGCTTGACTGATCATTTTCATGAGGCAAATTCCTAATACATCACATTAAGTCACCATCAAACTCCTTGTATCGGCACAGGACATGTCAAGGGAAAGAAAATGTTACGTGGAATATTATGTAAAAACACAATTTGAAATTGTAGCCTAATTTATGAATGTGGTCGTCCTGATCGAGTCATTTTTACGCTTCAACAACAGCAATTGAAAGTGGGCAACAATCCAGAAAACCCCCTATTGACCCCTGCAGTCTGCAACGATTCCCCGAAACCCTCAGTAGCCCCGGGAGTACGGCTTGGCATCGGTCCTGACACAGCGAGGCCATCCATCTGCTCCTTCTCCACAGTGAAGATGTCATTCTAAAAATGTACTTTGGTGGAGAACCCACAGAGGCTAAAGAGGAGGAGGAGGATAGAGCTTTGACGTCTCCTACAAAGTTAGGCCTGTGGTCGTCCTGATCACTCTCATGGCCTGCTTGACTTAGCCGTGATTGAAGTCAGGTTGAGAGAGGCTCGCGCTTGCTAAACGCCAAGGCGGAGTAAGGGGCTCCTTTACAACTCCACCTCCCCGTGGAGCTTTCTGGAGACAAGTACAAGATTGGTGTTTACTTTCTGCCGTGCTGTGTTAGACTCCACTGATACCCCCGAGAGAATGCCAGCTCTGTTGTAAAACAAACTTTTTTTTTCTTCATAAAGAATGATAAGTATAGTATTGTGGATGGATAAATAACACACTGGGATGCCCACCCCAAACTAGTCATCTATACATTATGCCTCTAGGTCGGGCTCTGTCTCGCATGTAACAACAATAAGAGTTATGGCCGAGTATGCGGGTTTGTGTTGGGAAAGCAAGCCTTGTAATTATTTCCCAGCTGCCTGTGATTAAGGGCCATCCCCAAGCCTACAGACTGCGAAATAGGGAATTTCTCACACACACACACACACACACAGAAAATGGTGCAAGAACATTTTGAACATGACAGGGAAGAGTTAGAGGCCACTGACAGGGTCTGTGGACAACAAAGCGATTAGTTTTGATTTTGTTTGTCTTAGGCTTACCAAACGCGGCTGAAAAGAGTCCAACCAATAGGGGAAGAACATACGTGACGCTCTACCTGGGACTTATTCCAGGAAGATGCATGGAGCAGAAAAAGCAGATGTTGAACAAGCAGAGCATCCTGAAAACCAGAACTCGTAGACATTATAGGAAACAATAGATGTTTATTAAAGGCACCATCACCCCAAAGGGTCGCGTTGCAGCTGCTTCCCCCCCCCCATCCCTCATGAAAACCAGACGTAAACATTGTGTTTGGTGCGCTGTTGATGGTTTGTAAAGTCAGTACTTTGAAAGAATCATTTTTGTAGCAATCAAAAGAGAAAACGTGGCTTTTCCCCAGTTGAGAGAAGCTCAAGTAGGATTCCGTCTTTAGCTCTTGAGTCCACATATAGCTCCCAGGGTAGGGGTCTAACCACTAAAGTACATCATCTCTGGGAAAGTGTTGGGTGTAGGTTGTGCACTTCAGCACCTTAACAGCCAGCTTTGGGCATCGGGACCATTCATTGGTGGGTGAGGGCTGGAACAGTTATTCTTGGGTAAGCCAGCGCTGACTGAGTGGATCAAGAGGCGTGGTCCAAATATCCGCCTCTGTCACATACCTTCCTCCTCCCCAACAGCTATCTTAGAGAGAGGCTAGATAAGGTAGTGAGAGTCCAAACCTGTTGATTTTTGCTGAGGAAGTGTCAATATCGACCACAGTGAGCAAAAAGGATTTAATATATATGCAAAATATTTATTGGAGGATGGTGTTTTACTGCGAACAGCTCATGACCCTGATTTGGAAGAAGATACTTTATCAAGCCGGAGGGCAGACAAATTAGCCCAGCATCTGATTTCAGGATTAAAGGGTTGGGTCTTAATGAAACTAAACTTATTCATATTTCATAATACTTGTTTTTGAAGGGATGGAGACGCAAGCAAGTAGTGTAGATCCCATCTCTACTTTGAGACCTTGCGATTAATGATGGCCACCGCCAAAACGGGACACAGTCATGTTTTATTCCATTTTCTTCTTCTGCAGCTGTACATTGTCATTTTCTATCTGCAGAGTGCCTCACAGAAGCCCTGATTTATTCATTACGCTGGCTCAAGTAGGACGGACCAACGATATATGAATGAGCACCTTATTCAATGACTCCTAATCTTTCAATATGGACAACATTTCTATTCGAAGAACCGGAGTACTCCAGAGTACAAGTACTCCCAGTGAGAACAGAGGCCAGCGGATGTTAGACACTTTAAAGGACTCTCTGGAGACCCAAATAAAAGTGAAGGACTTTACAGTAATAGAGGAGCTCTCGAGATGTAAAAAGGACCTAATACAGTTAAAAAAAAACAAAAATACTCCATAGGAATTTGTAAATTCCAGTGCCAGTGAAGGGTTTTCACTTATTTTAACGTCTGCAACTCTCTGACATCATATTCCTTAATCTATTCCATGTGTAGTGCTTGTCAGGCAGCTCGTTTTTTTTTTTTTTTTAAACCGGCTTGTGCTCATCAAAGCCCTCGTGGCAAATGTTTCTGGAGGTTCCTGTTCGACATGAAAAGTTGTCCTGATTGATCGAGGCGATGTAGAACAAAAAGCGCCCCTCCGCCAGGCACATTAAAAATGAATTTTCCCTGGGATTCAAAGGGCTGCGCCGTTAGGGCAGAGGGAGATGAGAGCTGGTAACTCTGCTAGTTTGCCTCGGGAGCCCCTCTAGCAGATAGTCCCAGTTGATCCATCCATCAGCCTTCAAGCCCACAGAGGTGAGTGACTGTTTGAAGGCTCCGCCGGCTACCTTATCCCGAGGCTTAACAATCCAATATTGGTTGTTGCCGAAGATAATTACTCTCCATTGATGGTAGGAGACCTGGGGCCGGCTGCGGCCATTTGCATGGCCCGACTCCACAGATCGATCAGGGCGGAAAGAAGCAGTTTGGGAGCAGATAACGGTGTCGGTTAGGCTAGTGTTTCTAGGAGGGATGTTATGCTCTCGCTGGCTTTTATTCTCCTACACCCCCCCACCCTCTCACAGCCTCCCTCCCTCCCTCACTCCCTCCTCTTTCAATGAACAAGGTAAAGAATGACTCCCGCTGATAGAATCAGCAAGGACACTGCTGTCTTTATTCTTCCTCCAAAAGCATGCACATGTCACCTTGACGTCCTTTATCTTCTTGGAAACGCTGGCAGACGAAGATGTGCAAACCAGATCCTGCATTTGATACAAGATTGTTTATGGACCCACAGCCTTCATCTTCCATCCTCCTGAGCTTTTTTGGCAGACTGACTGAAGCAAAAACTAGACTTTTTTCGGCTTGTGTCTCAAAAACATGAAAACAGAAATGCGCAGCCATGTGTGGTTTGGTCTCCACCATGGTATCATTTACACAAAAAAAAAAAACGAAGATGGAAATAGGAGAAGTGAGATTAGGAAGTAATTTATGGGCACTTAGTGGGGTGCCCGCCATAACAACCTCTGATATGCCTCACTGCAGCGTTCCACTCTGGGAGGACAGACGTGCCATTTGCTCCAGAGATAGAGAGCCCACATGCAGGACAACCAACCCTACCAAATTATGCGTGAACACTCAAATTGTTCGCAATAATCAGAGCCATCTCACTGCTTTGGATGTGAAACGCAAAATGAAGAACAAGTGGTGCCATTTTCCCTTGTAATCAAATTTTCATTCCTTTAACAAGATAAAAGTGAATTGTGCTTCTACTCAGAAAGTGTGAAAGACATTTTGAGATTAATTTTTCATGCACATTGATAATTCAATACAGACTTGCACCAGTTTATTAACATTCTATGGCTTATCTGTCTCCCAGAGAATAACATCCAAGTAGTCTATGACCCTTTGGAGGGATCTGCCATTAACGACCTGATCAGGTGTTCAAAGGTTGTTTGCTGTCCAATAAAAATAAGTCGGAAGGCAACCCTATGGGCTGTAGGTGAATCTGATTGCATGAGACAAACATTGGAAAGGCAACAAAGTTCTCCCAAAAAGAAAGAAAAGATCATATTGTCTGACCTTCCAGTGCAGAAGATCAACAAGCTGTTGACCTCGTGGCAATGTGTAGAAAACTAAGGCCACACTGAGCAGTCGGGGAACATAATCATGTTTGTGGCAACATTGGATTCTTAAAAGGCAATAAGGCAGCAATGGTGTAAAGGTTCTGGCTAGGAAGAACTCACACAGCCGGACAAGCTGTTTATAATCATCACGTCTGGCATTCACGGCCAAGTTGCAAAGATAACAGGCAGAAAGATAAGTGTGTATAACCCTCCATTCATTTTGTATCAGAAAACAGCAGATAACTGAAAGCCAACTAAAACGCCGCAGTGCAAGTGCAACAGGGGCTAAAGACATAAGCGGGAGAAAATGACAGAATATTTGTAACCATGAGAAACAGAAACAGTTGCTGGTAGAAAATGGAGTGAGATTAAATATAGGGTTACCCAGGAAAAGACCTAATCCATACAGAGACAAATGCTGGGTCTCTGAGGCCCATTTGTTGTGCGACCAGAGGTTTAACAGCTGGCATTATTACTCCATTTCTCATCCTTGCCTCCCTGTACTTGAACAGTGCAGATATACGATCAGATGGGGCAAAGCCCTTTGATTGTGGGAACAAGAGTTGATGGATCCACTCGGGAAATAAAGTACACATCCACTAAAATCCTGCATGTAAATTATAATCCCTACATTTGTGAAAATTTAAAATTTCCAATTTTTTTTTCTCGGTCTTTGTTGCAACATTATGAATGTCCTCATTAAACAAAATACAAAATCCCTCAAGGGTGAGTGTGTGTCTGTTTGTGTGTTTGCATGAACGCATGATCGCGCATGATGAAGCACAGTTGTGCACACACACACACAACTTCTTCACGGTCACCATATGCTGCCGCATATTTCGGTGGAGGATTGAATGTGGGCACAAGTGCTCCCAGCAGTAAATCAGCGCAGTGTCAGATATGGAAATCCACCAGCATTCATGAATGATACGAGGCCTGCTCTTTAGCCCCACATGTCAAAGGATTTGCCAGGGTGGATGAGGCAGATGCTTTGACAGATTTAAGGGAGCTGGGGGAGGGTCTTTTGGCTTCCCAGAGCGTCGCACACTAACTCTCTAGTGTTACAGAAGTGTATAATAAGACCCCTTGAGGAAAAGTGTTAGGTTTAAAAAAGGACAAAAACAACTAAATCTGATTGCATTCAAGGCCTTATTAACATATCCTTTCACCAGCAGAGGATGCCACTGGTTTTAATTCAGTAAGACACAGCTGCCGGGGCACCGCAATTTCTATTTTGTCTCTATGATTTAATCAATTATGGTTCTAAAACTATGGCTTAATTAGCTCCATGCACAGGCGGCTGCTTTTCACTGGAGCCACTCAGGAGAACAGTACAACAAAATGGCTGCCGGCTTCCCTCATGTTCAAAATAGAGGCTAAAATGGTGGAGGATAGATTAAGTATGCCCGGTTTAGATTATTGATTCAGTTTTGTCTCAAAGGAGATGTGGAACAGGAACATTGTGCTCTTCTTTCTGCGTCTAGCGCACACTTAGCTTTCTCTGCGTAGCAGTGGCCCATCTTCAGACGTTTCTGATAAAGGTTGATTAGTTAGCATCTTGCAAAGGGATTGAACGTTGTTGTTTTCAATATACATATGTTAGTGTATATGGAATGTAATTACAATTAGTTTCTAATCATGGAACCCATGAAGCTGTCTTTCTGCATGTTGCATAGACAGCCCATACAGAAGGTAATCTATTACTAACTCAAGCCACGGGAAAAAACAAGCCTCCGTCAGGAAAATGGTCAAAAAGAAATCCCCGGTTGCAAAACACAAATCAAGAGTAATGAGTTAAAATTAAATTTGGTCTGGAATATCACATTATAATAATTTCATTATGGACCAAGACGCCAGCTGTACATTAATCCCTGAAATGTACTGGTGGCAAACTTCATAAGGGCTCAAAACTCACATTTACTCAGAGAATTCTAGGTAAATTCACCATAACTCACCTAATTGCAGTCAATTGATCTGATGATCTAAATGCCTCCAAACCAATGGCCATGGGCGGAACTAATGCAAAACCTGAAGCCATGCTGGACTAAAACTGGACAAACTCACTGCAATGTCACAAGCAATAAGTGTGTGACGGCACATACTGAACTTTACCACTTTGATCAACCAACAAATCACGCTTGTAAATCCTTCTGTTCATTGTGCCTTACACTGCCTTTGCTGTCCTCTTGTTTGGCCTTTAACTGAAGAATACCCTCTTTTACTGGGAGCAGGAGGAGTCTCCGCCATATCATTACTAGCTAATGACAAATTAACAATGAACAACCAAGAAAATCACTGAAATTAGATCTCAACCGTTTACAGCACATCAATCGTGATTTTATTCAGTCACATCTCATTATTAAATAAAGGACAGTACAACAAAGGCCTTGCTATAGGGCCCATTTGACTTAATACTGAGTTTTTTACAAGCACTTTGGGATAAACATTGCAACAAGATACCGATTTTACAGCCTGCCTAGTTATAAAATCTGGAAATGAGTCACCGCGAATGAGTTAAGACATTAACACCAGTCAGATGGTTTCCATCTTAGCCCATAATTGTGCGTGTCACTAATAAATCCTATATTCTTAGCAAGAAGACCCTTGCCCTCCAAACTAATGGCTTCCACATCCGAGGTTAAAGTTCTCAACCTGAATATCTTAACCTATAAAGAACCTTAGAAGAAAATGTCTGCTCAGCTGTTCTTTGTAAAAACACCATTTTCTTTCTAGACTCTTATGCCCCCCACTCAGCATTGATTAACTGAATTCATTTTGATGAAGATGTCTGCTAATCTGCGGGGCCTTTGTGTATGCAATATGAGTTAGGCACTTTAGCTCGGGGAGCTCCGTCACGATGCCAGAAAAGCCTCTTTGCACCACAGCTCCTTGCTCATCATCGCCATCGCAGCCAAAGGCCTGCAATGACTTCTAACCCTGTCCTCCCTCGGGACAGACCCCGCACGACCACTCCTTCCACTCCCCCAAGTGAGCTGCCCTCGCCCTCATCCTGGACTCCAGCAGGGATGGGAGGGTTGATAGAGGACTGGTGCGAGGGCAAGGGCCTTCCTCACCAATTACACCAGAGCAGCTCCAGAGAGAAGCTGAGAGCCTTTGACAGCAGCTTCATATTGGTCTTTGGATCCTTTGTTGTTGTAGAATTGCTGCGGGGGTGTTGATTGTGACATGGGACCGGACACTGTTCAAAAAGGACCTTCAAGTAATGTATTTGAACTTAATATTTAATTTCCCTCAAACATGAAACTGCAGCATAGCTCGGTCCAGTAAGGGTTTCCACTTAATAGGTTATCTAAATTCAATAACACAGAAATTCCCAAACTAAGTGCATGCATGCTGTGCTTCATTAGAGAGGTGACGCACACAGAAAGGGAGAAAATTACAAAAGCAGATTTTATACTGTGCAGCTAATGACAAAAATATTTGACCCTTAAAATACATCCCTTAATACGTTATTAAAATACTTTTTTAGCCATCTAACCTTTCTAAGCATTACTGTAATTGTATTAAAATGATGGAATCTTTGGTTGGGCTTTATGTGGGAGTATTAATGAGGTCCGCTCCAACTCAAAGAGCTCTGTTTAGTAATCAAGGAGTTAATACAGCAGAAAACAACTCGTTTGCCATGTTAAAAAAAGGAAGGTATGGTCCCACAGGAGGGAACAAAGCCTGAGAAAAGTCCTTTGGGTTTCTGAACAAGCTTTTCGTTACTCTGTCGACCGCAAGGCTTTCAGTAGATGTTCAAACATGTGAGCAGGCCTCAGCTCATGGCCACTGCCCTGCTGAGTTCTCGTGTCGCGGTAACAGCTGATAACGCCCAACCCCCCAACGACAGAAGTGCCACCCCCCCTCCTCCGGTTCCCCGTTAGGTCAAAACTAGCACCGTTGGCGGTGATCCGCCGGCTCGCTGTCCCCATAATGAGGGCCGTTGGGAGGCAATTTGTTGCACATTAAAGGTCTTTACTATTATCTGCCTGAAAGCCTGTTTAATTTGAGAAATGCTGTAAGCTCATAGATACTGTAATGGTTTGATTCATCAATAAAACATTTGGTCTTACTAGTCTTATGGCTAATCGTGAGACCTTCATCAAAGAAGCCTTTTGGTTTGGAAAAGAATTCTTAACTTAATGTAGCCTGCAGATGTTTACTAGGGCAACCTGTTTACTACCTAAAAAAGTCGACAAAATCTGGACTTCCTTCCGACGAACAGTATGTATTTCAGCAATAAAAAAGGTTGTTTATATAGCAATCAAGCCAAGAGCTGGAAATGAGGAAAGATTGCAGAAGGAGGGAGAAAAAAAAACACAAAACCACTCGATCCCTCTTTAATAGAAAGCAGAACGAAGGCAGGGGACTGGGGTTCCATCGTAAAGACAAACAAGCATTAACTGGGATGTTTTAAAGTGAACAACAGAGGGTTTTTATTAAATGTCTTAAAGCTTTAATTGGTGCCTGTGTTATTTCCTCTTCAAGGGACTGAGGGTAACAGTAAACCCAGTGTCAAAGACCAGGGCCTCACTGGCTGTGGCGAAGCAGCAACCGGCTGCCCTCGTCGGGCCTCCACATCTGTGATCTTTACCAATTGAGCTCAAAAGGCTGGTTGCCCCCCTGGCCGCCAGCTGCCAACAAGGCAACCCTCTCAGCCAGGGCCTGGGAGCCTAATCGGCCTGGAAAGGCCCCGTCAGCCACTCAGCCTCAGGGTCACATATGGAAGTGACTAGAGCTTTTCCAAGTCATCAGGGGATATTCATAAATCTCTGGCCGGTTTCCTTAAACCAATAATTGAGGAGGGCCACTTCTTCCCCGCGAGTCGTGTCTGGTAAAATTATGGCACCAATTTTGCCCTTTCCACTAGTTGACTCTCTATTACCCGCTAAACAGGAAGCAGATATTAGATGTGATAGCGGTTACACGATTGCGCTCTAAACAGCAACAGATTTAGGTCCCCTGAAGATCTAATTTTTTAGCTGCAGGGGAAAGCTAGCTATTGAGTTCCGGTAAATGTAGACCAACACCTCAGTGCAAAGGTTCAAGATGGATGTCAAAGGAAAGGTACATCGCTCAGACTTTTACTTGATATATATTACAAAAACATTTCAGTCAATGGACTATGTTTCTCTCTCTCGTGCACGCGTCGTTCCTGTTTTAATGTAGTGAGGTTGGGATCCAGTAGACAGACCGTAGAGCCAGTAAATCTGATACCCTCCTCGAGGAGAACAAGTATTCCTTTATGTGAACGGTTTACAGCTCCATATGTATTTTCAATTCAGATTTATTTAGTGAGGGGCTCAGTAAGACCCCTGAGGGATCCATAAGGCTTAGTGCTCCATCCCCACCCTCTCTTGTTCGATTTACCTCGTACAACAACACAAACCAAACTCTTGTCTCTCCCCCAGGGGCCCAACTGTGAATCAGAGTAGCTTCTATCTGTGCTAAACACGCAAAAACAGAAAGTCTGTACGAAAAAAGCTGGATAAATTCCCACTCTCTGGGCTTAACGAAGTGGGAGGAGTAACAAGAGCGGTTGGATGGAGGTGGGAATGAGTAGTAAGGTTTATGGTGGTGACACATGCTAGCCAGTCCATAATCGTTTTGAGAAGGAGACACAATGGCCGAGATTCAGCCAAGTGAGTCTAAGTGGGATTGATGGAGCGAAGCTCAGGCACTTGCACCCGTGGAAGACACATTGAGGTCTACGGTGAATACCGAGCTCCAGCCCGGGCTCACATACAACATGATCTGGGCTTTACACGGTCAAAGCGCTCTATCCTTCCTTGCATTGTCTCGTCTGACATGTTGAAGGATGTGAGGGAGTCGGGTGCATACAAAGGCCTCTCCCGGCCGGCCCATTAGCCGGGAGAGAGCGATGTCCAGAGCGTCGGAGCATGTCCCCTGCTCCCGGGTGGGGGGGGGGGGGCTGTTTTATTGATGAGCCAATCGAATGAGTGCATGCTAGAGGCCGGTCACTGCTGCCCTGTAGGAAGCACCTTGGGCGGCCACCCCCACGGTGAGCGAGTTTGGCGGGGAGTCAGAGGGCCGATCCCTGCAAGGGCCCCAGCCAGTAATGTACTCCCTGGCGGTGCTCGGCAGAGGCGCGTTTGACAAATGGACTCCTTTTAGCAGAGCTGCGCCCGGAGAGGGGGGGGGGGGGATCCGAGCTCTGGTGTTGGCTCATGGCTGGTTTACCTGCCCACCGCCATGCTTGCTTCTTCATCTGCTCCTTACCTCCCCTGAGCTCGGACGGCCACGGACTGATAATGAGGCCACGTGGCGGCGGAGAATGGATGGGCCGGGCTTCCGAAGAAAACGTGGCGGCGCCCGTACAATTGCGCTGTGCTGAGGTAGGCGGGGCATGTCGGGCATTTGGGATGTTGGAGGAATTGTGTTGGAACTGCTACTACGATGACTGTGGTGGAAAGGAGGGGGTAACTGGCAGAGAAAACTATCTAACTAAATCTAAATTACAAAATGAGTTTGTTGTATGTGCAGCGATTGGCACTTAGTCAATACATGTCTATGAAAAAACAAGATTAATTTACTACACCGAATTCCGTATTTCATATTTAAATCAGACAGCACGTCAATGCTTTCCACAGATAAACTTTTTGTTGACATGTATCTAGCATAAAAAACAAAAAAATCTGATCTTTAATGGACTTTCTGTTTTTTCCGGGCAGACAACCTCTTGTTTTCTAGTGTGGTGGCAGATGCTGAGGTGGGAGACAAGCCTCGCGACAGATCTGGATGTGTATAAACAAGGAGCTGAGTGCATTTGTGTTTTCTTCATGCGGTGCAGGATTGTGACAAATTCCAGAGCAGGTCTCCAGTGAGTCCCACTGCTTTGGTGTCAGCGCAGAGCGGCTGTCTGCGCGTGATGGAGCCGAGAAGCGCCGAGCAACCGCGGCCTCCCTTGGGATGCGTGCCAAACAAGATGTCGCCTGTCAAGGGGGGAACATTTGAAAATAAATAACATCAATGATGATTTCAGTTTACTTGTCACACGCGTGTGCGCCTTGAGAAGTGATGCCATCACTCTGCCGGGGATGCAATCGCTCCTCTTTCCTCCCCCCCCCCCCCCCCCCCCCCCTCCCTTCTCTTCTGAGACGGGCCTTGGCTGCCAGACGCACTCCATTTCCTATTCAGATTCAACATCAATCTGTTGGAGGCTCCGGATATCAGTCTTAACAAGCTGCACAGTGAGACGTGTGCAGTGATCATTCATTACAGCCACAATTTTAACAATGCTGAGTTGGTCCGGACCCCCTTTTAAAATATTTAAACGTATCTGCTTTCAATAGGCACAGCAGGTTACTTATATTTGCCTTGGATAACCTGGATGCTCATAATTAGGTAACTATATATTCTATTAAACACATTAAAGCAAAACATTTCCCCTTACTATCAACTAAAATAGTACGACCGACAATTCCAAGGTCAATCTATTAGACTTGATTTGTTCAATAACTCGGAGCAAAAGGACAGGTGAGCCCATTGAGGCGATACCAAAGTGTGTGTGCGTGTGTGTTTGTATGCATGCCTATGCACTCATTTGGCCTCAGCGCATTGGAACGAAGCCCAGCAGTGCAGCCTGAACTGATTGGAGTCTCAAAAAAGACCAAAGAGCACTTGTAACACAAAGAGTTTCATCTCGGCTCCTTAAGGAGAACCATCTGTTGTAAAGCAGCCTTTCCTTTGCAGCTCTGCAGTTGATCGTAGGTCAAGAGCAGGAAAACAAATGTGCAGTGTGCACATGTGTCTGTCTGTCGGCCGTTGCTCCCGCCAGAGATTGCATATCAGAATGTTCTTTTGGCAGCGCCGCAGAAGAGAAAGCCCCTGAGGCATGGAGGTCCCCAGATCTGACTTCCTCAGAAAGGCATCATAAATTGTTTGCAGTGTTTATCTCTTGAAGACTCGAGCTAATCTCAAGTGGATGGAGACTGGGAGGATGAAAATGCAGAAGGAATTGAGCGAGGTGAATACGGGAAACTGAAGGACGGGGAGTGTAAGCATCCGGGTTTGGCCGTCATATTCGTTGCTTGTTCCAGCCTCCTCCTTGATGTTTGCAGCCATGGCCTCCGCTACCAAGGCCCGGCACCCCACGTGTGTCCATGACCTCTCTGGCAGCGCGCACACACACACACACACACACACCAAAAAGGGTAAACCGAAAGGGGGTCGGGCTTATCTGTGTCTGTAGCTGCGTACATCCTGACGGCGAGCACATACATGTGTTTCTACCCGTCAGCATGTTAGTGTGTGCCTTGGTCTCTCATCACTCCACAACCGTAGCCGGCCTGCACAAAGTGAATCAACCTCATGCTGTGCAGCCCAGCGCCACAGGCCTCTAATGCATCCATGAATTTCCCTCTCACTCAGCACATACAGTGTCTGCCTTTGATTTGAGGCTGGTCTGAGGGCCAATCGATCATAACTTAAAGGCCCCTAATCAGGAACAGGAAGGAGGGCCGAACAAAATCATACATCATTGCTGTCTGGCTGCTGGCCTGCTGCGATTCTCTCTGCTGTGCCGTCTCCATCTTTCCTTTGTCACTTTCATGACCGTGTTTGATGTCTACCAGAAGCAATTTTTTTGCATTTACGGAGAGGAGATTAGGCAGGTCAAAAACGCAGTGCAGGATCCTCCAAAAAAGAACAATGCACGAGAGATAAAAAGCAAGAGGAGAAAAGATGTAAAGAAAATGTACAAATGCTTTTCAATACGATGATGCAGGCCCTTCCATGAGACAACGAATATGTCACCTTTTTTTGACCTACTGGTGGGCTGTCTGTCTGGGAGAACCAATTTACATTTCAGGATACTTAAAAGCAGTCGTATATATCTCTCTCCCAGTTTCATCAGTCAGATGAGAGTGTAATATATGGAAAAACAATGATCTGCAGCTCTCCTTATAATGAAAAGCCAAATAAATGAAAGACGCTTTTAAAAATAAAGGCCCAGTTTCCCTAAGGTAGCTCACCTTGGAGAGGTGGAGTATAATCCATGACAAGAACAGGGACTTCAAGTGTCGATTACCAAAAGAAGAAAGGAAAAAAGAGAGGGAATGAGAGAGTGAGAGGAGTAAAACCAAGGAGAGAAGTTACTGAGTATCTGCAGTCATGTGCCCGTCATTTGGGGCCTGGCGGAGCCTTTTATCAATGCCTTCTCATTTGGAGTCATGTCGAGAGTGGCGATCAGGACAGAGGGTTAATGAGCAGCATTGACACCTATCAGCCTCAACAGTGCCCAGGCCCCTGCCCTTTATAAAAAAATCATATCCTTTCACTCTAATTAAAAGGCAACGCTTTTACCTAGAGGGTGACCCCACTGAACCTGTCTCTTTAACACCCAACCCCCCTGTCTCCTCACTTTCAAACTGTCCATCTCGACCCAGATCCCAAGCAAATGGTGGGCTTTATATTCCCCTAACAAAAGATAAATAAGAAAGTGGCCCAGTAGCTGCTTCACAGGGAAGCAGAGTAGATGGAGGTTGGATTCATCTCAGCCTTCTCTTGCCATCGTGGAATTAATTGACTAGTCTGTGCAACCAGGAACTGCATGCAAATTGTGAAGGTTTTCCCGAGAGCAGAGAAGCGAGGCCCTCCACCCATGAACTGTCCGTCGTGCTGCATCGGTGTGTCTCCCCCCCCCTTACAATGCAACAAAATAGCCACGCAGGCATTATTAATGAAGTGAACAAGAATGAACAAGGAGGGAGGAGCTCATCTCTTATTAATGACATGCTAACCAACTCGCAACCTCCCTGATAGTCCTATTAATGATCTTTAGTGGCCCTCGGGCCATTCTATCTCCCTCTCTCTTTCCCTCTACCTGTCTCCCGCCCCTACTCCTGTTTTGCCCGCCCGCTCTTCATCTCTTTGCGGACCCACCATTTCGGCCTTCATCACTTAACATGGCAGGACTGAAGCAGGGAGGGGAGTGGAGGGGAGGGGATGCTAGGGGGTGCAGGCCTGTAATTTGTGAAGGGGATTTAGACATTACAGGGGGAAAAAGGGCTCTCTTGGGACCAGGCAGTTGATCAGCCGTGGCCCTGGTGGAGCAAGCCAGACAAATAACAAATGACAGCTCTGTGATTAAATCAAACCTTCTACTTTAAGTGTTGAAGTATCTGCCTGTCACTAACAATCTAGGGCTTGTTAAAGCTCCCGTCCCCTCCTCCCCCACTTAAGAGCCCTGCCTTCCTCCTGCTACGGAGTCCTATCAAGCCCTCATCCCCTCCTCATCCTCAAGACTACATCCCAACCTTCCTCTACCCCCCAAAACACATCAATCACAGAGCTCCCTCAGGACACCCTCCCACCTCCTCCCTTCGTACTCCTGGCTAGCCATCTACTCTCGGGAGAATGTATGAAGTGACACATGCACACGCACGCTGTATGTGACAAAAACAAATCTCCACATGGCCATGAAATAAGTGGTTTAGAATAACATTTGGAAAATCACGCAAAACAGATATGATTTCTAATGCAGTGGTAAAATCCCACACACAGCCAACCAATACGGTACGCTTAAAGCTCAATAGAAGAATCTTCGACTTGCTCACGATGACCTTTTTATTGACACAAATGTGAATATTCATCAGTCTGTGCTCATTAAGGCTAATCGGTAGAAAGAAATGCTTGATTCAAAATATGTCCTGTGATTATAGGCGTACTACTCAGTAATTTTTAATGAGGCGGTCCTGGTGAGCTGCTGTACCCTCCGTTTCCCAGCTTTCTAGTAAGCAATTACTTTGTTTTTATTGCATTTCAGCGTGCATTGTCTATAAACAGGATAAGTTAGTTCTGAGACCATTGTTAATATTTAAAAGAGCCTACATGAGTATTAATGTTGTAAATGTCACATATGGATAACTTTAGTAAAACAATGTTTATGGAAAACAAGATTATATTGTTGTATTAATTTGCAGATTTAGATACCACACTATAATAGTAATTCTATAATGGCTGACTAAAGACAGCACTATAAATGTAGGTTTGGCTATTAAAAGGTTTTATTTTGGGTGTTTGGCATTAAAGAAGGATATTCTTTATCATAAACATTTAACAAAATGTAGAGGTACTGAATATTTCAGCAAATTATCACACTCAATATCATATAGCAGTACCAAATCAACATGGATGTCAAAACACTAGATACCAGTTTAAAATATCGTTCTTTTATATCAGATTCAATAACGAGACGCTAAAGTCAAGTTAAATGCTTTAAGGGGACGTGCAGGTTTTAGGAAACTGGTGGATAATCAGCAGTGTTTCGGTTCCTTCATCCTTTATTATTATTCCTTTGCACAACCTGATGGCGAGTCAACACGGTCTCTGATGACGTTAAAACACGGCACGATGCTCTGCTCTCCTACACACATCTGTAGCCTTTTCACACGACATTAACATCATCACGCCTTGCGGCCACCAAAGCTGCCTCCGCTGGGGACCAACGCCCTGGGAGTCAAACTGGGGCCAATGGGAGGGGGCGGGGTGGCGCAACATTTATGATTTTCATCAGAACCCGCTCGCCCACCACAGGTGCCCTGACTCTTTCAGTAGATTTCGTTGTCTGCTGGGGTAAATGGAGGTGGCTTTGACCCGTGTGGGGCGCATGTAACAGTGTAGCCAACAGTTGTTGGAATGGCACACTTTCACAACAAGTGCCATGAGCGGCTAGCGGGAACGAAGAACGGGAAGAGTGTGGCTAGGGAAGCTAGCTGACCTTATAAGATGTCTGGGTGCTAAGCTGCTCTGCTGCACGTTGGGCAGACTGTTGATGTCTGAATGGTGACATGATTTAAGGCTAAATTAGTATTCATCACACCAGTCACAAGCCATTAATCTAATATCCCTAACATGAAATGATATGCAAATTGTTGCCTATTGTAATGCTGCACCACGCGCCAGTGCTTCGAAATGGCCGCTGCTGCAACTGCATTACAAGTTCTGCACAATGAAAAAATATATAGGTGCCTCGCATCGTCTCCAATTGACTCTTCTGCAGCCTCAAGTCAGAAAAAAAGCAATTTCTGAAGGTTATACATTTGCTTAACTTCACAGCGCCACAGGTTGCCCCTTTAGATAAAGCTTATTGCTGTTCTTGCATATAAAAAGATGTCAGCAATGGCCGGTGTAATGTGTGTATTAATTGATTGCACCATACTTTTATTTTGTAAAGCATAACGCATGTTGATTATCAATGGCCCAAAAATACTTCTGATAAGCAATCTCAGGCTTGGTTTATCAGGCGAGTTCTGGAGAAACAGTCAGCAGCAAAGTGTGATTTCCGTGGCTGCTTTACAAAATGGGCTTAATGTTGTTAAACCCGCTTAATAGACAGAAACAGAACAATGGAACCATTTGAGATGAAACTGGACCACAAGTCAATCACTCACACCTGCTCCACACTGCTGGTACCTGAGCAAATTGCAGCACCTGGGTGCAGTAGGACCGGGCAGCCTCCCACTAATCACAATCATCATCTCTCTCTCTCTCTTTGTTTCACTCAGTCAAATGAGATTAACTGGCATGACAGCACAGAAACCAATGTGCCAAAATAGTAAAATATATCAGTTTGCCGAATTATAGAAATGATCAAATGGACAGCAATGATTAAACCCGTCGACACATTGGTATCATTAATGAGATTTTTTAATGAGCGTATGAATTTCCTATTGCTATTCCTAATTTCTAGTCTTATTTTTTTCATCATACCACATAAGCAGAATGAAACCAGTGTTTGTGACAATTTCATCGCCACAGTAGCAACAACCTCAATTCCAGACACGGTCTTCTCCAAAGAGCTTTCCTCACCAGCATGCAGCAGTCTTAAAGTCAAAAATGTTTTAGTTTCACTACCTTCTTCACAAAATCCTCAATGAGCCAATAACCTTTTTTTTTTAAATTGATTCAGCTGTACACAGGGCATTGTTGTGCTAAAGACGAGAGCAGGAGATATAACAGTTCACCAACGTCCGGCTCTACTCAGATGTAGATCTTACAAAACAAACAATATAGCTAGACAATGTTCTTCACACCTCACCGTGGCAAAAGGACACCGGAGGACAATTGTTTCTGGCGGCGTGCCCGGCTTTGAGGCCGAGGCCGGGGTCTGAGCTGTGTCGGGGAATATGCCGGGTGACAGATGCTCGGGAGACGCGGGGGCCACGCCGGAGGTCCAGGGAGAGCAATTAGCACAAACGGAGCGGCTACGTCGTTAGCTGGTCTTTATTAGCCTCAGTGATCAGTTCAGAGGCCATTAGTCTCATGTGATCAGAGACTTCCCCGGTTGGCTCGGCCCATTAAGGGCATTTGTTATTGCACACTTGCACCGTGTCCAGCTGGGGAGACCCATGTATTGTGTTCCGGTCAAATCAGATGGTGATTTTAGATATTATGGACGCGATGTTGTTTGGTGATGACTTTTTAAAAATAAATAATTCATACTGGGTCATATTGAGACAAATCATTTCAGTGTTTGCATTGTAAGTACTTTCTGTTGTTTGATGTTCATGGCATGAAAAAAACACGGCATACTGTATTAGAATAATTACTACCGTCATCCCCTTTGATTAATATCTATTATCCTGTGTTTTGATGGAGGATTCTAGAAGCTTTATTAAAAAAACATAATTTCGTGGCAAACACGGCCAAATTAATTATAAGGATGCATGAAAATTGTCAAATATGAGGAACAATATTTTTTCCCAACCAGCAGCTTTAATCTATTAACACTTTTTCAGGCAGTAGCATTAAAAGGATTTGTCTTTTTTCCTAAGCACATGGTCCAAAGAGGATCAAGGGCGATGTCTGTGTCTAACGAGATTAATTACTTTAGTGCACGGGGCTGCAAACCAATGCTTTCTTTTTTAGTTAACTGCTAAGTTAACTGGCTTCCTCCACAGGCTCTGACCTGATATAATAAAGACATTTTTTTTAAATAGAAAACAGGCAATGGTAGAGAATGAAAACCAGCAGTAAGTAACCAGCAGTCAGAGCCTTCGGTTCATCTACTTCTGTTTTGAACTTTTTTAAGTACCTTGTCTACTCAAACATGCCTAACATGGTTAGAATGGAGGTACACTTCCTGCTCTGAACCTTGTGCCATATCGCTGGCTGTTGGGGCGCTCTGGGATATCTTCTTGTACACCTCTCTTCCCCCCCGCCCCGTGTTGCATGCTGGGAAAGAGCCGCCCTGCGTGTTGTTCCTCTCCTTCACTGGGCCTTGAGAGACTTCCCTGCTAATGTTCCCCTCCTGTTTTACAGCAGTACTTCCTGGAACATCCCTCCTTCTAGTCATCTGAAGCTACATTAAGGGAGCACTCTGAAGTCTTCCTCCACCACTAAGGGGCCCCTGATAAATAACTTATGGGGGAGAGGATTCAAAACATCTCTCCTATTACTAGCCTCGATTCATTTTTTACAGTCCCCCGAGCCCCCCATCTGTCCTGCACTTCAAACGCATCTGAATGCTCTGAGATACTTTCCCTATTCTATCCTATGGGATCCACGTGAAAGTAGAGAAGGGGGGGGGGGATGTGTGAGGGGAGGTGGGCGGGTGGAAAGAAAAGGAATATGACAGAGCCAGGAGCTTTGAGCAGAAGAATGTGCCGAAAGCATCTCTCCCCCATCACCTTCCTATCTGATTATTCTCCACGGAGGGGAGAAAGAAAGCATTTCAAAGGAGGGGGAGAGGAGGGGGTGGGGGGGTGGGGGAGGGGGGGGTTTGGGGGTTTGTGGTTGAAGCGTCATTGTCCGACTCAGAGCTGCCACTCTGTCAAATTATAACACGCCCGACAACTCAGCTTTTCTCATTCGCAATTACAAATTAGTCCATTAGGCTGTCGGCTGCCTGTCTTTTCTCTTTGCTGGAAGGGGATGTATGTATGAGTGTGTGTGTGTGTGTGTGTGTGTGTGTGAATCCATAAGGGTGGGCAGATGGGAGGGGACCTTTACTGGCTGGGAGATGGCAGCTTTAAGCCACATAACGAGACAAACAAGCAAACCAACAGTTGTAATTTGATGTGATGTCGACAGTAATTGTCTGTGATGCCGCGGGTAGGCGTCAGCGTGGAATGGGGGCGTGGCTGGCGTTGGCCTTGAAGTGGTGGTTATGGAATATAAATTGGGGCTGCCTGTTTTCTGAAGGTATGAAAAAAAAAAATCCTGGGCCCCCCCTTTTTGCGAGGCCACCATAACAGCGTTTAAGTCAACCGCCCCATCAGCTCTAATGGATTTTAAATTAGCAGGGAGAGCATCGCTGACAACACGTCGTGTGAAACGCTGCCCACTCTGCGCAGAGGAGAGCATACGTCTGACATGTATGGATTTTGATGGAGCGAAGATGGCTTTCACTGATCCCTTTTATTGAGACCATTATATTCTCCCAGCTCTTAAATCGGGGTCTATTCACATCTCAAGCAAATTCAATTTGAGCTCTGGATGAAAGATGTGCATTAAACCAATTTAGTGTAAAGTAAATGACAGGGAGGCCGTTCATTCAAAAGTTGATGATCCTATTTAGCAAACATCACGTTGTGCCTTCTGCCCTTATTAATCAGCACGCTTTCCATCCACAAAGCCTAGAGGTGGCCCGTCTGAAATACAATACTGAACAAAGCCTTGTCTTTCCACTTCTCCAGCGGACCTAAAAGGAACCCTCTTATTCTAATGCGCATTAATAATCATGCAACTTGGTAGTCGATTTACGCCCAAGTCCAACCGTTTCTCCCCTCTGGCCACTATCGACCAAATGTCAATGGCCAGATGAGTGCTGTGTGGATCTAGTTAGAAAAGCACAACCACAGCGTCTTGAATTAATAAGGGCGGTCTGTATCTCTACGTGGGTAAAGCTAATGAAATCATGAAGGAATTAACTTGTTTAGGACTAAACTGTGGTTCTTGGCGGACAATAATGAGCAGGGAACTCCCTCTAACCTCCTCGGTGTATGTTGAGTCTTAAAAAAAAAAAAAAAAAAGTAGGGGGGGGGGGGTTGGGGCGGCCAGGGTGAACTCAACAAGCAGGGATCCTAAACATATAAAAGGTAAAATGCAAAATGTAATTGGACGGGGGCCACGTGAACAGCTCGGCCCGCTGAGCAACATCACAGCGGGACGCCTAATAAGCTCGGCGCAATTTTTCACCCCATATTTTATCAATAAAAAAGCTGTTTAAACAGTCTCCCCCCGAACCGCAGCCGCTGCACTGCCTGCCATCTGGAGCTCTCTTTCATTTTATAATCCAACTGTCATTAAAATGCTTCTTGGCAGTTTACAGCTCGTTCCCCCCGTGCAGATGTGGAAGCGATCTTCAGACGGGGCCCTGTGATCAAAGTGTTTCGCTGCTTTCAGACCCGAAAACTCAGCACCCTCGGACTACCTTCTAGTCCCGTCCGGACTCAATCCCTCACATTATTTATTTATTTCCAAATCGTCCATTCATCAGGTGCAACGCTCCCTGCAGAGCTGTGGTCTAGAGGTTACACAGGCGGGCTTGGCACTCCAAGGTCGCAGGTTAGATAATGGTGTTAGAGGGGAATCTCCCTAAACAAAAAGAATACCAAGAAAGTTATATAGTGAAACCCCTGTCGCACTATAGCTGATTAAAGCATACAACGATCAACTCGCCCTCCAAGACAACAATAAAGAATATATTACATATATATAACATTTTACCGGTAGCATATTTCATTGCTAAAAGTCACCAACATGTGTAAAAAGTAATTGTTTATATGGCCGCAGACACGAATGCGATGGCAGGAGGTCCACCGTTGGCAGTGCCTCCGTATCATATCACACCGCCGCACTGACTGTGTGCACACGCCTGACTTGCAGACTGCCCGGCGGCCTCCCCACTGATGTGGCGCGGCGCGCGCGGCGTTAATGCCCCCGACCGGGTGTTGATTGAGCTCCCCCGAAGCCGGTGACGCACGTTGCCTTTGTTTGGCAGCCGTCCCGGTGCAAGAACTGGGGCCATATTCCGCCTGTCACCGCCATGTGTTCGCTCTCCTCCGAGCACAGCGGCCGATGCCACTCAAACACCCCCCCCCCAACCCCCTATACCTCCCACCCCCCTCCACCCCTCGTGGCATCTCTGTGGGGGCCCCCCAGGGCTAGCAGGTCTGCACTAATGAAGTCAAATTAATTTTATGGATGCCCATACTGCCTGCGTCTGTGCCGCTTGGCGGGGGGAAGGTTTTTATGCCTCATACGTACCCAAAGCTGCTGCAGTGTCTTCTGTGACGAGGCGAAACTGACAAGCACATCGGCTTCGGTGTTGCCGCCCCGCCCCGCGAGTCTCAGAGTTTCATCGCCCGAGCCCATAAAAAACCATAGTGGCAGGGAGACTTCCACAGTTCATTTTGGACAGAGACCAGGTGCGTCCACTAATTAAAGCTCAGTGAGAAGGCGAAGGGGAAAATAACTGGCAAATGAACACGAATGACAGCCATCGTTAATACCTGCTCCCCGCTGCCCCCTAAGCCTAAAAATCCCCCTGTTAACTTTTATGGAACACCCTTTGATACAATAATTATTTTTTTTTCGCCCCCCCTGTAATCTTTCAAGCCCTGAACCGTTTCCCCTGGCTGGCCCAGATCAAAGCAGACGGGTCTTGTGCATAAGGAGCTGCAGAGGCTGGGCTTTCTGCCTTAATTGAAGGCAGCTGGCCCCTGTGTGTGTGTGTGTGTTTGGGCCTGATCTCAGAGTGCTCTCCCGGGTTCTCCGTTTTCCACACCACACACACACACACACACACACACACACACACATTCGCCCACAGAAAGTTCCCTCCAGAGCCCAAGCGACCGTGAGGGTCTGCAGGGCTTGAGGTCTGCCAGTCGCCAGCCCGTCCGCAGGCGTCCACAGTGTTTGGGTTGACTCGGAGATGCTCAAGTGGTTAGCCGGAGAACGATGGAATATGTTTCTCTCGGTGGGTGGGAGAGAGACTGGTACTCAAGTGCTCGCTTCCTTTGCTGTCCATCATCGGCGCTACGAGGGCTGCAGATGAGCCTTCTCGTTAAGACGAGACACGATACTGAGCGCGAAGAAATAACAACAACCAGTGACTTTGTTATTAACGTGTGTTGATTTTCCTTATAAAATGTGTACAAAAACATATGACTAGTACACTACTTACTTGCCTGGCCTCTTTTTTTTTTGAGGAGGGAATTGAGGCTCACCAAGCATTCTTTTTGCAGTCGCAGCGGACCCAAGCACCAATTACTGATGTATTCCTAGCCTGAGAGGAAGCGAGGCGTCTTTCGGGAAACTTTATCTCCGATGGCACCGAATACTAATAACAACAGGGAATTTTATATTTATCCATGATCGCATATGCCCTTTTATTGTGGAGGAATAGCAAGTCCTCTCGCATTACCAAGTCCCGGGCAGACAAGCCAAGGCTGAGACAGACGCGATTCTTTGCGCGCCAGCTTGAAACGCACATCAAGTCTTTCTTTCCAGCCAGAAGAAATGTGTAAGTAATTACAGTCCGACCATGTTTATTGAATAAAAACCCACTTAGACGTAATGTTTATGCACGATCAGAAACACTCAAATCATACATCCACAAAAACATTTGTCTCTTTTTTTTCCCCCCCTCCATCCACAGAACTGCTGCACCCGATATGGAGTCAATTTTACTTTTATTACTCATGTGGAAAAATGTATGCAGTGCTTGGATTGTTATTCAAACACAGGCCACAATGGATGCTGTGCCACGCTGCTTTGGATACACAATGAGCACAAGGTAAGAAGGGTCCGATACCTGTTTCATTTTGTGTCTCGCAACTGCAATGAAATTACTCTCAGGGCTGCGTGTTGAGCTTTACCTGCTATTAAGTGGAGGCTCATTAACGGCTGTAAAAGTGCGTAGCTCCAAACACATTACGTGCAGAGTGTTTTCGGTTTTATTAGGTTAAGCAGGTTTTATGTTTGATATTAGGTTCTGCAATCTAATTATTTTGAAAGGAAGGCATGAGGTAATGCAACCAATAAAAGCTCTGGGCCTCTTAACATCACCCGGTAATGTTATTTCATGGTAATGTTTGAAATTCATAGGGCATTTAAAAAAAAAAACTTTTATTTATATTAAAAAGATAAATATTAATAGTATAAAAAAAATGTTGTTCTTACAATGGAACCACCCAAATATGCATCGTGCAATTGTCTTCATCTGCAGACACGCTAAGTATCAGTTAGCTGAATTGTGACACCACAGCTAGAGCAGCACTTCTCGACTTGTCTGGTTCGATGTGGCCGGGCCGTGCTTTCCTCGATCAGTGTATCGTTGAACTGACAAGATCTCCAGCAGAAAATTGCGCAATTGAGCATTTCACCTGACCGCTGCTGGAAAAAAAAAAAAAAAAACCCTCTCCCATTACAGAGCCAGGGCTCTCAGGTGGGAAAAATAGTGTTTTAGGAAAAGCACCTCTAAAAACAGATGTGGTAGAGGGTGGAAGGGGAAAGCTCATACCGAAACCTTGTGTTCATCGGGCAACAATAAGCCCCTCAAATAACAATGATCACGAGCTGTTGAACATCGCTGACTGGTGACAGGAATTTTCTCAAAGGCGCGCTGGCTTTTCAAAGACGCGGGGTTAGGGTGTGCGTTGTGATCTTAACAGAACAAGGCGGCTATTTGTTCTATTAACACTCTCTGCCAACACAAACACCTTCAGTGAGAGGAGGCAGTAAGTGAAAGAAGATTGCAGTCTTGATGCCATGTTATGTTTTCACACCTCCCCCCTGGCTCTGAGTGGCTGGCGTAGTTTTTCCTTCCCGCAACCACTTCTATTTTCATCTGCAAGGCCAACATCGGTGCTAACCTTTGAGAGAGAGAATTCGGGGCGAGGCCCTCGGGTGCCACATCAACGGCTCGGCGGCCACGTTGACGGCCCCGGCATCGCCGCATGACGTGCATCGCTAGTGACAAGCAGTCTTTGCTGATGTCAGTTAGCTGTGGCCGCTGGCTGGCCCTGCGCAAGCTCCAAGTTTCTACTCTGTCATCACGCCTCTGCTTCCCAAGATGCACTGGGGCCGAGCTTGCCCTCACACTCACTTCGCGCCAGGCTCGCAGACAAGAGCCTGAGACTCAAGGCGTCCTTCTTCACTTCAGAAAAACATTCGAATGTCCTCCCTGATCAGCGCATACTTGCGCTCTAAATGCACAACAGATGTATCTCTTGACAACCACAAAAAGGAAGGAAAAAAAAGAAACGTTTGCCTGCAGAGCACATTTGATTTGGAGCTGACCATGAATGAGAACACGTTGCAAACGGCTTAATATAAATTAGTCGGATAAATGCTTCCAGGTTCATTGAGGGAGGAAGATGTGGGGAACATCAGGGTCTGTTTATTACTAATCTAAAAAGTTGATTTTTGCATAACATTCACCCTTAATCCCAAAGTGAATAGGGGAAGGAAATGAGGGAGAGACAAAGACAAAGACAAAAGCAAGAGGAGAAAAATGACATCTCCATATTAAGGACTGTGTTGCCAGTGTCAGTTCTAATTTCACAGTGCCTGTGGGGAGCTGAATGCAACCAGTCACTTCTTGTCTCATCTCGTTCCTCCTCCATTTTGAATCGAGGCCGGCGAATCCCAAGCTGGGGGAAGAAGAATATAGCTGGCAAATTGGTTTTAGATTAAAGGAGGTGGCGGGGCTTTCTGCTTTCTCAGCTCTTTCCCAGGTGCACTTAATCTAATTTCATTAAAGAGATGAGGACGGATGATCACTTGTGTCAAAACATTAAGCCGGTCCATTTTTCCCTGTCCATAAAAAAAATACGTTAAGGTTGTCAGCGGACTGGTGGGTGGCCTGTTTGTTATTGAATAGGATGACTCTCGGGGGCTAATCTAGATATTACAAAGCAGCGGGGGGGGGGGAGGGGGGGCGCATACATACATGAATACATTTCACCATTGCTGGATTCCTTCTCCAAGATGGCGACGGACGGAAGAATGTAAAATGTGACAAGGCTGAACATGGAGATCACACACCGGGGGTGATGAGAATTTTTAAGAGAAGGCGAGCGTGGTGCAAAGAGATACGTTTTTTAAAATCCCCCCATCATGTTTCCCCCCCCCCCCCCCCCCCGCAAATTCATCAGGCGGGAGGATGCCACAAGCCGACGGGCCATTACTGATAAGCTGGTGGAGACGCTCCGACGCGGCGATGTGCCATTCATTCCGCACACGTAAGGAAGATAAGGGGGTAGAGCAGGAATTAATGTGTCAATCAGGGCCCGTGCGCCGCCCCGGCAGATGAGTACACCGGAGCCATAAAAGAGCTCATGGACGGGATGCGGTAATGGTCCTTGGAGACTCCCCCCGCCAGACGGATACACCGTCGTCTGAGTGACTGCTCGGCAAATGGGACCAAATGGAATTAGGCGACCTGGGTGTCCTCTGCCGTGGCGGGCGCGGGAGCACCTGACACGAAGGCCGTCGTGTCAAAGGCAGCGGAGGACGCTAATGCTAATGTTCCGCGCGCCGCGCTGTTATTTGCACAGGAGAGAGAATACGGGGGGGGGGGGGGGGGGAATTGGAGGAGCCGGGCGAGGATGAGAAAGTGGGGCCTTCTGGAGATAGGATGACACTTCAGTAGAACGCATGGACAGACTGAGCGAGGAGAGAGTCTCTCCCCCCCCCCCCCCCCCCCATCCGGTCTGTGTCTTTCCCTGCCTCTCAAACGAATGGGAAATGACCCTCCTGACTCGGAGGATGTCGCGCATGTCAGAGGATGATCGATTGCGGGCGGCGCAGGGAGCGGTTCGCATGGACACTTTGAGTAAAAGTGTCAGGACACCAAACAAGCGCTTGTTCCTTTGCCGCCAAATTGGTTAATCTAACTCAGTTTGCCGGATAGTAAGTATGTTAGTGCAATGAACGAGTAGTTAACCGAATAAGGCAAAACGATTGAAACATTAAATCGTTAAGCGGCCCCTCGGGCCAAATAAAAAGGCATCTAACTCGGAAGTATGTTAAATAACCCATCCCATCCAACCCAGTCTTGTGACGCCTTGTTATCCCAGATGCCCCCGTTACACAAGCGCAGCCATTCATTCAATATATTTTTGGCGAAATACTAAACAGCTAACACATGTTCAAAGGGCAGACAGGGTCACTGGGTGGCTGAATGTATGTTGGACCGAGACACACCGCCTCAAACAGACTGGAATACACTTGGTCCCTGTATCGCTTTAACCAACGTGTGGTTAGTTCCTTCACGGGCATCTGATAATGCATGACTATGCCCAACAACCGTAAAGTCTTTTGATTACCCATAAGGCATACTTACTTATGTGGCTTCCCCCCCCCCGCAGGGTGCGGCAATTTAAGGCCAACGCTGTAATTTCTCACTTGTGATTGTCCAACGTCAACTGATGTTGGACGTCAGGTCGCAGGCCTCCTGACAAGAGCTGCCGGTCATGAGAAACACAAAACTATCAGGAAGAACCGGAGGCGACCGGACAAACCCTTCAATTCGACGCCGAGCACGTTGGTGGAAACGCGCGGCGGCGGTGGCGTGCTATCTCGTCGCTTTGACTGACGCCAGCCTCCCGAGGTGCGGCGCTCTGAACAGACGTCCCGGTGGAAGTCAGCTTTATTCAAACCACAGTGCAGCTGATGGCATCGCGTGGGGGCACACCTGGAAGCTATATTCTAATTAAGTTAATCTGCGAGATCCTCACAATGCGGGTGTTCAGGTGGCTGGTAATCTGATGTGAAAGGAGTCTCATTGGAAAGCTACGGGAGGAGCTGGCACCTGTTTCAGCCAAACGCTACAGAGAATTATCGCTGTCGAGTTATCCTGAGTGCGGGCAATTACAAATGACAGTGTTTGTCTTTCTCCTCGTGGCGCCCGATGTCTACGCCGTCGCTCCTTTCTGCTGTTGGTGATGGCCTGTCAAAGTGGGGGATTTTTCCACAAACTTCTTCTTGACTCAGCAATTGACTCTACCCATAAATATGACCAGTATGTCTTTCTAGAGACGGGGAAGGTGAGCACTGCTTTAGCCTTTGTCCACGTTCCTCACACTCTGGTTCAAATTAGATTAATTCAAATATTTCATAATGATGAAGCCAGTTTTGGAATTACGAAAAATTTCCTGTTCCTGAAAACACATTTTTCTTTGTTGAAAACTGATGCTCCTCAAAATAGAACATCACCAACTTACCTTTAGGCCTCTTATTTGTTTTAGTAAGCATTCAAACAGAATGTGTGTCTATGTTGATGTTTTTTTTGACACAGGTTCTTTCTGCTGGTAAAGATTATGTATTGCTTTTCATAACTGAATTTGTATTCTGAAGTTGACTCAGATTTGACTGTTATTTTGCATTTATAAAAAGGCGTTTGTCTTTCAACTTTGCTTATTCATCATTTGCTACTTGCTGATGCAAACCAGCAATTGAAATATTTAGGTATACATAAAAGATTTGTATATATATTGTTTTTTATATTTTTTCAAAGAAGTGTATTTTAAAATCTTGGTGACAGAAGTGTACCATTTGGGAGATACAGCTCTTTCCCAAAACACTGTTTCATTTGGGGAATTTATTTTAGAGAGTTATACTTACTTGTAATAAAAGTGGCATTAGTGAAATAATAAAAGTACTTTTCTTAGATTGCATTCAGTATTCATTGTTATGAACCATTGTTATGAAGGCTTGGCGAGCTAAAACACAGCTTGGTGCCGTACTGATTATGGTGCAGGGGAAGAGAGAAGCCAGAGCAGGCGAAGCTGCAGCCTGGCTCTTGACAGTGGGCCGTGTGGTAATTGGTGCAGAATTCAACCATCAGACAGCTGAAAGCTTGGCAGCGCTGTCTAAGAGTCCAGTGGGTCTTGAACTGCATCCAGGCCCACCTAAACTGGCCAACTGGTGCCAAATTACAAACTCGGAGCCGTTTACACAGACGGATACTGACACCTAACCAACAGCAACACAGCTATATTTCTATAAAACATTCTTGTTTTTTTTCCTCCTTTCGTTTGCTAGAGTTGTTCAACCTCCGAGTATCAAACTTACATATACTAAATGTCAAAATATTTGACTCAAGGAACTGGTAGAGGAGGAAGGAAAACAAAACCCTGAAAAAGAAACACGCTGAGAGCTTCCCTTCTACTTTACGTCCCTCTCTGCCCCCCCCACAACCCCCCCCCCACACACACCCCCCTCAGTGATGCCAGGGAGCCGTATGGAGACTGACAGGTCTGCTACGTCTCTCCGTCGTGTCAACTAGCTAGCGCCTTCGGTTCCTCCTCGCTTCAATAAAGAGATAAAAGCCTATTGACTTGCCAGGCTACAGTTAATGCAAATTGGGCCTACTATCAATGTATTATTTATAAGGAGAGCGGCAGACATTTCCACAGAACTGGGAGCTAGGCTTACAGGAGATTAGGCATGCTATCTCATTCATTTACCAGGGAGTAATTGCTAAACTGTGGAGGAATTAGAATGCGCGAGGTTCCCCAAAGGCGTTTCATCTTGTAACCAGGTGGCTGCCATCAGACAACCACCTCCAAGTCTGTGATAAACAAATACACGCGAGTGAAACCGATCGGCTACATCTGTCAACTCGTCACATGGTTTAAACCTGGTGGCGTGAGTGCTGAAATAATAAGCCTTTTTAACCTCACTGAGTGGATAATGTCTTTGAGTCAATATCAAGTGCCATTCAGCCCTTGTTAATAAATCTAACATTTAAAAAAAATGTAATAAACCATAAAGCGATTTATTCAATCATTTGGACTCTGATCAGAAATGAGCACCTTTACCTATTTATTGTCGCTCTCTTTGATAAGGTTCAGAGATATCTTTTCCAACCAGGCAAGAATGCACACTTAACACCCATTATTCAGGCATAAGATGTTGTGTATTTTTATACTGCAACACCGGAAACAGCTTCTTTGTGAATTCCATTTTTCTTTGTCACTTTCTGGTTGTGCGAGACGCAAATGATCAACAGTGTTGGGACACTTTCACACTTTTGACTGTTTCCCTTCTTTAGTTGGGAGCTCAGATTTGTTATTCACAACTCTCAGTCACTTCATGTGGGGAGTGAATAAAACACAGGAAAAGCAGCCCTACCTTGTCGTCAATGTCACTCTCACTGTCACACTGTAAGAAAAAAAGACACACAGACACAGGAAATATTAGGAATTATTCATTTGGCTCCCCCCCCCCAGTAGCCCATAATCAGTGCAGATGTTATTTTTGTGTGTAACCTCTCATTCCCTGACAGCTTGCATTTCGAATGGCACAGGATGAAGAGGGAAGGAGAGGACTGTGCTAGTCTGAGAGAGCTTTTCATGAGTTTTTTAATGTTTCCAAAGCGACACAGTGAATGCATTGAACGCCATTCTGGTGTTTCTGTTGCAATTTCAATGCTGTGAATTTACAAAAGATGAAAAACGAATACTACTTTACACTGGATTCTATGAAAAAAAAGTGTGTTCAATGACCTTGCATTCAGCTGCGGCATGTTATTTAGTCTTTTAAGAGTGCTTTAGAATTAGACGATAGCACCTCAAGGACACGGTGCCTATTAAGTGTGGTATTTCAAATACGCCTTTGTCGAACCAGTCTTTTCGAGTCGATTTCAAACTATTACCGGGGTAAAATAACTGTTAAACATGTGAAATATGCCTTGTCTAGCAAAGCCAAAGGCCAAATCATCTTCTTGTCTCTCTTCAAATTTCACCGTTCAATTACAAAGTGATTAAGCTCAAATATCTTGAAACGGTGAATCCTTTCAATTGAGGAAAAGAGAAACACGTCCTTGACACACAGTGGAGAATACTCCAGATATTAAGCGCCTTGACAAGTTCACAAGCAGAACACTTTTATATATAACTTTAATTATACTGGAAATTCCATCCCAGATTGTGTATAGCTCCTGGTTTTCTATTAAGTACATACAACACACACTCAACTCGCTTCCGCTTCTCACACTCAATTGAGGGTAAACGGTTAATGCTGCCGGCCGATAGCTCTCTCCCACAACACAATAGACGGAGAAGTTGTGGCCGAGCAGCAGACCGGTCCCACTGGACCTCACAGCAGGATGCATGACGAGCGGAGCGATTCAAGCGGAGAGCCACATCGAGAGGGAAAGGGCCCCCCCCCTGTGAAAAAACTGCCTTCAACCTGTCAATTAAGTCCCCGCGGCAACATATTTAAGTGGACCCTCTTTGTTTTGCTTGACTCCCTTTCAGAGCCGTGCACAATGAGGAAGGAGCTGGGTCAATGGAGGCACAGCGGCCCTTTGTTGTGAGCGCGGTGGGTCCAAATGTATAATTAAGTAACGAGAGTAATCAGCGCGAGGTGCTCAGTGGCCAAGATCTCTCAGGAGAGGGAAGCGGTTGTGGCAGAGGGGTGCTTCCTTTGCCCGTGATTCATCCGACTCAGCAAAGACGAGGCGTACAGCCCGAGTCTCTGCTGCAGATGTGGGAGAAGGACATTGGGGCCCAGTTCCTGTTTGAGGGCTGGTTTTTATTTTGTTTTGTTTGCATCACCATCTGCAGAGTAACAACGTCGAGAAGTGCCTGAGCTCCTGTTGTTCATACTGAAGCGTTCCTAACAGCCTTTGCAGGACTATAGCGTAAAATGAAATGTTCAATACAAGTCTCCTTGTGAAGTGATTGTTGTTTACCCAGATTCAGATTCAGCACGTATAAAGGAAATAAGTGGGGAGGCAAAGGAAAGGGGCTTCATAATACTGACAAAAATGCAAAAAATGACCAGACAATTATGTATTGTGCTTGTGTAAATATGGTGGAAAAGCAATTCAAAACAAAAATAGGCTCTCGTATTCCGTTATATTTTTCTCATTCATAAAACTATTTTGATAACTAGCATTTTAAAATATTTGTGTGACATTTCAACTCAACGTGTCCTCTTTTCTCTTGGGGAATGTTTACAGGCCCAATTTCCTAGTGCTTCTGTTTGTGAAAAGGCTTTCATTGCAGAATGCAGGGCGTCGACAAGAGAAAGTAGCCTCGGCTCCTTGTCAATCAATTCCCCATTCAGACTTCGGATTCCAGACAAATTAATTGTCGGCCGTTGCTTTACTGCTTGTTGAGGGATCCTCACAAACAGCAATCATCTGTTCGTCAGTCCGATGGTGAATTTCATTCAAACCAACGTTTCCGTCCACTTCGCTCCATCTACAAACGACAATGAATGGAAGATTGATCCAACCTTCAACTCCGCTCTCTAGTGTGTAACAGTGCTCTTAGCATGCGGCTGGACGGCCAGCTTCCATCTCACGCCAGTTGTGCGTCCTTCTACGCCGCTGGGGGCTGAGTTTAAAAACCCCAGGTGACGGGGACGAGCAGCCAGGCTGGGCCTGGTCCCTGGGTGCGTGCCCGGCCTTGTTTTTGCGGCAGTAGCCGTGACACTAGAGATGAGGCCTCGCGCGGCTGGAGCCGGCGAGGAGGGGAAAAAAAAAATATCAAAAGAGCACAGCGTGGCGCTTATCCTTTTTACAAGAAGCCTGCACTGCAGCAGAGCGTTAAGAGGAGTACTGGCTAGGGCTCAGACAGAGAGACACACAGCCCAGCAGGGGAGAGAGAGGCAGGTGGGGGGGGGAACAAAACAACCGGGCAGGGGGGATGGGGGGGGGGGAGCCATAGAGATGAACGGATGGACGGGTGGAGGTAGTGTTTGAGCAGTTTTTGTTAGTATTCTACGTGATTGCCCTGTTGGGCTATTACACTCGGTCGAGCCAAAGAAAAATAATACAGTGAACCAATGAAAGCAAACGGTTGGCTCCCATTTGGGAGTTCACGGGTGTGTGAAAAGGACCAAGTCATTTAGCACCGTATGCGTCTATGAATATTTACACGGGGTAAAAGATTATTTCAGGGGGCCGTACGAGAAAAGCAAAGCCACAGGAAAAGACAGAAAAACTCCCCCGAGCAGCATGTCTGCTGGTCAGAGGGGACACTGTTAAGAGTCGGGGAGATATGCGGCTCTCTAAGCTGCTGACAGGAGCCAAGCCACTAGTGGTTTGTGTCTCTCATGGATGTTCGGGCAAAAAAAAAAAAAAAACCTGGCTCGCGCTTCAGAGGCAGAGAGCAAGCAGCAACATCTGCACCTGCCAACCGGCAGCTACGAAGGGCAACAGGGGACCGGCTTCAGCGGATGGCTCATGCTCGACGCCCCCTCCCCAGCATCCCACCTCCTCTCTAACCCCCCCCACTCCGCCCAGCCAGCGCATCCGACTGATGCGTTTGACATTTACACAGCTCTCAACACGTCAGAGACTTGCCTTGGCTGGAGCCGGGCCTCGACCCCTACGACCAAAAGGGAAAGAAAAAAAAAAGGAGGGATGGACGTCTCGACGGTCCTGTACATTTTCCTCCAGCCGATTCGGAAAGACGTGCGGGGAGAAGACAATGAGCGTTCCCGGAGCACATTGAAACGACTGGCCAAATTAGTCACACGGTTCCACTTGTCACACTGAGGGGACAGCTTGCCATGATTTCTGCCTCAGAGGCAGAGCGAGGAGAAGAGGAGCAAACTGCCCCGCGACGCAAATGCCACTAGGGCTTCAGAGACCGTTTGTCTGAATAATGATCTCAACCTTCACCACTTGGTGAAAGAAATATAGAAATTAGTGTTTGCGTGGTACCGGTGACTCAATATCTTGAATTAAAAACAAAACAAACGGGCAGAGAAAAAGTGATGCAAAATGCAAATTTTGCAAAATTTTGCAGTGAGACAGCATTTGATCCCTGCTAAAAAGGCAGCGATCTTAAAACAGAGAGAAGTGGCATCAACTCAGAAGGCATCTGAGACACTGCTGACAGTAAGGGAGAGCACACAAAGGGAGAAAAGCTCCATTTAGGTAGTCGAGGACCAAAGCTGTGTCAGACACTTCTTCGAAACAACACCAATTTCCTCCCGCAATTTC
This sequence comes from Pungitius pungitius, assembly GCF_949316345.1. Taxonomy (NCBI): domain Eukaryota; kingdom Metazoa; phylum Chordata; class Actinopteri; order Perciformes; family Gasterosteidae; genus Pungitius; species Pungitius pungitius. Next base: position 18,103,607 of record NC_084904.1, on the reverse strand, counting down.
CCCCCTGCAGATGCTGGGATGAGGTGTTGGGGCGGCGTCCTTACTTGCACTCAGCTTTTACGATTTATCAGCAGGTTGTGTACGGTCTGACCACGTTACGTCGTCACCACCGCAGAGACACAGCAGAATAGTTTGTGTGTGTGTGTGTGTATCAGCACGGTTGTGGGGTGGAATAATGTTTTTAAAAGTCACAAGTAATATTATTGGATGATTTACATAACCGTACATGGTAACTAAAAAACAACTTTGGCAGAGCTGATGTATTACTATTCGGGTTGCAGGGTCACATGTCACCACTGCATTTATCTTCTACCAACAGAGAGAAAAAAAGATCAAGTACTGACACCAGTAGCTGCATCTAAAATCACCACCTAGCAAAGTGATTTGATCACAGGATAAAATCTATAGAGCCATTTGAACCTTGACCTCCCCAGCAGGCATCATGGGAAGTCAGCTGATTACCCTGGGTCAGCCTCGGAGCTCTGGATTGGGAAAGTATTGATTCCCAGAGAAGATGTAGGCTCCAGGGGGGGAATGAGATTGGTGGGGGAAAAAAACTCTGCTGGGCAGAAATAGCATCGACCGGCAGAGGAGGCCGGGACAGGCTCTCGTGTGAAAACCATATTTGAGCTCGGGACCTGGCAGTTGGCTGTGCAAACACCTTAGACGGCTTCAGCAAAAGCTCCTTTCACAGAGGCCCATTGAAAGAGGACCGCCAGAGAATGGGAGAGTGGAGGAGGATTGAAGAAGACAAGCTCAGAGAAATGCTCTTTGCATTAGCCAGACACACAGAGGCTTCTGGTTCAGGGCTGACACACTTAAGGGAAGAGACAGCGGGGGCCATGTAAATCTAGACAGGGTGAGGAAAGATGTAGTCCGGACCTGGGGCCAAACTAAGCAGGTTTTAACATTACCCAGAGTCCGTGTAAACAGCACCGAGACCTGGCAGCTCTCTGTTTCACTTCCATGCAAAGTATGTGGTGAGGTTGTGAGGGAAGGGAGGGAAGGGGGGGGGGGGGGACTGCACGGACAGATTGATGGGGGCGAACCTGAAGAGCCGTTCCCCTTCTGCACTAAAGTAAAGGACCGCCTTGTCCTTTCCAACAAGAAATACCTCAACGCTTGCTTTCAGCACTCGCTGGGGGAGCAACCGGGCCGGCCGGGCTGCTGGTGTGATCCTTGGAGTTTGGAGAGGGAAAAACAGACAGTAATGGCTGATGTATGAGGGAACAGGGAGCATTTATTCAGCTCTGAGAGAAGGAAGAAAACTGCCAGAAACCTAAAGGGACAAGGAATACACAACTGTGTTATGAATATAGTCAGGGAAGAAAAATGGGGATATAGGTAAGAGAGAATGAGGAGGAAAAAAATAACTTGATTTATGTTTTTTATTTTTTCCGTCGCTTCTTCTTGTCTGCTGACCGTGGGACTGCAGCAAGCGCGCTACCTTGCCTTCGGAGATTCCACGAACCCACACACACACACACACACACACACACACACACGCATTAAGAGCCCCGAGCGCCTCGCAGCGCTCTGACATGGCCCCCAGCCGGCCGGTGCCGAGCGGCGGCGGCAGACACTGGGCATCGGAAATTTAAGTCGGGGCGTAGGAGAAATTAGGCGAGGAGGCAAGGAAATGGGATGTTGACTTGAACCGGCCCCGGGGGCGGCTGAAAGTCTCCCTGTGCAGCTCCGCTGGCTTCCTGACAGCTTGATGGAGCGAGCGGAGGCTTCCCCGCGGCCCGAGCCGCCGTTTCTAACACTGATGTAGCTCAGTGAGGAACAGATTGAGCCTCCAGGCATCGCTCTGTACTGCTACTCCCCGCCTCTCCTGCGCCTTCTCGCTCTCTGCGCTGCTTCTCTCTCTCTCTCTCCCCCCCCCCCCCTCTCTCCTTCTCTCTCTCTCTCTCACTAATCTCGTCAAGCCAACACACAGAAACATACAGACACATATACAACAACACAAAATCAAATACCGTATGCACACACATAAGACACTTAGATACAAAGAAATAACAGCAACACCCACAGAGATCTTGGCTCCCTCCCTCCCTCCTCCCCCCAACGACAGTAATGTGATGAGCACTACAGATGCTGTTTACTGAGCTCTGGCCAACGCACAGGGAGGGGGGGGGGGGAGGAGGAGGAGAGGGAGGGGGGGGCGGAGGAGGAGGCAGAAGGAGCAGGAGTCGGGGGGGGGGCTGCTGGCGGGCCACCATAATGAAAAGAATCTGGCGGCAGCCCACTGCGTGCTGGTCATGAGAGGCATGTGCCGCCGGGGGGCTCTACTGCTAATTTCAGGGGGCAGCCGAGCGTTTCACGCTCGACTTGTCACCAGGCCAGAGGGGGCATTCATACTGGTTGACAGCAATTGCGAGAGGGCTGGCATGGGGTGGGGGGGGGGGGGGTGTTCTGGGAGGCGGCGCAGAGAGAGAGGGAGAAAGCTTCAGCTCCTTTCCCCCGCCTTGTACCTCCTGCCCCCCCTCTGCAATGATCAAACGCTGTTGTAGAGGAAGGGTACAGAATTACAAATGAGTGTCCTGTGGCAACGGTTGGAAGTGGATTTAACTGCTCTTTGGTGGTGACGAGGGGCAAACGTCTCCCTCCAAACCCTGCTGTCCACACAGGATTTAATACTTGCATCTTTCTAGTTAACGAGACAATCATAATTTAGTAGTAAAGCGGGCGGTTTTATAAGCCCCCCACAATGCAGATGCAAGACTCTTGGGCCTCTTTGTATCACTCTTGTCTTCTCAAATATTCAATACAGATGTATACTATTAAAAAATAATAAATATTCATGAGTAAAATAACCAGGAAGGAAAGGCCAGCCCAGCCCTGATAAAACCAAAGGCAATAGAGGGATATATACGTTAGTATCCACAGTATGATTCAATCCTTAATGGCTGACAATCTGTATACAATAATAATAATGTCTAGTCCATCCATGTCCTTGGTTTCTACGAGCTCCCTCCATCCTCAGAGGCCCGGCAGTCTGTCAAGAGGGGAAATGACGAGGGGCAAATCTTAAATCGACTGGCCTGAGGATTTGGTGTGCACTCGGGGGGGTTTATCTCCCAACTTGGCCGGATAAAACGAGTGCAAAGTCATTAAAGACTTGAGCCGAGAGAGAAAAGCCCCGAAACAGAGGATAAAAACAGCTTGTCAACCCGACCCCCACATGGTGGATCCTATGAAGTGAGAGCGAGGGAGCTGCAGAGATACTGGGGAGAGTAGGAACGATACCAAGCAGTTGATGCTAACAGCTGGCAGCCTCCCCCTGAAAAAAAGAAGAAGCGTCTGGCTCTAGTCTGGCTGCCAGGAGAGGCAAGCGAGGGGAGAGCGGGGATGAAAGGAGGAGTGTGAGAGATGGAGTCGGTGATGAAAGGTGGGTGGTTGATGGCAGATGAGTGGATACGGAATCGGATGGTGGGGGGGGGCAGAGGGGGGGGGGATTAACCAGCTCGCAAGGAGAAACTTCTGTTCATTGCCTCTGACACAAGCAGTCACATGAGAGACAGAGGAGGGGATGGGAAACAGAGAAACACAGACGGAGAGCAACGCAGGGGGAAGGAGGAGAGAGGGGGGAGGAGGAGAGAGGGGGGAGGAGGAGGCAGCCACATTGCACATCTTCAGGCTGTGAATAATTTAGAGGAGCACTGGGGAGACGAGACGAAGATGAACACAAAACACTGGCAGCGTTTGACCTAGAGCTGCAGCTACATCAGTGCACATCACAGAGCCCCCCCCCCCCCACTTTCTCTCTTCTGCTCTTCATCTGCCTCCCTGTGTGTGTCAGGGAGGAAACAGCTGTACACTCTTCTTGTTTCGCCTCACATTGTATGAAACTCTACAGAACGACCTGACAACTTCGTTTCACCAGGATCTCCGGTTCGAAAGCGGCACGCAAGACTTCATGGGTCAGTGGGAGCCGAAAGGTGTCAGTGACATCGCACACGCACACACACACACACACACACACACACACACACACACACACACACACACACACACACACACACACACTGATGATTCGCATTGTGGGAGGAACTCTTGAACTTGAATTTTAACTTGATGCTATTTCTCCTGTCATAACCAACATTTTCTTAGTCTTAGTTTTGGACTATGGGCCAAAGAAAGCTATTTGAAGACAGGATAGGTGTTTGACAATTTACACAGAAAATAATGCAATGTACAGTATTATAATGGTCAGTAATAAAAAAATGATGACTTGCATGTACTTGGCAAATAATCCAGTTTAAAGACAATTTATGACCCAAGCAGTCCATTCCATTTAAAGAACACAAAAAAAGTACTCACAAGACTAAAATGATTCATTCCTTTAAACCTGTTCTAAATTATTAGAAAATGAGGGTGTGATTTACTAGCCACCAACTTCTTGCAGAATGCCCACTAGAACCCAGTCGGTCTTGTGAGATATGATGCCGTGCGAGGGAGGGGCCGTGCTGAGTGCGGACAGCAGCAGTAAATAACAGCTGCCCTGCGATTAGGCCCAACAGAGGTTAAACAGAGCTCGTTCACGCCACCTTTGTCAAGGTGCAATGAATCATTGAACCTGCTGAAGTGCGTGTGTGTGAGAAAGCAATGAAAGGACCTCTGGGTATGTGGAGGGAGTGACAGTTGGGTGGACACAGGGCGGTCTGATGAAGCCAGAAGGGAGGGGGGGGGGGGGGGGGGGGGCGGGGGTTGACATGTATTCATGTATTTATAGAGATGTTCACATGCATATAGAGTACATATTTTAATTTGGTGCGGATAATGCCATGAGGAAAGTGGATAGATAGTAACACTGCGAGGACTAAGGATGGAAAACCAAACGGGAGGTACTTTGTTTCCCTTCCTTGGTTTTCTGGTCCGCTCCCTCCACCTCCCCCCCCCCCCCCCCCCCCGCCCCTCGCCTCGGACCGCGTGGGTGATATTAATGGGACGTCCCTTGTTTGTAAACGTGCCAAGTTGTGCGCACCGCTGCGGGCTGTCTATTATAGCAGGCCTCTGGGGCAGCCTTTCCATATGGCACCACATATGGCACTCAGCAGCATCAATTAATGTTGTTATAATACTGATTTTTATGAGCTACGGTTTCACTCCCTCCCAGCCTTCTCTACCCCTCCTGAACCCTCCCCGTCTTCTCACCCATCCAGGCCGATTCTCCCATTCTTCAAACTGCCTCCCTGCGACTCCTCAAGCCTACAAACGTCTGGCTTCTGTAGAGCCGGGGATCCAAGACGTTTTTTTTTTACGTGGCATATTTTGAAAGCTCCCACCGGTTGTGCTGAACGTCGCTCAGAGACTGTGAACGGGACTTTGTTCCCACTATGCCGCACGCAAAGGGCAACAATTCTACCAATGAGTCGGCGACTTTGCATTTGAAGCCGAGAGACTGATATGAAAGAATATGAGAGAGATAAAGAAAGCAATTATCCAGAGTTAAGACTGCGTTAGGTGATTTCTACAAACACCATTTACAGCAACAATTGTAGATATAGTCACATTAAGGCACTATCAGGGCCTATTAGTGTGTTAAATTAGGCCTGTATTTATGCACAAAGCAATAGGCAGATGGATGTAAGAACAGAGTCTGAGGGGCCTTTTTGTTCGCTGGTGCCTTTGGTGGTGGATCTGACAGGAAGGGAACAAGAGCGCAGCAAAAAGCCGCGCTTAAAAAGCTCCCAGCCACACCAGTCTTGTCAGCGGCGCCACAATTAGAGACTAGATCACTGGCGCTTCCCAGCGAGACACGTCCCACCACCACTCCTCAATGGAACCTCTTTTCGTTTGAGGAACACACTCAAAGCCGGGTTTTAAAACGTTCCGGATGGCTAATCACTCTCAGGATGAAAGGCCCTGGCGTGTTCGTTTGTCTCAGCGTGGGGAGCTTCCCTTGTCGTTTCTCTCCCTCTGATTCTGATTGTTTTTGTTCGTTTCTTTTTTTTTTTCTCCGGCGTGCAGGCGAAGGCAGGCGGGCGGGCTGGCAGGCAGGCAGGCAGCGCCGTTTGAAGGTGCAGTCAGACCCGAGCGCAGGCCTGATGCTTTGTAGTGATATTTCCAGCAGCACAATCTCATTACTTTTTGACGTGGGGGATGCGTGCAGGGGCGGATTGTCATTTCACGCTGTCAAAAGTTCCGTGCGGGAGCGGAGACGGGAATGGAACTTCAATGACCTGCGTGCCTCTGCCTCGTCAAGACTGAATATATTACACCAAATAGCATAGATAAAATCCAATGAACCGGATCCTTTGAGTTGCTTGTAAACCTGGTCCAGTCCCCAGAGGTGTCTGAGTCCTTATCTGGACTCTTTGTAATTGGATCTATTTCACAGCCTCCTAAACCTGTCACTATCCATGCCCTGGACCTAATTAACACCCAGCGCTGCATATGCAGGAAGGCAGTGCATGGTCGTACGGAGCTAAGACAAACAGATCTTGTGTTGAGAGGAAAAGTCCCGGGGCCATCGTCCCACACCTCTCAAAGATGGTGAGAGCTTCTGGACGTTTTCACATGGGACAATCATTGGCAGCTCCACCCTTTTTAAAAACCCGGGGGAGGTGTCCCTGGGAGTTGATTTCACACTGAGTTCTTCTTTGAATGCGAAGAAAAAAAACTCTGCTTAAGAAGCTGCCAGGCACTGATTGAAGCGCCGCGGTTACTATGTGAACCCCAGCCTGTTGCTGGGGTGACTGTCCCAAAGTGCTTCCTGGGTAATTTTCAAGGTCACTGGTTTGTGCACGCCTATGTGGTGCAGATGGGCCCACCCTCATTCAGGGCCCAGCAGGAACTCTTTCATTAGACCCAGTGAATGGCCTCATTCATCCCCTTCACCTCAATTGGTCATGCTGGGTCTCCACAGAGAACCCAGGACAAACTTTTCTCCCTTTCCACTCGCTAATCTTCCACGCACCACCCACCTTAGTCATGCTTTGCTGTTGTTCAGTAGCATGTGGTGGCTGAAGTTTTGGGCCTCCTCTTTGGGTGACTACCTTCTAGACTGCACACATGTAATGGGTGAAGAGTAACAACTAATGACATGCTGTCTTTGTTTATATTGAAGAATGTTAAATAGAAACATTCCATCATTTACTCATAGATCCATATAGACATTTACACTGTCATTTTATCATTTTTGAGTAAAGAGAATCAAAATAAAATGTAGATAAATCGCCCTATTCTGAGTATTTTGCACGGAAGGTTCCTTCCCATCCACTGAGTTGCTCCTGTGACTGCAGTGCTTAGCCGTGCTTGTGGCCCTCAAGTGGGTCTCAGGTCTGGCCTGGTGAGAAGTGACTAGTTGTCTCGAATTGCTGGTGTGGCTTGAATGAGATCTTCTACAGTCTGCGACGGGGTGCACAATAATTTTTCCCTTCCTCCTCCCCTCTCCACTTTTCTACTTTTTTTGCAGCAGATTTACCCCTTCTGCTTCTCAAGCTACTGAGCTGTAAAATTGAGTGGACGGCAGGCAGGATGAAGAATGAGAGCCGGCATCGTGGACGCACTAACCTTGAGGAGGGCCACTGCTGCTGGCTGCACCTAAAGAGATGGAGACAGAGCGTCAGCCATATTGGACTGAAGAAGGTTAAAATGAGGAAGGAGGAAAGACCAAAGGCAGAGAGAAAGGTGGAAACCTTTGCTGAAAAAAAAAAAAAACAGTATGACAGCTTGGTAAAGCAAATCTATATGGACATATAGATGGTGGTTATCACAGAAAATGAAAAAGAATAAAGTGTTGGCTATCATTTAATCAGATGGTGTCGCTCTTCTGGAGTTCCTTGTTCTTCCTTATTGTCACCCTAACTTTATTATAATACAATATAGTGTCTTGCACAGATAATGCCTCGATTACTGCAGTCCACGGGTACACCTGCCGCAGGTCACCATTCGACGTTGGTAATTTGCACATAACATAACATTTTTGAAAACATTGTACAAATAAATCATGACTCCAGAGCATGTTTCTGAGTACTTCTCACAAAAATGTTCTTTGTAATGAAATCAACATGAATTGCCACAGTCTAGGCAATCACTATTCATCATAAATACACTGCAGTTCAGATGTGAACAAACAGAAACTTGGTCCCTTACACCATATTGGAGCTCTGAGGTGCTCTCGTGGAGATGAAGCAGGTTAGGACTCTCCAAGGCTCCCCCCTCCGGTGTGCTGCACTATCATTTGCAGGAAAATTACTTCAGTAATGAAGAATCTAGGCCCATAAATCCTCACGGCCTCACCTTCCTTTGCCGCCCAAGTCTCGCTGAACTGCTAGTAAAAATTCCCTTTAAAAAATTCATAGCGCAATTTTGCTCAAATCCCTCCCAGCAAGCACAATTATGGAACTTTCATCTCAATTGATTTATGTCCTGGGCTCCGAGAGGAGGGGTGAATGGGGTGTGTGAAGGGAGAGAAACAAAACAAGTGGTAAATCACTGTTTTTAAAAGGGAAGGCGTTAGGCCAGTTGTCATTTTCACTGCATGCGTTTTGTAGTGCACGAGATAGAGAGGTGCCTGCATGGGGGTGGGTGGGAAAACATCTGAAGGGTTTGAAAGCAGTATTGTAATGGCAAAAAAGGAGGGTGAGGGGAGGGACATTGCGGTGAAAGGATTGGTATTCCACTTGATTAATAACACTAATCAAATTATACAGTGTTCCACTGTGCGCTGAAATCTGGGGCCATAATGTCTGCTAATGGCGTGGTTCAAAGAGCTAAACTTCGGAGGGAAAACATGGCGCTGACTGCTGCATGTCTTAATGAAGGCAGTAAAACATCCATTTCCAGAAGCCATGAAATGAAAAGCAAGATTGTAGATGTGCACCCAGTGGCTCTCTCGCTGCAAAAAAAGAAAAATGGAATGCTGTTAACACAAAAGAGAGGAGAGAGAGAGAGAGAGAGACGGAGTCCGTAAGAAGAGAAATGAGGAGAGAATAGTACAAGTGAAGAGATTTAAAGGGCAACAACACCAAGAGTAACGGGATATGAGAATCGAGGGATGATGGATTTAGGATAGAAAAGACCGATTGGTAGATGCACTCAGCGCTCTATTTCCAAAGAAGGCACGAAGACGATGGGCTGATAATGGGTGAGCCGGGCAGCCTCGCTGTGTCTGTTATACTGAGTGCTGCCGACAGAAGCCACAAATCATCACTATTTAGTTGCTGATGCACCTACCCACAGCATCCTCCCCCTCATCCATCTCAATGCCACTCTATTAGGGCATTCCCTGTGTCCACCCAGGCATGCGTTCAGTTGATCCATCTATCCACCCAGCCGTGTGGACATTTGTCTCTCCATTCATCTTTCAATCCATCCGTCCGTCCGTCCACCTATCAATTCAACCAATCTCGGGTCAATACAACTCTGCTCTGAGATCTGACAGCTGCAACAACATTGCTCTGACCTCAGCTGTCAGCGACTTTCTGCGGGTAAGAGGTTAGCTTGGTATTTCTAGGCATTTGCCAAAAGACACGGTGTAGGCGGTGGCACAAGTTCTAACCACAAGTAAAGAGAAGTATGTTGCAGTGCTGAAGAACAAACGTGAAACTGAACAAAAAGTAAATATATACAAAGGCATTTGCAGTTTACATTTAATAACTATTTCCACATGCTACAGACGATCAACTAAGCCTTTGCAATACAGCGACTATGGTTCATTGTCATTCTGGCAAAATTGCATTGGGAGAGAAAAAAAAACAACAAAGCTGAGAAAACACCGATTGCTTTGGTTATTATTAGCATAATTACAGTTGTGCTTATCATGCAAGCCGCCTCAATCGGGATGAAATATAGTTTCATTTGACAAAGCTTCCCGTTTTGACTGGCATGAATCTCGGAACCACACACTTTGCCAGCGTGCCAAAAACTCAATCAGGCGCAATTACATAGCCATCAGATAGAAATGTAATTGATTTGAAAGCTGACATGAGATATAACTACATTACAGCGGAGGCTCAGTGGGAAGGCTCCTCGGAGACGGGGCCTACGGGGAGCTCATTACCGCCAAGCCTTGAATTATTGAGTGCTAAGGCAGTGACGTTGAGCAGGAGAGGCGAGCGATTGGCCGCCACGGCTCGGACCGTCTTTATCTCGACTTACAGCAACCTAGGACGTCTGGAGGAGGGATCCGACCATGATTTAATATTGCACTGGGAAAAGTCCTATCGGTCCATAATGCTTTGGGCAACAGAGTCTGTGGGTGGACATCATTCCTGTTATTTGCCATATCCAGTATCCGTTACCACGGCAATGACACTACCTTGACCTCAAGACGCATAGTTAGCACTTAGCTTAGCATGTGGATCGTCGGCCAGTGGGTCATTGCTGAATTAGTGAGGGGTGCCTGTTGAGAGCATAAAGATGTAAGTCTCTGCAGAGGGGCCTCGGCGTCCCCCAAGGAAACGGGTGGCCGCGTACCTCTGGGAGCGCTTTGCCCCCCTAGGCTTCCGCCACTGATCTCAATCTGTATCTCTTTCTGTCACTCCTCTCTCTCCTCACACAGCCCTCCTGTGAGCTTTCTCACAAAAATGAAATCTCAATTAGCTCAAGCGAAATGAGGACGAGCGAGGAGGAGGAGGAGGAGGAGGAGGAGGGGGAGGACCCAGGAGCCCAGGGAGACAGAGAACAAGCAGGATAGGGGAGCTGCTTGTCGACCTGCGGCCCGGGAAAACTGCAAACAGAGCAGTTTAAACATGGCGGATGAACAAACGGCCTCTTCATTACAGAGGTAAGGAATATGCTGCGGAGGAGAGTTGACAAAAATGAAAGGAAGGGGGGGAGGGCAGACATGATTAAACACGCGGTGACACGCAACTCCCTGCGTCTCGTTTCCTATATGGAGGCTGAGAGAGTCTCTCATATATTAGGGCGCTACAAGCCACCACAGAGCTCAGCAAGGATCCTTATAGCCTAGCATAAGTAGGCCTGGGGAGAAGTTCACTGCCGTTTTACGCGTGCGTCTCCGTGTAAAGTAAAAAATGATCAAATACTAAAAAACCGGAAGACCACTTGTGATCTGTGCGATGGTGTTATAAAAGTGGCCACACCTTTGACAGAGTGTAAATCTCACAGTATTCGGAGCCATCTTTATGTTCAACGTTGACTGCAGAGTTTATGTTACAATGTTTTATCAGTGCTCGCTCTCTAGGACAAGGACAGTAAAAACAGGCGAGTCAGATAGTTCCAGATATTTGTATGATAAATACCTACGTGTAAGGAGCCAGGAGGGGGGGGGGGGGGGTAGCGAGGGGGGGTGGTTTCCAAGAACATCAGACCGCCACTAGTACTTAGAGTGATTGAATAGCTTGTAAACAGAAGCAGCAGACTTGCTTGACGCTGTGTGGGAGACACTGATGTAGTTGTGCTTCCAGGAGGGGCGCCGGGGTTCATGAACTACCCGGTAAGTGGCGGAGCTTTTAGAATTACCCCCGTCGCTGCACTCGGGCCGGGTCTCTCAACTGAAACTGCAGAGTAAAAGCACAAGACCGCTAAAGCCAGTCATAAGACACCCTCGGTCAATGGATGATAGTGTTCCTCGCATTAGCCCAAATCAAAATTAGATCTATATTTAACTACCTCATTTAAAAAAAAAAGCCATATGACGACACTTCTCCTTCATCTCTAAGCTTTCCACCTTCTCCGCTGCAAAGCCCTGGTGAGAATAAATTCTCCTTTGTTCGTGGTGCTTGCAAAGGGAGCTTTTTGATTGCAGCACAGCATCTTTCATAACTTAAAAATTAATCACAGTTTTCCAGATCTATGTCCAGTTAAGAAAGTGTGGAGACTGCACATAGCCCTGTTCATGTAGCAATTCTAATTAGAGGCGATATGAGCATGAAAATTATTCAAGCACATCATTTAGCACTTTAGTTCAAGGCCGTGTCCGTGTATTCATCACACATCAGCTGACAATGACACTATATATTGAGCCGAAGGATATTACACTAATAACTTAAAAACAAGGCTGGTTCGTCCACGAACTGAGTTTGAGGTCGAAGGAACAGCCGTGTTTTTTTTTGTTTGTTTTTTTGCTGGGTAAAAAAAACTAGTAAACTAAACTGTCAGCAAAAGGAGAGACAAGACAACCACGTTGAATTTTCATAGAACTGTAACAGGAAGGAGGAGCTGTGACAATTCGGCAACTGCAGCTACAGCAGTTCCGTTGGTGGTGAGCCGTTGTGAGAATGTGAGCAGAACCACAACCTATGTGCCTATTGTGCAAGCATGTTAAACCACATCGGGGGCTGTGAGTTTGCTAAAAAAGCAGGTTATCTATATTTTGGGTTAAACCACAGCCCGACACAAACGGAAGCCAAGTCGTGTGAAATAAACACATCACTTTGGTGTTTATGGCTTCTGACTCATGAAACTTGACGCACAAGTTGTGCATGAAAAATGGCCTCTGCATTTACAGGAATGTTTTCTTAGCTGGCAACTTTCCCCACCCAATAAACCAAATGGAACCGAGTGAAGAACCATTATTAAACGCAATTTAATCACTGGTCCAAACATGAAACCGAGACAAGAAACATTATGCATCCACTTGGTTTGGTTTACTCTCCTGGGGCCGTTTTGGCTCCCTAGAAACCACCCCGCCCCCCCCGTCCCCCGAGGATGGGCCCGTAGCATACAGCCGAAGCACCAGGTGGATGGCGTATCCGTTACAGACCTCCGTAGAAGTCCCCCCCGAACGTGGTCCCGGCGACGTTGCCTACTTGACAGCCCCTTCTCCTGTTCCCTGTGAGCCCTCGGATCGGCTTACATCCAGCGGTTTACCTTCCGAAACGGCGAGACCCGCATCAACCTCGACTCATTCAATTGAGAATAAATTGCACGGGGTCCATCGGGCTTTTTTGGCCGGCGCTGGCGGAGGGGATGACGCCGACGTGTGGAGCCGGGGAGTATCAGATGACCCAGACTAATTATGCGTAAGGCCTTGTTTTGATGGCTGCAGCTCGGGTTAGGTCAGGCAGGAGCCGTTAAGGGCGGAAACAAAAACATTTCCTACTAAAACGGAGACGACACCACAAGGTATCAGCGAGGGGGGGGAACTATGAAAGGAAATGTGATGCCGCAGAAGGAGTGTTTTTTTTAAAGCCCTCTCTCCTTGGGCCATTGTAAGTCGATAGCAGCGTGACAGCTACACATTCCCTACGGGAGGCTGTGTTTGATGCTATGGAGGATGTGCTAAGAGAAGGGCACTTATTCATGGCTGAAAGGCGAATGGTGCAGCTCCCTAACTATTAGCACCGCCTCTGTCCTCGCAACCATGGGCAGGCTCTCCCTTGAAATTTGTAATTACAGTAATTGTGATTTTCGGCAAATGGGCCTCCACTCCGCTCTTCAACGGTGAAAACACAGGTTGCGTTATTCATGAGGAGTCCACTAAAAGCATCTGTCGGCAGTGCTTTAATTTACCAGCTCTTGGATGGCGGACATTTCGAATGCAAAAGTATTCTGAAAATGACTTTTTAGATGAGGCATAAACTCAGTGACTCCCCGCAAAGGAAAACTGATCAACTGCTTTCTGACCTCTGTTTATGGTCCAAATTAACCACACAAATGCACGTATGCACGCACGCACACAGACACACACACACACACACACACACACACATGCGCGCGAGAACCTCTTATGAGCAAGCACGGTAGCGTGGCAATTAGTGGCAAGAGATGAAGAATGCTGGATCAGTTACAGTTATTGAATGTTAATTACAGCGCTTGACGGCGTTGAGGAGATAACGAGTTAGCGCCCGGTGACAGCAGCGACACGTCCTTTAACGAGAGCTGTGGAAATGTATGAAACTCGAGATCAGGGACAATGAGGCGTTACTGGCTTGTCAGACGCTCTCCTTCTCAACCTTCCTTTGTCCTAATGAAGGCAGACACTTGGTTCTTTCTCGTCTGAGGATGTTAGCCTGCGATGACTATTGGTTATGAAAGAAAGGTAAAAAAAAATTAAAATCTGCCTATTGGGACCGTATCCCTCGTCCACCTTATCATCCCACATCAATAACGCCATCCACCATACACTCAGAAGAAAGCTAGAAGAAGAAAAAAAGAAGCAGAAAATATGCGGGCCAAAGATAAACATGGGGTCAAATTACAGGTAATCCCCTGTCTGGTGCGGGAACACAGCCAGTAGCCATACAAATGTGAGTGACCAATAATTCCCGCCTATCTAAATAGCGAGGGATCAAGAGCTCGGTAAAATCCGAGGGGTTAATATGGTCATGTCGTGAAGCCCGGTTTGGAAATTTAGGTTAATGGAATCATTGATAGGGCTCAGCTCTAATGCCAGCGGCGCTTAAGAAGATCCATGCCCTACGATTTAGACAAATCCTGGGGACATTCTTCCAAGTTTTCCCCACTGACCCTGGCAAGAGTTTTAGAAACAGACACACAGGCAAGTCTGAGGATTTCTCTGAGTCTACACAGCCTCTGCTAACCACAATCCCCCAGGCTGTATCAACAGCCAGAGTGGTATTTATAGAATATTACATCAGTTACACTGGGGCAAACGTGGGCCCCGATGGAAATATTAGGCATAATAAACACATAGAGAGTGCCCGTTCTCTTTTCCCCTTGTAAATCACTCTGAAAAATGTGAGCAAGAATGTTAAATAAACCATGGGCTTCATGTCTAGGAGCTGGCAAAACAAGTTCACTACGCCTGCCTCTGAACAAGTGATTTATATAAGTGTCTTGACTTACCTCTCATGTAGCCATGTTACAAATTGTGCTGTGATAAGAATGCTTGTGGGGATGAAAATGGACTCCTAATTACCCGCGCAAAGCTTCTGACCCGCTCCCGATACGCGCGCTGGGAAAACAAGTCACTTATGTGGGCCGCAGCCTCCACAAAGAGAGCAAGAGAAGCTCTTTTTAAACCTCAGGAGACGCGGCGCCTGGGACGGTGTTCCCATGTCAATAAAAACAGGTGTTAACCAGCTTAGCTAAGATGTTAAGAGCTGGGATAATCCTAGCCTAGATCCAAGAGGGATCCGGGTCTGGAATACTAATGCTGGGGAGGCGGCGTGCACAGGAGATAGGAGGCCGCGTTGGAGAGGTAGCTGCTACGTGCTGTGGAAACCTCATTTGCATCCGCTGGCAATTATCAAGGACTGAAGAATAAAGAACGTTCAAGTAAAGAGAGCACTTTGTCGCGGGGGGGGGGAGAAAAAGTAATACTTTCAGTATTTCTTGGGGATATCATATGGGTTCATCATTCAGACACTTAATAAACTGCGGAAACCAGAATTTTTGGGGGAAATTACATTAAATAGCTTTGTCTCTACAGGTTTATTCCTTCATCTCGACACATTTAAAACAGCTGGCGGCTTCCCCCCAGCAGCTCCAGTCCAATCAATGCCACAAAAGGCAGGAAAAGTAACAGCAGCCGACTTTGGCAGGGAAACCAGTGCCACCTACAGGCGAGGAGAGTGACAGGGGGGAAAAACTATTTAACTATGCACAAAAGCTGACGCCACCTGTAAGCAAAGTTCTCTCACTGGGTGAATATACACAGGCAAATTGTCAGTTGAGTTTATATAAATGTGTCCAGGTACTTACTGAACAAACC
This sequence comes from Pungitius pungitius, assembly GCF_949316345.1. Taxonomy (NCBI): domain Eukaryota; kingdom Metazoa; phylum Chordata; class Actinopteri; order Perciformes; family Gasterosteidae; genus Pungitius; species Pungitius pungitius. Next base: position 18,088,018 of record NC_084904.1, on the reverse strand, counting down.
CGACAGTTCCACAGGCTGCTCCACATGTGATCTGTTGTTGACAGCAAGACATTCTTGGAAAGTGCTCAATGATTTAAGGGAACTGCAGCTCTTAACACTTTGCTGTCGGCTTCCGAGAAAGTGTCTTTGTTATAACGTTGCATACTGAGGGGCAGAAGGATAGATCAAAGCACGGAAGGAGTAAATGTGCTCATTTTCCGCTGAACTTATCTCCACACAAACAGGAACCACCTAAAGCAAATGCGTAATCACACCTTAAAGATAAAAAAAAAAAACCCACACACACACACACACACAAAAGAGCGACTTCACGAGGCAGAGCGTGGCCCCTAGAAGAAGAATCAGCCACAAACGCCATCTCACCTTGCAAAACAGAACTCCCCCACAGTGAGCCAACGCGCCCCGTCCCTGAAACCACTGCCGCCTTGTGACAAAATGAAAATAAATCGATGCAACTCAAATCAACTCATCACCTGTTTCGCCTAATCGGCTTTGAGTGCACCACTTGGCCGGCTCCATACATTCGTGGAGTCTCTTACATGCCACCCCGTAATCAAATCAGCATCTGGTGTCCGGGTGGCTCGCGGGTTTTTTCGGGGAGATCTCGCCTGTAAACACCACCTGCCAGTTCTCCCTCTGCCTCGCGTTTCTGTGTGCGACATTAGCGCAAGCGTGAAATGGGATTTTTGCGTCGAGGAGCAAACCTTTGCGCCGAGCACATCCGAGTCTGCCCACCTGGAACGCAGGCGTGACTGATCTACGGTCAGCCAAGTCGAGGGGGAGTCGTCACGCATAAGGCACTGGACAGACAGCGTTCGTTTGATTTCATCCTGGCGGGTGTAAGGGCTACAATTGTGACATGTTGAGTCAGTGATTTTGTTTCTCTCTTTTTGTTTTGGATTTCATTAGATGTGATTATCTTGTGACTCTTACCTCTTGTATCTTTCACCGACATGTTTTGTATTATCTTACACTACTATTGTGACCTCTTTTTGGCACAAAAACAAACAAATGCAGCTAATCTGCTGGTGACGTATTGCATATATATGCGAAACACGAGGTTATACAACAGTGATAAAAACCATAGTTTGTTGCATGATTGAGAGGAAAAAGGGGATTTATTTTCTTTTTTGGATAACGGTGCAACACTTATCGATGCGCTAATAGACCTAAATGTCTCCTGCTCTCTCTCTCAAACGACAATGGTCATTCTCAGATTCCCCCCTTCTGACCAATTTAGTGGCTCTGCCACAGAGCTCTAAGAAGACCTGCGTTAATCACACACATTCAGCTATTGATGCAGAGCCATAAAGCGCTGCACAATCCATGAAGATCAATCATAAGCCAATTTATGCTTGCTGGTCAGGTTTGGTTTATATAACGGCGCATAACTGCATCTAAATGATCAAATATAATGCAATCAGATTCCCATTGACAGAGTACCCGACCCACGCTTCCATTGTCCCGTGGGGACGAAGGAGACACACAAGACATTCACTGCTGAGAGCTACGCGCTCCGTAACGTGGAGCAGCACACGCCTCACCTTTACATCGCCAGGGTCTTTCCTTTTGATGAATGTCAACAAAGCAGTTAGCAGGGAGGAAATGAGAAAAAGAGAGAGAGAGAGAGAGGAGAGAGGAGAAGACGGTGGGGGGTAGGGGGAGAACACAATTATAAAAGCTTCATTTCTTCGGAGAACCATAAAGTCTCGTCCCAGTAGGGCAGCTGAGCACAAATCAATTTCTTTCAGTCGATTACAAGCACTGAGGTTCTAACCTTCATTTGTGAGTCTAATACTCCAACAGTTATGTAGAACACATACCAATTAAGCAATTCCGCTGGAATAAGAGGGCCGTGAACTGACGCGATTATGGAGGCCGGGCCCCCGGGGAGGTCGGGTTATCGGCTCAGGAGCAGGGAGGGAGATGGGAGCAGGCCGGGGAAGGGACGTGGGGGGGGGGGAGATGGCCAAGGGAGAGGAGACACGGACGCCAAGGAAAAAAAACTAATTCATTAAGTCTAATACTGTGTGAAATGTTCCCATGGTAATAAGAGAGAGAGATTGCGTTAATATCAGGGAGCCGTGCAGGAAAAGGTCACTCGATATGTGTCCCGCCCACCAGGGTTGCGGCGGTGGGGGCTGCTCCAACACATCCGATAGTGTTCTCAGCGGCGTCGCCGTGCGCCAGAGGTCAGAGGATGGGATCTTGGGAAAAGATGCCATTTAAGGGAAATTGCACTGATGCACCGCTGTGCTCCGACACAATTCTCACTGCCGGCTTCTCCCGCTCACGGCTGCACGACACGTGAATGCAAGAAGCATGACGACGCCCAGTCAGAGGCTTATGGGGCGCTGTTATTCTTTTCACTTAGTTTCGATCTGGCAATGATTTATCTCCACTGTGACATGGCTACACGGAAAAAGTCAGGCAGCACTGTTTTTTTTTTTTCTTCAAATTTTCGATTTGTGTTTGCAAACGGGCTCATGAGAGGAAACGCATTAGAGGCGCTCTCCATCTTTCTGCAAAACTAAATCTGATGCCGTTATCCCCTGGATTGAGGAGCACGGATGCATTCCTGCAGATATGTGCGGATCAACACATTGTCATTCACTGCCGAGGTCCCAAAACCACCGCCCTCTCTGCCAGAAGACTTATGGTAATTGATAGCATGTGAGCCCATAAACCCATGTGAGGCATGTGTTTCCATGGTAACCCTTCTCTCTCTTCACTAGCCCTATGCACCTTGGTGTTTTACTCCCCCCCCCTGTATCGTAGGCGCTGTCTATTTGGATGCCAGTGGTAGGAATGAGATGCAGATTTGCGGCAAAGCAGAGACACAGATGTTTCCTCATTGCCTTTTAATCTCAAACTCCCTCAGCGGCTGGTGAGAGACACTCCCTCTTACAATGGTAATTGGACAAGATGAATAATAAACAAAACAAAAAGACACCAATGTTTATAAGAAGTATTTTAACACTTGAATGATCATACTTTAGGTCTATTATTAGCACACAGACAAAAAAAAGTGGCTTCTGCTAATGAAGGTCTGAGATTTAACTCGTCTAAATCAGTAAAAAACCTCTCAGGTTCTGGTAGAGAAGGACAAGGCTCTCTCATTAGGGCGGAGTAGATAACATTCATAGGATTTTATGTTACTTCATCTTCTCCTTTTACTAATCGTTTGGCATCCATATGTACACCAAATGCACATAAAAACCAAACTACAGCGTAGCAGATTCGCTTGCTTGTAAATGTAAGACAATGACTTCATTAAGCCCTGCCTGGCCCCATGTCATATGGCTGACACTTTTCCTCTGCCTCCCACCTAGCCCAACATCAACTTCCATATCAGTGGGGGCTCTGTGTGTTTCTTGACAGCGCTGAGATAAATGTGGATATTTTGACACTGGCATATCAGAAAACCGGCTATTTGCATGAGAAACCTGTCCCTCTTTCTCCCCGGAGAGCTTTGTAACAGGAAGATATTTCAAACGCTATCAAATGTGCCAAACATTTACTTTGATTACTCCATCAGATGGCTCCCTAGGTTTAATGGTGGCAATCCGTGAGAGCCGAGGCACACGTCTAAAGCACAGACAGTAACGGCGGGGAGAAATACACGGGGAGGGATGAATAAAATCTCTTTAAAAAGTTCATAAATAATGCAACTTGCGCACTAGAGATGTTCCTATTTAACTATGCATGCCTCTTCCTGGTTTCTTTGCTGGCAGGGACACAAACAGCATGTATTGTGGGTCAACATGACAGCACAGGGGGAGGACAACCTAAGGCTCCATCAATCCTCTCAGCCTTGGCCTAACACCCACATGGAGAACCCCCCCCCCTCCGTTCCCCCCACTGCTGATCTCCAGCTACAGGATGACTGCACCACCTACTGTTTTTCCTCACTGCAGAGAATGACCGTGTACTTGTCACAACGAGTGAGAAGATTTGGGGGAAATGGGGAGAAAACAAAGCGCAGGACTAGTTATCCAATTAATGTGCAATTAAGCCCACGCGGCCCAATGGTCTGTGTTGAATTCGGCAATAGCTCTGGCAGACTGAGGAGCCTATCACACTCACGGGAGGCTGTGGAGCAGACTCAGTCAATGGGGCCCCTAGTCTGATGTTAAAATGACAGCAGCTGTCTCGCTCAATAAAAAAAAGAAAGAAAATGTATACATATATTTGGGTTTGAGCCATGATGACTACAGAGCTAGACCCCCCCCCCGCCCCATCTTCCTCTGAAAGAAATTCAACAAAACATTTAATTAAGACTTTTATTATCTGCAACAGCAGAGTGTGCTAATAAATGGTAATTATATTCAAGCTAATATTTAATCACACACAATTTCTCTAGTCAACTCAGTTTGAGGAAACACTAACTCTAATGTACGCATTCACAGCGCAGTTCATGAACTTCAGCGCTGGCGAGAGAGGAAACGTGGATGAGATCTAAACATGCTTTTTCAGCTAGAGCGTTATTAGCTTTGACAAATTCCCTACCCTAATGAGATCTTCTGCTCAGCTATTTTGGGACAAATAATGATGCAAATAGAATAATTAGAAGCATAAATATTGATCACGTTGTGTTTCTGTCTAGGATGTGGTGAATTTAGACAAACAGCAGTATAAACCCGCTAGAACCTATCACCACACGCTCAGATTTACATTTACATTCATTTACTGTAGTCTTGTTCAGCACCAAATTGGCAGGTATGTTTAACTAGTAATTGTTTCATCGCCAACAACAGTTGAGTGTTTCATTCTCCCAGGCCTCCGTGCAGCCGCCTACCCCTCAGCCCACTTTGGTCTCGCCTGTGACTCAGCACGAGCCATTCAGCGGAGCTGCCTCCTCGGGCCCCGGAGAAAGCCAGTGTCAACGGGGCGGAGCCGAGGCGGACGGACAGTCGGGGGGTTGCGGTGGGATCTAATCCAGGGTTCAGAGCAGAGTTAATGGAGTGTCTGTGTCTGGGTGAGCGATGGATGGCGAAGCCTCCGACTGCAGCCATTTGGCGTCCATCTTTATATTGTTTGACTCAAATCCAGATACAAAAACTGTGTGTGTGTGTGTGTGTGTGCGCGCGTTTGTGTGTCCCAGGTATGTAAACAATCAGACACGCTTTGTCTGGCTATGTTTCATTGATTTCTTGTCTCGCTGCCTCTAATCAGCCTTTCACTGGTTTAATTATCTGTAACCTGCACTATTTGGCCTGCTTGGATTACACTCCCATGGGTCAGTGCAAGGCCTTCTTAGATTTCTTAGCATTTAATCAAACATCAAGATTTGTTAACTTTTACCAAAATTGTACAGCTGCCAAAATCGGTGGTGGTGGGTTTAAGTGCACCTAAAGTACAAAGTTTTAAAAATGAGGGGAAAGTCTTGAATCGATTTCGACGGATAGATTTCTTGACATACCTGTGCTCTGCTGGAGCGGGGCTCGACCAATAACCGTGACTGGGTCACAAAATGCCCCCCTTAAAAGCCATCAGCTGGTGTAAGTTACCCAACTGTTTTAAATACCTCTCTCAATGTGAATCCAATTAGAAGCAGCCTTTTGTTTGTTTAGACAAAAGCAGCTATGTTCAAGGCCTGTCTCTCTCTGATTTTAATCAATTCTCTGGGGGTAGTGTGTGTCGGAGATACAGATCGGTACGTGCCATACGATGGTAAAAGATGTGTGAGCGTGTGTGTGTGTGTGTGTGTGTGTGTGTGTGTGTGTGTGTCGGACGTGCAAAAGCTCGTTTCTGGGAATGTCAGAATAATCGAGCGATTCAACTGTCAAAGAAAGAGGAAGCATAAAAGGTTTTTATAACAACGTTCACTTCCAATTCCCTATCAGCTTTTAAACTCCTCAAAAGCGTAAGTTCCTACTAGTTATACTGCAACTCGGTGTTCTAGTTAGAGTTTAACACAGAAGAAAAGTTAACAGCAGACACCATTTATACAAGATAATCATGATGGGTCACGTTATCATTATAATTCCAACACCACAGCACCACACACCTGTTACATGTGGGGATTTTGCAGCTAGCAAGATTGGCGATGACGGCAGTCTTCACACACACACACACACTGGAAGAATGGGACCACGTAGCAGTGAAATAACAAAGTCAGAAGCTTGGACTTTGTTGCTGTGTCAACCCTAATGAATTCCAAAATGTTAAGATTTGCATTTCAATTTGGTAACCTCCCTCTCAAAGGCATTAAAGTCCCCAGCTTTGAAACCCCTCTCTAAATCACATTAAGCAGCTATCTTTTGTAACGCCCTGCAACAATGTCACCGAGGTTCTGCCTCTCCATCAAATATGCCTGCTGCCTGCTTCCCAGCTAAATAAATAGCTACACAAAACATCTGGAGCCACAAAAGAGGCCTTAAGTGGGGCACTTGGAACAAAAAAGTGTGTGCCGCTTTAACCCCGGTTGTCGAGCCTTAACCACCGAAACTTCAGAGACCTTCACTGGAAATGACTTTCTACGGCTTTGTTTACAATAAGTGCATGTAAGTAAATTGCAGCTTAAGAGATTATTAAGGGATATTTTACTTGTCTTTTAACATGCTTTTCGTGCTAGCAGATTGTTAGTGATGAAAAAGTGTCCACAGACAGTCGTGCGTGTCTCCGGAATCATCCCATAAGACTAACAGTGTGTGATGAGTGTCCATTAAAACCATTATTGATACAAATTGTTGGCTAGTTATTTGCCAAAAGCATTTTTCATACTCACCTGGTGCTCTTTATATCTCCTGGGTGAGTGGGGTTACATCTATTGTATTATTGTTTAAAATGTCCACTAAAAAAGTGCACTTAGTAGAGTGCAGATCTCAGCCAGGTGTGTCTCCAAAAACCAACGCCGTCATAATGGACACAACCCCGGGATATCAAGCCTTGTTAAACCTTCTCCACTCAAACTCACTCTACAAAACTCGGCAAGCTGTCGGCCCCCTAAGCAGAGTGCAGCGAGGTCCAGATGTGCAGCAAATAAAAGGTGTATTTAGAAATTGGGGGTAACCGCAACAAAGAGAAGGCCTTGAGCCTGCAACCCTAACTGGCCACCCAAAATATTATGAGATTGTGTGGGACTAGCCTCGTACAAACACAATGCAAACACGCGCACAATCTCATGATGGTCCTGGCGGAGACGATGCTAAACCGTGAGCTCAGCTAATAAATCACTTTTTCCTCAGTAGTGTAGATCATCCAGTTAGTGACTTCTCCAAGAGACACTGGTCCCGACTACAAACAGTTGGAGCATTGAAACCGAACCCTGATGGCATCTGTGAACTTAATGGTGCGAGGCCCATTCAGCCTCCTCATCGTGGGGGTCAAGCGCGCTTTATGAGGTCACCGGCCGCAGATTTACAACTTTGAATTTCTGCGACCGTTGCATCGTGCATTCAAACAGGGCGGCTGGGAAAAGTGTGTTTTTGCAGTTTGGTCAGACCGTGCCCTGGAAATCTCTCTCAGGGAACAGAGCCAAAGGAAGAGGCAGAAAGGAATATAGGTTGTGTAAACACGCCGTCGGCTCCAAGGGCACACAGCACAATAACTTACGGAATGCCTTGCATCTCCATCGACCCGGTAGCATAAGTCATGTTGAGAGGAGGCGCTGGTGTAATTTGTTACGAGTGTACTGCTTGCGTAAGCTGTGCTTCAAATGGAAAATTCTGCCCGGCAGTCGGGGCAGTAAAGCAACCGAGGTGGAGTAACAAAAGCACGTCGTCAGGTAGACTGAGCAGAGTTGTTGGTCATGATTCAGTTGCTTTCTCGGAAGAAAGGACTTGAAGCACTGAATTAGAACGACAAAGTGAATTTGTAGTAGAATATTATAAAATACTGCTGTTAAAGTCCGCCCCCTTTTTTTTGCTGCAGAGCATTAAGTGAGTGGGCAGCAGAAAACAAGAAGTACAGAAAAGTTCAACCGTGCTACAAAAGCTGCTGATTAATAAGATGTTTGTGTAGGAGGGTGAGCTGTTTTTGACCCTGACTCTCTATGCCTCGTTTTTACAGCTCCGAGAAACTGGCAATTTGACGTGAAAACAACTTACAGTAACTTTCACTTAGCTCTTGTGCCGGAAGCCAAATGAAATATATTCATAATATAAAATAAGAAAGTAATAACCCTTAAACAAGCCTTTTAGAAAAAAGAAAAATGTATACGTACAACAACAATGAGGTCTTTCCGGGCCCATTTCCTTGCATCATCTTCAAAACGAGCAGACTTTATCTCGGCCTCCTGATCAGACACAAATTAAAAGAGAAAAACACAATAAAACACAGACCAGACTTCAGATGATAAATCTCTCTGCATGAGGCAGAGATAACATCTTCAATGGCCAAAACAAAAGGTCAAAGTCTAAGGCAACCCACGTTTAGACCTAGAGAATTACAGTTGGTTGTTAAGTGTGCATAATGGATGCCATAAAACTGACCCATAAAGCAGGCATTTGGCCAACCCTGGGCAGTGAGGGGGGAGCAGGTCTGAGCACAGACCTGCCTCTGCACACCCTCACGTCCGGAATGATTGCCGATGGGTTTTTGCGAGGAGGGGGCGAGGCGGGGCAGCTTCCGCATCATTAATGAGCGCTAATATTTCAAAGCGGGACGCGGGGCCTGAGCACTGACGGTTATATTAAAAATCAAACGGTGTGACCTTGTTAAGATGGATGCCTGCTTGCTCTGGCCCCTTGGTGCAGCTGAGCTGCACACGGCACACCGCATTAAAGGTGGCTCCTTGCTTTTAAAAGCATCAGCTGCGGCCGCAGACATGCTGGGTGCACAGGGAGCATTACGAGTGGCATTTAATTAAAGAAAAGTAAGCTGTGGGATTTTATAGACTGGCCGGGGATTGCTGGATCTGGTAAGTAAGTGGAAATGGAGGATGCTTGAAAGGCAGCAACGCAGTGATAACTTAACCTTCCTATCATTGTAAAAGTCAGGGCGAGGACACTTTAAGCCCTGCATGCTGCGGAAAATGTTATCTCCTTCAGCTTCTTTCAGCTTTAAATGAGCTCGAGGTATAATAAAGTGGAAAAGGAAAGGATCCTATGATGCAAACATATCATTTGATTATCAGCTCATTGCTAACAAAATCACGATAAATATCAAATTGTTGATGATAACAAAGAAAATGAGTGTTGCTAATGGGAGGGGGAAAAGACATTAAACAAGAGAAACCATTGGGGAAATTTTAGCAGAGCCTAGTTTCTTTCAGCTGTAGCTGGTCCGGGTCAGACTAGTGATTTATGGGCTAGTAATTAGCCCCAGATGACGATGATAAATGCGTTACACCAACACCTTTGTAGGCTGGCTTGTTAGGTAACATCTGAGAAGCCCGACAAAGCTTTCATTTTACAGAAAGCTCTTAATTACCCCGGCACGACTATAAACGGACCACAAACAGACACCCAGCTGTCTTCAAGCGTTGCAATGGGAGGAGATGTGGACTAAAGGGAGGGATAAAATGAAAGCATTGGCTGACAGGGCCTGGTGAAGATGTGTAGCAGAAGGACAAAAAGCTCCAGGACGTTTTTTTGTCCTCCTGCGCTTGCTGGTTATCAAAACTGACGTTTTTCTCAATTGTGTGTTAGGTCCAAAGGTGGAAGATGTAGTAGAGGAGAGAAGAGTGGAACAACATGGTTTAAAATAGATGTTCTTCAATACATTTAAAAAAATAGAAAGTAGTAGCTCTACATGTACTATTTGATAGAGGTTGAACTTGAGGCCATGACTCCAAGTTAAAAGTCATATAATATTTAAGTGAATTATTCTCATTCATTGACTCAATTCTCAGCCAATTAAAAGTTAATTTGTCACAGCTTTAGGATTAAATAGGATAAAGTAGTTCTCCAACAAGTTATTCCTGTTGTGACGGATATAAAGGAAATATATGAAGTTTGAGTTTGGTGCTCAGGGGGGTGTTTTAACTTGAAGCTGCAGAAGGTAATATGATAGAGCGTACAGCCCTGGACAAGGAGCAGCATGGCGTGCGTTGCGTTGCTTCCCCATACATCAAAGGCCATCTGGCAAATATTGCATTGGCAGTAACGTTGCAAAGTGCCTCAGAGGACACACTTCCTCCTCCTCGTGGCCCCGGGTCCTTGTTTGACACATGGCATCCTGTGCACAGAGCCAAAACCAAAGAACACACTTTTCTAATCGGCCCTGCCACCTCGCCTGCTGTGTCACCGAGGTCAAGCGAAGAGCCGTCTCCCCACGGCCACATTTATGATCCTCACAAGCTCAGAATCTGTGCGCAGGAAGCCAGCATTGAGAAACAGGGGCTTTTGTGATTTGAAAGGATTTCCCTTTGAGTTAATGATAAAGTAATGTTTTCCTTCCGTCTTGATCAGAGTGTACTTTCCTAAGGAGATTCCTATATTGCTGCTTTAATCTTTTAACAGCAACATTAGTGATTCTAGGATTTTCATTTTTAATTAAATTGATGATTTACTTTGCATTTGTCAAGCGTAATGGCTCTTGACACATAAAAATCTATCCATAACTTTTCATAAAACTGTCAAAAATGCACCAATGTCCACCTGAAATCATTCCGCTGTTCATTTCTCTGAAAGACACTAAAAGTAATACATTATAGTTTTAGTATTGTCACATTCGGCCACACTACAGCCAATGCATTTACATTACCTCTAAATTCTTTCATTGAGCGGATATAGAGCTAATAAATCTAGTAACTTGCATCACTAGTGACAATAACGACCTACGGTTTCATCGAGCTTTAGCCTTCAATGACAATGGTGTCAGTGCGCGCAAAGAAAACTGCGACGCTTCCATCTTACGAGCTCTCTGGAGAATTCTCCCAGCAAATTCAAATAGCTCAAAACACTGGAAATTACACTACGTTTGGCTGTTAACATGGCTGTTCGTGGCCTGTGAATGTCCTGGCTAATAAAGTTGCTTTTGTTTAATTATAGGATAAAGCAATAAATCCTTTTTTGAGCCTTATGTGAGGCTGGGAAGCCATGAGCAGACATTATGTGGTATTGGTTCATCAGACAGACACACAACTTAAGGCAGACAGACAAGATCAAAGGCAAAGATGGAAGCTGTGACACTTGACAAAGGTTAGGAAGCGGATTCCAATGTGTGCCGCTGAGTCTCAGATCCTCCTCGTGTCCTTTGGTCTCCTGAGCTACCAGGACACCTTGATGAGGATTAACTTGGAGGTCATCGAGCACTTTAAAATTCACCGGCCGCGCCTCCTGTACTATTTAGCCAGATTGTGTTACAGTTGAAATCCATTTTCATCTCTACTCGTGTGAGGTCTGTTTATGAAGATCTAACGTACGCTCATTCCCATATTTCATCTCTTTGTGCGGCGGGACAAACTATCGATGAGGAGTTGCAGCGTGTTAAATTGAAGTGAACCCCATCCACCGGAGAAGGATTGCTCCTCCAATGTGAAATGACACATCTGAGGTCTGGTCCAAGAAGTCTCATCTTGGAATTACAATGACCACAAAGGTGAAATCTCACGACACAATCACAAAATCGTATGTGAAAGTTCAAGGCTATATGGCTAAAATAAAGATTTTATTGTAGTATTCAAGAACTGTCTGTGAACACTAAGCAACACAACTTAGCCCTCAATGGGGGAAAAGCTGAAACAACTGAAACAAGCTTAATTTGTTACCAAGTTCAAAAAGGAAACAAGAATATTTTGCGACAGGATGATACTTATATATAGATCTTTTATGATTGTTGTCACCACCACAGTAGCTATTATCATGTATTAAATGATCAAAACTCAAATTACAGCAGGGGATTACACCTGCACAGGCACTGCATTAACTCATTTACTTGTTTTTAAATTTCCCATTATTACTCATATTTTGTAAATTATTTGACAAATATAATATATATAAACATATAGATTAAGTTAAATATAGTAATATCAGAATTTCCTACTCAACATGCTGTGGGGAAATGCACAACGCTGACATGTTGTAGCAAGAAAACCACATGCAGTAAAACCGGCGACTCCTGTCACCAGCAGTCACAACACCTAGCTGAGTGAGGGAGAGGGATACAGGGGGGCGGGGGGGTCGTTAGATGGAGGGAGGCAGCCGTCTCTAACCCGCCCGGTGGCTCTGGCTGAACTGTCATCGCCTGGCCGCGTAATTTGAAAACTTTGCTGTTTAGAGGTGACAGCCGCCTACGGACACACACTGTACACACTGCACGGCTCTACACACACACACACACACACACACACACACACACACACACACTGAGGATGACGAAAGGTTCGGGGTGGTGAGTGGCCACTGTTTGACACTTCCATGTTTGACACCTCCACATCCCTCGGCGTGTCGTGGCCTCCGCAGCCTCTCCTCGCCGCGTGGCCGTGTCCCTCGGCCTCTTTAGAGGACGATGGATCCATGCGAGTGTGTGTGTGTGTGTGTGTGTGTGTGTGTCGCATGATAGAGCTGTTGGTGTGTGTCAGCACCAACAAATGTGTTTCAGCAATTTTATTTGTTGACTAGTTGGGGCATAGAAGTCTGCCATGAAGGGTTTAGTGTATCCCAACAAAATATGCAATAATAACTAATCTGTCATTGGCTGCAAGTGCTTCCAGAGCCATAAGGGATATCTACCTGCCATTGTAGTAACCATTTGATGAGTATTTGTGTGCCACTTCACTGCCTAATTGCAGGTGTCCTGGTGTGTGTGTATATGTGTGCTTGTGTGTATGAGTAAGAGTGAGTGTGTGTGGTTGGGGTGTAGTGAAGGATACAGACAAAGAGGAAGGGGTGATGAGGAGAACAGCAGGGTTTCTCATCAGCAAGCTGTAAATGGTCCCAGCACCACCGACTCCCTCTGGCCCCCACCCAACCAACACACACACACACATACACACACGCACGCACACGTACTGTGGTAATTGCCGCGCCGGCTCATTTGAGCTTGTCATTTCTGCCGATAAGACTGCAGTATTAAAAATGACAAAAGATTGATACACACTGTCTTTCACGCGCGTCGCACACAGCATCTCCCTGCGACCGGGAGGCAGGCGAGGGCGGGTCTGTTATTGCAGACTCTACGGGCGAGTTAGAACGGAGGTGTGTTGTTTCACTCTTTTGTTTTCCTGAGGTGGAACAATGAACGGGTGCAAGCGATGAACTTAAAACTAAAAACAGTCATTATTGCCTGACTTGGTGCAGCTAGAAATGTGAAGGAATACAGGCTTGCCTAGCATGCCGTTTGTGCGTCTGTCCACTTTTGTTACACACTCAGCCTTAATGGTGTACAACGACTAGTTACAAAAGAGTAAAAAAAACAAACACTTGAGAAATAACAGCAGCGGCCGACATGTCACGGCTCGCACACAACCAGGCGCATCATCATCACACGGATGTGCTGAGAGAATGGAGCAAATAGTCATTTTTGCATTGAAGATAAACAAAGGCGGATGAGAGAGTCGGTGGAGTTAATTGGGAGCGGTGTACGGACAGAATAGTAATGCGGCGTCAGGCGGGGAAACGAGCTGATGCCGTGGTCTCGAGATGGAACGTTCACAGTTCATTACCACTTCCCTTCTCTCGCTAATCAAAACGCAAAAGCACTACAACGTGTCAACAAGGAAGCGTTTTCATTTTCACTGAGAATATATAGACGAGTGTGTGCTTTTGAGTGCTGGTGAAGAAAAGGCGTCGGTTCGGCCATGTTGTGTTAGTATGTGTGCGCTGTGTAGCTGTGCGTGAGGGTGTTGGCCCAGGCAGGATTTCGGGTCTGCGTTTGCGGCCGTGTGTGCAGCCGGCAGTGCGCGTCTCGCTGTGTGCGCTTTTCTGCAACGCGGCCTCAATGCACGTTAAAAAAAACCCACATCGGTTTTGGACTTTGAATAAAAGATGTCAGAATCTAAAACTAGCGTTTATTGAATGGCCTTCTTCCAGCATCGTCCTGTAGGACAGCGTAGCTATCTGGACCCTTATGACACAATCAGCCTTCACGCACAGAGCTCGGTTGTCCAACACTTGAGACCCGCAGCGGAGGAAGCTCGGGCGGGCCACAACTCATTTGTGCATCGCTCTGGGCAAACGCCGCTTATTAGCTGGAATCAAATGAGCCAAGGCGCCTCGTGCCATCGGCAGGCCAAGCACAGAGAAGCTCAGCGTGTGTGCGTTAATGTGTGTGTCGCTGTGTGTGTGTGTGTGTGCGCGACATGTAGGAGAGAAACAGGAGTGTAAAATTCCATTAGAGGAATCTAAAAGGCATCACGCATAATGGATGGGCCACGAATCACGCCCGAGAAACTGTGGCGCTCAAAATTAAAAGTATTTTTCAACTCATATTGTGCCCTCAGAGGATGTTCATACGGTCGATGTGAGACGGCAGCCACTTCCTTTTAAGATGCCGGCTGATTCATTGTAGCTGGCCTCGTGACTGATTAGTACGTCTGGAACTCTGCTTGCGGCACGAAGAGGTGAAAGACTTCAGTCTAGAAAACGTTATTGTTGTGGGAGATACATCCAGGCTTCACTCTGCTATTAACTCTGTTTTGGTCGCTACAAGCTTCTTTAGCTGCTAAATGCTCCAATATGTTAAACAGGTAAGGGCAGGCAGAGTACAGTGGCTATTTAAAGCTTTGTTCAAAACAGCAGACTCCTACCAAAAGAAAAAAAAAAAGGTATTATAATTTTTTTTAAATCTTAACAGGATTGCATTTCTTCTTCCATCTCATCCATTTCCTTAGTTGCTGGTCGCATTGTAGCAAAGCAAAGATGATGATTTTGTCACCAAATAACGCAATGCTACGTTACCTTCAAATAAGTCATTTGCGCCTTTGTTTTCCATTCGATTACGTCAGCTGCCATGCCGAGGAGGCTAATTTGCACTCCAAGGTTGTGTTTCCCCCTAACCTCTACTTCCCCGTCCCTCCCTCCCTCTCCCTCTGCCAGTTTGGGAAGTATCCTCGGTGAGAGCTGGACCTCATTACTCTCTGCTGAGTCTTTTGGCCTTAAGGCTGCAGTCTCTTGTCCTCCATTTCCCGGTCCCCGACTCCCTGTCATGCTAGGGGCCCGAGCCTTATCTCCTCAACACACAAAGCTCCCGTGGATGTGTGCTGCTGTCCGCTCACGGCACGTTGTTCCCATTCACCTCCTTCCCGCGTGGCTTAGGTAGAACATTGTGCCAACTTGCCCCCACAATTAGAACAAAGACACAGTACAGAGGTACAGATCCCTGAGACTGCGAGGGGTCAGGGCAAGTGAGACCATACACACTGCATGGTGTTTTTTGTTCTTTTACTTTGCTTCAATAATTCAGGTTTATTGGAAATGTCAAAACATCTACTTTCTCCATATGGAGTGATCAGCAGATGTGTGGAGCCACAGTTGAAATGTGGAGAATTGTGCTGAATGGAGGGGAAGCACATTCAGAGCATTCCTGAGAGCACCTGAATGTCACATATTTTTATATAATAGACAAAGACAAAGTACAAAGACAGGCCTTAGTGCTTGAGGTTGTATGGAAATAAATGGAAAACAGAAAGAAAATCCATTTCTCGCTGCATATGAAGACTGAACATCATTGTAACAGCAGTGAATAGCCCGCAGCCAAGTCGTGTTTGTGATAAACACGGTGTCACAAATTTAATATGGACACATCCAGTAAATACACAAATAAATTCTGTCACAAGTTAATCTGCATTTTGCTAGGTCATTTCCGATTTGGCATTCTGCACGCTCGATCCAATTTAAGGATGTCTGGAGTCACAGAGAGGGGGAATTTATTCCGAGCCAATAAAAAAAAAAAAAAAAAAAAAAATCACCATGGGCTAGTCATTAAAAGTAGGAGAGGAGCAGAGTGTGTGGAAATGGCTCGTAGGCTCCCCGGGTGCTACTCACAACAAGAGACCTGGACACGTACACCAGGGCTCTGATGAATTGAGCCATAAAGGTGATTGGCTTGAATGAAAATCTGCGCCTCTGAGGCAAAAACACATCCTTTTGATTTGATTTCGCCGCCGTGCCGAGCGGACGGCGGCGCTCAACCTGGAAGAAAATGATACACGGGAACAAAAGATTCGCACGGTGGCTCAGCGTGAATTTCCAGCATCAAACCTGGCTGGCAAGTGAGACAGAGCGAGCCCGAGCGACGCATAAGCCTTCATCACCGCACTGCTACTTGTTGTCAGGTTACAAATGCAAGGCTCCGGGTTCCATGTGTGATTTTGGAGCAGCGGCTGACTGCTAATTACCAACCCGGGCAAAACGCAGCCATTAAAAACGCAACCCCGAGTGTCTGCTGAGCTAATTTGTCTAATTACATCTTTGTAACTTATGAAAAGGCCTAACATTACCCCGAAGGCTTGCTTTCGGAGAGAGAGGGAGCTGTGTAGTTGGTAAATGAAAACCTTGCTGTCTCACTGCAGCCATACGAGTGTGCCTATAGCCGCACAGGCACCGGGAGTATAGGAGCGAGGTTTGCGGATCCCCCCGTTGGGTGATGCTGTAACTATTGCTATATACCAGAGATTCCTCCCCCACGGGGGCAGCCACCCACATCCTGCCGACGAGCCCCGTGTTTACTTTTCTCCTCATTAATGCGTTTTTTAACCAAATTTATCAGGAAAACCAATATTTGGAGCCAGTTATGAGATGTGTAGGGCCTTCAGTTGGTCTAATGCATTGTGACTGAGCCGTCACAGGGAGGAGGGCCTATGGCAGCGGTGCTAACAAGCATCTGTAACGGGAGGAGGAGAGGGGAGTTGGGTATTGCCTTTGTGACACGCGTCAGTTCACGGAGATGAAGCTCCTTCTATTGATGCATTTTAGAATTGAGTGCTGTGTTTGGAGAGGAATATTAATTCAAAGCATCCGGGCTTCAACTTGCATCTCACATACGTGGTTGAGCAAGTCAAATCAATGTCTTTCTCGACTTCATCATATCACCTCGAGCTTGAATGACAGCAACAGCATCTCTGAGTTTCAGCATAGCAACTTGGCTATTTTGGGATCAGAACTGCTGCATACGTTGGGCCAGACCCGTCCCTCAGACCCTGAAGAACCCTCTAATCTCTAAAGCCCCATACGGCTGACCTCATACACAACTGTAAAGATAGACATACATGATTTGAATCATTAAACCGAGAAATACAAAGTGTGTACATTTGTGTACAAGCCTTAAAACGCTTATAGTTAGTTCAGCTGTTTACTCTGAACAAATTCAAAAGGGAAACCAGTTGTAATCATACTTTAAGATTCTCAGATTCGCAATCAGAAGATAAAGCAATGTCGGTGTGGTTTGTGATGCATCAGGTCCTGACTCGACACACTCATTTGTGGAAAGCGTGGTGCACTCGGGGGCCAGAGATGTGTCAACTGAAACTCAGACACAACCTCAGAGATCTGATGTGGCCCCTTTCTCTGCTTTTACTCACCACGCCTCAACCCTCCCTCACTGCGCTCGTACTCATTTTTTTTTTTTCTTTCTGTAACCAGGTGAGATTTGATTGGGCCTCCTCCGCCAGTAACCGCTATCGCTTGCGAGATTTCAGAAGGCAAGGCGTGTGAGAACCACAGTATCAGTCGTGCTCATCTCGCCCAGCACCTTTACAGACGCGCGGGCGGTTTCTGAAGAGGCGAGAAAAGCTTGAAAAAAAAGAGCATAGCGGAGGCAAGCTCACCACAAACTGACAGTGGAAATATCTCATAGTTGTTTGGCTGTTCCTCTCTTGCTTCCGTCCTATTCTCTGCTTGTTTTCTTTTTTCAAAACCTCTGCGAGACTATACCGGATCAATTTAAGGCAACAATAAATAACTTTTTGGGGAGAGGCCTCGGTTTGCATGAATCTGCAGAGCAAAGCGGGAGGAGGGTTGCAGGATGTGATTGTGATTGCCGGCTTAAAAGCCCCTATCAATCAAACCATTCTTAGCCATGAATACAACGCCTGAGGGACAAAAAATTGAGCTGAATGATGGCCTCTCCCCGTGGGCCCACATTATGTGCACTACAGCGGCATTCAGTGCAAGTATATTCTTCCAACCGGCTAAACTGCCGCTCTACATTCAATATCCCCATCAAAGTTAATTCTCTGCTCTTACAATTGCGCTGGCTTATTGAGTTTCAGGGTTCCGATAAATACAGCATGAGCTCCCAGCACTGATGCACGCTAACGCAAAGTAATCCCCCGGGCGCTACTGAGATGCACTCTCTCAGTGCGCGGAAAGCTAATCCAGTGGAGTTGTGATCAAAACCTTTGGATGGCAGCGTGAGCAAGTACAGTGTGGGCGGGGAAATGGGCGGAGAAAAAAAAAACGTATTCGCGGCTGCAGAGGTGCCACGAATCCTGGCAACTTTAATTGTGAATGTTGGCCGATTGATTCAAGGACCCTGAACGGTAGCAACGTCTGGTGTCCTCATTCGTAGGAGAAGCGAGGGATCTTTTTTTGCGATTGGACTAGGAGTTAGATTTTCAAGTACACAATTTCTAATGGGTGATAAGTTCTTGTCCCTCTGATCCCCAGAAGTGCTGCCATCTCTTTTTCTTTACTCCTACCGAATGCATTAGCATAGCTAGCAGTGCAGGGGCGTCGGTGGCTCCATCAGTAATGTCATGGGCACTTTAACATGATGAAGCACGGCGCGGCCCCGCTGGCATGAATAATTCACATTACCACGCACCCAGAGAGAGACAGCGAGAGAGGGATTGACTTTGCAACAATGAATTGTGGGAACAGATGTGTGGTTTTTAAGGCGCACAGGACTCTGTTTTGGGTGAGCGAGCAATTTTAATTCAATTTGATATTTCTCTTTTAAAGTGAGGCGAGACCTTGAGCTCGGCCGGGGGAAAACGAATAGGTGGGGGGGGGGGGGGGGGGGTGGGGGGCAGGGGAGGATAAGAAGAGGGAGCCATAGCTATGGGGTGGGAGGGGAGACGGGTGGAGATCCTCCCTGCCATCCATCACAGTGGCACTTCAATGATTGTCAAATAAGTAGCCCTGTCCAAACCCATCTTTTATCATTACGTATGAATGAATCTATCTGGGGATCACATCATCCAGCACATGGGAGGGCTCCATCTCATATACATGATCGGGAAGACAATATGGAAATAGGATACATGATAGCAGAATGGCTCGGATGGGGGAGATGGATTCACATCAATGGCTGAGAGAATGGACCACTATTTGATCTGAGCACTCAGTCTAGCCTGCCAGTCTCTGAAATAGAAAATGTACAAGCTACCCCTCCCATTACGAAAAGGTACAGTCTGAGCTTAATGCAACACATTCATTTTTGTCTACTAATAACTGCCAAAAATAACTCTTCAAGTGGCAGTGACAAATCTCTCGCTTTGCAAAAGATGTTCCATTAACAGCCTTGGAATAGTTAACATAATAATTCCCACACTTCCCTTGCTCTAAGGTCTGGGCAGTTCAACAGATAACTCTAGGCCCTTGGCTCCAAAGCCTTCATGATGACTTTAATGTAAATAATTCAGGTGGGTTTGTTGGCTGTGAGTGTGTTTGCAAAAGCTGCTTTCAATCCAGTTCCAGATTGTCACAGAGCCTTCCAAGATGCCAAACAAACCCACCTTAATCTCTGCTAATCATTCTTAAGCATGAACGTTTCTTGTGGAAATGCCGGGTTAAAATTAAGAGACTTTGTCCTCATTCCGGGGGCGACCCTGTTTCAATCCAGAAATCCTTTAGGCCACAACAAAGACGAAATGTGATGCAGAGACATCATATGCAGTGTAGCACACGCAGCGTATAAGTGGCAGGAAGCAAAACCCCACATCACAAACACCATGTCTGTTGACTACATGAAACACTGCACATAATGAATTTAGGTTGCTACATTTCGAGATGTGCAAA
This sequence comes from Pungitius pungitius, assembly GCF_949316345.1. Taxonomy (NCBI): domain Eukaryota; kingdom Metazoa; phylum Chordata; class Actinopteri; order Perciformes; family Gasterosteidae; genus Pungitius; species Pungitius pungitius. Next base: position 18,068,171 of record NC_084904.1, on the reverse strand, counting down.
AAGATAAAGCTGTTATAAACAAGAAAAAAAACCAACCAAAAACAACGATAACATCAGTGATTGGTTGTGATTAACATCAGCCTCCTCACAGGTCCCAGAAATTCAAATTACAAGCCTGATGCAGGCAGTGCCAGGGACCATCCTAATATTATTATTATTCGAGACGGAGCATAACCCAACGGCGGTGTGATTACATTTGACTTGCAATGATTCCCCCCCCCCCCCCCCCGCATGAAAAAACAACAGCTTGGAAAACTAATAGACGTATTCCCCAAAGTGGGTTTGTTGCTCTCGCACACGCTTTAAATAAATCTCATCAGCGCAGAGAAAATGTTTTGATTTTTCCTGCGTTTAGAAAGTGGAGCTAAAAGTCCAACACATCCGTCCCTCACCCTTCGCGGGGTGCAGTGCAGCGGAGGAAAGGGATTCATCACGCGCCGCACGGTAAAGTGCATCTGTATCCGCCGCAGTGCTCCCACTCGCATCATTATCCTCATCGCCTTTCACTTCCCCAGCTGAGCCCCCTCTTTTGGAAACGGGGGCTAACACATCGGCGGCGGGTAAACACCTTTAAAAATATCTGACGCCCCGTAATGGAAGAGACAACACTTCCGTATTGTCGGGGAGCCCCAGGCGCTGTGTGCCCGGGTTTATGGAAGAGTAAGCCATTGTCTGGCGTCGCCCTAATTGGATCAAGTTTGTGTAGAGAACAGATGTGTGTGGCTGGCCGATGTAAACACTGCACCAGAAGATGCCAGGGCTGAAATTGCGTTGAAAATCGTTCCTGCCTCCACAGAACAGGGGGGGAAAATAGCAGAGAACTACACAGTGTGAAGGAACATTCGTCTCGCAGTCGGAAAAGTAATAAACACTTTGGTTTGGATTCAAAAGGGTCCCAATTTCATTGTGTTCATCCCGAGGCCGGGGCACACATCTGCGTGGAGCAGAGGGATTCGGAGAGGCACTCTGCATGGCAGCGCTCGTAGCCCAAGTGATGACCCTTTGCAGTGGACGCCATGCCTTGGAAACGGAGCATCGCTGATCAAATAGCTGGCAAAAGATGTCCTGTGGCGAGAGAGACTTCAGCCCCGTCTTTCCTGCTTTGCAACGAGCGAACGCAGGCATAAGAAACGTTGGCAACAAACAAAGAGCGCTAAAGAGAGACCGAGAGAGAGGAGGAAGTTCTATTTCCAATCAAGAATCTGCCTCCCATCCGACACAGCTTGATTTAACCTTGAAGAGTAATGAGATCTGACTTGCTTAAATGTTAGCATTCTTAAATCATCAGGAAGTGCCTCCAAGGAGCCGATAATCACTGTGCCAAATTGCTGCGCTCACTAATTTCATTTCTCCCTAGCATTTGCTTGCAGTTAGTGTCGATTATTCAAGAACAGGCATTTAATGCTGCCAGGTCCCAGGGGCGTTACATTAAAATGTAATAACTTGCAACATAAATGAAAACAAAAAAACATTACTTTCTCCCTCCCCCCCCGCAACTTTCTTCCCGCCTCCCCTTTTCTCTGCCACCTCTCTCCCTTCCTCCCTCCTCAATCTCTCTCCACCATCCCTCCATGGTGGGAGTTCGAATCTAATTCTCAGCCCATCTGGCAGGCGTAATGAAGGCGGGCCGGGCTTGCGGTGCCCTGCTGCCATGGCTCGATGGAGCAGGAGGCTAGCTGGCAGATTGGGCCGCGATGAGTGGAGGGGAGTCGGGGAACCTGCTGAGTGAGTAAGCCAGCCCAGTTAATCTCCCATGTGCCCCAGCGTGATCGGGCCAAGGCCAACTACACTGAAGGCACAGTGCACGGGGCTCTACAGCGTAGATGTTCACAGGCGGGAGACTGGGGGGGTGAGTCTGGCAGTCATTAACATTTCCTGGCATTTAGCTTTACCCCTCCATGCAAAGCGACTTTCAATGAGTAAAACAGTAAAACAACCTTCACGTTACAGCCCGCCCAAAATATTAACAACCGACCATCAGTGAGGGTCACAGCTAAGCCAGGACTACGACGGATGTTTTACCTTTATTAGTGTAAACTGATTCAGCAGCAATAAGTAAGAGGAAATCCAATGAAACAACAAAAATGACATTACATTTATATATATATATATACAGTATATATATATATATGTTGTACTTTGATCTAAAGGATATCTTAACAAATAGTATGCAGTACACACTTTGTTGAACATTTGTTTGTGGATAGTCAAACAGGTAGACTCAGTCCTAACAGGTGCAGCCTCAAAGGAGACAAAAGACAAATAGTGTGTTAGCACCATCTGGCACAGACAGAAGTGCTTAAGGATTTGCATACTGTCAAACGGGGCAAATAACAACTGTGAGGTAAGGCATGACAACACATTTTAAGGTGTTCTAGATTGCAAATGTGATCTTTGTGTTATTGTGCCAGAAAAATACAGTGGGAGAAGTGAATATTGTATAAGTGTGTATTGTAGGACTTCTGAAACTTCTACTGCTCCACTACAACTATGACTTTGTCCTCTATATGCAAATTGCTAAGATCTGCCTGCCGTGTGTTAGGGCACAAAGGGGGGGGTGGGGGGGGGTGGAAACTAAAGCCCCTGTGTAAGACCCGCCGTTGCATCCTGTGTACGAGTACCACTGTGTGCATGTACTGGTGTTCACCAGTATGCATCACCAGGCCAAGCTGAAATGACCACTAAGAACCCAATTTTTTTTTCGTGCTATTCACTCGGCACCTAGATGTCAATCCGTACGAGCTCGGTGCCAAAGCTTTCCCTAAAGGTTAAACCCCACCACGTCCGGGGCATCACGAAGGCACGGCAGACCAAAGGAGAAAGCTCTCGGCGTCGGCGAGGCATGAGAGAAAGTGAAAGAACAAAAACTCAAACAGACAAAAAAAAATCATCTACAACATAACAGGAAGCTATGCCGAGAGAAAAACATCAGGTTCCCCTAAGCTGTACGCCAGCCTCTGGAGAAACCACAACATTGTCATTAACAGTTACTCTCCTCATAAACACACCAGCATCAGCTGGAGGTATAATTGCCCCTGCTTTCTCCTGTAATCTTATACCTTACCTGCTGTTACTGTCAGACACCTTCTCCACCGAGAGAGACACACAGGCAGCGAGCGAGAGAGAGAGAGAGACTTAGAGGGAAGGAGGAGGGGGTTGCGCGCATATATGTGCGTGTCTCGTGAAGTTGGAGGCAGGGTAGGTGTTGCTTGTGTAACTGTCAGATAATCGGTAAGTAGAAAGAAGGGGGTAGAGAGAACGGAGAAGCAGAGAACACATGCCAGAAAATCAAATGAGTGTATGTTGCTCACAGAAATCCCAGGAGCAAGGCTCATGGGCTCCGATGGAGGGAAATTGTGTTCTTTTCGTTGAGTGATTAGAAGACGAGTGGCAGAACATGACCTACTTAGTAAAACTTTTTTGTACAGGTTTCAGAAAAGGTACTCTGGCTGAGGTAGAATTACATTTAAAGAGGCGGGTGGGAGGTTTAACCCTAAAAGATTCATAGAAAGATAAAAGATAGCAGGAATAATTGCCAGGGGGTGTCTGTGAATGTGGAAGAAAGTCTCTTCATCTCATGACCTCTCAAACTCCAACAAGGGCTTGCAGTCCTCCTCTATGCCCTGGCTTTGCAGCCGAAAAAGCTCAGATGGATGTGTTTGATCCTACAGATAAGCAAGGTTAAAATGCAAAACCAAATATGAATTAAACATCATCTGACAAAGGCTACGGGGACCCTTAAAAAAGATGTGGCAGGAAGAGAGAATGTCGAGAGGCGTGAAAAAGGAGAAGAAAAAAAAAAGAAAAGAATGAGAAACCTGCTTCCTCAATATCTGTGACTGAAAAAGAGCGCGCGTTGTTTCGTACCCTGCCCTCTCACAACCCAACACGAGAAATCCACAGAGGCCTCGCAAAAGAAACACTTTAGCTTTGCTCTAGAAATGGGCCCGCCTCTGGCGCTCCTAAATTTCAGGCGGTCGGGGGAGCTCTTGTGGGTTTGCGGGGGACCCGCAGGCCTTTTGTCTCATCAGCAGCTGGTTTTCTGCCGAGCGCCTGAAGCGCCCCGTTGACGTGCGCCTTTTTTTTTTTTGTTTTACCGCTCCATCCGAGACTCGGTCACAGGTCGCGGATTACAGCCATCACAGGTACACGCTGCAGTTCGCTTTCCTCTTACAACAACCGTTAGCGCTCAGGAGAGAAGCGGGCGCCGAATCCCCATACCGGAGTAAACGGGATGTGTTATGAAGAAGAACGACTGGAAAAACACCCGACTTGCTGTATAAAAAGTCATTTTTCTCATTAGGTTCTGCCCAAACTGCTTCCTCTATATTCCTTGGGGGACATTAGGAGTGCTGCAATACCCGCTTCTTTAAATTACATAGACTAATATTACACTTGTGGCAGTGAATTAATACATTGCAGAATGATAAATCTCTATGATTTATTATGTTCCCTCCAGTGTATAATCAAGTCGAATGAGAAAGGGGGAGAGAGTAAGACAGAGGGAGATTGGAGGAGACAGAGAGAGAAAGAAAGAGGTTTGGAATGGAGACACAGCTGAATGGAAAAGCTTACATCGCTACGAATGAGGAGAGTTAAACAGTCGGCCACCAGAGTCAGCGGGTGCTGCGTTTAGCAGAAGGAAGACGATTGAAATGTGAGTAAGTTCAATGCGCAGAGCGCCGTGAAATTTGAAACATATGGAACAGCCGAAACAGAACCAGCAGACGTCCTTACCCACACTCTATTCCTTTTGGAAGCATCAATTCCCCATACGGGCGGTTTGTGAGAATATCACACCTCTGTGGAAGTCTCATCCCACAGTCCACAGGAGGCTTTCTGTCCCTCCTGCCTGCTTGTGGTGGGCTGCCATCACGTCCATTCCCCGCTCGCGGATAGATGTTTGTAATTGGAGCTCTAATTTATGATCGGGCCTTGGTGCGGGATAATGATATGGAGCATTGTAATTTGCTGATGCAAATTGTACGTTATAATGGGAAGCCATAAAAGCCCCGGCAACATCTCGGAGACTTGCCAAACACCCTGAGCGTTCATTACAGCCCTCATTAAAACATCCACGTCGGCATTGGGAGCTCTTACAAATGGAAGGAGCATGTAATTGCCGCTTGATTGTGGTGTATGTAACATATGATAAAGTGCACTTTATTTGTCTACAGTGTCCGTGAAACTTAATGGGGAGAAAGCCCGCAGTAAACAAATCCTCATAGAACTGTTTGATTGTTACATTATAGGACTATTTGTTTAAAGTGGGGCAAATGGGAGTTAGGGGACAACGTATCCAGGGCAAACTACGCAAGAGTGATGATAATCAAGGCTAGGCTTCGGGGGATAAGACTAATGCTTTTACTCATGCAAGCGCGTGTTTCATTTGGACCAACTCCAACATGGGTGATGGCATAGAGCATCGTCTGGGAATACATTAACTGGATTTTATATGAGAAAAAAAAATCAGTATTGTTCTTTTTCATTACCAGCTATTAAAGTCATCACCATAAATTGACTCTAAGTGTGGTGGAACGGGATTAAAAAAGGTTAGAATGAGCCATCGAAGTCACCTCTGGTGAATATTTTTTTGTACTAATGCCAATTTGGCCCTTGGAAGTATAGCTCCTAGCAATTTCCAATCGTTGATCTCAATTCAGTCCTAACGAACGGGCTGTGTGGAATGCGATGAAGCTGAACGGCCGGGCTTTTAAAGAGCCTTAAGAGCAAAGCCAAGTGGCAAAAGCAATTAAGAGTTCATTTGGAACAACTGAACTATGCTTGTGCTGTTTTATTTTTTCTGAAGGCACGGTCAACACTAATTCACTGTGTCGCCTTTTTATTCAAATGACCTCTCCCAGAGTCCCCTTTGTGCTAGTGCCATTCTAATGCATCTCCATTAGAACAAAACCCGAGCCGCTTTGCTGAAATTGAAGTTTCCCTCCTCAACTCTGAATGATAGCAGGCCTCCGCCATCAGAGCGCTGTGTGCTCAGCCACTGGAAAAGGATTTTCAACCGTGCCATTCAGTCGGGGCCCCAGAAGCCCGCAGCCTTTATCTGCAGAGCTGTTGATTGATGTGTTGTGGGCCCTGCTGTGGTTAACAGCAATTTTTATCTGTTGCTAGCGGCAACAGGCCCGAACCCCCCGGCGCGCAGTGAGGTGCAGCGTCCGGGATCTGAGGCCGGACCGCACACGGGGATAAACAAATAGGTTTTTGAAGGCGGACAGCCCTCATAGAGAGGCCCCTGACAGGCAGAGCCCCACCCAAGAGGCCAGGACAATGTCAGGGGCCCCAACCCACTCCTGCTGGCTTCTGGGTCTCTTTCACTAATTTTCACCATGTGCAGAACCGGTGGTGTGGAGACACCTGCGCACCCCACCGAGATGCAAGCAGAGACAGAGAGAGACAGAGAGAGAGAGACAGAGAGAGAGAGAGGCACACAGAGCGACATACAAAGGGAATTAAAAAGACGCAGTAAAGACATTTCATAAACTGCGTGGTTAGCAGCAATGGCTTTTTGTTGAAGCGCCGTGTGCAGATAATGGTGCAGTGACCAAAACGACCTGACCGAAAAAAATCCAAGATAACGTTTACACTCAATTTCCTTTCAATTGCTGTGTTTAGTATTTAATCCAGAGAATCTGTGTCGTTTTGTTTAATAAAGCGTGAAGCTTTAATGGCTTCTATTATAATTAAGTGACATAATCCATGTATTCGATAAAGATCTTGTTAAAGCCTCGTCACTCAGACAGGGAAGCGTGTTTGCCACAATGTGGAGGTCGTGAATGCCAAATCAATTAAAACGAGGATATTTAAGAATGCACAAATGACTCTGAGACACTGCTCTGTTTAGAGTACAGACTCATTTAGCGTTAAATATGATTATGGCAACGCGAGCAAGGAGGAAATTAAAAATGGGTGTGTCTGAGAGCTCCGAGCACTCTGCCTCAACCCAAACACTCCGGCTAAGGTTTTTACTCCCTGACATCTCAGAGATAAACCCTCCCCAAACAGACGAGTCAGATTATACCGTCAGACAAAGCTCTGTGCTTTTATCGTGCGTGAAAACATGAGCCACAGCTCGGCCTTGGGTGGTTTTAAAAGACGTGGGGGCTGGGAGACTGAAGCTCAATCTCTTCATCAAAAGCAAAAGGGATGTGTGTCGCCTCCTTCGCTTAGCTCAAATGTCTCCTCCCCCCAGTACGGCACATGCAGCCCATGGGTAGCGACAGGACGGGCAGATAGCGGCGGTGAGATTCTTTGACATTTTCCCCGTCTCTCGCAGCCTCTATCTCCCAGGCGCAGAGAGGGATGTTGGGTTCTTTATCAAGGAGCCCCCCCGAGAGAGAGAGAGAGAGAGAGAGAGAGAGGATGATAAATCGCCAGAGCCCGGGCCAATCTCTAGTGGAACAACAAACAGGTAGAGGCGCAGGAAGCAAGGCACAGATATTGTCTCCAAAACATAGCCGGGGATATAATGAAGCTTGCACAAAGCAGACAGGAGAGAGTCGGCCCGATAAACAATTCCATATCCAGTCTTCCGCAGAGAGCGAGATAGCGAGTCTCAATCCTGCCGCTACATATCGCTGCTGGACTCAATGGTGCCTCACCTCTGAAAGGAGATAAAGGTTGGCGGGTTGGGAGGTGGGGGGTGGGTGATGTCATCACCGCGATAAACACGTCACGTTTGTATGAATGAGTAACTTAAGGGAGGCGAGTCTGAACCATTACAACTAAAATATGTTCATTGTTCTTCTCCTTCCGTCCTGCATCATCTCACCAAGGAGAGCACGGTCCAATGTTTCTTGAAATGTAAAAAAAACAACACTGCTAACCACCTCGGGTGTGATGCATTCATATACATATATTACATGTGTAACTGCATCGCACCCGAGGTGGTTAGCAGTGTTGTTTTTTTTATTTCAAGAAACATTGAACCGTATATTGGTGAGCTCATCTCATGTGTATGATCAAGTACAGACTTTATAATTGTAACAGAGGGAACAAAGAAAAGTAGTTATGGAAAAAAAAGATGAGAAACAACAGACTGCAGTGTTTCATGCACAATGTGTATTTTTACACAATACACAACCCTAGTGACTTCAAATGGCTTTTTTCCTGTTTTTCCCTTTACATTCTTGCCTAGCAGGCAACATAAGAAGGGTGACATATGGGCGCATACACAAAAACCTGTCAACACAGATTGCCTTTTCTTTACCTTCTAGTGCCTCGTGACAGCCAACCGTCACGTCTACCAGTGAGAGTTTGTGGCCATCGGTGTCAGGGGCCAACCAGGAGATAGCCCTGTCCATGCTATGGGTGGCCCGGGGGCGCTGCCCACGCCTGTGTGCCTGCCCCCCCCCCGCTCCTCTAACAGCACCCCACCCACATACATACGCTTCTCTCCTCCTCCAGCCATAACGCTGCATGCAGACACTAGCCTTCTCTTTCTCCTCTTCCTCCTCCTCCTCCTCCGCCTATACCCACAGCCTCTGCGTGGCAGATCCCTCGAGCCCCCTGACCCTGCACCACATTCAAACCCCCCCCCCCCCCCCCTCCCTCCTTCGAAACCATCATACTGTAAAGCCCGAAGCACTTACAGATAAGGAGACCCCAGAAATCAAGCGGGCCCTGCAGCACAGCAGATTGAGAGTCAGAGCTCAGCACCCAGGAGGGACCCACGGGGCAGAGAATGCTGCAGATTGCACCATCGCAGAGCCAGAGAACGCAGCCAGACAACGTGAAACTTCCTGCCCTTGTAACTGGACTTTCCTTTTCTTGCACAATGCCAAATGCCAATGACCTTACGCCCCCACCGCCAAGCCACCCCCTCCATTTCTGCCCACTCACGGCTCCCTTCTTTCTCCGAGATAACGTTCCCTGCCGACTTAAACTGACAGCTAGAGCCAAAGGGCTCTGCAAGCTTTTTTGGAAAGTCCTATTTGTTTTCATCCATCTGTGAGTATGCAGCCGCTGGGGAAAGGAAATGTGACATGTTCTATTAAAACAAAAAAATAAAAAAATAAAACACAAGAATCCGCAGAGATCAAGGTCTTTTGAAGTTAAGCTTTGTTCAGCGCTTTAACTGCAGTCCTTTGAGGCAGATTAACGATGACAAACCATTTATAGTTGTTTTGTTTGTCGGGATGATTGCTTCCAAACTGCAATATGAACCGCCATATGCCACTCAGCTAAAAGTAGCACGCTTTAAAGAATGTTCCTCTTATTAGTTCCCCTTTAAGCAAAGGACATAAAGGACAACTGCTGTCTCTATTACCCTGAGACTCAGCACATCGTTGAAACAATGGGGCGGGGGAGAGCACAAATGAACCAATCCAAAAGGCACTGGGGCAGGGCAACAGATGCTCTCAGGGATAAAAATAGTCTTATTCTGACAACTTATGGACTTCTATGTTTGAAAGGAACAGTTTTTTTCCGAGGAAATCACTAAATATTCCTCTTGGGCACATTTACCTTCAACCACACACGGTCCGCTGCAGAAAGATCATCTCGCTGCCTTCTATCAGTGAAAAGTCTGCCGTTTCCAACAAATAACGGATTGAACTGCTCTGCATCCCCTTGAGGGTGAACATGCACATGCATTTCTGTGGTGGTGAGACATTGTACCTGTTGCATAGATACGGGGGGGCTTTACAGGCTTTTCGACTGGAAGAAGACATTAAACTCTGACAGCCAAATTGCAGCAAACGCTGATCGATGCCAATAAAACGAGGCCCTTTTCGCCAAGGTAGCGCAGGACACCTTCCCGCAATTTAATCAGTCACTCAGCCAGAATTAATGCTCCTAATATCATGATTTCTCCATTACTCTATTTAACATAATTAAAATGTCGAGCGGCGGGGCCATAAAGCGGGTCGTTGGGGTTTGTAATTCTGCCGTAAAGCTGTGAAGCATGAAAATGCCACTTACCGAGTAGCCGCGGCCTGACAGCGAGTGAATGGAAGTCTGTAGGGAGAGAGAGAGAGAGAGAGAGGAGAACAGGGATGACCTTTAAGGAGCGTTTCACTCGCTGACACAGACATGATGAAGCAGCGCCCGCCTTAATATCAATATTCACGTTAACCTTTTAGCCGCCCCGCCATGTACCACGCTCATCCCTCACGCACCTCCTGCCGCCCACAGTCGGGGCAGCTGAGCAGCACCCGCTCTCAAAACTATGATAACTTGAGTTGAATTTTGTAAGACCGTGCTTAAAAAAAATAATTTGGAGGACTGTGTGAATGGCTTTTAAGCCGTGGGTGAAGGGCTTTCGGCATGCACAGGGAACTTTAAGAAGCAACTCTATGGTTGAAGTCACAATCTGATCTTTTCCTGTTGACTTTCTGTAGACAAACTGATAAGGGTTTCGGTGGTTTTATTAGATAATGGAGGAAATGCGATGCAGCCCAGGTGAGGATTGACTTTCACCCCTTTGCTTCTGTGTCATCTGACACTAATAGTCACATGGGAGTGAATCCACCACTTGCACTACTGTGACAAAATTCCCAAACCCACCTTGAAATAGAAATATGAATGTATTGAGCAACAGCTCTACCCAGCTAGCAGAAGCTTCTCTTCTTATTCCAGCTTATGATTTTGCAAACAAAACAAATAAAGAGTAGCATCAACAGGAAAGAGATGACTTCCAGGATGCTTTATATGCTTTATGGCCCATTAAACTCTGCTGTGTTTTCTAATGCAGTCCTCTAAATGCCGAACAAGAGCAGGATGGAGGCGGAACAGTTTGGTTTTGTTCTGTTCTCTCTGGCTCTGTCAGAGCCCAGCACGAATACCAATCTCTAAATCCCTCCCTCCACTTCCACTTTTCACTTCTTTTATTCCTCTGTCTAGATTGGCAATTTCTCCCCCCCTCCCCCCACCCGGTCTCTGGAGGGGACTTTTCTGCTAGACCAATTTTACCCATAGGTCCACCACTCTGAGCAACCTCCCCCACACCTTCAGCGCCACTGCCTCCCCCCTGCCTACCCCTCGCCCGTTCTCCCACACCTGCTCCTGGCCTCGGCCCTCATCATCGCCTGTATGCCCCTCTGATTCGCAGGACGGCTCCTGCGGTGACGATTAGGGAGGAGTCCCGCCGCGAACCGGAAAGGAGGCTCTGCGGGAATCAAAAGGCTATTCCCGCTCTGCTCAACCTCTACGCTCCCTCCACCAGCGAGGCCAGAGACAAGGAAAACTGCAAAGAAGGCAATATAGGTGGATATAAAAAGGGCCAAGTTTGTGTTCCAGTGAGAGTGTATTCTGTCCATGCACTTAAATCAGTGGGTGCATATGTTTGTGTGTGTGTGAGGGCATATGTGCATAGGTGGTGGGAGGCCAAGGCCATTTGGAATTAGCCTTACTGTGTAGAGTTCATTCAACTTGGAGCGTTCTGAGCAGAAAGAGAGGCTTATTTAAATGATAATGAGAGACAATCCATTGGATTTAGTGCCGGTGAAGGGAGGAAAAGAGGGGAGAGGGAAGAGGGGAGGGGAGGGGGGGGGGGGATCCATTAAAACGCCAGCGGTTCATAAGCCATAGGGTCGGCATCCAGCTAAACACTCTCTCTTAAAAGCCATTATACATGGCTCTCAATGGATTTCTGCCGCGCTTAGGACTTCAAAAGGATTTAAGAACCCGCCCTGGAGAGGGAGTGTGGGGGAAGGAGCAGGACGAGAGTGTGTGTGTGTGTGTGTGTGTGCGTGTTTGTGTGTGGTGATTATGTTGGATGGTAGCGAGAGGGATGGGGTGGATGCTGGCGGCATTTAAGGGTTAACTAAACAGCCCCGGAGAAGAGAATGTTGCTAAATCCTCCCCCTAATCCTCTCCCCATTTCCATGCCCCCTCCTCCACTCTCTTTACAAAAAAAAAAAAGGATAGAAAAAGAAAAACATGGTGACGGGAGGGGAGGGTCCAGTCCATCTTCTCCAAACCGAGGGAGGCGGACCAATCAGAGCTCAATGGGGCGTGATGAGAGAAGGGATGCGAAGACGTAGGCCTTCTGTGGCAGATCAGGTAGCCCATGGGTTTGACTGCATGTGGGTGGGAGTGGGTGGATACAGGAGGGTGTTAGAGACCCCGACGGCTCCACAGCTCCCGCCCTCTCCTTCACAGGATGCAGATGCTGTGAAACGCACCTCCTCCACCACCTCATGTTTCACTAATCCCTGTGTGGCTTTGTGCCGGGGCCCCGCTGCACCGCAGGCACAATTACCTAGTCAAAATAAACAGATAAAGACCCAACCATGGCAATGAACAAACAGCATTCCCTTCGTTTTTTGTTTTTTTTACCCCCTGCTCCCAAATTGATGCATGACTGTTTTTACAGGCGGGCGCGTCCACATGGCGCATTTGTCTCTATTTCCTTTGGCGGTAAGACAAGAGAAATCCATTTTACTCGTTGCAGACGCGGCATCATTAGTTAAGAGCTCTTGGAGCTGGCGGAGCCACTTTGATACGCCGGAGCGTGTTTTGCAAAAATTAGCGGTGCTCTTAGTGTGTTGACGGAGACTTCATGGAGCTGAAACAAAATATAGTGACAGCGGCACGGTGGTGAAGAATCTCGCTGTGTGTATTATGTCCAGGCCTCTGCTGTGGAGTACAGGCAGCAGAGAGAGAGAGAGAGAGAGAGAGAGAGAGAGAGAGGGAGAGACACATTGACAGACAGAAAGAGGAGGAGAGATGGATGGATATGGATGCCGTGGTTACAACAATCAGCGCCTGTGCACCATTTATTTGGCAGCAGATTAGAGAGACATGCCACAACTAACACCGTCGGCGATTACGGCGTGCAATTTTCAACAGGGGCGCCACCCCCACCTACATCACCGCAACCACCACCAATTCCACCCCCACTCTACCGCCCCCTCCTTCCGCCCTCCTTCCGTATATCCCTGTCAGAGCTGTCAACTGGCGTCGGCTTTTTATCTGACAAGCCCGCCTTTTCGCCCCGACTTTTTCATTAAAAGACAGCCTTTTACACAAATTCAAGAGAAAATAGTAGGAGGGAAGTTGCGGGAGGAGAGGGTTGGGGGTGTGGGGGGGGAGAGGGAGGGGTAGAGAAAGCAGCATGGCATACAGAAAAGAGGACAGAATGGGAAGAATTTGGCTTTTCTTCTGTTCAATTAGAATGCTGAATAGCTTAAAACAAAGCATTTCATTAACGGTCATTAAAATATTTTCCTTTTATCATTTTACCCACTGCTGGAAAAGATAGCTGCAGATTTTCCTTCCTCTCATTCCTCTCTTTCCATCTCACTCTCCTCCTCCTCCTGCTGCTGCTGCTGCTGCTGCTGCTGCTGCTTTCGTCAGCTAAATGAACAGTCTGATTGGATTTGGTTTCAGGTTTGGGAGGTCTGCTTGACAGGCATTAGTTAGGAAGCATATTTCTACAGTCATTTAAAATGAGCCGCTTGGGATTTTGCATAAATTCTCATTACGTTCCCTGTATCTAAATTGCATTATTTCATCCCTTGTGCCGGACCAATGCCTGTCGTCTATTTTCCTTTGGCACCTATTCATCCTCTGCATGGCCCGGCATATGGATGCAGCCGCGGCCATAATTGAAACGGCTTCTTTAACTCATTCCATCCTGGGGTCGACAAGGTCAGCCCACACCTGGCAGAAATGCGTTAGGTCTTGTCTACATTTAACCGCCATGCTTAAATACTGCCAGGCCAACGAGGTGATGCTGGGCGACCGGCCTAATCATTTCCTGTCTGTGTGCTGCCAGCCGGCCGGCCTTTCCCCCAACGCACAGGGGATTTATGAGGTGATAGCAGGAAACAGCAGGAGCTGTCTCTGATCTCAGCCTCAATGTTGTTGTCGCCTGAACGCTTTCTATATCCCACTTCAGAGGTTCCCCTGCCCCGCCCTGTGAAAGTGGATAGCCTGGCTAGCGTCAGGAGGTCTGTAAAAAGGTCTAGTTGGAGGACTCACCTCGCTGAGCTGCTCCTTGGAGTTGCTTCTGTGCGGTCGGCTGACCTCCTGCACCATGTCGTCCTCTCTGACTTTGACCGGGCACGGTGTAAAAGGTTTGATCTGCAGAGGACGGGAAAAAGGGACATCTCAAAATCCTCCCCTTGCTTTATTAACCATTGAAAACGGCTCAACATTACTGTGAACATCATAGTCTTATTTGAGGTTTTTCTGTGGCAATGTGTATGGGACCCCAAGGATGAAGAACAAAGCCCCACAAACACACATATGACAAACCAAGAATCAGTGGAAAAATAAGCAAATGCAAACAGTCTTTTTTGCTGTCATGATAATCGAATAATTATATTACATCAGCCAACAAATCAAAATTCAAGATGTAATCACATTTTACATATTAAATTAAGCATGTATGCATAAAGATCAAAACTACAATGGCTTTAATTTTATACGAGAAAAACACACTGGTGTGGTGACTCACAGCTCAGTGTCAGTTTGTGCTTTGGCTAAATGCAAAGCAGTTCTTTCTGTCGCAAAAGACCCTCAGGTAGAGAGGCGTTTGCACCCCTGTGTTGGAGGTCAGAAAAAGAAGTAGGATTTTGCATAAACTCAGAGGACAATGCTGAACTATTTTGTTTTTATTGTGTTTGTGCCGTTTCCTGTTAAAGAAAATAGAAATATGAATAAAGATCCAATACCGGCATCATGAATGTACAAATGCAAAGTTTCTGCATTACAATCCACATCATGGTAACCCTGATATAAACCTGGGTGGCTTGGTTTATTTCACGCCATCAAGACCCACAGTTGGCATCGTTCATATTCGTAGCCAGATGGGAGGTTGGCGAGCTCTGCATGACGACTATGTGCAGGAGCAACACCAGCCAATCACAGTGCTCCGTGGAGCCTCCCCGCCTTGGAGTACAGTGGTGATGGCCGTGGGGTATAATCCATTTGACTAGCAGTTTGCATGTAGCAGCTCCCCTGGTGCCGTGCATGGAGGCTGGCCCCCTTCTCCTGATCTCCACTGTAATTTAAGCAGATCACTGCTACAATTAACCTTTCCCGGTAAATATCAATTATGGCCCCCGGCTGGGCTGGAATTAAAAGGGTCATCAGCTAATCTGACAGATCCTGTACGCTACCACCTGGCCCGGCAAAGAGGGCGGGAGGCAAGGTGGCAGAGAGAATGTGTGTTTGTCTACCCTTGTGCCCACTAGCTCACGCGCCAAGTAGACACAATTCCCTTTTAATTACCCTGCCTCCGCCAGGGCGAGCGTGCTGATTGGCCAAGGGGCATTAGCGGCGCGCCGAGGTCAACAGTGACAGGACGGGGGTGGGGTTGGGGTGAGTGTGGCGGGTAGGAGGCGGGCGCTCGCCAGCCAAGCAATCAGGGTGCAGCGATGGAAGAAAAGGAGACCCCGGCAGGTGGGCCTAATCAGGTTTGACTTCCACCTCTACCCGCCTCTCCCTCCCCCCCTCTCCGGCTCGACTAGCTGTCAGTCTAATCACTCCTTGAATCTCAAAATAGATGGTGGCCTTTCTGATTTCCTTCTCTCAAGGGGAGCACAAAGAGCGCAACCCTCCCTGGCGGGCGAGGCACGGAAAGAGGAGTGCGAAGGTACAGTCTGTGTCACGTTGCCCTCGAGTGCAGCCGTTGATTACTCTGTTTACCCAGCATCGGTGTTGCTGACAAGTTCCCGAAGGCACCCCAAAGTGTTTCCGTCTCTTCCTGCGGCTACGGTTACCCAGTCAGCAATCAGCCCGGCTATTGATCAGAGCAAAGTGTCTAATTAGCCGCCTAGGTTAATGATGAAGCGCGCAAGGGCCATTCCCCAAGCCGCTGTTTAACGGGACAGGAGAGCAATTGATCGAGGCAAGAATTCACAAACTCTGACAAAAGATTGGCAACGCTGACTGGCTGTGATTAAGGCTGGGACTAATTTCCCGTCTGGGGAGATGTTTAATTGGCCCTGAGCTCCCAACTGCAATGCTTTCATGTGGTGTTGTTTAATTCCTTTTTTTTGTGTATTCATTAATGTTAGAGGACAAGTTAGTGATCTTTAGGGAAGGCGTAACAGTCTCTACTGACATGTGATTGGTTGCATGCTGTGACACAGTTCAAGGTCATAAAGCCTTTCCGCTGAGCTTGAGTTCATTTTCTGGAAAGCCCTGCGGGAGCCGTTCTGGGTCACCTGACCGTTTTAAAGCACCATAGTTGGAAAAAGTTAACTTTAAAGGTTTGACCTGTGCGTTATTGCGATGAGGCTAGTCATGTTGAGGCAGCAAGTAAATGTGTGTGTGTGTGTGTGTCAGTGAGAGGAGGGCATTGATTTAAGATAGCAGAGACATTGAAAAACATGGCTAAGTTAAGGCCTGTGTTTTACATGAATAATGTACTGGAAATTAGCTCCATTAGTCTCGGTATCGAACATGTCTGCAGTCCCTCTCTGGAGGCTGCCGCTCTGTGCTCTTTAATTATCTTCAAAGGGCCCTCCAGCATCTTAATTTCCTCCTAAGCTGAGTAGTGCCGACTTGGGTCTGCTCATTTGTACTACTCTAACCCTGGTTGAAGTCAGAGAGCCCGTCTACTTAGAAAGGGCTACTCGAGGCATCGATGGAGACAGTCGTTCATGCTATGGGCCCGGACAACTTTTCTGTGTATTTTCCCCTGCAGCCTGTCAGCGGGGGGGGGGGGGGGGTGGTTTGTTGTCCTGCTCCTTTGATCCTACCTCGTTCACCTTGCGGTGGTCTTGTGGGGGTGACAGGGGCGGTTGGGGTGGGGGGGTTGAATCAGACATGGTCTTCTACGTTCCTTGAATAAGAGACGCTGTTAGTCCTGACCTCACTTTCCCACTCCTTGCTCCTGCTCCTCTCACTCTGCCTCACCTGTCAACAGCACTCACGGAGGCTGCGCCTTAGCCGTGTGCCGGTGTCAATCCTCATTACCCCAGGAACCCTCGCCCCCCTGCCTGCCCGCCTGCCCCCTTCCCTTCCAGCTGCCTTCATGCTCTTCTCCTTAAGCTACCGAGCTCCGATATATGCACAGGGCAGGAGGCAACGAGGGGCAATACTGGAAAGGGAGGGATGAAAAGGACAGATACAGATCCTTCTTTTAATTTGTTCTGAAAAGCGCCTGCCGCAAAGGACCCTCACCCCCATTAACCCAGCGACAGGCTGCTACCGCTGCTCAGGGAGGCATCAACACTATGTGTATGTATGTGTTTTTGTGTGTGTGTGTGTGTGTGTGTGCGCAAGAGGGGCGGGTGGTGCGGCGGACGAAAGGCACCTCAGCGCTCAGTGCCGGGTTCCAGCATCGGCTCAATCCATCGGCTCATTATCCCTCCCCCTCCCCCCCCCCGCCCAGCCTGGGGTGCAGACAAGTGCACTTTAGGGCCACAGGCCAAATTGATTCATCTGCCTTCATTTTCTACAGGCTCAGAAGTGGCAGCTGCTCAGAGGCATGGGGAAGGAGGCATAAGATGGTGGGGGACAGAGCCGGGAGAGAGGGAAGGAGAGAGAGAGAGAGAAGTCCTGGGATAGGGAGGGAGGAATCAGGAGGTGTTCCGGGCTTTGTTCCCCATCCGTGTCTCTAATTTTTCCTCCTCCTTCCTCTTCTCTCTCTCTCTCTCTCTCTTACAGCACAAACAACACCTCCCTCCCCTGAAATCACTATCAAGACATGCACTCACTCCCCCACCAAGTCCCAAGTTGGAAATTAGCCCAAGGACAAGCTATTGGATTTACTACAGGGAGAGCAAATGGATTTTTGCTTTTATTTTGACGAGTCCCAGTGTATCCATTAAGCCTTTTAATCATACATTATTCATGGAGCTCGCTTTATAATAAATGACCACATAAAAGAGGTACACATATTATACAAGGACTAAAATGCCCCCATAACTCTCTCTCCCAGTGCACTCAGAACTACATTACATTTGTGAGCTGGGTCACAAATATGAGGCTGTGGGATCACAGCAAGACGGCGTTTCCACTGTGGACGATCACGCTGCGATGCGACCCGAGCCGGCACGTTAAGCGCAACAGTCGCATACAAATCTGGTACGGAGAAAACAAATTAGGAGGGGTGACCTATTAGCCGTTTGGCACGTGTCCTGCCCGCAGAATCAAACTGTACAATGTTACACAGCGTAGGACCGGGGCCCAGCGCCGTGACAAAGCAGTCAACCTAAAGAGCCGCCCACTCGGCCTGATTCCCAGCCAACGGGGGCCTCGGGAGAGCCGCAGTGTCCCGCGGGGCCCCGACTGGAACAGATGAACTAGAGTCTAGACTCCCTGTGGGGCCCAGGTCTCTCAAATCACTCTCACCATATGCCTCCTGGGGGGCGGGGGGAGGGAACAAGGGAAGGGAGGAGGCAGGGAGAAAGGGGGAGCGGGGGGGGGGGGGGGCATCCCTCACCACCTGTCCCGAGGGTTCACTGCCAACCGCGACCAATAGACACACAAACCACACCTGTCAGCCAGGACCACAGGAGCAGGATCTGGCCTGCACTGATAAGCACACGGCCTTACAGTTCACCCCCTCCCCTCCTCCTCCTCCTCCCCCCCCCCCCCCCCCCCGCCTCCCCCCGTCGGCTCCCACTCCAAGGCAAGTATTTCTCAGATCTACCAACAACAATTAGGCCGATGATGTCAAAATGCTAATGATGTTATTGGAAGGAAAGCAAGGGAGCGTCGCTGTGGATCTGCGTTTTGCTCTTCATTGCCGGAGCCGACATTATGCAGATCTTCCTCCCCGCTTGCTGCTCTGCAAGAAAGTCACGCCTTTGATTTCTGTGTACGCTATTAGCGTCGAAAGCAGCGTGCATTTTGTAAAAGATTTATGCATGCTAACAAGAAAAATTTAAATGGCATTCACTTTGGAGGTTGTACTATAATTTTCAACAACATTATTATTTGCAAGTCAAAGATCACATTGGCTTTAAGAAAAAAAATGCACAGTCAAAGTTTCGGAAAAGCAACTTCAGGTTGTGGTACATGCCACATTTGCACTTAGTGGTCAGCAAAAAGTTTGGGAGATTAAGAAAGAAAATGATTTATTCATTCATTTGCAAGTGTCACTTCTGTACCTCTCAATGCTATAATTTCCTCCGTAGACCTTTCAATCACCAAGAGAATTGTCAAAGTAATGGGGAGGCATGGAAAAAAAGAAAAAAACATAGATCTGTACATTAACCCCTAATGTGCTGCTTAATACTATTAACACAAACCTTCAAGAGACCATTGGCGCTCCATATCATTCAAGCAAACAAATACAGACAATATGACCAACAGAAATAGTGATAAATGCTGTTGAAGTATAAATATCATCAAGTTTACTGGTTACGGCAGCCACTCAGGCTGCAGTGTGGTCCCTCCCAATGTCACTTTGACAATGGTAATGTAGTAATGTCCCCATGTATATAATCAGGATAGAACGATCAATGCCTGAACTACAAAGTCAATTACCATGGAGTCTTTTAAGTAAAAAAAAAAATAGCACAAAAAGAACAAAAGCATTGATACTATTCATTAATAAAAATGACAGCAGCAACCTTTTCACCGATGTATTGACTGCATCTTGAGATGTGTGTGAAGTGTGTGAGGGTGAGCTGTGCCTCCAACATGCTCAGCGATAACATACCACCAACCAATCACAGATTCAGCGATGTGAGGAAAGAAAATTTATCAGTTATGACTCTCAACTCCGTAACCTTTAAATGGGAAGCGATAACGCTGGGGCAAACACTCTTATCGGCTGATATCGGTTAGGCGGATTTCGAAATGACAGAATGTCTGACAGGGGTTTTCCCAACTTCAACTCACATTTTGGCTGAATATGAAAGAGTGTCTTCCGGGGTAGGTTATACAAAACCTAGGAAATAATCAGGACTATCATTGGGAACGTTAGGAGAGAATCACGTCGAGTGAGTCGAATGAAAGGAACATTTTTTTTCCTCCCTCTTCGCACCAAATGGGCCCGGTGGTCGGGGACCACTGCTGTAACACCTTTCAGAACTTTTTAACACCTGAAAATGATCTCATTAGCAGTCAAAGGGGTTACATATTTGGAGGTGCAACATTCGCACTCTCTCCTGCGACTACACCTGATAACTTTGTCACCCTCACACGTACTTTAAGAAAATTTTAATTTCCTCTAATGTAATCTGAAATAATTATCAGCTGAATCTTGTTCGAGTTGCAAAAGGCCCATTTTAACAAGTCGCGCAAACACACACCTTAAAACTAGCTACCCTTCAACGCGACATAATTAAAATACCGAAGAAGATGAGATTGTGGGGTAAAGGAAATGAGCAAGTGATTAAAAAAAAAAAAAGCTCATTGAATAACTTTCTGAATCTGCCTTTAGACGGTGTTCTTCAAACCGGTGAGGAAATGTCTCTTTAATCCGAGTAAAATTTGCAGTGTTTTCTAATAAATATGAAACTGCCTTTGTACCCAATGCGGGACTGGCCAACAACCAGCTCTGACACAAGTCACTTTTTCCTTAATTATATGATTAGATAAATGATTTACTTTGGCAGAAGATGAACCCTTTAAACTGGGTGTGATTTCCTTGATCCAGGCGTAAAGGCTTAACTATATCAAGGCAGACATTAGTTTGTCAAAAGAACATTTCTTCAATGAGAAACCTTTCCTTGGCTCGGTGAAGAATTGTGATCCACATATGTACTGCAGACACTTAAACTTGGTCAACAGAAAAAGCTTGAATAGGGATGACTGGGCACCCAATGTGCTAAGTTAAATGAGCCTTCGCTAAGCCCCGCCCACTCGAACAGACGTTCCACGATCATAGTGTAACACAATCCAGCTCCATTTTGATCCAGTCATTGTGACATGTTGAGCCTGCAGGATGTTCTCCTTTGGCAGGTGGATTTTTTACACTGTGATCTGCAGCTTTAGCTTCTATCTTTATCTTTACAACCTGTTTTCAATTTGCCATCCGGGATGTAGCCCTCAAAACATTACTATGAAACAATCAAGTCAGAAATAACCACTTTCACGGAGTCATAGTTTATGTTTGTTTCCATGCTGGCGAGAAAATAAATATACATGGAACTCGATTTTAGACTTTTCTGGCACAGAATGGGAGATTTGAAATATTATTCTATACAGGAACAAAATTGCACATGTGGCCCGAGTTGACTCAGCCATATATATATACACACTGTATATACATACACAGATCCACCCCAGAGACCCTTATATTGGTTTAACTTCATACTGCACTGCATGCTGGAACTAATCTCATAGACCTAGTGAGGAGGTGAGGCAGTTCAACAGAGGATGGGCAGACTTTTAACGACAGAGAGAGGGAGGTTTTTTTTTTTAGACAGATGAGGTCTAGCCGAGGAGTCAGCCGGTAGTTTGCAGTCACAGAGTGAGAAAGCGAGTCCGGGGGAGACAGCCAGAGCGCTCTGGGCTTTTTAATAGGAAGCAGATGCAACACATGTAATGAATCAGCTCCGGCTCGACGCCGCTTCCCTCTGATGTCTGAGCACCCGTCCTGCCCTTGAAAAACTTCTGGGACGTTATCTCATGCCTGCACAGCCCACACCGCCAGCAAATTTTGGAGGAAGCGGTAGGTGTTAGATGGAGTAAAGGAAGGCGAGTGGAAGTGTGTGCTTTTAAATATGCGTGTTTGTGCTGGTATATGAAAATGCACGCGCTGCAATAATTTGGTCTAAGTGTCCATGTGCTTAATATATTTGGCTAATTACTGTATGCAGGGTGCAGCTGTAACAGCTGTTTGTTTACAAGCTGCTATTAGCATGTTAACTAGCGCAAACACTAGCATGTCAAATGTTAGAAATGATTGGATGTGAACACTGTCCTTGGCTTCGTGCTCGTGCAGCTCATGCAGTCTGGCCGTGACAAAGGCTGAGGTGGTGGTGGTGGTGGTGGTGCCATCCTGCAAAATCCTTCAGCCTGGTTCGCATCAGCAGAGTAAATTAATGATGCCATTACCTCCTCACTCCTGTGTGGTTTGATGCTACAACATCTGCTCAACCACCCATCACACAAAAAGGCGGCCATGTTTCTTCCCTCTCAGATCAACTCAATAATCATTGGTTTCTATTTGTGTGTTTTAGTTCTTGGAACCTGGTTTTGAGCTTGCTGGCTTTAGAAGAGTGTGTGTGTTTTGACAATGGTGTTTATAGACACATTCATTAAAAAAAATGCAATGTGAAAAGGTGGAAGGGACGACTAAACTAAAACGGAAAATCCTGCGGTCTACATATGCAGGCACAGTGCACCAATCACCGTAATGAGCACAGACAAAAATGTCTTGGCACAGTACTCCTCCTCACAGTCCCTTGCAGCCAAGTCCCTTTTCCATAGCAAAGGATCATTGCTCTTTTGACTTGCAGCAAATTGGTAGATCGGTAGCGAATCACACTGCCGTCACACTGGCTTTTATCTGTCTCCATATGCAGGCCTGCATAAGGAATGTTTTAAATCCCAGCGCAGATCCAGAAAGCATTCAGCTCACACACCTGACAGGCAAAAATATATAGGCTGCCGAGAGTAATGGGAGGTCAGGGAAAGGAGCGAGAAGACAGAAGGTGGAAAATACAGGACAAGGAAAGAATGAGAGAGCCTGACGGTGGGAGATGACATATAGATTAAAAGACTGAAATCTGCACACTTAAAGGACTTTGCACATGTCAGATATGGAAGAAATGAGGCAGGCGTTTTTGAAATGTTCAGAAGAGTTGATAGGAGGAAAAGAAGGAGGAGAGAAACAATGCAGGATGCCTCATTTTGGGTGTCTGGCTGTGACATCTGCCTCTTTGCTTTCATTTCCATCACTACTGCTTGGACCAGAAGATATTGGAGGTGGAGGAAGAGGAGGAGGGGGAGGAGGAGGAGGGGGGAAGTGCAGAAGAAAGCACAAGAGCAGATTAGAGGATGCTGAAGCTTTGGGTTGGTATGGAAATCAGGTCTTGGAAAACGGGTTAAATCAGCCATTGATATGACAGCATCCAGCCCTGAAAGCGCAGATCTGATCCTCATGCAATTACATGGCAGCATTTGCATCTATATGATCCCTAAAAACACAGTTATGTGCGGGGATTTGGGCCTTGGTATCTGCATGTGTAGTGTGTGTGGGTGTATGTGGGTGTGCACAACATTAGATGATCTGACAGGGCACGCTTGTCTCAATGTACAGTACATAAAATGAGGATGCAGTTGGTAGAAGAGGATTATGCTCATTGAGTTAATAGGGATAATAGCGATTTAATAAGCTTTCGAGCGGATTCAATGTGCATGAATTTGCTTCCTCTTAAAATATGTGTTAAATGACTATTGATGCAAATGCAAATAACCATTTCTAATCAAGTGATTGCATTGGGCCTCTTAAATGTACGGGCTTGTTTGTGTTCTGTTATTTCAATTTATTGTAATTTAAATCTTCATTCATTTTGGGTACCAAATTCTATGACATCCAGTCTTTTTCTTTAACAAACCGCATACTATCTGGAAATACGTCCGATATTAAAGACATGAGCAAAACCAAACATGACCCATTTATACACCCAACTCACTATCTCACCGTTAGCGTTTTTGTCCGTACATGCTTGGCCCCGTTCCAGCAGCAGACACACACGTTACAATATGAGGAATGACACGTCCAGCAACCACAACAACACATTGCGCCACTTCTGTCACTTTTCTGCATGAGGACTTTGTTTGCGCTTGTGTGTGTGTGCGTTGGTCAGATAAAAACATACATGTGGGGTTCAATCAGTAGAAATGTTCACAGGCTGTTAGCACACTAACTAGCTAGCAGAGGAGGAGGAGGAGGAGGAGGAGGAGGAGGAGGAGCGTTCTACGAGGGAGGAAGGTGAACGGGGAAATGAGAGGACAATATTGGGAAGCTAATTGTCTTGAGGCGCAGCCCGGGCGACCTTGGCAAGGCGAGAAGTCAGGGGCTCTGGCCTCACAGGGCACGGCGCTGGCAGGGTAATTGTGCCACGATCTTGACCTTGCATTGCTTAAAGCGTCCCTTCATTCATTCTGCCTCTATCCATCTCATTCTTTTACTCCCGCTTTCCTCACTGAAGCTGCAGAGGAACTGGGATTTGCTCTACGCTCTAATGATGTCAGCTCCCCAGAGGAGGCGTCTGTCTGCTGAATCTCAACAGCTAGCCTTCAAAGTATCGACCTGGCCCGAGAGCTGGAGGGAGGTTTGGAGGAGGATCGGCTCACTGGACGGTCCAACCACAACCCAAAACAAACGGCATTCCTGAAAAGGGCCACAAAGGTTGTGATCTTCTCTCTGTGCTACTGCTAGTCGAGCTCTCAAATGGTCAAAACACATGATTAAGGAGGTAGCAGGGGGCAGGATGTTTCCCTATGTAAATAAAAGAGTGTGAGACTTTTTTTCAATGGAAGAAAACCCTACTTCAGGGGTCATTCAGGAAAAACATTGCTAGCAGCATCTGTGATGTCTGTCTTAATGCCGGTTCTGATTGCGCTTCCCTATCTTACACTGGCAGAACTTTTGATGTGGTTGACCGTTCAATACTCACTACTCTGAAATTTAAAAAAAAGACGTGTTTATTTTGCTTTTCTGTTCATAATTCTGTCATGAATTATCTGTCCTCTACTTTACAGCTGCTTTGTTACATTGTTTTTTATAATTTTATTTGTTTCCTTTGGTGGAATAATATGAGTTATAGTTAAAAGGTGCATAATACCTCCTCTCAGAGTTAAGATGTTCTCCTATGGTGATGACACAACTGTATACACCTGTTCAATTGGATGAACATTCAAGCCTTCCAACAAAAGGTTAATCACATGCTGGTAGCTGGATCTGACTTACACAAGGTGAAAACAAAGGTAGATGTGTATGTAAATAAAAATGGATCAAACAATATTATATATATTTTTTATCATACACATTTTGCGGCTAGTATTTTTGGACAATTGTGTCTTGGATGCAGGAGTACAAATGCACTGGCCCAGGGCTGTTCAGGTGCGGTTGACTTCCGATTATCTTTTATTCAAATCATAGCTTACCCCAACTGCCAGCCGCTCTCTCTTAAGAGACCACATTTGGTCTTAAATCAATACCAAAGCAGTGGTGAAAGGATCGGGCGGAGCGAGGACATTCTGCTTGACATTTACTGGGGCTGTGCTCTGTCAACAATCAAGTAATACCTATGTCAGACACCACCAACCCTGGATTGGTGGCTCAATACCTGCTGTAGTCACACGGATGACCATGAACAAGGGTGTTTTAAGTCCATTACTCATGGTTTATGATACGTTTATTGATCATGCATCAAGATACTGCTAATTGAATTTTGTCTAAAGGAGGGAGACAGTGGGGCCAAATGACATACATCTATAGGCCAGCAGCAGCGTGAGGTAAACACCTCCCAAAAGATCACCTCTCTGGGATTTCTCACTCACTGCTGTTCAGTGAATTTCTGCTGGAACCATTATCACAAAGATAGGTGATTTAGTCAAATGGCCCGTCTACTTGACCTTAAATAGATGGAAAGGCTTTTCATTCTACAATCTCTGTCATTCTTCCGCCAACCTTTTATACTGCAGCAGCTGCAAGGCAAGAGACCTTGCATAAAGTTAGCAAAGACAATGCCAAAGGACAATGGTGTGATACTTGAAAATGTATTTTTACCTGAGGTGTTCACTTAAACAACATATCATTTATAGTAAAGGCACCGGGGGGTATTTCCAAAACTAAATAACACATATCAAACAAAATATACTTGAACTGTGTATTTTTATAAAACACCAGCTCTAAGTAATGGAATTGTCACGGTTTGGCCTCGCTTCCTGTTTTAGTTTGAAGTTTCATGTCTCTTGTGTTCCTGGGTTAACTTCACTTCCTGCCTTGTCCTGTGATTGCCTGAGTGTTTCCACCTGTGTCCAATCACCTGCACCTCCCTTGTGTATTTAAGCCCCGTGTGCCTTTGTCCCCTGTCGCGTCATTGTCCATGTCAGTCCTCGTTGGTGCACGTTCCGTTAGATTTGTGTTGAATAAAGAGCACATTTGTAAACTTGTATCCTGCATTTGAGTCCTGCCTGCCTGCCCCAACCTGCACCCTTGACACACCCGACAGGAATACATCAATCTCGTTAAGAAATACTTAAAAGCAAGGGCTCATTATTAAGTTTGGCTCACAATTCCTCAAAAGTCTCTCACTGTAAGAGTGGAGATCTGTATATCTTTACCAAATCATAATAGTTTGCAGTGATGTAAACTTGTGATGCTGTTTCCTGTATTTCTTATTTATGGGAAGTAATAAACATGTAATTTCTGGTAGGAGAGGTAGGAGGAGGCAATGGGACGGTTATTGCATTGTAACAATATTTATGAACGCCCAATTATATTGAAGCAGCGACTTGAGAGGCTTCTGTGGATGAATTGCTTTCCAGTGGACCAGCTGTGCGTCCATGCGACATTCATTCCTAAGCATTATTTTTCTTGAAATTGACTGGGTCAGCCTAAATAAACCAAACTGAATAATGCAGCAGAAATAAACTTCAACTGCAGTTTGGAGCAAAGGAAACAAACTGTTGATCTCCTTCGTAGCCTTTGTCCCACTGCGGCGTCTCCAAAGCCTTGAGCGAAAATTATCCCCCTGTGCAAACACTGCTGATAAATGGAGTTGGGAGGACAGGCCTTAGGGAGCTAAAAAAGCAAACATGACATGGAGCATTGCGCTACATCTCTGTCCCCTGTGTGTTTTTACAGGGATGTGAACAACTCGTTGTCTAGGTCAGATCGATGGCACGCTTGCTTACCTGCATCAACACTGCAGTGAGAGGCAAAAACATCAAGAGCTTTCTATCTGGTATGTAGCCAGGTTGGAAAACACAGTTACATTTTAACATAATTTTACAATTGGATTACCGATGCATTTAAATCCCCCAGTGGCGTATATTGTTTGGTTTTGGGAGACAGTGTTTACTCTTGTTGGCCTTCCAAATGGGTTACAAACAAAGCAGGTGGAATATCAATCATTTATTATCACAGTCCTGTTGAAGACAAAGATTTAATCTATGTAAGCGGTCCATCAGCAAGGCATCTACTGGTGTTACTAGCATGACCCACTGACCCCCATTAAAACCTGGGCTTGGTCTGATGGACTTTGGCCTTGTCACTGATATGGGCTCAAAAACCTGGATTGGGTATCAGTGGCAATGGACCTATTTGGTATTGGATACAATTATTTCAAGTACAATCAATTACATCTATATCCCTTTGGTATATGTTTAAGTCAACCCTGATGTGCTTTGAAAACTTCATAAGACATAAGAGTCATCCCAGTCACTTCCACACAGCGAGGAATACAGAGCATTAACTAATCAATGGTATCAGATAGGTCATCGTATCAGCATATACCCAAAACCCAGGTGTAGATATCAGGACTGAAAAGGTGAGATTGGTTCATCTTAAGTCTCTGCAAAGGACTTCCAATGCTTGCACAAGAACTATCGTATATCATTGCCCTTGCCTTAGACATTCTTAACATAAACTTGCAATACAGACTCCCATAACCAGTTACCGTTCTACTCATAGATCTTTTAAGATCACGCTCTGCCGACTCTGAGGATTTCCGTGTTTATTGACCAGATATTTCTGGCATGCAGCTTCGTAAATTCACGACAAGTAGAAAATAGTCCATAGGAATTTGTTCCATCAAACGCTATCTTTTCATCACCTAGTATGCGTTTGATGGTGGAAAGGCTTTGTGCTATCTTGACTGCTGCTCCATTTGTGTTATGACCATGATTATCAGCATGTATCTGATACGCATTGTGATCAGCTTTATCTGGGTGACAGGCGTTTTTTCTTGTTTCTTGTGATTTGACACGTTTGGAGAAAAAAAGCTAGTCCTACCCTGCACAGTTCCAAACAAAGTATTGCATGGTCAGTGACAGAGACAAAGGAATACTACTCACTGTGAAATGAATATGTCTAAATTAACTACCATTTCATCTGTATATATTATGAATTTGAGAGAATGTAAGTTTAGGGCCAACACATGGTAAAAGGGGATTTTTGTATAAACAAAGGCCTCCATTGAAGCGTTGAGATGAACAAAGCTAAAGCACCTGCTTGTGTGGTAATTGAATAGCAGATGTAAGTCTTGGGGACTTTGCATCAGAAGAAGCTCCCTGCAGAACCCAGTGTTCTAAATATTATTGCACACTGGCAGATATTCACGTAACTCCAAAGACCCGTCAAAGACATCAGCACTTACTGTAGGTGCTTTTCTGAACCACCACTCCCAATAAAGTGAAAAATGGCATCTGAAGCTGAGGCACACTATTCCTTTTGAGCAGTAGCATCCTTACACATATTTATTTAGATAACTGTTTTCTGTCGGTACATTCAGTACACGCATGCCGTATGTGCAAATCTGCACCTGTAAAACACTACTTCTATATTGCATACATCACAAGCGAGCTAACACACAAACACAGACACTAAAAAACACACACACACAGCCTCCCACAATCTCCCAAGACAGGCATCTGGAAAATATCTAAGCAAGTGAGAGGCCTGTATAAGGGCAGCTGCAGTCCAACTGTGTAGGCATGTCGCGGAGCCTTAAGAAAAGCAGGGAGCCAGCAGGATGAGGTGAGTGGTGTGGCGAGCGTAGCGCCATGAAGAAAGAAATCAGTACTACCTGGGGAGAGAGAGCTGGTACATTATGTCCCACCACTTAGCTTTCATGCTGTTTTTTTGTAGAATTGATTGCCTCTGGCATTGAGTTCTAATGGATGCTGTGTTAACTGAGTTGTTAGATGCTTAGAACTATGTTACACTTTTACATGCTGAAATTATAATCTTGCTTTTTACCAGAGCCATTTATTAGTTATGTTTAAAACACTACTAAATATTAATAGTTTGAACAGAACAAAAACTAAGCCCAAAATAAGACAAATAAAATAAAAAGGGTAGCTGCAAGGATCATTAAGACAGCTGGTGGAAAAGGAGAGTTGCAGATTGTATGCACATCAAAGAACTGTAACTGAAAAGTGGTCGTGAACATTGTCACCTTTGCGATAATTGCAACGCTACAGCTAAATAAAAGCTGTTTCAATGGCAATCCAAACCTGGAGGAGGGACGGCACCTGAAGGGATGATGGTGCTTAAATACGTCCTCATTCAGCTTGAAGGGCAGAGTTTCTCAAAATCCATAAATGGCCTCCAGAATTGATCATAACACACAGTAGCGGAGGAGTAAAATGTATCATAACAGGTCTATTTTATCCATTGTTTTATATATGACTACAATACACAGAAGACAGAGATAAATCTGCACACACTTATTCCCCACCCATATGGTCAGGCTTAGAGGTTTACCTCTCACTGGACAATCTGTCCTAAAAAAGTATTACGCAATCTCAGGGTAGATAGCTCTTTAACTTTATAATAACCAGCATACAACTTCCCCTGCTTCAAAATTTAAAAAAAAGGCGAACCAATGATGCATTTCTTTACTGACGGCATCAGAATCAAAATCAAAAACATTTTCCTAATCCAACATAGTAATGGCATCCAAAAAAAGTAAAAAAAGGTTGTGGCTTTTATATCAGACCCTGTTCTCTAGCAAATGATGGCCCCTGAAGGGGTGTGGGGTGTACACGGCGTCCATCTTTGGAAGTGACTGATGTCTGGGGGACGCAAGGTGTCAAGGGAGACTTTGGTAAATGGCAGCATGTGGCAAGGTCGCCTCTCCATTTGTCTGCCAGTGGGAGGGCAAAGGGCCGCTGCGTAGTGGGACTATAGCTCTGTGACAACCTCCTGCGGCCCTGCAAACACAGAGAGTCCTCCATCTTGTGTCAGTATGGGGACGTCTAGGACTGGCGTGGAGCAGAGCAAAGTGCTCTCCCCTCCCTTCCAGTGCCTCTCACCACCTTCCGGAAGCATCCATCACAGCGTGCCCCAGTGGGGCGTGGGTAACGGATCGACTTTCCTCCGGAGCGCTAATCAATCCGACTCTCGCTACCTCTCCCTGGGAACATTTATGGCCTGCCATAAAGCAGGCCTTTGGGGCATTACGGCACCCAGTAATCCTGCTAAGTGAGCAATATTTCCCATCTCTTGGGCTGCAGTTAGGCGGGTTGGACCATAAATAGCAGACTTAATCTGTGGCCGTGACTCCTCGGCCCTCCCTTAGCAGTCACAGCCTCGCCTGGGCCAAGTGGGAGCCGCTAGGCGGCCAAGGTAAAACAACTTGTGGGACGAAATGACGAGATGGCCTTCTCCGGCGAAGGAGGCATTGGCCCGCTGCTTTTACCTTATTTCCCCACCTCTCTGTAGTCTTCCCTTGTGGAGAGAGCCACTGAGGGAACAGGCATCTATCATCTAGCATCTATCTAGCATCTATCAAAGATACAAGGCTCGGGCGGAATAGCTCTCTCTATTAGCCTGCAAGTTCATAAAGTATCTATGAAGACAACAATTTGTCACTGTGCACTCCCCACACCATTAATTAGAGCCTGGAGTTCACAAGTAACTGCCAATAACACGATGGATTAACATAAAAGGAGAACAATGGAGATAATAACGTAATAAGTAAGCAACTATTATCAACCCCTAAATGAATGTTAAAACGAGCCACAGGGGGAAAACACTAAAGCCAAGAATGTTACTATTTCTTCGGAACTTCCTGCCAAAGTCAGTGAGTTATTCTCAAAGGGGAGCCACTACAACATTTTATGCCCTGCTGAGATAAAACAGATCCGTCAATGTGCTAGTATTTCGTCAGAACATCTTGAAACGGGTCGTTTTCTCTCAGGGCACCAGTGGGAGATCCATACAGTGAAGCCGAGAAGATGGAATGCAAAGCTAGCCTTAGGTCGAGCGTTGCCAGAGGGCTACAGCAAAAAACCCTCCGCAACACCAATAACTGCTGCTGCTGCTGTTCGGGTTGATCCCACTTTATTTTATTCCACCCATCATGCATCAAAATGTCTCCCTGGGGTACCTCAGCTCTGAGCAGAGGCCTCCATCTCTTTTTTTTTTTTTTTTTGCTGGAAGGCCAAGTCTCTCCATCACACCCGGGGTGCAGGAGTCAAGGTCTTCAAACCTCGGGCCTCAACAGCCCTGCTCAGCTCAGACAACCCCCCGAGGCGGCCTGCTTGTCAGTCATAAAAAGCTTGCTGACGTTTTTTTATTCTTTGGTCCAGGTCAGAAACCTGACATTGTTTTCCATTCAGTTAGGCAGAAACATGACAGGTGTCCATGGAAACAACATTTGTGCAGATACTTGCCGTTCTTTGAAGATTTCAGAGGGGTTTTTTTAAGGTCAGTTTTAACCGTGCTGTCATTGCTCTTGGGCAGAAAAGGCAGGATAGAGAGCGGTTTCATCGAAAGGTGACGCAATATGACAAATGATGGATTTTTCTAGAAATATATCTTTCTAATTATCAGATTTCCGATTAAGCTCAAGCAGAGCTATCTTTTATAGACAAGAATTTAGTGTATGTTGAACAGGAAGACAGGAGGGATATAGAAAATATGAAATGATTCAATAGATAAATAATGGTGGCTGAAATGAATATACAAGGCAAGGAACCTAAAGCAACTTTCCCCTTTTGAGAAACAGGAAAACAATCATACCTCACATACTTCACTTCAAACAGCACATGTTCTGAATACAGAATAATTAATTAAGCCTTCAAAAGATTTTCAGAATGACTTTCACTTTAAACACTTTTCATTCTTCCAGGAAAGCCAACTCGTGCCTCGTCAAACGGTGATACTACCGTGCGTTGCATAGACTCTGACATGTTCTTTGATTCCTCCATTTGCCATTCTTTATCTTACCTGCATGTCGTATTTATAGAAGCAGCTAGCAAACAGCCATTTGTGGTTAACCTCTGCTGATGAGTCTTGTCAAAAGCAGTTTTTCTTCTCTCTCTATGGTGTAGCCTAGCTCCAGTCCGGTGAGTTTGTAGAGTGCCGATTGGGCCCTGGGTGATATTGAAGTAGCACAAGTCACTGCTGATGATGATGATGGACCTGACCAAGACAGAGTAATACTTTGGGAGCAGGTAAGAACCTCTGCTGCAATTGGAAGGCTGACAAAAATTGGCATCATCATCTAGATGTAAAGGAGCTGTCTTGATCTTTGCGTTTATGAGCAGTAAAGGTTCATAAATGATGACATCAACGACCATTGATACAGGGGCTGCACTGCAGCTGGAACAGATGATTGGACTGTTCACCCAAAGGAAAGCCATCATTGTAAGGCCCAATAAGTATGAACCTGTGATCCACTGGCAGCAGGAATTCTAACTCCATTGCAGCTAAAAAAAAGGGAATAATGAGCATTAACTTTGTACAGGAGACTTTGTCACAGGCAGGGAATTGGAAAGGAGGCGGGGGAGGGGAGGGGATATTCTTAGCAGTGACTGTGCTGCTGTACTCATAAAACCTTTGCTTTATCTCTCTCAACAATCAGTCTAATTATATTCATTGGAGGAGTCCAATTAATCCGCCATTGTCAGCCGGTGGCTAAGTGTTTCTCTACCCCTCACGCTGCCACACACAGACGGAGTCAAATCTGCAATTACCACTACCCAAATTTATTTAGCACCACTTGCCTCAGCTTTTGACTCATTCCAATTATGCTCAACCAATCCCACCAGGAGGTGGTGGTGGGGGGGGGGCATTGGCGAGGTCACTGCCATTTGCTTCAAGAAACCCCTCTGCGCCACCCAAAGGCCGGACACGTCGGCATGGTTGTCACGTGGCAGCGCTCCTTGCTGAATAGTCAACTAAAACCTCGACCTGGCCCTGCCTGTGGTGCTTCCTCTTGCCCCTTTGTTGGTGTTAATTGAAAAACTTGCAATATAGACACAAGTTTACATCGCTTGGCTTTCAAAGTACCCGGGGACCCACATTGGGGTCCTGGCCTTGCCACTTCCCCTGTCTCCAAGCAGCTAATTAATGGACGAATAACTGAACTGTTAGCAATGCAACCTCTCACCATTGTCCGACTGACAAAAGAAGTCCATTAAATCTCCACATAAGCAGGGAGTTATTAAGAAAAGCAATAAGAATGACAAACGTGGTCCAGCTCCCCCCTCATAGGGCTGTTGACGCGGTGAGGGGAATTTAGTCAACGAGTGTTTTGTGGTCTTTGAAAAGGTTCACAGCGAGGAGTCCTGGTTGGGGGGGGGGGGGGGTAGTACAACAGGTATATAAGGTAGCAGGGTTGTTGATAAAAGCCCTCCAGTCCTTGTAAAACCAAAATAACCTCGCGAAGGAGACCAAGTAGTTGCATTTTGAATAAATTAGCCAACTCAAGCAAGATGTTTGGTTGAATTACAACGTGTTTTGAATGCACACCACATGCTCTTTATGAAGATGGTGGCTGAACATACATTTATTTTTGTATCACACAGCAAGTTCTGACTGCTTTGTATTTTGCCGGATATACACACCTACCCAGCAAAATGTACTAAAGCAATAATTTAACCATGACCCAATGTTTTGTACTATAGCCTGAAAACGACCTGTTAAACTATTTAAAATGTATAAAAACTGTATTATTGGACTGCATGTGACCGTTTCTACGTGGTTGCACAATATGGGCTGATATATACTGTAGTGTGGGCATGTATCACAGGCCGGTTTGCCTCCCTGCTGTTGTGCAAGGGCTGTAAAACAGAACTCGAAGTGGGCACAAACACTGGAAAGGTAGGCCCACTGACTCGAATAACCACGTTACAAACCCGCCGTAAAACGCCACTAATATTTAATGTCTGGCTGTCAGGTCTGAAGGGCACCGCACATGGACGGACTGTGCAGCCAAGTGTGTGTCCCTCTGCAAGGCTCACTGCATCTGTAAGCAGAAGGAAATCTGAAAAGGGGTCAGTTTTTCTGTGTTTTCTTCTAGCTGTCAAACCCCATGGTTTTCCTACCCCCCCCCAAAAAAAGCTTTTTTTCTTTTAGCTCACAGCCTTATTATTTGCACTGATCCGTGTCAGCTGCAAACACACTGTAATACTTCCTCACCACAGAACAGCCGGGGGGGCAAGTCCCCTACTAATCCACGGGGTGTATCAGGTGATGGAGGCATCGCTGGACCTGATAACATCGTAATGTCTCTGGCAGGATCAGGTTGAAGAGGCACCTAGTGGGTGAGGCCAGGCTAATGGCAGCGGGTATCAGATTATGGCCTGTCGCTGTAAAAACCTGCGCTAGTGTGATCCTTTGATAACATTTAGAAACCAAGGACAACATGACGGCCATTGTGAAACAAATAGAATGTCAGAAGGGACATGTGTATTGTGTTTCTGTATTGACGACGTGTATTTGTGTGTGTGTGCATCCCCCGTCTTTGTATGTAGATCTGCGTTTTTTGTGTCATGGAGGTCCAAGTGCAAGTCATATGGGGATGTTAGAGCACGTGTGTCTACGAGTGTTTGTGGGGTCAGGTACTAAAAATAGCACTTCTCCTCTTGACCCAAGTGCCGGGCTGCGGTTAATTCTCCAGTGTAGCGTATTACTTTCACACCGACAGCAGTTTAAGTCCAGAGCCCCGTGCACCGTTGCAGTCCAAACACGGGTTACCTCCGGATGCCGTCCACTTAAAACAAGCGGTCGGAGCGCATTAACATTTCAAGGTATTATTTCAAAGGTGGGGGGAAAATGGCTGCTGAATATTTCATGTGCGAGAGTACGAGTTGGATGTATTCCTCTGTGGCTACAGCAGTGTCGGAAATCGGAGCGGAGGGGGGGAGGGGGGGGGGGGTCTGGGGGGTGTTTGGGCAGAGACGAGACTTGTGGGAGCCGACCTGGCCTGTTGGAGGGAGTCTGGCGATACAGTCCTGCGCTACGTCAGTGTCAGAGGGGACTCCACTATAAAGAGCAATTATACTACCATTACCGGCTCATTAATTAAACTGAGGGCGACCGGAGTAATTCACCCCTGTGACCATGCAGAACGTGCTCACAGCTCACTGCACCGCTCAGATATTATCCAATCAGTATTGCGACGACACACTGCTAATTGGGGATGTTGTTGTGTCTGTTGCTCAGTGTCACAGCTCAAGTCTAGCCTTTGACTTCAATCATAGGCCACACCTTCCAATTACGCCATGATGTTTCCCACTGTGTGCTATCTAATTAAGGGAAAGGGTTCTGAATGGAGCTCTACCAAACAGAAGTTCAATTTTAAAATGAATAACATAACCTGGATTTTTACAGTACCTTAGAGATACCTGAAAATAAGATGCACTACTGTGAGCATGTGACGTCAGACTTAATATAAACATTGTTGCACACCCATATGTCCTGACAGTCCCCCCCCCCCCCCCTTTGGGCCATCTCCTCCCCTTAGCGCTCGGGATACGAGAGGTCAGCCACAAGCACAGGCACCCCCCCCCCGATCCAGCTCCCCTGTGACTTCTAGGAGGCGTGTCGCAGTCTGCCACTTCAACCCCCCGCCTCGGGGTGTACATGCTCTATTGTGCAAGAGCAATCATTCTTAAATCCCCCCCCCCCTTCTTTGTTTTGCAAATTGCCTATCCCACATCATTTTACATACACACTCCAACCACTGAGCTCTAGGGACTGTCCAGGAAGTAATTGTGGCTTTTGTGCGTCTGGTCCCCCTCCCTCTTCCTCAAAAGGGGCCACGCCCCCTTGTCAGCTGTCATCGTATAACTGACCGCGGACCCAGGGGCCTAATGACAGGATCTATAGTACATGAAAACACAATTATAGCCCTTGGTTCAATTGCTACTGTGTGAATGGCCTTTAAAAACAGGAAAAAGGGATCCAAACACATGCTGCCTGCTGAAAGGCATAAAAGTCTGAACAATATTCCTAAAATCCCAATCTATTGAAAGGCATAGAGCGTCACATTCATTCTTAACATTTTAACTATATGTTGTTAAAGCATGTTCACCTTATATTAGTGATATGCTAATTGTAGTACATTTTGTGGATGTGGATACATTTGACCTTGTGTAGCAGTGCTACTCGGCTCTTTTAATGAGCTAATGTGAGTGATGGCAGTGGAATATATAACCCACACGCGGTGCTCCGGTTATTTCATTACCTCCGACGCTGTTTTCACGGCGATATTTAAAGCCACATTAAGCAGCCATTACAAGATGCTGCAGGAAACATGTTGTTGGAACCTGCAAAAGATCCCCAGCCCGGGTTCAATATTACAAACCCTGACGTTCTTTACATTCAGCAGTCAAAATGGCAGGAGAGGCGACGCCTCCTACCAGCTTTTCCAAATGGGAACAGTGACCCCCAATGGACGATGCGATGCAATCTAGCAAAGGGTTAACGCAGCATCATCAACCACCACCCCCTCACGCATGAGGGTGCAACAACTCTTGAATACAGCAGATGTCAGTGTTGTATCACAGCAAAACTGAAGACAGCGAGCAAGAGAAGGAAAGCTGTGGCTGCCAAGATCACGTCTGTCTCAGTGACACCGCTAATCCCATTTAAGCTGTCTGAGTTAATGTCCCCCGTCCCCCCCCCCCCCAGGCACAGGGCTATGATAACAGGGACAGGGGCCTGAATAGATCCCATTAATGTAGCGACCCTCGTGGCAAAGATGACACTTAAAACATTCAGACGCCGCCAAGTAGGCAAGCCTTTCAGTGCAACCGCTTACAGTATAGACACAATGATCTGCACACGCAAATGAAACCGCAAGCGCACACAGATGCACATATTCTTCAAGCCACGTGTCAATTATATGGAATAAACATGTCGGCAT
Source organism: Pungitius pungitius (assembly GCF_949316345.1). Lineage (NCBI taxonomy): Eukaryota > Metazoa > Chordata > Actinopteri > Perciformes > Gasterosteidae > Pungitius > Pungitius pungitius. The sequence goes on along the minus strand of NC_084904.1, from coordinate 18,031,461 downwards.
TGCCTCTCTTTTCTTTCCCCCTCTTGTTTGTCAAAATACACGGGCCTCCAAACAAAAAAAGATCTCTCACAAGTACAAGAGGCTTCTCGGGACTGCCACCCACTGCTGCATTCTAGCAAACTAATGGCCGATTTGCTGAAGCCTCTCATGTAATACGGCAACCCGCACGATATATTGGACCCGATGATACTTACAGGAACGGCACCAGACAGGAATATCACATTAAACTGACACAATGTGGTTTGATGAAATACCAGAGGCAATTGTTTCTGAATTATTTCCATTATAGTATGGTGAAAACACCTTATGAAAGCTTTTATATTTGCGGACACCTGCTGCCCCTTTGATGTTTCCAGGGAACGTTTGGCTGGTAAAAAAGGAAGTGCCACCATTTGTTGAAGGCAATTATGACCCAGGAGTAAACACACGCTCAGCATGGCTTTATAACCGGCTGTTTGTGATCATTTTCCTCACCGTGGCTTTAACTATAATACTCTACTTTGCACAAAGCTTTTGCAGAAACAATTTAACTCCAGAGCCCCGACACTGGAGCATACATTTCTGAACCTCTACCTGACAATTACTGTCATATAAAGCACAATGATCCTGTAAATCATAAAGCACGAAGTGTAATAAAGTGTATCTCCCGTCTGTCTGTTCCAGTTAAACATGTAATGGGGGAAATGCAGCTGTTGCTATAGCAGCAAATTCTCCAGTAGATGCAAAGACGGAAAATGATGACGCCCAGGAGGTCCCAATGTAATGAATAACATAAAAAACAAAGTGATCACACTAGACAGCTAGCAAATTGCGAATAAATCAAGTCCAGGTCAATTTATTACAACAAATATTTGCCGGAGTCTCCTCTGGACTGTACTGAAAAAAAGCCAACGCGGAATTGAAAATTGCTCTAAAATAATTATTTTATCCCTTATAGCAATTTCAGAAAGCAAACATTCAGGAAGAGTGAAGCCCAATCCCAGCATGCACTAGCCCCGGCTCCAACAGAGCGTGGCTTTAGATCCCTGCTAATTTAATGTTGCCACACTTAATTGTCCCCAGAGTGGTTGCTCTGAAGAAGTAGCCCGGCTGTACCTCAACGACTACGCCTTGTTAAAAGTCGTGGGACGTGTGTCTTTTTTTTTTTCTCGCGAGTGTGTAGACCTACAGTGCAGCAACTCGGTCGAGAACCTTACATGGCCCGACATTAATCAGTGTGCACTGCCCCATGCAATATTCACCTGGCTAAGCACAGCGGGCGCAGAGGGTGTCCGGCTTGGTCATTCGCTTCCCTTTGTTTCCAGGTCTATTTCTGCCTCTCTCTCTCTCTCTCTCTCCCTCTCTCTCTCTCTCTCCTTGTCTAAGGGGGCCGGTGGCGGTAGCTATTAGGACTGGAACGATGATGGATCTACCGTAGAAATCCAGAGAGGACTTAAAGTTCCAGGAGGTTGCGTTTATCGGACTGATAAAGTAATTTGACCAGTGCTTCCACTGAATTCCGGTTTGTTGACGTTTCTTCCCGCGGGGCACATTTATCACGGCGACATTTATATCATAGTGTGTCAATCTTATCAAGGAGGCATCCGTTTTCCCAATTCATTTTGACAGCACAGTCACAACTTTGACATTTTATACCTGCTACCTCTGCGTTGACCAACTCTCCAAATCTCCCCCATCTGGGGCCAGTACAGATTTGCACCCAGTTCAACTCCTAACCGTCCTCTGGGACCTCCGAGCGGCACAGATATGTTCACTCTACGCTCCCTCCCTCCGTTTCAACACCGGTGGGAGTGTTCCCTCATTCTTTCCGAGCCTTCCCCGGGCATCCCGGGGTAAAGTCAACACCGGCGGCCCCAGCGGAAAACCATGGTGACGAGTTTGGCTCATCACACTAAATCCACTGTGCTCGGGTCGTCTGCTGAGCAGAAATAGGAGCATTTAGGCGGCTGGAGAACAAAATAATTTCAGGGAAGGGAGACCAAGAGTGTTTTACCATTTTTACCCCAAAATCTGATCAGTTGTTTCAAAATAATTTATCCAGATTTTTCACTATACATCTAATAATTTCATGGAAGAAAAAATAAAATCTGTTTTATAACATTAATTATGGTGAGATATTACGTCTGCACCAACAGTCTCTGTCTGATCTATAATCTAATTATCTGTCTTCGTTAATCCCTACTGGGATAATCTGTTTCTCATCTATGACATTCCCATTGAAAACATATGGTGTATGTTTTCAATGTTTTGACAAACAAATGTTTTTATAATTTCTAATCTGCCCATTTAGATACAAATTAATTGTAAGGGTTAAACATTGCATGAAAGAGACCTCGGTGGAGATAATCTAGCCAGGTTACTGGTTTTTTACTGTTTATTTAAAGACAAAGGGTTACATCATTTATACCCTTTCACCTGATTAAAATACTGTTCTGGGTTAGTTGGATGATATATGATGATGACATATGATGATGCACAATTATGCCTGTTTTTAAACTTTGCATTCAACAAAAGGGCCTCTTTGAAAAAAAAGAATGCAACATGCTCAAAAGACGGATAACTTTCATGTCCAAATTCCTTCTGATTCCCAGAATCAGTTTCTAATGTCAGGAATCAGTATATCAGACTGAGCGTGTGTGTGTGTGTGTAATTCATTCTGAAAACTCTTCTGACATTTATCTCTCTGTCCTGCACAGGCACAAGCATGTTCATATGCTTTGATGTGGAGAAGACAAGCTGGTCCTATTGGTCCTGCATGCAGGTTGATGTTAAATGCAGCTCGCTGAAGGATCTTCTACCACTTCCACTTATCTCGGTCTTTCAACTCTGCACACACGTGCGCACACTCTCGCATGTGAGGTGCAGACAACACAGCGACGTACTTATTATCTACTCATCTAATAATGCTCTTTGTTAAATTGCAGTGTTAACCGGACAAACCGGAGTAAAGGCCTTTTCTATGATGTCACCTATACAAACAAGAGCTTTTCAACTCTATAATTACGTCAAGGAGGTCACATTTTAAGGCTGATCTCATTGCAAGTGCAACACCATAGTGTTTAAGTTCCTCTATAAACGACAACATTATAAGTAGATAATCGTTAATTCGAAAGAAAGGTGCTAGTCCTAAAAGAATAAGGGGAACAAATATTTTATTAAATGGTGGAGGAAGAAAGTGTATTTGAGTTGTTGTTCTGATGATGTTTTGTCGCCAAAAAAACCTAATTGTGGTGATAAGGGAAGTTGTTCCAACGTATCCAGCTAAATAATTCAATTGAAGTGAAACAAAAGCACTAAGGCTCGGCTCAGTCGACTTGCCCGGCTGGACTGGGGCGAGAGGGTTCACCTTGTCCTCCAGCTCAGTGGGACGGCAGCAGGGTGAGCCGGAGGAGTTATCGTCTCCTCAGCCGAGCTGCTGCGGCTCAGGGCCACAGCTCCCCAGATAACAAGCACCCCGCTGTAATCAGTCATCCCAATCACTCGCCGCCACCGCCCCCCTCACCCCCCACCCCGCTGCCGGTGGGTAGCAGTACCCTCTATCTCCGCTCTCCCGGGCTGCCCCTGAACCATGCTCCGGCGCACTGCTAATGCCCCGGCTGATCTGATCCGTCTCCGGCTGGCCTACTGCTTAGAAACACACACAGATATGAAGATGGGGAGGTAATCTTGCGCGCTTGAACGGTAGTAAGGGAATAGTGTCCGGAGAGGTTTTCCTGTATCATCTTGTTATTGGGGAGTGTGAACTGGCAGAGTGCAAGGCGCTGGTGATGTGCTGTGCAGCTATCAGTGTGTTGTTAGGGCGAGTCAGCACTATATGTTATTCATGACTCCCTTTTGAAGCATATTGAAGGTCAAAACCATGTCGGTGCTTCCTGCGAGCTTTTTTAGTTCCTCACAGTAGGTAGTGACAAAACAATTCAGTTTATAGCTAGTATTATGACATGCAAACTGTCTTTGGTGGTTCTATGAACTTCCGTGTTTCAGCAGACAAAGAAGTGAGCTGATGGTTACTGCGTGCACTGTGGTTTCCCCTTCAGGCACACATTTACATGTGCATCAAAGCAAAAGAGAGTATGCGGAACCGATGGGAACTAAGAACAGTCCCCCAGGGATCAGACCCCTGCACCGGCTGAAGTTGAGATAAGTGCAAGCGAAAGGTCCATCTGTCTCGCAGACCACTTGCTCTACTCCTGGCAACATAGTCCCCTGGTGGCGAGGGGGGAAACAGGTGTTTTCTTGTTTCTGCCACTTTGGATTTAATCAAATGAGCAAAACGTGGATGTATTATTGACAGGGCAGACTGGATGCTACAGTGACTTTCTGTTGCCTCCGGTGGTATCAGTGGTAGACCCCATGTGACAGGACCGGTCGTGGCTAGTCGGTTAGCATGCTCATTTCACATGATGTCTTTTGCAACACGTTGATGTGTCTTCAGGGTTTTCCAGCGGGAGCAGAACCAGCATTTAAATTAAAACAGATTTAATTTTTTTTAAATGCCAGGGTACACAGGGAATCACGCAGGATCACAAACAATCTCAGAGACAAGGGAAGAACAAAAAACTCTGTGACGGTATTTTGTTTTATTTTTGACGTGTGTAATTAACTGGTGCAAATTGTTTGATCCGGTTCAAATGTGAGTGAGACCTGTAATTAGATCAAGTGCTGCCTCGCTGTGACACACTGCGGCTCCTGTCCACGAGCTTCTTGCACACTGTGGTGCCCGTGGATCCCAGTGTTTGACATACACCAGGGACTCCTTCGACTCGGGAGACACAAAAGAAATATGGGTGGGGACAACTAGGGCAGCCTGAAGGACAGAGCAGTAACACCCCCCCCCCCCCCCCCCAAGTGCAGCTGATCATTGTGGAGGAGAGAGCATCCCGTTTTTCATTTCATCCGCCACAAGCCGCCTGTTCTGAAGCTGAGACGGCTGCTCTGTGTTGCCCTTTTCCCACAGCAACAACAAAAGTGTTTATCTATGTTGTGCACATCCATCTGTTTAGTGTTTGTTGGATGCAATAATCTACAGGCTGTCCTCTTGGATGTAAGTAAGAGTAAACGTTTACATGGGATTGTTAAATTATCTTGTCAGCAAAGGGAGAACGGTGCATACTAACTCAGGCGGCTGGCGTCTATTGCCAAGGATGTTTTCTGTGGCAGATAAAATCCACAAAGGGCTCGTGCTTGTGTGTTTTATATAGGATTCCATCCATCAGAAACACTTAGGGAGCATGACAACATCACAGACGTTGAGAATAAAGTATTAATAGATAACTATATATTACCCGCTCTATCATTCTCTCCTAAGCTGTTGTACTGCAAGCACTTGCTCTTATATTCTCCACTCGAGAGTCACAAAAATAAAAAAGAAGCTTCAGACTAAAGTCTTTACTGTTGCTGTGATCTGCTGCTCTGGAAAACTGGGAAACCATTTTTGATGCAGCTGAACGAGAGAGCAAGCTATAATTAATCTATCAACCCCCAATAGATGCATTGTCTGTATTCATACATTGAAAATGAAAACCTAATTCTTCATACACTCCTGTAACAGGTTTAAGTTGAATACAGTTTTTTTTTTCTTGCATAATTAAAAAGAGACAAAACTTAATGCTGGAAGGGGCAGAAAGTCTGCTGGGCCTTAACACACGTAATATTAAAAGTTTACAATATTAAATGGTATTACAAAATGAATATGCATAACATATAACGTAATATTGTTTAAAGATTTCATGGGAACTTTTTGTACTCCAAGAGACTGTTGGTTTGGTTATAATGTATTCTGTTTTTAATTCTTAATTAAAAACAATATAACATCCTATACTAGTAATAATAATAATATCAGCAAGGTGTGGTCTTAAGAGAAAAGCCTGATCCAACACAAATTATACTTTTAACTGAAAGAGACGATCTATTCTACTTTCAAAATGCTCATTCAACCGAAACCCACTGGATCAACTGTTTCATTTTTAATGATCTTATCCATAATTAATTAGTTATGCAACATGATCAGGCGCTGATTCTTATGTGTACTGTGATTGTGATTGTGCATACTTGTTAGTAACCAAAACAGTGGAAATGTAGCCGGGGATTCTCGTTATGCATCAAACAAAGGCTTAAAGCTTCAGCATGCTGAGAACTAAAGACTGGGCAGGTTAGAAGATGTTTTAGGTGCTCATACACTGATACAGTCTGACATTGAGATGTGAGCAAGGAATTTACACAGGAAAAAAAAGAATTGTAAATAAGATAAGGTTGTATATAAAGTAGGAGCAACAGGGAACAACCGGGGCATATTTATATTCCAGCGGTTGAGGAAGAGAACAAAAAAGCCCAGCAAAGGATATACTTCAACCAGCTGAAGTCAATGATACTCCTGCACTCCTACACTGCCATCACAGTCCATCCTCACCTCCTCCTTCGCCGTCTGGTGCGAGAAAAGGACACGCTGCTGTGTATCAAGAGGCTGATTGGCTGCAATCTGCCATCCACAAAGAAAAGATTGTGTTCTACCGCTCCCTCCCGAGGACACAAACTTTATGATTAACTTTCTGGCAGCGGGCTGAGGGCCAAAGGGAACAATAATAAAAACCCCAAAGCTCCTTGAGGACTTGTCAATCAATCTTATTCTGATTGCTTGGCACAGTGAGTTTTTTCATTACCTCGTCACTTCCGCTGAGACAAAACAAACATTTGGTATTGTGTTCCTCAATTTATAATATTATATCTTTGGGTTAGTTTAAGGCAGTGAAATGACCTGAAATCTTAAGGTACCTCCAGATATTACTTTAAATATCTCTTAGGAAGAGCAAGCAACACAGCAAATAAATGTATAATGTAGCTACTTATTCAATATGCGGTACTGTCATTTGGGAAGCATTTTAAGACAAAAGATCAAACACTTTTAATATAAAAATCTCTTCCACCAGATGTATTACTTCCCTAATTCATATTCCAGATGTGTCTTACTGCTCATGAGTCAAAGCATGAAAAGAAGAAGTGTTAGCTTTAGTTTTTCTGTGGGTTTTTCTACCACATTAATCTCCTTGGGAGTATGTGCAGTACATCTTTAGATTAAGGTACTGCACAATATGACATTCAGCACAGCTGAAGTTACGTTTTTACATGACAGCAGCTGTTTGAAGATATTATGGGGTAATTATCTGAACTAGAATGTGAATCTGGTTAAATAACTGCACCCTACTGCACTCAAACTCTGGATAAGAGCATCAGCTAAATACATAATCTTTCATTGTCTCTTAGCAAACTAAATATCGCAGCCAAACTCATTTTCAGCCATGTTAACTTCTTTAGAAAATCTTATCCAAGAGAGATATTTTTATCTGTGGAGGAGGCCTCCAGGCTACATAGCCTCATTATTTAGTTTGGCTTCCTGACTATATTTCCCCTCTTATCCTCAGCAGCACTGTGGTGGAGCTTGGCCTTTAGACAGGAGAATGAAAAAAAACAAAAAAAACATCCGCCTCATTTAAACAAACTGTTAACACATAGATGGGCTATCTCCCTGGGACAGACTCAGAGTCTGTGGGCCCGGCAGTGTGCTTGAAGCCTGGCACATTGGCAGCCCTCTCTCTGCATTAACAAAGAGAGAAGCACTTCTGCAGGCGTGAAGGAAAACAACAATGGGATAGCATGCTAAATCCACCTGAAGGCAGAATACCAGCAATTTGTTGATGAAACCATTTATCACTGTTGTGTGGACTCAACAGTGCCAGCGCTATTCAAACATTAATCAAAGTGCTATCGTTAGCAAGAAATATATTTCTTGACATGTAGATTCATGTCTGATCTACGTCACGTTTGCCTGGTGACCCCATGGAGTGTTGGTGCAGGATCATATTCTATTAAATGAATAAGTGCACTCAACCCTTTGACTGGTGATGCTGTTTAGGCCAATGCTACATGAACGCAGGATAAAGTTACCACCAACCTGTTATTTATTTCCCTGGAGTCAGACATTCTTTGTAAGGTTTTGACAACCTAAAACTTTATTGCCAGAGAAATACCTCCAGTCATTAAATACACTCTCTACTCTCTATAACCATGGCTGTTGTGTCAAACTGAGCAAGTAATATGCCTATTTGGAAATGAATGCCATCAATATTGCAGCTGGTAGTCTCCGACTGCGCCACTTGGGTTTGTTTTTCTCCCAAAAGTGAATTTCCCTGCTGTAATACTTGATACTAACTTGAAAAAACCTACAGCAAAATACCACAGCTAATTAAATCCATGCCGTACCAAACAACTTCATAATCTGCTCAGTAACAGGAAAAAGCTCAATATGAAGTAAGTGTTTCCCTGTGAGGTAGAGGTACACAGTAAGTAGCAGGCTTTACAGCTCAGTTGTAGTGAAGTGCTTTGGGACATTATTTGAGGATACTGTGAGAGTAAAAATAGTAAGATCATTTTGTATTTTTCATATCATCAAACACCTTAATGAACTGGGATTTGGTTGTGTGATGCAAGCTGTGTCGTGGCGGGTCCATTGCCGAGGACCAAAGGAAGCGCGATGTTGCGTGTGAAGTGGTTTGTATGAGCAGCTCCCAGCAGAGCGGCCAGCATCAACTCGACAGGCCAAGGGGTCAGAGACGGCGCATTCTGAACAGGCGGTGCATGGGTCATTACTGGTGCAGAGCTGAACAGGTGCAAGAGAGTAAGAGTCACAACATGAAGCCACTTCAGACAGCAGCAAGTGGAAGGAAGTGCTCATAGTTACCACGAACCACAGAGAGAGAGAGAGTCACCAATATCTAGACACTGCTGCAGACAGAAAGAAATAATTTAAAAAAAAGAATCAATGAACAATGAAAACGGAATGAGAATTTAACCCGAAAAATGTATTGCATACACCATTATCAAAATGACTGTAGCAATAAAAAGTAAATGTTCTGAACGGACTAAAACTCCCTCCTTTAGACAACGCTCACAGAGGGAGGGAGCATTTCAAGAAAACGATTTTCTAAAGTGGTTAAGTAAAAGTCTCTGACAACCTCATTTTGGTATAAAGTCCATGCTCAAACAAAAAGTAGGTTTAGTAACATCTGACACGAGCAGACGGCACGGTTCACACTGTCAACCACTTCCTGAAAATGTCCTGTTTTTTAGATGAATTTCGATGAATAGAAAGCACTGTGCTGGTGTTATTAAAAGAGCAGCCATGGAAATAACAACACTGCGCAGTCACAACAACAGAGCAGATGCTACTGAAGCAGCTGCCTTGATCAACAGCCTTCATGGAAAAGTCATACAATACAGATGACCCATATTTTTCAAACCGTTTTCACCTTTTCCCGCTTCTCTGTGCACCTTTGAAGGAGGTTAAGTCGCACCAGAAGACCTAACGCTTCACGGCAAAAGCCGGCACATCAGACAGCTCTTTCAGCAAGACATGCACATCCAACAGTCCATTCAACTCACGAACCCCTTGAAATACTGTCAAGTGACGGATTTTTCATCTCAGAAAAGGCTACCGGGGTCGGAAACGCTCACCATTTTGTTCTTCTTGGAGTAAGTCCTCTTCAGCAGCCTGTCCGTCATTCTCTCCTGCTCCCGCTGGGCGTGATGAAGGAAGCCATTCTCCAAGGGATCCACCACCGGCTGGACGTTTTCTTCTTCTTCCTCCTCCACCTCCTCATCTTCCTTTTTCTGCCGCTTTGTCACTTTTTTCTCCTTCCAGCGCTCCTTCTTCTCTTGTGTCTTCACAAGTCCGGTCTTCTTCTGCAAGGAGAAGATGAAATGATATCAATAAGAACAGTGATTTAATGGGTTGCCGCATAACCTGTCGGACAAAGCCTTTACGTTTTGTTTTAAAAAACAAATTTGACTTTTAATAAGAACCCTGCACTCATTGATACGGATGCCCATCAATACGTCACTGACTAAAGACATATTTCATGTCTGTATTGTCTCGAGCATTTCCTTAAAATCACATTACACCAGTTGACAACCAGTTTATATAAAATATATATATATATATATACATATATTTATACTTTATACAAAGCAGAGAACAGCAAAGCTCAGTCTTTCCTTCTCTTAAAACATCTGTAATCCTGTCAGCAGCAGGACCATGCCTTACTGGAGTCCATAAACACTTTATGGCTCAAATATAATGCGCTTATGATAGAAAGAGTTGCTTCAACACACAGTGGAGAAAATACAGTCACTCTACACTTGAACTATAAGCAAGAACAGCCCCGCTCTAACTAATCATTGCTCGTGCTTTGGTTACTGCCTGTGTGCAGTCTGTATTTGTTTTTTGGACTTCAAACATCCTTTGGGCCGATAATTCACGATGCAGGCAGAATGCTAATGCCTTATACGCACCAAAGTATCGTTTGCAATAATGTAACACATAATAGATGGTTGTTTTAAGGGTAAATTACAAAGATCAGCTTGACATAAATTAAGTTTAGCATTAACGTTATTCAGACCATCCACAGTGTGTTTTTACACCGTCAACATAAACAGCATTTAGTCACTCAAGGTTTGAAGTATACTAAAGACCGGTGTCAGCCATTGTTAATCATAGAGTTGAATTGACACTGAATTTTAACACGGCCGTGGCAGGAAAATTATAGCGGAGCTGAATGTGAGTCCGATGCAGTGTGACTGTTCTTTTGCTACATTGAAAAAACAAAAACAAAAAAAACTGTGATTTACTATTTTGTAAATGTTTAAAACACTACTGGCTGCCAAGGCCTTTAGCTCATCTCTGGCAGTGTGGGAAGAGGCTAAAGACATTGCTAACCAGATAGGGTGAAGAGGTACACAAATTGACGCACATGCACATCTGCCAGCCAGTGGAAAACACGGCTGCCAGCCAACCAGCCTGCCTGCTTGGGCGTCTAATGATTGAATTGTATCCTCCTCCCGGGCTTCTGCTGCCTATTATTTCCAGATCTCATTAGGTCCGAGTGGAGCTGGAGCCTCGCCGCTGCTCGGAAAAGACGTCTGTCGGAGGACCTGGCCTGCGTTGCGCGTCCGACCCGGCAGAGGACGACACGCCGCCCCGCGAAGCTGCGTGGAGTTCAAGGCCGAGGGCGGCTAGTTCACGTTGCAACATCTGTTCACGGCGGGCAGCACCCAGCCTCGCTGCAGTCGGCTCAGCGCTCCGTATGAATAATCAAATTATTGCCTCCGAGGGTGGGGCGTAGCAGATGGCAAGCGCATTAGACTCATAACTGCTAATGAATGACACCTTCCGTGACAAAAGGTGTTCATGCGTCGGGCACCGCGAAAAACCAGAAACTGGCCGTAGAAAGGAAGAGAGTTTCTAGTCCAGGAGTCTTTGCATTATTTATTTTAGGTTAAATTGAACATGTTTGTAGCCAAAGTTATTAGTTTGATACTTGTTGTTTTGACTTTTCTAGATTTTCTTTAACTAAGGGGAAAAATAACACCTCTGACACTTTCAAATTGAGATGAAACATGTTTTAAATGGCAGAAAAAAAATCTATTGACACACCGCCGCACGAAGCTTAGAACGGTGTCCATGTAGCCCACTAAGACAACGCTGAGCAGTTCTGAGGGACAGTGGCAGCAGTACGCTGGAACAAAAGGTCAGCAGGCCGACACCACTTAGACAGAAGGATTTAATGTCATCACACAGCCGCTCAAAAGCTCTTCTCCCCTCACGGGCCAACGCATGCGTTACCTGGAGGGCCATCTTAAAAGAGCCGCTGCGAGGACAAAGCGGCTGCGCGCTGACATGTTTGGAATGAAAGGATGTTTTTATGACGGCCCGTCGATACA